>NC_080073.1:24123551-24843322 GCF_949987535.1 Balaenoptera acutorostrata | reverse complement strand
AGGTGCTAATGCTGCGTGTGGCTCCTGGGAACTGAGACCAGCAGAATCATGTCTTCCATGTCACCCCAACTCTAGGGACAGCCTTCAAGGCTATACTATTTTATTGATAGTTGTCTATGTTTGTTCTTGTTTGTGTTCCTTCTCTCTCTCTGTCTCTGTCTCTGCCTCTGGCTCTCTCATGCACATACACACACACAAACACACACACTTGTGCAATATGAATGCATAAATAATGTGGCTCTACTGGAAATATAATACTGCCTGCTCCTTGGCTTCACCCGGCTTGCCTGCTTGTTGACTGACTCTACCCTCTGGAGCCTCAGCTCCTACAGATCACGAGTGATTTCCTCCAGCCACCAAGACAAAGGCGACTGGCAGCCAGGCTCTGTATTCCTTTTGCTTTCCCTAAGTACCCGTACCATATTGCTTCCCACAAATTCACAGTTTTATCCAGAGATGAAATCGCACCATTTCTGCCAGGAATCACACACGGAAACATGGTTCTGTTTTGTTTCTGGACATACTGTATTTGATAAAATTAGAAGGAAGTCACCATATCAACATTTTCACACAAGAAGCGAGAAAAAAAGGAGGAAAGCAAAACTCAACCAGCTACAAGATCCAGTACAGAGAAGGTATGAGAAAATGTTTCTTGCAGGATTCAAATCTTCAGGTAAAAAATAACCCCTCCTATTCCTCTTGGTTCCCACTTGTGGCATCTAGCCAGTCACCAACTAATGTAAGAGCTGGATGCCAATTCCATTAAACATATTTCAACCTAAATGGAGAGACAGTCATGGGGGAAAATTAAATCTCCTGGTCCAAGTCTCTCAGTGAGAACAGATATTCTCTGCAAACTCTCTGAAATCAGCTCCATTTTTTGGGTCACTGAAACAAAGTATGGGTTTGGCACAGGACATCTCTTAACAGAAGGGAGGTTGGATAAATATGTTCATGTAAATAATATCCATGAGGTGAACATTCTTGAAGTCCAAAGTAGGCATTGTCCAGCTCCACCACTGTGCAAATTCTGGCGTCATAGAGAATCAGTTTCGCCTAGTTCCAGGTATTTTCCAGATGAGGTAGCAGAGTCTTGCTTAGCAAGGCTGGGTAACTCATCTTAGGTCAGACTGACAGCAGGTGTGACCTTCCCCCAAAGCTTCTGCCAAGGAACCATGATCTTTTTGGCTGCCCTGTGGTAGGATCATTTAAGCCCAAGGCTGGCACATGTCTGGGCTTTATGCAGTCCCTCTCCATGGTAAGGGGGAAGAGACCCCTCACCCCACTACTACAAGATATTCCATATTACATGAGTGGCTTCAGAAATGCAGCCAGGAGTCACATAGTCACAAAGGCTCACTCCTCTAAGACCATCACAGGGAGAAACGTGGATGGAGAGTGATTCATAAAAAACTAGCTCAGTTCGTGTGCCTAAAAAAGCCAATGAAACCGACAAGTTCACTTGCATTCTTTCTTCGTTAATTAGTGTGTCTTTCTTCTAATTATAAAACTGTAATGATTTCACAAGGCTATTAGCTCCCTGAAGTTGCAAAGCCTTTTCCTGTCTTATTCACTGATCTACCCCCATCCAGGTCTGAATCTAATATTGAATAAACATTTCCTGAATAAATTTTTTAAAAAGAAAGAAAAATATATCTATTTATTGAAATTCCCAAAACTGTGGAAAAATATTTTAAATGAAGCAAACGTGTCCCATCATTTCACAACACAGAGACAGTGGTTGTTGTATTTTAGGATATTCTGTTCAGAATGTATTCTGTACATGTACATACAAGTTTTCAATCTAATTTGAGATTAGACCATATATAGAATTTTGCATTCTACTTTTCTTTGCCAACTAACATCATATCTTGCTTTTAATTTTAGCCTTCCCTTCAGTTCTCTCTTCTTCAACTCAAGAGCATTGGCAGCTAAAGGCACCAGAAGTGAGTCAATCGATACACAGTGACCCAAAGTCAAACACCAGAAGTTCTTCCTGGAGTTAAACATCTTTGGTGGAATAAAAAGAGTCCTTCTGAACTAGTTCCTCCTTACTCCTAACACAGGTCATTTTTTTCAATTAACAAGTCAAACAAACACCAGGACCACTATAGTCGCATTGAACTTTGTGGTATTCTCTGCGTAGAAAGGATATATATCTATCTACCAAAGAACGAATAAAGAAATGAACTGAAGGACCATAAAAAAGATGTGCAGACAAAGATCCTGGGGATCAGATTACTCAAGCACCTCTGAATCCTAAAGACTCACAAGTGGTTTCTATAAGAATCGCACATTTTTCCCCCAACTGTTTCACGATGTGAAAATTGGTTTCTAAACATCATCTGTGCATTTCAATTCATCTGACTTCCCCATCGATATCTCTGCTTGTATATCTTATAGCTTATGAGACCAAAAATGTCCAAAGTTGAACAATATTCTTCCCCTTCAAACCTGCAACCTGCCCCATCTCAGTAAATGATGGTACCACCTTTCCTTTTGGCTCAGGGCAAAAATTATCACGTCATCATTTTCTCCTCTCTTTCTCTCACACTTCCCATCAAACCTCTACCTTCCTACTCACCCTAGGCAAGCCTCCATCACTGCTTACCCACAGCTGCATAAGCCTCCCAACTGGTCTTCCTGTGTGCCAGGTGCCTCCCCATAGTCTGAGATCCGCAGAGCATCCAGAATTGTCCTTTAAGGTGTTCAGCCTACCAAGGGGCAGCACGGGGAAGGTTTCTGGAGTGATGGAAGGAAGGACTGATTCTGTACCTTGATTATCATAGTGGTTACATGACTGTGTGCATTTATTAAAGCTCAGGGTACTGTACACCAATAAAAGAGGAATTTTACTGTATGTTAAAAAAAACAAATGAAAACTGTAAGTCAGACCACAGAAGTCCTCTGCTCAAAATCCTGTACTGTAAAAGTGAAGTTCACCCATGATCCGATTCCCTATCACCTCTTTGACTTCATCTTCCAATACTCTTTCTCCTCTGTGCAGACTGTGGTCCAGCCACACTGGCCCCCCTGACTGCTCCTCAAACAGATTAGGTAGGCTCCTGCCTTGGTGACTCTGTACTGGTTTGCTCCCTTCGCCTGGAATGTACCCCCCAGTGCCCTTAACACCAACCGCAACCCCAGATATTTGCATGGTAAATATCCTCCACCCCAACTCTTGCACAAAAGTCACCTCCCAAATTAGGCTCTACTGAAAGTTGCCACCCATCTCCCATCAGCATTCCCAATACCCCCTGCCTTGTTCCTGTCACAGATCTTTATCAATTTCAGACATACCATATAACTTACTTATATTTCATGGCCGTCAACGGACACCCCATTACCCACACCCAGACGGGATCGAAGCTCCTTGAGAACAATAATCTTTCTTCTGTTTGCCAATATATTCCCAATGCTTAGAAAAGTGCCTAAAATGTAGTAGGTTATTTAATAAATACCTGTTGAATAAATGAACGTACACAATTGGAGTCTGCCATATGTGAGGCACTGCACTAGCCCCTATGATAGATTCAATATGTAAAATGACAGTTATTCTGTTAAATAAATGGATTGGGCTACATAATCCCCAAGACCCCCTCCAGCTCACAAATCTATTCGAAATGAGAGTTTTTAACCGCACTATAGGCTCCACCAGAATGTAAGCTCCCTAAAGGTGGGATTTTAGTCTGCTTTCTTGCTGCTGCATCCTCGGTCCTAGAATAATGTGTGGCATATCGTAAGCTCCCTGTGCACAAGAAATACAGCTCTTGTTGGTTCTGAGTGTCTGATCCTATCTAGCACACAGGCTCAGCTCTGGGTAAACTTAGTCTACTCTCCTAATAGCCAGGTCAAAAATAATCCCAGGTGGCAGCACCACACACAGGCCTCCCTCAATATTCTCAGGAATATTAGCAAAAGGGATGATTTTAAACGTGGCACAGAAGCACGCCACTTCAGGTGGCAGCCCTCCGTAACTCCTATTCAGCTCATCACATCAGAGACAGCCTCACCAATGTGCGAGGATACCAAGCACGAAAACGAGGTCAAGTAAAACTCCTGTGGAAAGCAAGCTTCGCCAGAGAAACTGCTGGGGTTTCCCTTCACACTCTGACCTTGTGACCTCACTTCTCTATCTTGAATGTCACACTAAGGCTGCCATGAGCCCAACTATCCAGGGAAGAAACCTTAGCCATCACCTACCTACCTCCAGGGCTTCTGATCTACCACAGCTCTCACAGGCTTTGCTCCACAGATGTGAACGCTCCACAGATGCAGAGGCCTCTTCAGCAAATGAACACTGCCGCGAGACAGGACTACGACATCTACAGCCTTCGGAATGAAGGGTACCACTGCCATACTCAATCTTTCAGCACTGTCTAATAAAGACGTAATGTGAACCACATACGAAATTTTAAATTGGACACGTAACATTAAAAAGAAGTTTGGAATTAACAGATACACACTACTGTCTACAAAGCAGATCATCAACAAGAACCTACTGTATAACACAGGGAACTAGATTCAATATCTTGTAATAACCTCTAATGGAAAAGAATCTAAAATACATATATACATTGTATACATATATATAAATATATAACTGAATCACTTTGCTGTGCACCTGAAACTAACACAACATTGTAAATTAACTATAATTAAAAACGGTTTGAAGTAAAAAGAAACAAGTGAAATAAATTTAACATTGTTTAAATTTTTACCCTAACCCAATATATCCAAAATACTGTAATTTCAACATGAAATCAACAAAGAATTATTAATAAGATATTTTACCTTCTTTTTTCATACCAAGTCTTCAAAATCTGGTATATATTCTACATGGACAGCTTATCTCAACGCAGCCTGGTCGCATATGAAATGCTCCAGCAGTCACACGTGGCTACTGGCTACCACAGTGGACAGCCCAAGTCTGGAAGTTAAGTTCTTTCTCTTTCAGCATGCTACTGCTACTCTCAGAGGAGCACCATTTAAAGATATTATAATTAAGTTTAAAACGTCTTCTAACTCATAATGACATCACTTGCATTATTCTCAGGTTCAAAAACATGCTCCGTGCACGGCAGTTAAATGAAGCAATGTCACAGCGAGAAAGGACAGCTGAGTAAGACACAGCTACTGTCTCTGTTATTCGAAAATAACATGTGTTTCTCTGACCTCTAACTGGAACCCATTTCCCTGAATTCCATCAACTTCCTTAAGTTTCTTATAGTGGGGTTTCTTACCAATGGCAAGGGCAAGTGTGCGCTGACTGCAAGGTTTTTTGAAACAGCTATGCCAACATCACTAAAACACACGAACAGCAACAGAAAAGGGCTAGAGCAGGACAAAGTTCAAGTGCATTTACCTCCTCATTATAATTGCACCCCTATAGGCCAGCTCTTAGGGGTCTAATAGATACGACCAAGATGAGGCTTAAGAAGAACATGACTCTGTAAAAACTTGAAGGAATGTTCTAACCAACTTTTTAATGAAGAAGAACTGAAAACACATTTATGTTAGGTGGGAATTTACCAAGTGTGAGAGTTGCTTTGAAAATCTATACCAAGAAGAGCTTTGTCATTTTCTCCTCAAAGATGAGATTACTGCTTCTACTAGACTCTCAAAGGTGAAATGGATTACCAGAATATGAAAGGCAGTTCAATTTGGAGAACTTTCCACAGCGACAGTGGTGTGAAGTTCGAAGCTAGATGGAACATAAAATAATTAACACATCACAGAGCATCCAGACTCAGACATTCTCCACCCTTATTTCCATTTCCCACAACCCAGAAAAGCTACTTCTGCAGAAGAGAGCAAACTGGCTTAATGTTAACTTCCTCCCTTTAGGGTGGAAGGTTGGTTTCCAATATTGCTCAGCCTACAGAACGAGATCTTCTGGCCCGGTTCTAACAGCTGACTCAACAGCAAACAGCTGGAACAATGGTTTTTCAGACCACTTCTGGAATGGGTGAGGCTCTGAAAGCACCCTGCCAAAGTCAGCAATTTCTTCAAAATGGGGTCAGGTTATAGGAACTCAAGAGGCTCTATCTACAGGCCCTCTTTCTTGGAGAAGGCAAAGACCAGACTACACACACCCACTACCCAAAAAACAGCCAAGACATAATTGGCAGCAACCTCCAGCAGAACTGAGTGATGAGCAGCATTTAACAAAGCTGGGAAGCCATAGATTTATCTGCAATTACTTGCAAGTATCCCTTTCAAGTGGGACAGAAACCTAAGAATGAGTCATGGGTCATGGTTCTTTGACCTTTGAAAAAGCATATAAAAACAGAGGGAAGAAGAAGAAAATCATGTAACATCCCAAATTCTTATACCCTCAGCCTCCCTAAAAATAAATTTGAAGTGCATGGGTAAAAAGATATCAATAACTACAGCACTAAAATAAATGGAAAATGTAACAGAGCTACAATTCAGTAAATACCCCTAGATTCAAGACAGTGCCTCACAAAACTGTATGTGTGATACCCTTGGTGAGTTGAGTATAAACAGTAGGCATGCTTTCCTTGACTCATTTATTCATTCAACCACTTCATTCACTCCTTTCATGCACTTGGTATTATACTAGACACTGGTGCTACAATGGATAACGTGGACCTGCCTACATAAGTTCACCTGAGTCAGTGATACTGATATTTGTAAGAAGAATTATTATTTGGTGAATGCCTACTATGTGTTGTGTTTATGCAATGAGCTAACTTAATCCTAACACCCATCAGCAATTAGGCATTGAGACCATTCTACAGATGAAGTAACTGAGTCTTACAGAGGTCAAATGATTTGCTAAGCTCAGCCAGATAGTCAACGACAGAGCCAAGATGTAAGTCCAGACTTCACTAATTCCTGTCATAAGCTTAATGTTTGAAAACAAGATGTTTATACTGTATAGCACAGGGAACTATATTCAGTATCTTGTAATAACCTAAAATGGAAAAGAATCTGAAAACTACATATATATATTCTTTATACATATATTTTTTTCAGATTCTTTTATATATATATATATATATATATATATATATATATATATATATATATAAATCACTTTGCTGTACACCTGAAACTAACACAATATTGTAAATCAACTATACTTCAATTTTAAAAAAGAAAATAAGATGTTTATAAATGTTTGAAAGTATCAAACTTTTGGTATTTTGTAAAAAATCAGGCAAGCCAAATGTTAGCAAGATTGAGTGACAGTGCATTCCATTAAAATTTGTGATTAAAAAAGACTCTACTTTAAAAAATGGATAAAAGACACTTCACCAAAGACATATGGATGGCAAATACACACATGAAAACATGTTCAATATCTTAGTCATGTGGAAAATTCAAGTTAAAATCACAATGAAATACCCCTACACTGTGTATTAGAAAGTCTAGGGGGGAGAAACCTTTTTTTAAAATTTGACAACACCAAGTGCTGGTGAAGATGCAGAGCAACTGGAACTCTCAAACACTGCTAAGGGAGAATGCAAAATGGTACAGCTTTTTGGAAAAGACTTTGGCAGTTTCTTATGAAGTTGCACATACTTACCACATGACCCAGTGATCTCACTCCTAGGTATTAACCCAAGCAAAATGAAAACCTATGTTTACACAAAACCTCTCCAGTACACCTTTGATTTTATTCCCCTGGGGCTCTGAGCCTGTTCTCTTGCTTTCTTTGGAAGCTCCTTTATTGCCTTTACTTATAATCTCCCCAAACTGAAAACAACTCAACTGTCCTTCAGCTAGTGAATGGATGAACACACTGTGGTACATCCATACAATGGAATACTATGCAGCAAGAAAAAAGGATCAAATGTGATACCAGCAACAATATGGATAAACCTGAAATCCCTTTTGTTAAGTGAAAGAAGCTAAATCTAAAAGCTTCATATTACATGACTCCATTTATACGACATTAGGGAAAAGGCAAAATTATTAAGAACCGAAAATAGATGGTTGCCTACGGGTGGGGGAAGAGACTGACAACGAAAGGGTAAGAGGAGGGACTTCCCTGGCAGTCCAGTGGTTAAGACTCTGTGCTTCCACTGCAGGGGGCACAGGTTCAATCCCCGGCCGGGGAACTAAGATCCCGCATGCCGCGCAGTGCGGCCAGAAAAAAAGGGAGGGTGGGTAAGAGCAAAGAATTTTGTGCCGGTGGGGAGGGCAGGGGGACACAGAACTATTCTGTATCTTGAATGGAAAGGTGGTTACAAGACTGTATGCATTTGCCAAAACTCAGAGAACTATATAGCAAAAAGAGCAAACATTATTGTAAGTAAATTCTAAATGGCAAATAAAATTCACTTCAAAAAATTGTAATTTTAACATGAGAAATTAAACATAGATGCGTTAAAATACTTAAAACTCACCTAGATTACAGCCATCTCAAACTACAAGTAGTCTTCTTAAAGACAAAATGTTGGAACATACATATCTTCCAACTGGCAAGTAACAGACATTTTTTCTTTAACACCTTCTTTCTAGTTGGCAAGTAGAACAGTTCCCTCCAGCACCTTCACTCTGGACACTGGAAAATACAAAAACGCGGTGCAGGAGAACTTCTGGGATGGGGGGAGGCAGGTTTCTCTTCAGCCTGTAATGTCACAAAATCTGCTGTAGCTAATGTATGTCTTTACAGGGGAGAAACTGTCATGAAGCTGTAATTTTCCAAAGGCTTGCTGGTTTCCCATTAGGGAAGATGCACCATAAGAATAACCTGGTCAGTTGCCCTGGGAGTTTCCATCCTCATCTACTACTGGGTCAGTGCTTTGCTATCAAAGTCATGGTTAGTTCCTTTTGACATCTTTTGCCATTCCCCAACAAGATATCTTTGGGCCCCAAAATCTCTCTTTACCTTGATGCTTTTTTACTGTCACTGGAATATTAGCCGCACCTTCGACTCCACTTCTTTGCATGACATATCATAACACAAAGAAACCAAGCAAAGGCACTCGATCAGCAAGCACTTTTACGAAGTGTCTGGCAAGCCAGAGCAGCTCCCCTTGGCATTGATGGGAGAGCAACGCTCTCGGATCTCAATTCCCCAGCACACATATGGTCCCCTCCCTGGGGCTTGAGAGCCTATTCTCTTGCTTTCCTTAGAGGCTCCTTTGTGAACAGGCCCAGAGCTCAGGCTCATCTGCCTACCAAAGACTCGCTAAAAACCTATATTACAAGTAATTCAAAGCAGGAAATGAAAATTGATGCCTTCAACTCCTGTAAAGATGAAAACAGGAAGCTGCCAGAGACTCCGTGTTCCTTCATTTTCCATGTCAGTTTCCAAGAATACAGATATCAGTATGTTATATGAGAATAAGATGGGAACCAGGGTGACGCATTCCTCCTTAAATTTGACCCCATTAAGGCAGAGCTTTTGCAGTAAAACACAAGTCTGGTAGGGTTGTATTAATAGCAGGGGAAAAAAAAACCCACTTTAGAATGGACACTCACCAGAATAAAGACAAGCAACTCCCTATGTACAAAAGTGCATTAAAACAACGAATTACTATGCTCTTGAATGGAAACCAAATCACATTGTTCAATCTGAACAACGCAGATGAAAGCCTCACCATTCTATTGGTGAGATGGGCAGTTCAAGTTCTCAGGCTCCCTGACTTCAGACTATACTACAAAGCTACAGTAATCAAGACAGTATGGTACTGGCACAAAAACAGAAATATAGATCAATGGAACTGGATAGAAAGCCCAGAGATAAACCCACACACATATGGTCACCTTATCTTTGATAAAGGAGGCAAGAATATACAGTGGAGAAAAGACAGCCTCTTCAATAAGTGGTGCTGGGAAAACTGGACAGGTACATGTAAAAGTATGAAACTAGAACACTCCCTAACACCATACAGAAAAATAAACTCAAAATGGATTAAAGACCTAAATGTAAGGACAGACACTATCAAACTCTTAGAGGAAAACATAGGCAGAACACTCTATGACATAAATCACAGCAAGATCCTTTTTGATCCACCTCCTAGAGTAATGGAAATAAAAACACAAATAAACAAATGGGACCTAATGAAACTTAAAAGCTTCTGCACAGCAAAGGAAACCATAAACAAGACCAAAAGACAGCTCTCAGAATGGGAGAAAATATTTGCAAATGAAGCAACTGACAAAGGATTAATCTGCAAAATTTACAAGCAGCTCATGCAGCTCAATAACAAAAAAACAAACAACCCAATCCAAAAATGGGCAGAAGACCTAAATAGACATTTCTCCAAAGAAGATATACAGATTGCCAACAAACACATGAAAGAATGCTCAACATCATTAATCATTAGAGAAATGCAAATCAAAACTACAATGAGATATCATCTCACACCGGTCAGAATGGCCATCATCAAAAAATCTACAAACAATAAATGCTGGAGAGGGTGTGGAGAAAAGGGAACCCTCTTGCACTGTTGGTGGGAATGTAAATTGATACAGCCACTATGGAGAACAGTATGGAGGTTCCTTAAAAAACTAAAAATAGAACTACCATACGACCCAGCAATCCCACTACTGGGCATATACCCAGAGAAAACCATAATTCAAAAAGAGTCATGTACCAAAATGTTCATTGCAGCTCTATTTACAATAGCCAGGACATGGAAGCAACCTAGGTGTCCATCATCGGATGAATGGATAAAGAAGATGTGGCCCATATATACAATGGAATATTACTCAGCCATAAAAAGAAACGAAATTGAGTTATTTGTAGTGAGGTGGATGGAGTTAGAGTCTGTCATATAGAGTGAAGTAAGTCAGAAAGAGAAAAACAAATACAGAATGCTAACACATATATATGGAATCTAAGGGGAAAAAAAAGGTCATAAAGAACCTAGTGGCAAGACGGGAATAAAGACACAGATTTACTAGAGAATGGACTTGAGGATATGGGGAGGGGGAAGGGTAAGGTGTGACAAAGTGAGAGAGTGGCATGGACATATATACACCACCAAACGTAAAATAGATATCTAGTGGGAAGCAACCACATAGCACAGGGAGATCAGCTCTGTGTTATGTGACCACCTAGAGGGGTGGGATAGGGAGGGTGGGAGGGAGGGAGATGCAAGAGGGAAGAAATATGGGAACATATGTATATATATAACTGATTCACTTTGTTATAAAGCAGAAACTAACACACCATTGTAAAGCAATTATACTCCAATAAAGATGTTTAAAAAAAAACATACATAAAATAAGAGGGCTGAGCAAGAATACAATCTCAGAGTTCTCTTGCAATATTATGCTCTACAGTTTTATGAATTAGAAAAGCATAGAGGGTAACATCTTTTCTATCTTCCATTAAAAATATGAGTTCCATGAGGGTAATCATTATACACCTGATATCTAGCAGAGTGCCTGGCATATACAATGTACTGAATAAATTTTTGTTGAATGACTGAATGAATGATATTTGAGGTAGAATAAGTTTGCTTTGTCCCATCATTTGACTATTCTGTAAATAAGAAATGAACATTTATACACCTAATTTGGGACTTCATGGTAGATCTGGTAGGCACACAAAAATGCATAAGACATCATGCATGAAACTATCCTTGAATTTATGATCTAGATAGGGAAATGAGAAATGATTACTTGAGAGAAGAACCATGTAGGCAGTAAAGGATTTCCACTATATTATATAAGGGTTCAAAGCAGGGATAGGTCAGTGTGGACAGCTTGTAGTCTGCAGAGAAGGCTTCCTGAAGGGCACAGACATGAAGCCAAGCCCTGAATGGTCAAGAAAGATTAAAAATGGCAGAGAAGGGACGCATCTCCAGAACAGGATATTAGATGGGGCGGCAGGATAAGATGCTTCTGGACTTTTATGTATTAACAAGATACTTTGAAAACAGGTCCAAACTTGCCATTTTGAACACCCACTTATACCATACTCAGGCTCATTTATCCTGCACTCTGCTGGACATTTCCACTGAGAGCTCCCTTATGACCTTCCGGTCTGCCTGGTCACTCTTCCCAGGACCCTGCATGCCATCTTGGACTCCTCCCTTTTTCTATATCTCCTGTTCCATCACTCACTAAGTTCTCTCTCCTGAATACCTCTTGGGCCTCCCCTCCTCCTTTGCCTTAACTTTTCACTTTGGCCATAGCTTCCCTGTTGGCCCCCGCTGCATTAATTTCATCCCCTAAATCAAGGGTTGACAAACTTTTTCTGTAAAGGGCCAGACAGTAAATAGTTCAGGCTGTGGAGGCCATACAGTCTCTGATTCAACTACTATCAGTACCACCGTAGCACAAAAGGAGCCATAAACAATACATCAACATAGGACTGTGTTCCAGTAAAACGTCTTTAGCAAAAACAGGCCGTGTGGCCTGAGGATCATAGTTTGACGAACCCTGTCTTAGATGTCTGCCAGAGTGGCTTTCAAAAGATACAAATAAGACCATGTTATGCCCCACCCTAAACTCTTCTAAGACTGCCACTGCCCTCAGGATAAGTTCCAGGCTCCTTGGCAGGACATACAAGGGCCTCTGTGTCTCTCCCCTCGCTGGTCCCTCACAATTCTTATGACTGTACATTCAACAATCAATGACTTGATGCTTCCCAGAAATACTAGCCTCTCACGCCATGATTTGCCTCCCCATTAGTGTTTAATTAGCTACTTGAACAATGCTGAATATGTTACATCCTCTTGCAGAGAGCTAGGTCCTCAAGCAATTAGTTTGTCCTACCAAGTATGACCTGCATCACCACTGTACAAACCTCCACAGAGCAGGGAAAATTTCTACGTCTTCCAGAAGCTGGATAGAGCTTCTGAGACCACAAGACACATGAGCTTGTAGTAAAAGGCTACAAAAAGTCTTTGACCTATCAAAGTGGCAAAACTCTAAAAGACGATATTAAGTTTTGGCATGGATGAAGGGAAATAAATACTCATACACATTGATGGGAACATAAATCATACAATTCTTTTGGTAGAGTAATTTGAAAGTATTTTCGAATCCTAAAATGCACACACTCTTAAACTCAGTGATGCCACCTTCAGTTTAACCTAAGTTAAGATTCACAGTTGGGCACCCAGGTATATGTGCAAGGATGCTCCTTTTCAGCACTGTTTCTAGCATTCCACACCTGGGAATGATGATGGAAATCATGGTATAGTGATGTTCTCCATGAATTCCACACACCAAGCTCACGGTGTTCCTGACAGCCCACTTCCATGTCTAATAAATCTCTCAAACTCAGTTAAGTCCAAAATGAAACTCCAGATCTTAAACCAAGAGATGACACAGCCCCAGCTCTCCCCATCCAGCAAACAGCAGCTCCATCCTTTAAGGTGTTCAGTTAAAAAAAAAAAAAAAAAAAAACACCTGTTGTTCTTTCTCACACCCCTCATCTTAACCCATCAGGCAATTGTTTTGGGTACACTTTCAAAATATACCCAACCACTTCTTACACCACCTCTATTACTACTACTACTCTGTTCTAACCATCTTGCACCAGGATTTCGATAACAGCTTCCTACCTGTGCTCTCTGCTTCCACCCATCCATATATACTTAACACATGACCTAAAGTGAGACTTTTCCAATGTTAATTGAGGCATGTCATTATCCCAATCAAGACCTTGCAATGACTATCATTTCACTCTGAGTAAAGTAATTAAAATGGTCTAAAATGCTTGGCATGACCTGTCTGCTCTCCCTTACACTCTGATCTCTCCCTTCCACACTTCTAGCCACTATTCTCTCTATTCCAGCCACTCTTCCCACAACGCAGGTATCACTTCTGCCACAGGGCCTTTGCTCAGGGCTTTGTATTTCTGCCACGGGGCATCTGTACCTCACCCAGATACACACAAGGCTCCTTCCTTCATTCATTCGAATTTCTACTTAAATGCTACTTTCCCAGTGAGGTCTACCCTGACAACCCTGTTTAAAATTGCAACATGCCCCATCTCCATGGTCTTGACCACCTTACTCTACTCTGCCATCCCCCATACCACCTTCTAATATACAAAATAATTTACTCACTTGAGTACATCTACTGTTTATTGTCTGTCTCCCTGACTAGAACATAATCCCCACGAGGGATCTTTATCTCTTTTGGTCAATAATATACCAAGCACCTGGAACAGTTCCTAGCACATAAAGGTTGCTAAATAAATATTTGCTGAATGAATACCTTAGAGGTTTTGTGAGAACAAAATGAAACAGCCCTAGCAAAGAGTCATCTAATAAATGTAGGTTCCCATTATTAAAAAGAATGAACTAAGCATACATGTACTAATGTGGAAAGTTGGCCATCTCTAATGGCAATAAGAAAAACCAAGCTACTAGTGTGCAAAGATAGTTATTACAGCATTGTTAGTAATACTGAAAAAATAGAAACAATGTTAAATCTCTCCATCTAAGTAATAGTTAAATAGATTACGTCAACCCTCAAGCCCAGGCTTTGGCTACCAGGTCATTGTTACCAAAAATTAGGTAGGAATGTTTGTTTTACCATATTAAGGTGTCAATTTCAGGTAGGGAAAAGAAGTTGTTATTGATTGAACAGGATGTAGAGTGTGATACCATTTACTTTGAAAGAAAAAAGAGAAAAAAAGTTGTGTGTGTATATACTAATGTAAAGAGGGAGGGAAACCAAATTTATGTATATATATAAACTTTATACTTAAAAATATATTTTAAAAATATGTTATTTTTGAGGAGTAAGGCTGAGGAGAGAATGAGGGCTCGTGTGTAATTTTATACTGCATTGTTTCATTGTGCAAGCAATCAAGCAAACCTCAGTTTTACCAACCACAGTAATTTTTAAGCACAAACTTCTCACAGCTGAAAGATTTCATTTTAACTAATCATTTCAACCTTATTCCCTACTCCCTGATCTTATTAGGACTAAATTAACACAGATTCTAAGACAAGCTCTAGGAGGGCAGGGGGATTTTGTCTGTTTTGGTCACTGCGCTATCCCTAATACCTAAAAAGTGCCTGGCACATAGTAAGCACTCAAATATTTATAAAGTAAGTTAGTTCTAATATGAGACCACCTCCAGGTAAAAACATAAGTAATGAATGAAAGGTTTTAAAAAAGAAATAGGGGCTTCCCTGGTGGCGCAGTGGTTGAGAATCTGCCTGCTAATGCAGGGGACACGGGTTCGAGCCCTGGTCTGGGAGGATCCCACATGCCGCGGAGCGGCTGGGCCCGTGAGCCACAATTGCTGAGCCTGCGCGTCTGGAGCCTGTGCCCCGCGACGGGAGGGGCCGCGATAGAGAAAGGCCCGCGCACCGCGATGAAGAGCGGTCCCCGCACCGCGATGGAGAGTGGCCCCCGCTTGCCGCAACTGGAGAAAGCCCTCGCGCGAACCGAAGACCCAACACAGCCAAAAATAAATAAATAAATAAAATAAAATAAATTTAAAAAAAAAAAAAAAAAAAAGAAATAGCAAAGGCCTCCATAAACTAGAGTATTAAGCCTCAAAATAAGGAGTTAAACGTTTTAGACTTTTTTGCTTCCCTTTCAGGTCTCTATTACAATCGTTATGTGTTTTTAAAGCAACTCTCTTTGGCATTGCTCCACAATTAATTAGAAAATTATGGCCCTTACTGTCTCATAGGCAAGTTACTTAATATGGTTGTTGTCAAATTTGTAGATTCCCACTGATCTAATCTTTATTGCGGCAAAGAAGTATACCCAGTGCGATAATTCAGAACCCAGGTCAACTATAGTGGGACAGGTCGTGGGAAAAGGAGATTCTCTAATCAGGAGAACAGCACAGCATTTAAGATCAATTAAACAGTGAGTAGAAATCTAAATGCTTTTTAAATTTCCAACAGAACTACAGGAAAAACTAACTGGTTTGTGGGAAACAATGTATGTTATTAAAGATGAGGGAAAATGGTGTTTCCTTTTATTATTTTTAAAATGATTTTTCATGGAGTTGTGCTTTTTGCTCTGTTTTGCTAAGAGTAGCTCCACTCCAGGAAATAACTCAAACTTCTTAACAATGACTGGTCTAAGTTCTCAATGCATCCACTCATTCATCCACTATTTGTTGAACACACGTTACGAGCTAAGTGTTGGGCTTAGAACTGGGATATAGAAAGAGAAATAGTGAAAACCCAGGGACAAAACTGCTAAGCCTCACAAAACAGTGTTACATGCACTATGCTTTTGTGCTGCCCTTGCAGGTTAGATAACCACAAATGTCAACACATTCAAAATTTTTTCATTCAAGAACTTTTAGCCTAGTAATTCATTTTTAAGACCTCCTCTTTACTCTCATGCTTACAATCTTCTCAAACACCTTAGTAAAAATTAGATAATATTTTCCCCATTCTGTTTTTAAATCTGACAGCTTATTGAAACTTTAAGGGATACCAACCTCATTAGAAGAAGAAATAAAAATCAGCAACAGCAGCTCTGGAACTGTTATCAGGTAAAAACAAAAACAGGTATCTAGACAACCTTCAGTCATCAACTCAATAGACTACTGGGGAGTGAACGGGTTTAGTGCCATTTTTATCAAATCAGTGAAAACGGCATATCACAGTCTTTCAGAGGCACTGTTTGGGCATAATTTTCCTGGCTGTGGGCCTCCTAAATTGATCATGTAGTTGTGCTAGAGACTCCCAAGGGCAGAAACTTGCATCAAGACCCGGTAAGCCAGCAAGATCTTTGCACTTAGTGTTTATAATACTCCAAAAGCCTAAAAGTCACCCAGAGCCGACTGGCTGTCAGACACAGCCATCAGCAGAATTACTGAATTAATGGTTGGCATTGCTGGTTTTTCTTCCCACCAGGCTTCTCAAAAATGCTCTGACAGTTTTTCTGGTGCCAGAGGGTGTCAGTATGACTGCAAAGGATGTGCTTACATTCAAATATTTGGGGTCTGACTATCAACATAAAAACATTTTCAGAAAGAAGAAGAAGCAAACATGCTGAGAAAATGGTGATCACCATTTTCTAACTGAATTTTGCCATGAAAATATAGTTACAAGGAAAAAAATACTTGGGGTGTATTGATGGGGGGTGGATCTTGTGATTTTCTAAAACTATCATCTCTATGTTTACTTTTCCCTTTAGAAATCCTTTTACCTTTAGTTATAGGTGTCTCCCAAATTCTATTCCCTACAGCAACCCTAATAAGCCAGCATCAGGGATCTATATACTCACTGGGATTATTAAATCAGCAATCTCTACTGATATCACATCACCTGCTTTATGTGACACAGCATAGGGGCAAACAGAAATTACAATTTAATTTTTCAGTCACTGGTATCACTTAATCAAGATGATTGGCTCCTTCGTGAATATGGGAGGCTCATTCTCTCTCTCCTCTTCTTCCTCTCCCCTACCCACATCCATATGCTAAGAGAGAATGGAAAATAAGGGGGAGAGAGGCAGTGCCTCATCAGAAGCCTCTGCTACATGTGCCTTAGTAATACCAGCTACTGTCATGGCTTCTGTGGTGCCTTTAATGCACGGGCATAGTTTGTCTTCTTATACTTAAGAATGTCAAGGAGCTACAGCTGTTGATCACAAAGACAGTCCTAGGTATCGGAAAAATACACTGGTTTGAGGTGGTCCTTTCTGTTAATGAAACTATTACCTGAAAGTTTTCAGAGAACCTGGGTTCAATGGTTGGTAGCTCCAGCAAACACAACATGGGCCATATCACAAACTGCTTCTTCTGACCTCAGTTAACTTAAAAGGCAGTGGGGTTCTGGTCTCCCCCGGAGGAGGTCTCATGATAAACACAACTGCCCATGTTTTTGCTCAGCACAGACCAGCAAGCAGGTAAGACTCAAGTCTAAAGGTAATAATAGACCCATTCAGGAGCTATAACTAAGTGAAAAGAACAGCAAACTGATCCCACATCTCTTTATTATAAGCACAACAAATCCAAATACCAAAACCCAAACATTTTTTTTTTTTTACTGCTGCCACAGAAATACAGCCTAAAAAAGAAACTACAGAGGGATGCAAATGAGTAACCTTCAGTATTTAATTTGGTGGGGTCCCGGTAGCGGGGTTCAGGGTTAGAGACCAGTATCATCAGCAGGGAACTCTCCCCTCTGGCCCATCCCCTTTTCCCAAAATAGAAAAGGAAAGATATTGGGAGGGTAGAGCAGCCTGCTTCTGTTTGCTCAGTTGAGAAATGGAGGAATCAAGTCTCTGTTGATACCATTCATTTGCTAAAGCTTTCAACATCACTAAAATTCCTTGGCAAGTGATGAGCTGCATCTTGTTGACAAGTTCCAGTGCAAGTTAAATCACAAAAAAACCTAAGAGCATATCCAACCAATACTTGAGAGCTTCCAAAGTTATCAAAAAACACCAATTTTTAGAAGGTAATAGCCTTACAGGTGATAAAAGACAAGTTTTTCTCAGCTAAGAAATGCATTTATTTTCCCAGAACCAGAAAGACAATATGTTATTCTTGGGTTGCTAAGTGCATATACATGGGTTCATGTGCATTGTATACACACCCATAGTCAAATATTTTTAATATTAAAAAGTCATAATGACCTCATGCAAAAGCTTCCAGTTTTATTGGAGCCCCCAACAAACATGCCTGAACCTTTTGAAAGCACTGAATTCAAGAGGAGTGTAAAACAAACAAACAAACAAACAAACAGGCAACAACAAAAACCAGCAAGGCTTTTTTGGTCAGCACATGCTCATGAGTACTCTCCTAAATGATTCTCAATTGACAAAGTGAGAGTGTGGTAAACTCTAGGAAAGAGAAAAGGACACTACATACCTCCTAATCCTTATAAGTATGCTCACATAACCTCATATAATTTGGCTCAGACACAAATCCATTCTCTTTGTGTTTGAGGCAAAGTCTGTGTTCCAACACCATGGACATGACAGCTTCCTTGCATACTCCACTGCTGCCTGGTACTCAGGTCAGACAGACTGAGGACTGGGGAAGGGGAAGGGCCAGCCTTCATGCCTCTTTAAACACCCGCCTCCCCCTCGCCCAGGCTTCCTGGCTTGGCCCATTCACTTACAAGAACCAGAAATGAGAGAAGAGCCTTTCGGCTCCCAAGCACTCAGCAAGCCAGAGACTCTAGACCCTGCTTTCTATTTTCTGGCTGCCCACAGACATGCATACCTTATCTAGATGAGACAGTGCTCTGATACACACACGTTAATTTCCAGGAAACTTAAAAAGCCTTCTGCACGTACTCTCTTTCTTTTAAAAATGGGGAAAACGGGAGGAGGGTATGGCAGCTCATTCCCCCTTTCATTTCCCCGGGAGCCTGTAAAGCCCTTCAAAGTGCAAAGGCATTTGCCCACCGCGCCCGGGAGAAGTAGCTCAGCCTCTCCCCCGCCTTCCCCAGCCTGGGCGCCGCAACAATGCAGCAACATACATTTCCCAACACCTGCTGGAGCCTATTAATATGCACGGGGACGTATTGATTTTTCCCCCCATCCCTTCCCCTGCCCTCCACACTGAGCAGGCTTTCATCTCCTCCTTTACCGTCCATCGGGAACTCATTTCGGCGGTCCCCTCCCCCTCCCACCGCCGGTCCCCATTCAGCCGAGCCCCTCGCTCGAAAGCCCAGGCTGACGAGCACACTTTGGAATGCACTTCATTAAAATTTAGCTGCCCGATTCCAACCTGCAATGCGGAGGAGGCAATACAAAGCGCGCGCCACACTTCCTCCAGCATCTCCTTCAAAAGCCCCATTGTTCGCCAGGCATCTGCTCCAGAGCCCGGCCTCTCCCTACCCACTGACCCCTGATTTTTTTTCTCCCCCCGCCCTCCCCCGCCCGCCCTGCCCGGCCAAACGGGCCTGCCCGGTGAATTAGAACGCAGCCGCAGCCATCTGGCCCTCCCAAGCTGGCCCGGTTTCTCCCCGCCCCTCCTCTCTGGTCCACACACCACACATGGCATCTTCACCTCCATGGATGTTCCCACAACCCAAGCGCAAACCTCGGGCGGCGGGGCGCCTCTGCCGCCGCCTGCCTGTGCCCAGGCTTCCTCCAGGGGCGGATCGCTCGAATCCAGAGGTGGGCAGGCGCCTGCGGGGGCGGCGAGGGGGCGATCTTGGACCACTTGTACTTGCCTGCAAATCCCAGCCCGATCGCCAAGATTAATCCTTCCCTTTGTGAGCCTGAAAGAGCCTCCCACCACGCCTGTCCTCGGCTCTGCAGCGGCTGTAAGAGAGGCGGGGGTGGGGGGGGGATCCGAACCCCGTTCTAGGCGAGCTGGGGGCACCTCGGCCTCCTGACCACGGAGAGGTTTTGCGAGGGAAGAAGGCGCTGGCGGCAGGAGCAGGTGATGGTGCGAGAAGGGAGAGGAGATGCCCAAGCTTGCGCCTTTTATATTACTGGCGACATTTCTAACACATGACAACAATTTCCATCTGTATTTAAGCCGGGAGTGTGAAAAAAGAGCATTACATCACAGAGCCCGGGTTCCTAGAGGCTGCCGGATATCTAGGCCAGGGGGATTAGGGCTGCACCTGCGGAGCGGGCGGGAGCCCAGCGAGGCGGGCACTGCCTCTCCCACCAGGCAGGCCAGGTCCCCATCGCCCGCGAGGTCCTGTGGGAGCCCCTGGCCAAGGAAAGGCGGGAAATGAGGCTGCTCCATTTGCAAGACGCAGGAGGCTGGGTGGACGGGTCGGGGAAGCCGGGGGGGGGGGGGGGGGGGGGGATGATTCTCTTGGTTAGGGATGCAACCCTGACTTCCCAAGAGGAAGGGGCAGCAGGCTTCCAAGCGCCTTCAGGTAGGACCCACTGCTGCCCTTCTGCCTCTTCATCAACTCTGGAGGGAATTTCAAAGATAATAACTCTGATGTCTGAAATAATTTTTCCCTGGAGTTAAAGGTGGATGGAGAATAGCATATTAATTTGTGAAATCTACTTTCAAGGAAGAGCCACGTCAAGAATTCAAGGTGGAAACTGGTTCAGAATCAAGCTGTTTCTTTAAGGCTTATCTCTGTGCCATTCAAATCCACTCTTTAAAACAATGTGTAAGAGCCTAGTGGTATCATCTTCACTCTGTTTCTGATGAGGCATCCCTCCCCTATAGCTCCCACCCTCCCTAGCAAGAAAACTTTATTGAAAGCCCTCTGGCTCTAAAGGCACACATTTCTTCTCTATTGTCAAGTGGCCAGTCCTTAGAAACGTCAGCCACTCGCTGTAAGGCAGAGAACCCCACAGACTGTCAAAGGAAGGAGGCGTCTGCTGCCTGCCTTTCCCCAACCCAGGTGTGACAGAGCCACGTGCAACCATCCTCGGAGAATTCCTGACTCAGTTCGGACAGGAGGAGACAACGGGGCAGGAGGAATGTTCTGAGGGGATGAATGACAAGAAAATAAGAAAAGTGAGGAGGGAAGCAAGGGACATGTCTCTTCCTGGCGGGAAGAGAGGACACAGGCAATGAGGAACCTAGATCCAACATGGGTAGAGGACCAGACTTCATGTGACGGTGAAGTGGAACGAGGGAGGAAAAGGTGAGAGGGCAGCAGAGCCATTCACATCACAAGGTAACATAAATCTTTCCCTTGAATGCAGTATCAGCTGGGTTTTGCAGCAGATGAAAAACCAAAATGTGTTCCTTCGATATTTGCTACTCAGTAAGCAGTCACTGTGTGCACGTCTGTCTTGCTGTCTGTTTCCTGCACAAACCGGGATGTGGAGGGATGGCATTTCTAAAGCTCCTCATCCTTCCGGTCACTTATGATGGTCAAAAGACTCAACTCTGGATCAGACTCACTGGGTTCTAGCCCCATCTCTCCACTTTCCTGCTGTGGGCATGGAGGTAACTTACTTGCTAGGTCTGCACCTGTTTCTCCATGTGTAAAAGGTACCAAAACTACCTACTTGTGAGGATAATATATACAAGTGTCTGACACAGTTCACCACACATAAAAGGTGCTTCTAAATGTCACCTATCATTGTTATTATGACGTTATCTCTACATAAAGTGTACTCACAAAATGAAAGCCCCCATCTTCTACTTCTGAGGACACCTGCAAACTGGAACAGCTCCCAGGGCTTAGCAAAATGCACACACCAGCACCCTGGATGTCATTCGGCCGTCAGAAACAGTGAATGAGACACCTTGGAAGAAAAACATTTTCGTTTGCTTCATTCTTGTCTCACATCTACTTTTAGGAAGATGGAAAGGCCTTGAGAGCTGAATGCAAAGTATTAGCTTACATTTCTGGTTTGCGAGAAACAATAAAAACTTAAGGGGATGGTTTCTTTATCAACCATGTACATAATACATGTGAACATTTACATCATTTCCCCTCTCAATCATCATCAAAAAAGAATAAAGAAAAAGGAAAGCTGATTCCACATAAAACTTTCAAAAGCCTTTAGCTACAACTTAATGCTGAAAAATGGAATTTGTGTGTTATTAGTTTTCCACAAGAAAATGATTGTGCAGAACAAATTAAATTGCTCTTTTGCTAGGAATCTGCTTAGAGACTGCACCGATGGGAACAAAACTATAAAAGCCATTCTCTTTATGAAAGAAAGAAGGGAACTTTTATTCAATAAGTATTCAAGGATGTAGCTTTCCAATCTTCAATAAGGGGAGAAAAATAGCCCTAATTTGGTTTGGAAATATGCTTAACAATAACAAATTATTTTCAACTAGAGCTCCAGAGACCAGGTTTCTCTATGTATAAGTGAGGCACAATGAAAAGATTCCATGAAAATCTACTTGGTTTTTAATCAGTGTAGACACTTGATCTCAAAAACTGAGACTCTCTGAGCTTGTGTGGTCTCCAGCCTAAGCCAGGAGAGATGCTTAATTGCATTTCTTCTGAATTTTCTTTTGTCACACACAAAAAATGAAAATCAATAAGGTCCTGGGCTAGCCTTCCCTCCTGGGTGTCTGACTTCTAATCCTTAAGGTCGAGCTATGCAGTGTCTTGAGGGCACAGTTTAGAGTGGCAGCAAAATGTAGACACTTCTTTACAACACTATTTAACAAACAACTGAAAGAAAAGGGCCAAGAATTTCCTTCACTGACCGTGTTCAAAGCAATTACAGAAATGATTAGGAATCGGGCCAATTAAATGTCGTGGAAAAGTGACCACTTGGGCGGCAATAGAACATAGTAGTTATCAGAGTGGCATTTGGCGCCACCCTAGCTGCATTCCAAACCCACCCCTCTGGCTCTCTCTTGATGTGAATCATTGGGTAAGAGACTCCACCTTGCTACACCTCCACTTTCTCACCTGTAAAATGGGAATAAAGAGTTCCTGCCTCATAGGATTGTTATGAAGACTAAGCGAGTAAATACTGGGCAACGTACTTACATGAGTGCCTGGCACAGAGAAAAGTACTCAGTAAGTGTTAGTTATTACTGTCACATCAATCATTTCTAACATTTAGGTGTGGATTTCCTCTAAAAGCTTGCTCTGCATATATCTTCCCTTAAATATGTATTAGCACATGCCAAGTACAGAGCACTGTTGGGTGTAAAAGGAAGTATAATACATCTATAGGGTTGGAAAAAAAGACTTTATAGTTATTTTTAAATAGAAATGTCCTTTGAATAAAATTATGTTCAATTTTATTATGTGACACAATACAGGCCACCTTCATGGAGTAAAATGCAATAAAAACAGAAATTAACAGAAAAAGAAGGAAAAATTATCAAGAATAATAATAATAAAATGTGTGGGATAGACCTAGATTCCTACACAGAAGGGAATTATAGCCTTGAATGCATTTATTAGAGAAATGGAGAGACAGAAAATTAATGACTTATGCTTTCTATTCATGAAGCTATAAAAATAAAACTGAAATGAATTTTTTAAAACATGAAAGAAAATTCAACAAATAGTTCTGAGACAATTGGATATGCACATACAAATGAATCAAGTTAGAAACCTACCTCATACCGTACATAAAAAGTAACTCAAAATGGATCACCGGCCCAAAAGTAACACCTAAAACTATAGAACTCTTAGAAGAAAACATAGGAGTAAATTTGGGTTAGACAATGACACCAAAAGCACAAGCAACAGAAGGAAAAATAGGTACATTATACTACATCAAAATCAAAAAGTTTTGTGCTGAAAACAATATTACCAATAATGTGAAATGACAATCCACAGAATGGGAGAGAATATTTGTAAATCACATACCTGATGAGGGACTTGCATCTAGACTATATAAAGAACTCCTACAACTCAACAACAAAAAGACAAATAACCCAATTAAAAAATGGGCAAAGTACTTGGACAGACATTTCTCTGAAGACAATACACAGGTGGCCAATAAGCAAATGAGAAGTGCAACATCATTACTCATTAGGGAAATGCCAATCAAAACCAAAATGAGATACCACTTCATACTCACTAGGATGGCCATCATTAAAAAGTATTGGTGAGGACCCAGAAACTCTACTCCTAGCTCTATAGCCAAGAGAAATGAAGACATACCTTTACACAAAAACTTGTACATGAATGTTGCTAGCAACATTATTCATAATAGCATAATAATATTGAATTCATAATTCAATATTCATAAGTGGAAACAAACCAAATGTCCATCAACTAACAAATGAATTAATAAATGCAGTATATCCATACAATAGAATATTACTCAGCAATAAAAAGGAATGAAGTACTGATACATGCTGCAACTTGGATGAACCTTGAAAACATTGTGCTAAGTTAAAGAAACCAGACACAAAATGCTACATACTGTATGATTTCATTGATATGAAATGTCCAGAACAGGCAAATTTATAGACAGAGAATAGATTAGTAGTTTCCTGAAGCTATGGGATTCGGGAGGAAATGGAGCATAACTGTTAATGAGTCTAGGATTCTTTTGGAGGGAGAAAAAAACATCTAAAATTAGATTGTGGTGACAGCTGCACAACCTTGTGAATATACTAAAAAACACTGAATTTTTGAGAACGGGGTGAATTGTATAGTATGTGAATTACATTTCCATAAAGTTGTTTTTAAAATGTAGAAAAAGGGAATAATGAAATTAAGGTAGAATTATAGACAGGTAACTGTAGGCAATAAAGAAAAAAATCAAGAGAAAAAGCTATTTTTATGACAGGACTAATCAAATTGAAAAGCCTTTGGCAAATATGACCCTGGGTTGGGGAGGGTGGGGAGAAATCACAAAAGAAATCAACTTTAGAGCAAAAACGGTGGCATTAAAAATATATGAGATTTATTTTCATGTATAAGAGAATACCATGTACAGCTTTATACCAGTTAATTTCAGTCTAGATAGAATAGATCATTTTTGCGGGCAATAAATTAATGGAACTAGCTCAAGAAGCAGTAGGAATCCTGAGTAGAGCAATGACTAACCAAAATGAAATGAAGTTAAAGAATTATCTCCTTGCCCCCTTTTCCTAGCTTTCATAAGGAAAAAATCATGTCCCAGGCCAGGATGCTTTACAGACAGATTTTACCAAGACTTTCAAAGAAGAGTGTGGTACCCTTTATGTTAATCCAAACAGACACACTCTCTCTCTACTATATATTATCCATTTTCTGTGGATTCATATATATATTTATGAATGATTAGAAAAATATCCCAGAGGAATAATTTTAAATGGCAATCTATGGTCACCTTTGGGGAAGACAAATGAAAACAGTATGAGGGTGGGATGGTTAAAGAGGATATTAAAATTTATTGTGATGCTTTTGTTTTTAATGAAAAAATGGGTATGTATTACTTACATAAGAGAAAAATTAATTTGGAATGAAAAAAATTAAGGTGTTCACTGGAGACTTGGACTAAATTTTCTGTGCCATTGAGTGAACCATGGAGGGTAGATAAGAGGGAAGTATTATTGCCACCGAATGGCAATTTATTCTAATTGTAGGCAAAATCCCTAAGGAACTAAAGCAGTAGCCTGGTAATTTTTATAACACCAAAATTTTCTTAGTTCTAAGATGTCATTAATTTTAAGATACATCTATGAATTAACAGCTTTTCAGGAAAAAAGAAAACTACCACATTAAACATCTACATCTATGTTCAACAACAGCCAAATGCAGAAAAAAGTATTGATTTCTTACTTTCTGAGAATCAAGAAATAATGGTGCTAACAGACCAAGGGAGATACTGATAAAAATGAAAAACACTCTTCATATGATAATAATTTAATCTGTGTTGTTTAGATTCTGCAGCCAAGTTCTGTCTGGAAAATGATGTCTAGTTAGATATGGACATAAGTTTATACTGATTATAAGAAGTAACAAATATTCTGGTTATTAAGGAAAGTAGTGTTAGGAAGGAAAACAGAACTGTCTCCTTATATCTGATGCTTTTTAAAGTGACCAAAGGGCCTGAATATAATAAGATCAACATGTAAGAGAAGAGTGATATTAGAGTTTCTATTGTTCATGTTTTTTCATGACTTATGGAAAATAATGACTTTCATATGTCAAAGATAAATGACGTATCACTTAGCTTTGGGTATTTATATACCCAAAGAGATGGGTATTTTCCTTATAATAACCTTTGATTTCCACCATTAAAAAAATATATATCAGCTTGAGATAGTATTTTCCAGCTGGATTTTAACTTGAGCTGCCATGAAAGTGTGAGGAAGAGACCCCTTTATGAAGAAACAACTCCATTGACAATTCTCTGGCTTTTGTAAGTCAACAGGGGGACCAAACAGCAAATGGGAAATAAACAGAATTCCTATGGCTGTAAATTTCAACAAGAAATGGAAATAGGGCAGACATGGAACGTTTACCTTCAAGTGCCACAATTCTAGCATTACTTCTCTTCAAGGTGTGAAAGATGACCATCTTCTTGAATGGAACACAAATGAGCTTTTTCTACAGGTTTTCCAAGAAAATGCAGAAAAAGCAAGCTTCCAGCTATTACAACCGAAAATGGCTCATGCAATGCAAATATGCAATTTAAGATAGCTAAAGGAGAAGAATGATCCTGCAATGCACTATCAAAGATCAAAGTTCCAGGAACTTTAGACTTTGATTGCACAAGGGATGCTGTCAAAATTGACTCTTTACATTTGTATGACCACATCTCTCTACAAATGACCTGTTTTACAAGACCACACCCCTCCCTCCTTGAAGCTGTGCAACTTACATTGAACCTACAGTATCATCTTTGTGTCTTTTGACTCCTGCTGCCTTCAGAACACAAATTAGAACTCCCAACAGTATATTTACCATGTGCATGTTAGAACTTGTCACTATGCTCATATACCAGCCAAATGAGCTTCTGAATACATCTGTCACGATGAGTAAGTAAAGGGGGCATGAAACACAGATTTGATACTCGCCAGGGAGTGTGATGTGAAAGGCAAGTGTGCTTCTTGGGGGCGGGGCACCACTGTAGGGGGTGCTTATCTTCTGGCAGATATGCAAAGACTCAGGGATAGAGAGTGCAAGAGCTGGCAATAAAAGAAAAACTAGCCCATGGGGGCCAACTAGTCCTTTCCACTTGGCCTAGCCTATCCTACCTTTAGGGTGTGCTGAAGGGCTTTCAGCAGATCAGAGTTAATGAGGAAGAGAGAATGAGTTAAGCCTACAGTATGCACCATTTGAAAGTGCCTATCAGTGGGCCTTATGTTAGTAAATTATTAATTGTCCAACTTGGCCTTGATGGTGGATGAGTCACACAGCAGACTCATCTCAACTGTAACTGCTCTAACACTAAACGTTGTAGTGGAAGAATTACAGGGACCAAATTCTGCAAGAAAGCCCATTTTTATCCACAACCCAGAGATAAGGTCTAGCAAGTGCTCCTGGTTACATCGAAAGACCCTCTCCTCCTCTGCATCACTCCACTCTGCTCACTAAACAGCTGTCATGGAAATAGAGTGTGCACATCGACTCATCAGATACATGGATATATTTCTGCAGTTTGAGCACCTGTTACCTGCCAGGGCCTCTCTTGGTGCTTCTTATGTATTATGTCACTTAACTCTCACCACAATTCTATTGGGATGATACTATTGTCCCCATTTTATAAATTAGGAAGCCTCAGGGAAGTAATTTATCCGAGATCACAGAGCCAGAGAATGGAGGGGCTGTTTGTCAAACCTACTTCTGTCCACATCCAAAGCCTGTGTTTACTCAGCAGTCACAACCCTGTGCCTCTCAGCGGTCTGAAAGTCTGAAGGAGGCTGCTTTTCCAGGAAGTTCCCTTGAAACCAGGTTCTGGTCACTGCTGATATGGGTGTTCAAGGCGAGCTTCAATAACTGCCTGTGTCACTAGGATATGTTTCCTATTCTGATTTCTATATATTTTAGGAATATATAATCCATCACAGTAATATGCTTTGGGACGCCCATATCAACTCCAACATACACGAATCTGGTGTACAAGTGGGCATCCTGTGCTGGTTGCTCCCAGAGCAGAGGACTCTTTCCCCCTTTCTGGCCTTCCCACCTCATGCTGCAGCTCACACTACTCCCTGAAACTGCCATTGCCTCTGTCCCTGAAGCAGCTATACACTTGGGCTAGCAACAAGTCTCCTAACAGAAGTGGTCCATTCAGCATCTTCAACACCATCACCACCATCCAATCACGGCTAGCACTATCACCATGACCGTAACCCATCCCAGAATCCTCCAGATGTGAAGTGCTTACAGGAGACCAAGATTGTGCCAGGTCTCCTGACAACCTTTTAAGGAAGGTATTGTTACTCCTATTTTGAAAATGAGGAAAAGAAGTCTCAAGAAGCTGGCTGACAAAGAAGAAAGAGGAAATAAAAGACATGCTTCCCACCACTACCCAGGGCAGGCAGATTTCTTTAATTGGGTCCTACATCTGCATTTTATCTTATTCTCTTCTTTTCAGAAACTCTCTTCTGGTTCTCATTTGTCCCAGTTGCAAGCACAAAATTCTTCGGAGAATAGATACGACTTCTAGTGATCCTTTGTAAGAGATCAGTCACTTTGGCCTATTATGTATTATGCCCATGGCCACTGTCTTTCCTTTTGTACTACTAATATAAAAAAGAAACGAGGACATTGGGAAAGAGAAAGAAATATATTGAAATATCTTAATGGTCTGCTCATCTGATATTAGAATAGATTTTTTTCTCAATTTAGATACTAGTCACCCACGCCTTCTCTGTGCTTGGAACCACAGCTAGTCATTAACATCCAATTCTCCAAGCCATCCTCACCACAACCTATAAAACAGGTATTATTGGACCCATCCTATAGATGAAGCTCAAAAAGATGAGGCAGCCTGTCCAAGCACCGCTAATAAGAAGCAGTCAGGATTAAAACCCAGCTGTTTCTACAAATCAGCAAGAAAAAGACAAACTACCCAATTAAAAAGAAAAATGGGAAAAGATTTCAACAGCTATTTCACACAAAAAAAGTCTCCAAATAGACAATAAACATTTGAAAAGGTGCTCAATACTCTACATCAGAAAAAATGCAAATTCAAATCATAATGAGATACCCACCAGGATGACGAAACATCGGAAAGGCTGACAATAGCAAATGTTGGTGAGGACAAGGAACAACTGGAACTCTCACGCATGTAGGTACTAGTGCAAATTGGTACAATCACCTTGGAATCTGTTTGGCAATATCTATTGTAGCTGAGCTGCTTATGCCTACATATGACTACACAGGGAACAAACAATCCTAGGTAGGAAATGAGTGCATACATCCACTTATATAAGAAAGTTCCCAGCAGTAGCTAAAAACTGGAGATAGTTTAAATCAACAGAAGAATGGATAAAGATGGTGGTATATTCATACCATGTAAGACTAGACAGCACAACAACAACAAAAAATCAAACTACTGCTACGTGCAAGCAATGTGGATGAAAAAGAAGTTAGAACAAAATAATACATACTGCATTCATATGAAATTCAAGAACAGGCAAAATAATCTAGGGGGGTAAGTCAGAATCATGATTACCTCTGGGAGAGAGGAGACGTGTTCAATGGGAGGAGACACGAGGGAGCCTGCTGGAACGCTCAGTGTTCTATATATTGATCTGGGTAATGGTTACATAGATGAGTGTGCGTGTGTGTGTGTGTGTGTGTGACGTGTGGGTGTGCACATGGATGTAAAAATTCATCAAGCTCTGCACTTAAGACTTACGTAACTTATTATATGTATTTTATTTATTTTCTACCTTAACTTTTTTTTTTTAAAGGTCTCTGTTAGAACCCAAATACACCTAGCTCCTTTAATGGTCATTGAGTGTTGTGCTCTACTGCCAGAGTCTGGAACAAGGCGAAGAAATGGACCCGTCTGTGGTGTAAGGAAAGGAAAAAAAGAGAGAGGGGGTAAGAAATTGAAGGAGGGAAGGACAGTGGGAGGGAGGAGAGAACAGAGGAAAGGAGAAAGGCTGACGTGCCACGCCAGGCCAGGCCCCCAACACATACAACATGAACTCAGAAAAGAACAGCCAGAATTGTATCAACAAGTTATTTTTGTCAACTACTCCATGTTCCCTAAAGACACCATATTTTTAAGTTGTATCTGACAGTTTGCTTCTCCGTTTGTAAATCATCCATATCTACAGTGAGAAGGTACAAAATTCCCCCGAAGGATCCCAGACGGTGGTGGATTTGCATGCGGTGTCTGATTCTAGCCTAATGAAGGATGCTGAATGCCCACCTTTTAGCAGGTAGCCTATGTGAGGCCCAGATTAAGCAGCAAACCTGAAATTCAATAGAATCTATATTAGCCACAAATATTCCACTGGGGCAAAAACACGTAGATTCTCAGACTTATTTACAGTCACGCACCAAACCATCAGAACTCACGCCAAATTTCAGTTCATCTGATGGTTTTATAGGATGTCTCATTTTCAAGTCATGTATCTAGGGAATATTTTATCTACAACGTAGGCAACATTTTTTTCAAATTTCCACTGAAATAGATGTGCTTTCCCCGCCCCCATATCACTAATTAAATGATGTTGACACTGTGCAAAACCATTTAGAGATGGAAATAAGGAATGTGCATCCCTCAAATCAGTTGATGATGAAAACTAAGAATACAGAAGTTGTAACTTCTGACAATCCTGTAAGGTCTGTTTGTAATGGCCTTATCTTATGAGACAGGAAAGGAGAAAAATGTCTACTTCATTTTTTTTTTTTTTTAAGCAGCGTGCGTCTACTTCATTTATGTACAGCAACTACAATTAGAAAGCCAAAGTAATAAATCTTTCAAGCTCGCTGACCTTGAAAATGACTTCATTTCTAGTATAACCAAATTCTGTCTCACTTTTCAAAGCAAAGCACTTAAGAGGATAGTATGGCCTCACTTCTAATAGGGAGGTCAGGAGAGGAGAGAAGTCCCAACTAGAAATGTGGCAACCTCCAAAGAAATGGTCCAAGGAATTAAATGTTTTCCTTCAGGAGTGTGAGAAATACAATGAGAAGGCTGAGCCCTGGTACAAATGGGGTTCTGGTAGGGCCCATCTTGCTGCTTAGATAGTCCTTGGATCACTGTTACTTACCCTACTTTGGCTTCTTCCATTAACAGGCAACTGAACCTGGATCTGAAAGAGCCAAACCTTGGTCCAAAGAGTCATCTCGTAGCATCCCATACCTACTGAGGTTGCCGAGGAAGGGAAGGGGCAAGAAGATCTTTGACCCAGTTCTCCTATTCATGAAGAGCCTTAAATTTAGACTTTTGTTATGGTCAAATAAAGTTATGTCTACAGTTACAAAGATACAGTAAAAGGAATGATAAGTATTTGAACTTGGGGTCTATTATCAGACTATACTGCCTTTAGAGTACCTTCAGTTAATGTTTCATACATCTTGCAATTGATGAACAGCACAATTGTAGTGCATTGCTATGTGTATGTTAAAAGTATTAATTAACTGCAAACGTTAAAACTATGTCCTATCTTTTGCTGTAGCACTGGTTTTTGTTGTTGTTGTTGTTTTTAAATATGTCAGAAGACTCAAAAACATGAGTGGTCTATTCTTGAGGGGTCCTAAGGAGAGAGCACTGTGCAAAGGATTACATTATCTTCGGACTGGGCCTGGGGTATTAAGATGCTTAATGAGTCTATTATACCCCTAATAAAGACTCCTTTTTAAAGAGGAATTAAGCCTAGAGATGTTAAATAGAGTCATTTGCCCATGGTTACATGAGTAGATGTTTCCTGATTCTCCCTAGGAAAGAGGTTCCGCTGCTTTTCCTTTTGTCTCTCTTTTTTATTTCACTTCCTACTCACACTGATTCACTGGTCTCAAGACTGAGCTTGGTGCCTGTGCTTGTATGTCATATAGTCCTGGGCTTACCCGACTGTGGGATTTACCTTATTCTCTTCTAGCTGCCTCTTGTTTGTTATAGTGGTTGCCTGCTATACTATAAACTCCCCGAGAGCAGGAAAGGTAACCAGTTTACCCCTAAATGTTGAGCCTCTATCACTGTGACCTGCTCATAGTGGTATTCAAGATGTGTTTGTTAAATGGACAGATAAATGGAATAAATGGAGAATGGCTGGGTGAGTAGATGGATCAACTGATTGAAGGAAGGGTAAACGAAAGAAATAACACTTAGTACCCCAAAAGATCCAATTCTAGTATGTCTCAAACCTTTAATTAGCTGAATTAAGAATGGAGAGATCTCGTAACTGGACTGGATTAGGCTTCTGGTGTTCAAGGATCCAGTGGATATCATCCTCATTGGAGTAAGGTACCACTTCACCATGACTGAGACGAATACCTCCCAAATGAATGGCAATTTGGCTCTATCTTTCAGGCCAGCTAAGTATCTACTACTGGAACTCAGCCACTGCATAAAACCAGGCAGTCAGGGTGCTGTCCACCATCAAGGGCGCCATTCACATACATTACCAACTGAGTAGTGCCCCCTGGATTTGTATAATGTGGTGGCTCTGATGGGATCTAAGACTAAGATGAAATTATCTTCAAAAGCATAACAAAAGGTATCTCCTCCCCTCCCCAGAAAAGGAGTATGTTTAATTACTGATTCTTTTTCCTTTTTTTTTTTTTTAATGTTCTCTAGAGCTATAAATAATAGGCAATATGAGCCACTGGCTAAGAGGGAAATTTCTAGAACAAGACAACACAGCTCTACCACATATTCGCTGTGACATCTTGAGCAAGTTATTTAATCTTTTTGTTCCTCGGTTTCCCTGAATGTGGAGAGTAATAGCACATACCTACAGGACCATTGTGAGGATTAAATGAGTTATTACACTAATATAGAATAAAACCTAGCATATGGCAAGTGCTCAATGTATGTTAACAATTCTAATGATGATTATTATACTCTTATATTCATCTAGAATCCCACTAGCAGATATTTAGGATCCATTTAAAATAATTGTTCCTGGGACTTCCCTGGCAGTCCGGTGGTTAAGACTCCACACTCCCAATGTAGGGGGCATGGGTTCGATCTAAAATCCCGCATGCTGGGCGGCGTGGCCAAAAACAAAAAAACAAAAAAAAAGTGTTCCTAATTTATTTTCTAAGATGTATTTAGTAGGTGTATATGTATCTATACACACAGATGTACACATACATAGTCTGAGCAAAGAAAATGTGGTGGTTACTAGTGGTAGCTTTAGTATCCATGTTGAGTGCCTGAGCTCCAGTCCCATTCCACAATTTTAAGACAAGTCGTTAATCTTACTAAGCCTCAGTTTCCTCATCTGTAAATTAAAATAATAACAATTACAGTATTAAACGAGAAACCATAATTAAAACACTTAGCATGTACTTGGTATTCCATAGGTGTTAGATTTTTGTTTTAATATACGCACGATGTCTTTCAGGGTAGTCCTGCTATAGTTTAACAGACAACATCTATCAAAGTACTAACAAAATCTCAATTCTAGGCTAAAAACACATTAATATTAATAAGGGGGAAAAATAAAAACATAACATTCACATAAAATCCCCCTTTCCCAAAACTATACTGGTTGCTTTTTAAAAAAATTTTTGGTATGGGTTTACTTTTGAAACACTTTATTTGGAAATAATTTCAAATTTACAGAAAGTTGCAAGAATAAGAATAGTACAAATTTTTAACCATTTTTAATGTTTTATAGCCATTTGAGAGTAAGTTGCATTCACCGTGGCCCTTTATCCCTAAATACATTAGAGTGTATTTCCTCAAAATAGAGATGTATAATTAGTTCATTTCAATGCAAGACGAAAAAATGTCATTGAGTGGTTAATAAGTCTACTTTATTCATATTATGGTTGAACTAACACAACTGACATTTTCTTGTTGTTTAAATTTAAGGTAATCATTTTGGGTAACTCATTTCATATGGAGTTTAGGTAAGCCCATCAGAGCATAACTGGTAAAATGTTCTTACTTGGATCTCAGCATAAATATGCACATTATCCATTAGAGAAGCCAGACATTTTATTTGTACGTAGTTTTATTAAACACATTTGATACAAGATTTCTTTAAAAATGTATTGCATTTCACTCTCTTGACTTAAATAATTCTTACTAAATCTAAAATTACTAGAATTAAAAACTTTTCTTAAAATAAATAATAGATGGTAAGGATACTATGAAACCTCCCTGTCCCTACATAAATTGCTGTGGAAATTGCTCTATAATTGCAACAAATCTTGACGAAAAATGTCAGCTAAAACTATAAAGCAATTTAATGAATTAACATGGCTGCCAAATAGATATATTAGTATCCTACACCCAGCCAAGGACTAATCCGTATGTTATTAAGAGAAGACTCTTTTTCAAATTCAATACATTAATTTAAAAAATGGTCTTTAAGCTGACTGAACCAAGAGATATGAACCAAGAGCATGGACTCTCGGGGGAGGTGAGAACTGGGTTTGAATCTGGGTTCCATCATTATTAAACTGCTCACCTTGAACAACCCGCTTATAAGCTCCTCACACCTCAACTGCCACGCTCCTAACACAGGGACGATAACCTTATGCCTCTCAGAGTCTGGTGAAGGTTAAAAGAGACAAAACTTGCAAATCACTGAGCACAGTACCTGGTACATATAGTAAGCACTCGATTAATGACAGATGTTATTAAGCAATAAGGTTGGTCTAACATATTTTCATAAGAAGATTATAAATTACATCAACTCTAATTAAACTTAAATCTAAACTCCTATGGCTTTGCCTCGTTCTACACCCCTGAGAACCTTAGAATAAAGAACACCAGCCAAACCATGTTTATGTGAGTGTATTAGCAGACACATATAAATCAAGTCCACTGTAATGAGCTAAGTTCATAGTTTTTCTTTCCATTTTTCTTTTTCCCAATATGACTCCATCCACTCAGCAAATATACAATAGCAATTAGGGTTAACAACATATAATAAGAAATACAAAGAAAAAAGAACATTGGGAGATCAGCTGATGCTGGGAATATGCAGAGAATGTGCTATTTCAAGCATGCCTATTATTGGCTAAATGAGCCAATTATTAATCTTCACTATGTTCTCACCTAGCATCTAGTGTTGGGTTGTTACTCAAGAAATGTTGGAAAATCAATTTTTTAACTTAGCTTGCCCCCCCCAAAAGAACTATATAAATCATAAAAATCATAAAAAGGAGAATCATGTACATAAGGCCCAAGGTCTAAAGAGAACTTGAAAGAAAAAAGGGAGCATGCTGGACTTGAGGAGTCGTGTTAGAAAGGGGAGGGAAAGGGCGTACAGAAAAAAGAAGACTGGTCTACATAGAGGACATCTGGGAATTCCCTGGCAGCCCAATGGTTAGGACTCGGCACTTTCACTGCAGAGGGCATGGGTTCAATCCCCCGTCAGGGAATTGAGATCCCGCAAGCTGTGCAGCACGGCCAAAAACAAAACAAAACAAAATAAAACAAAAAACATATACATAGAGAACCTTTAAATAGAGGACCTATGAAGTGCCATGATCACTGCTGGGGGATTAGGTGCCTCAGAAACATCAATACAGGTAATGAGACAACAGAGTCCCAGAAAACCCAAGTCCACAACGCTGGTGAGGGGTAGCGCCTGCCAGCAGCTCCAGTCTGCCATACCAGAAAGCCAGCACATCTGCTGATCTAGCCCCAAGGAGAAGAGAAAATGTTCAAATCAGGAATGTCCAAGTCCTTCTCAGGAACTCACTGATGGGGTAACTCTCTCCTCCCTTGGTGAGAAGTAAGAATAGATTCCACACTAATGGTTTCAATGTTCCCTAAGGGGCACTACAGAAATGAGAAGTGGTGTGCTCCTGGCATTTATCAGAATAACAAAGGATCGTCCTGCTTCGCTCGTGATCTTTCCATGCCCCAGCAGACATTCAACTGGATGAAAATTTGTTAATAGTTATCTGAGCCCAAACTCTAACTCCAGATCACATCTAAACAAAAAGGGTTTTTTTTCTAATCCCATTATTTTTTTAAGAATTTAAATATATTTTATTATATTTAGCCTCATTTGGTGTTGGGTTTTTTTTGGCTGCATTGGGCCTTTGTTGCTGCGCACAGGCTTTCTCTAGTTGTGACAAGCGGGGGCTACTCTTCCTTGCGGTGCGTGGGCTTCTCACTGCGGTGGCTTCTCTTGCTGCGGAGCACGGGCTCTAGGCACGTGGGTTTCAGTAGCTGTGGCACGTGGGTTTAGTAGTTGTGGCACACGGGTTTAGTTGCTCCGCAGCATGTGGGATCTTCGAGACCAGGGATCAAACCTAGGTCCCCTGCATTGCAGGCAGATTCTTAACCACTGCGCCACCACGGAAGTTCTCCCATTAGTTTTTAATTTGGCACAAAACTCCTTGCCTAGACTATTGCGTTACTTTCTCAGCTTATACTTGGTGGAACAGGAAACTAGGTCTGAGAAGTGAAACAGCAAGCAGAGGGGGAAAGCCCTTTGACATAGACAATCTTGTGTTTAAAATGTTTTCTATGTATTAAGCACTGTGTTAAGCACTAGAAAAAGTACAAAACCAAGTCAAAACCATAAGAATTCATCCCTACCTATGAATCTGCCTTGTTGCCAGAACATCCCATCTCATAGGGTCGTTCTAGCAGTGCCACATTTAAAGTTATCTGTTAAAATATATGTATTATGTAGCATAGAGAACCCTATACCATAATATGAATCATTCACTTCTTTATTCTAGTTCTTGGCATCTTAGAGGACAGCCAATGGGAAACCAATGTAGAACAAGTAAGACTTGATGGAAAAGGAAGGAAAGGTCAGGTGTAGGCAGTAAGGGTGGGTAAGAGGAGTCTCCAGACCACAGACTGGCTAGGGGCACATGGGAAAATACAGTACTGATGGGTAAAAGGGAAGGGGAGAGAAAGAGTTGAGAACTGATGGAGAAGGGATGAGGACATACACTCTTATTATGGGCAACAAACATTTGCGATTGAATAGAAAAGGGGGAGGGTTTAAGAGTCCAGTGAGTTTGAGTTCAGATCTTTAATAGTCTGTGTGGCCTCCATGAGGCCAGAGTGAGAGATGACCTATGTACAAGCATCATGGCAGGGTACGTGGTACACAGTAGGAGTCTAAACCCTGGACAGCCGTTATTATTACTAGTCAGAGTTCTGCAACAAGGCTAGGCTTGGTAAAGACTAAAGTGATCCTTTAGTATTAGACTGCACTTAACTCTGCTAAGAGGACAAGGGCAATAGCCACAGTGAGAAAGTTTCCAGTAACTTTCATCTGATCAGTCCTGGGGATGCTTACAGAACTGTCTACTTCATGTATGACAACCTGAAGCCTTCCACTCAGGTCAAACACAACCTGAACACAGAGATGCACATTCTACGAAAGAAGCAATGTTCCAACACCCAGTTCTTTATCCTGGCCTCTTGCTGATATACTGGTTTAGTTCATATCATCAGCTCTAATTGTAGAATGAGTTGGTTCTAGGCAAGCAGTACCGGGAACGGCTATGGTTAACAGAAACTAACACATTCAAATAATGCCAAAGGTAATTTATGGTCCTGACATCACAGTCACATTCAAAAATAATAAACAGTGCCAACTGTTGGTTAGCAAACGCTAACATGCCCATTAGAATATCACACTTCTACAAATAAAGACCAGGATCACCCATGTTTACTGCATCAGATTTAAATGGTCTTGGAGATCAAACACGTTTAATCCCTTTGTAAACTCCTTTAAGTCAATGATCAGTGTCTCTTCCACAGATTATAATGGTCTCGGTATTAGGGAGAGCATTGATCAACAACGTGTTAACCTACAGAACAAAACTGACTTATCCTTTCCTCTTTCAGATGACCTCTGCTTGAAAAGAAAGATGCGTTCCATCGCTGTTGAGCCCAGAGAAGGGAGAAGGAACAGGAGGGGTTTGGTTCAGTATTCCGGAGCCCCAGGACTCCTGGATGAGCTGCATCTCGTTTTGACAGCAGCAGCAGAGTAAATGAAAAGCCCTGTCAGGTAATGCATTTATCTTCATGGGCAAAGCAGCCGTTCCAAAGCAAGAATCTCAGATGTTGTCACATCAGCTAGGACAAGAAGTCATAAAGCAGGACCGCTATCAGTGCAGGAGGTACAGCGATACCTAGACTGTAATTAGGAGGAGCTGTGAATGGGCACTCTAGTTCCAAGCTCACTGGGAGCCTTGATTTTTTTCCTCTGGGTTGGGATTCCCAGCCAAGTAATCAGTGTGGTCCTCATCAGCCATTTCAGAGCTCAAGCCTCTGAGCTGCCCTTTATTCTGAGAGCTTTATGGCAAGAGCAGCTCTGCTGTTTCTCCCAAATGTTATGTAATCAAGAAAAAACAATAAAACAAGAAAAACAAAAAGTGTCTTTATCCATTTCTTCATCTGATCATTCATTCAACAGATATTTATCCCATGGTCTAGGCACTAAGCTAGGTGTGGGCTAGTCACTGAGGTAGATCCAGTCCCTGACCTCAGAAAAGTTAGATTCTAACAGGACAGACAGACACGCAGCAGGCGTGTATGCGGTGGAAGGGGGTCAGAGGGGGCGCTGTGGGAGCAGTGAGGAAGGCAATAGGCCAATCTATGGAGGCCTTCGTGGAGGAAGTGGCCTCTAGGCTAAAGCTTACAAGAAGGCTATGAACTGGTTAGATGGAAAGATGGAGAGATAAGAGGTAATAATTTATACCCAGTTACAAGAAGATACCAGGTGTATTTGAGCAATGGACGAAGTTTGTATGACTAAAGAATTGAGGGGGAGCGGGTTGGGAATATAATCAGAATTTGAGGGGGCGGGAGACAGGAATAGTATCCAGATGATTCTGAGAAATGAGAGAAGTGAGCAACACCGATGATGTTTTCATGCATTTCAAATCCATTTCTCTTAAGGTGGTTTTTCATGTGTATACCAAAAAAGATCTAATGAAAAATAAGAGAAACTGAGATATCCCAAGAGAATCCTGTAGTGATTTTTTTTAAAAGCTGAATAATCATTAGGCAGTTATTAAAATTCTATTGTAAAAAAAAAAAAAAAAAAATTCTATTGTACACACCAGTGAAATATGTGAAAATCACAGAGAAGATACTTATTTGTAAGATATGGTGCCTTAACTAGCCCCCACCCCCAAGACATAAAACCCCATGATTTTGAACAGCTAAAACTAAAAATTCAGCAATGAGAATTTTTTTTTCTTTTTTCTTTCACTCTCAATAGCCCATGGTATACTGATCTTATCACATTACTGTTGATTATACCCAGTAAGGAGTTAGAGAGAGAACTGATTAAACCCTAACCATGCTGTTTGCTGTGTGATTCTAAGCAAGCTATATACTTCTCTGAGCCTCTGTTTCCTCCAATGGACCCATCTCTTAGGGCTGCTGTCAGGACTTGGTGAGACAATGCTGGAGGTGGTATTTCTGGTTCCATTTTACTGAAGAGTAAAAAAAGACTCAGAGAGGTTACATGACTCACACCAGGCCAGCCAGCTACGGAACAGCCCTCAGATTTCACACCAGGGCTGACTCATTCTGCATCTAGTTCTTTTTTTTTTTTTTTTTGCCATAAATTTTTGGGGGTGGTGATTTTCAATGATAATATAATTAAATTTTAACTATGCTGACATTTTTCACACCATGGGAATAATCAAAGTTTTTGAATCAAAGCAAAATAAAAGAGGAGTGGAGAATAATAATAACTATAGCAAAAATAGCATTGGATGAACACTTTGAGTGGTGAATTGTGTGATGTATGAATTATATCTCAATAAAGCCAATTTAAAAAAATAGCATTGTATTGAGAAGTGAGTAATGTGGCATTTAGAACTGGTAAGATTTTGAGGAAGTTACATCTGTTACTTCACTTTCTTACCTGTAAAAGAGGGATGGTATTACCTGCATTGTCTTTGCCAAAGAATTAGGATAAAATGGAATTCTGAACGGCAAAATCCATCATGGTGCCCAGAAGACTCTACTACACTATGATGACACTAAAATAAACTTGAGAACAAACAGGTTTTATTTGTTAATTTCGAATGACATGTGAGCCTCCTAAAATGTACAGGAAGTGTACCCGAGCTCGCAAGCACCTGTTCATGAGATCATCCCTTCTCAAAAGACTGAAGTCACTGAACTATTGGCAGCAGGAAGTTCTGGAAAATACAGATTACAGGAGCTCATTTCCCTGTGGCACAGTTACAGTATCACTGGGAGGATCGATGCTCCAATCAAGGGCTTCCTAATCCACAAGCACAACAGCTTGGTACAGAGTTCTGCCCTACCAGTCACATGGGCCAAAGAATCAAAATAAACACAAATGTGGCCCCAGTTATCCAAGCCCATAACTGAATCCCAAGTCGCCCCTGGTCTACTCATGTTCAAAGACATACACACTGTGCCAGACTCAGAAATGGACCTCTTCCTGAATTTCCTTCCTGTTTTATGCAGGAAATATAAAATGAAATGTTACTTGTTTTCTCTTTAGTAGGAAGACCCTTTCCTCATTCTCAGTTCCTGATTTACTGGTTTCATAGAAATGAAACATCAATACCAACGGCATTATACAAGCAAAGACAAAACATGATTTTCCACTGTTTTAAAAGGCTGAGGTCATTTTTGCCCCAATTCCTACACAGTGGTAAGCTTAAAATCAAGCCATTTAGCTCACAGTCAGGTCCAATAAATCAGTGGCAAAAATAAATGGAAAAGCTTGCCAAAATGTAACCATAGTAACACCACAGATGCGTCAAGAAATGGTGTGCTCATTTGCTTCATTCCCCATTTCTTAAATTGGAATCTGAGTAGGGGAAAAATTACACAGAAAACAATCATGATTCTGCAATTACTGAATTCTGCAAAACTGCATCCAATCTGCTGTACTAGAACTTCAGAGGCAGCTATGGTCGAGCTACAAAAATAGCCCTGGATGGCTTAAGAGTTCCAAAGCCCTGGATCTGCGATTTAACAGTTACTTGGTCGTCCTGTGTCTCTGTTTCCTCACCTGTAAAATGGGTATTAAAAACCCCAACCTCAAAGGAATATTCTAAGAGTAAAACTGGGCAGTATATCAGAGATGAGCAATGACCTGAGGCCCTGATCAGGTCTTGTTTTTTAGCCTTGTTTTTATTGGCTTATCTTCGTGTCTTGGTTTCTTTCTTTATTTCTATAAAAAAATAGACAAATAATCCCTGCCTCATTCATGAGACTGACATTAGGAATTATTATTACTAATTCAAGTATACGGAATTATTATTAGGATATTATTAGAATTATAGTTTTCAATTCTAATGATGCAAAATTAAAAGAACTGAGGGCCAGAGATTCACATTAATACATTATCATGTTTTCTCTGTGAAATGCAGCTCTGCCACTCAGCAGAAAGAAGCAACCTTGGGGCACTGCCCCAAGTTACCTGTAGTCAACTTATTTTCCTCTTGGAGCCTCGGTTTTATTAATAAGTGAAGTGGAAGGCAGGGCTGTTCTAAAATCTGATCACTAAAGTTCCCCATCTAGACTTCCATTCTAAGTCCTTGCAGATCCATGGTATGCCTGAAATCAGTCCTATTCATTATTTTGCAGTAGGAGGAGGAAACATTAGCACTCTAGGACATCACTAGCAAAATATTATTTTTTTAAAGAAAGTCATTCATAGCAAACAAATCACAGCCATAAGCAGGGTACCTTGAACTTCAAATTACTCCTCCTTGTTTTTGTTGATTAAAAAAAAATATTTCTAAAAAACTGTCAAAATTTGAAGGACTGGGTAATAGAGAGGAGAAAAGAAAACTCCCAAGCAATAAAATCAGAATCATTCTTTCTTCTTCTTTTGAAAGAAAGCAAGAAACTGTATGTGTTCCCAGAATTCCCACCTCATAATGAGCTGTACAGCAATGTAGTTTGGTGGAGCATGGCAATAGCTCATGACCACTGAGCTGCCAATTCATCTACCCCATAGGCTGATTCCCTCCTCCCTTCCTTCTTCCCTTTCTTCCTTCCGTGCCACAAAATCCCTGATTTCATAGTCCCCACGTTTTATGTCTTGCTTTCTCAGATTTGGTCTGATCTAATGGGTCTGGGGCTTTGGGTTTTTTAATCTGTGGAAGCCATTTCTTCAAAGAAAATCATATGTGAAATCATGATTTATGAATCTGATAAAGGTGGGGAGGAAGAGAGAGTCCACTGAGGCATTCCCTTTGCTGAGAGGCTATTAGAGTCCCATGTATCTCCTCAGAGGTCAGTATGAAGACCTCTGGCCTGGTCCACCCCATTAACGACAATCATGGTTAACATTTACGAGGCTTACACCACGCCCATACTGTACACAAATGCATTGACGAGCATCTGACTTTGACTTCCTAACAGTTCCGTGAAGTTAGTAGGAGTGAGATGTCCTTTTCACTGTTGTGAAAACTGGACCTTACAAAGGATGAATAATTTGCCCAGCATTCTCAAGCCAGAACTTGAAAACCGAGTGATTTACCTGGCGCAGTACTGTATGTCCCATTGTCAATCATGACTCCCTGGACTTACGGAGTCACTACGTGAGCAAACTGCCAAGTGTCCCAGATCCAGCTGTTGAGCTCTTACTTCTCCCCTCAACTTTTCACACACCCACCCAGCAGTAAGACGCCCCAAACTGGCTACTTACAAGGCACAGCATGGCGGTAAAGGTTATCTCTTATGGTCTGCTGGAGCTCGTGATCAGGCGACCCTTTCTGGAACCGCTGATTGAGAAAATGTCGCAGGTCCTTGTTCAGCTTTCCTCCTACAGGAAATATATAAAACAGAATGCATCAACCATTGGGGCTGCCTAGAGACTGAGCAGCCTGAGAGCTGTGTGAGGGAAAGCCACGCAAAGCCATTCTAGTCCGCCACCCTCAGTCATCAAGAAGATTTACTTTAGGTTTTCCTCTGCAGGGGAAAAAGCAAGCAAGAATGTAATAAAGATAAAACAGCATTGATACAGCATTAATTTGGAGGTCCCAGTTCACATAACACTAGGAGGCTCAAATAACAAAGAACTGAAATGAGGCTATTACATTTAAAATATGTGTCGTAGACACTTGGCAGACACTATTAGATGGAGTGGATGGCTGAAACCTTAAAGAGGACAATCTAGCAATAGCTGACAAATTACAAAATGTTCTTTGACCAGGGATCCAATTGGAATAAATTTACCCTATGGGTATATTTGCAAAAGTCTGCCCAAATCTCCAGTATTGTTTATTGCAGCATTTTTATAACAGCAAATAAATAAAAATAATCACCAAAAACCTGGAAACAACCACCAGGGATCAACTAAGTAAAGCACAGTTCATCCACATAATAACTACTCTGCGAAAGCTAGATCTTCATGTGCTGGTACTGCAGGAAAATATGTAGAATTGTACCTACTACCTGACCACTTTTGTGTGAGAAGAATAAAGAAAAGGAGAGACCATGTATTAATGGAAGGAATCATCAGAAAGTTTTAACAATCGCTTCCTTTAGGGAGAAGGACTTGAGTTTGGGAAATAAAGGAAGAGACATCATTCTTCATCACATAGACAGATACAGATATATAGATGTTACTTTTCTGTATTGATTTATAAACACTGAACACATAATTTTTTCAAATTTTGTTGTTGTTTAAGCAGTAGTTACCTGGGCTGGTCTATGTGTTTATTTCTTTTTAATTCTCTACAGTTAACAGAACAAAACAAAAGCTAAAAAAAAGTATATTGTTACAAAAATGTATCATAGAAAGGAGAAGGTAACCAAACTTTTTTTTTTAATTATAAACACAAATTATAGTCTACAGGATCAGCAGAAGGCTTATAGATCAACCTCGCTAACATTCATTCTTAATGGAGAAAACTGCTTCAGTGACAGCTAAAAATAACAAGGCTAAGATTGTCCTTCCATTTTTTGACAAGATAAAAATTAGGTAAGAGCATTTCTAGCATTAGAGAAACAATGCAGCAAGGCAGTATCCATGTGAACAAAATTCACAGCTTCAGATGATAATTTTCCCATGGTCAAAAAGAGCAAGTCATGAGGATGACAGTGATGGTTCAGAAGATTCTATGACCTATGCAGGGGAGGAAACTACTGATCTTTATTTTAGTATCATGTTCAAAACCAGATTCCCTGCTTTAGCTGATCATTTTCGAATAGACTAATGAAACCCAATTTGACCCTTTTGAGTTGTAGTACATGTAAGGCTTCAACTGGCCAACATGAAAATTCATACGTCAATCTCAGGTCGTTCAATAAACATTTAATTAGTCATCAAATATTTATTAAATGAAGAAGACACACACACACCCCACTTCCCACCTCTCCTTAAAATAGGCACAAGGTTTGAATAGACAGTTCATAAAATATATATATATATATATGATTGTCCATTAAGCACATGAAAAGATATTCAATTTCACTACTTATCAGAAAAGGGCAAATTAACACCACAATGAGATCCCAGCACCTACCTGCCAGAATGGCAAAATCAAAATCAAGCCTGAGCAAGACTGTGAAACAACAGGAACTCTTTTTATACTGCTAGTGGGTGTATACAACGTTTCATTCCCTTGGGAAAACAATTTGACAGTATCTTATAAAGTTAAACCTTCACTAACCAAATGACCCAACAATTCCACTATTGTTTATGCAAAAGAAATGAAAACAAGTACACGCACTCGGACGCGCATGCGTGCGCACAACTTACAGATGAATCATCACAGCAACTTTATTCATTATAGAATAGCCCCAAATTGGAAACAACCCAAACATCCATCAACAGGTGAATGGATAAGCAAACCGTACTATATTCAAATAGGATGCAGCACAAAAATTGAAAAGAACAAACCACTAACACATACAGTAATACTGATGAATCTCAAACACATAATGCTGAGCAAAAGAAGCTAGACACAAAAGAGAACATACTGTATGATTCCATTTATCTATAAAGCTTCAGAACAGGCTAAACTATAGTGACAGAAAGCAGTCCAGCAGTTACCTGGGGCTCAGGGTAGGCAGAGACTGACACACAAGGGAATAAGATCTATGGAGTGTATCTATGTCAGTTTCCTGGCTTTGCAACTGTACTGTAGTTATGTAAGAATGTTACCACTGGAAGAAACAGGGTGAAGGGTACACAGGAAGTCTGAACTATTTTTTTACAACTTCCTGAGAGTCAACAGTGATTTCAAGAAAAAACTTCTTTGAAAGGAGGAATCACAAGGAAACTTGGGAGGGTGGGTGATTCCAATACAGTAAATATCAATTGTGGTAGTAATAACACAGGGTTATACATTTATCAAAACTTATGGAACTGTAACTGTTAATGCACAGGCATTAAAGTGGCACATATGTTCCTCATGGCCAGGAGTTTAATGACTGTGTTATCCCCTCTCATTGATTGTGGGAAGCACCTATGACTTGCTTTTAATCAATAGAATTATGTAAAGATGATGGGATATATGAGATTATATATATGTGATTACGTACACTTGTTTTCTAGTTGCTGGGTTTAAAGAAACCCGCTGTGAATCTTATAGCTACAAGAAAACATATTTAAGATACTCCAAATTCTTTTGAAGTAAAGAAATATAACATAGTGACAGCCTCAAATGACTCCATATTCAAAATGTCATTCTTCTTTCTCCAGAACACTCAAAAGCGTTCAGTGAGCATCTACATTTGGGGTTCTGAATGATGGTATTCCAGTGCATTATTGAACATGTGCATTTAGTGATACATAAATGGCTATAAAATTCACTAAGCCTGTGAAATGTGACTGCAAGCAAATTCCAACTTTGTTTCATCTGGAAAATCAACTTTAGCCAATTTCTAAATTGACAATAATAATGGATTTTGAAGTATGTATTCTAAGAGTCTAGCAAGGACTATTTCTTTTGCCAAGTAGTTAACTCCTTTCTCAGCTTGTGGAAGCCAGTAGTAGCATGTGTATCAGTTATATTTGATTTATTCTATTTTGTTGTTTTTTTAGTAACAGCATATATCCTGGTACATAGTTTTTATATGATGTTCAAAAACTTTCAAGAGAGTTGGAAAAAAAAAAACAACTAACGGAACTGTATATATAAATGTGTGCATTTTATAGTGTGTAAATTACACTTCATAAAATCAATTTCAAAAGTTTAAACTATACATTATTATCGAATGACTCTGTGGTAGGCACTGTTGTAAATGCTTAGTTTTCAACTTCCCATTAGAGAAACAAACTGAAAGAAGAGTGGAGTAAATCTTGGTGGTTAAAACAGACAGGCCCGCGTGTAAATCCTGGTTCTACTATTTATTAGCTGGTGAACCCAAGTGCCTTGCTTAATCTCTGAACCTTACCTTTCTCATGTGTAAAAACAGAGCTCTGATGTAACAGCAGCTCTGCTACAAGCCTGTTGTGAGGATTAAATGAGATTCAGACACTGCTTAGCAGAGAGAAAGCACTTACTGAAAGATGGAGATTACCCCTAGAGTGGACAACAGTTGAAGCAGTGGAGAAAGAGCTGAGATCAGTCCAAAGATGGACAGTTACTGTTTTTAAAAATGCAGATAAACGTAAAACCTATTGACTTACATGGCCAGAAACAAAATACAGGCACAGGGAAATTTGGATTAAAGGACACTTCTAGAGTTTCTAGAAGGGAATAAAACTCTACTTGCGCTAAAATTGTCTGGACACGTGTAAACGGGTTAACATTTAGTGCATGTTTAATATATTCCTGGCACTGTGCTTGAACTGTAGTTCAGAAAATAAAACCAACTGGTCAATCACTGATATGTGATAGTCACACCTGCCAACTCTACTTCTAGGTCTAAGGCACTCTTGAATTTGACCACAAGGACAAAAGTATTTACCAGCAAAATCTCCATTGCCTAGAACCTAGGATATATATTCCCCTTAGGAGACCAGAGTTCTAGATGATAAAAACACACTAACAGTTATCATTTGAACTGTGAGTAGTGAAGATGTTATGGGATCCAAATGTACTGCCGCCTAAGTCAAAAGCAAATCCCAAATCTCAGGATTCAGTATCTTTTTATCCCATATAGGTCCTTATGAGTGAGACACAAAATTCCAAAGAAGACTCAGGATACAGTATCTCTTTATCCCACATAGATCCTTACTGATCACATTCAGTACCTATAAAGGTGAACCAGGGGCACATAGATTGGAAGCATTCTTAAGACACAGGCACTCTTTGTTTACACTTGAGCTTTACATTCAAACTAGCCACACTAGCTAAAGTTTATGATCATCAAACTAAAACTCCTCTTCACTGCAGATGTGCAAAAGGGCAGGGTTAACTATGCTGCTGGTTAATATTTACTCTGTGTTCCGTGACATTTGGAAGCGAAAAGCCTCAACCTTCTCATTACATTAAAAATACTGTACTTTTTGGCATCTAATCTCCAATTAATTGCCAATTATTAAGGGGACATGTCTATAAATCTTCTCCTAATTGTCAAGGGCAGTGAGCCAATGAAGTAATAAATTGCTAGAGAAAGAGTCGAAGCATCTTCACTCACTATGAAATTCAAGATTTGTTTTGCAAATGGAAAAGAACACAGATCAGTAATGTGTGGAATTTTTTCCAAGAAAAGGGTTCGGAGCTTATTTTAAGACAATTTTATCATTTAAATAGGAAAAGGGGGGCTTAGACCCTGTCCTGGATTAGCCATTATTTCATATTTTCATATGTATATACCTGGAATTCTGTGGCTTTTAAATTTATAACAGTATAGCTCTTTTTGATTCACATTAGTCTACAGAAATTTAACCACGTCAATCAATGTAATTTTGAATTATTTTAAATGTTGCATAATATTCCATTTAAAAAACATAGCAATTTTATTTCCCCTTCAGAGAGAATTAGGTTATTTCCAATGTTGTTGACAATACAACAAGGCTGCAGTAAGTGTCATTATAATGCTTTTTTTTAAACAAACGTGTGAATCTTCTTTTCCTCTAAACTATCTAAACCTGGAAGTAGACATAGCCATCTTCAACTTACCTAGGTATCACTAAATTCTCCAAAATGGTAGTGCCAGCTTACTTTTCTACCAAAAGTCTTGGAGACCCCATTTCCCCACACTTAGGCCAATATATTGCTATTATTAGTGTATCAGGGGTCCTGAGACCACTCCCAGATTTGAAGATTCGCTAGGAGGATTCACAGGACTCAGTATGTAATTGTACTCAAAGCTATAGTTTATTACAGCAAAAGGGTACAAAGCAATATCAGTAAAGGGAAAAGGCTCAAGGGGGAACAAAGTCCAAAGGAAATCAGGTGCAAGCTTCCAAGGGTCCCCTCCCCAGTGGAGTCACTCTAATTCCCAGGGCAATGTGTGAAATGTGCCCGTTAGACACTCAAGGCAGCTCATTACACATAAAGGCCCACAGTTTTTATTAGGAACTGGCCATGTAGACAGCCTCTGCCTGGCATGAAACCAAGCTCCAGACTCTCAGAAGGAAAGCATAAAGCATATGTTTTGCATGAACAGTTAGAGCACAGTGAGCTGCTATTAGTTCTGGGAATGGAAGGAACCCTCCTGAAATACAAGTTCCCAGATCCCAGCCAAGAGCCAACTTGGTAAGCCAGCCTTAAAACTAACAATCATTAACTCTTTTCTGCACTGTCCACCTTTTAAAAATCTTCCTAATCTCATAAAGATAAAATGATATATTGATGTTATACTAACTTACAACTACTGATTACTAGTGAAATTGAACATTCTATCATTTTTTTAATGTTTTCTCTCCTATAACTTGCCTGTTCATATTCTTTGCGCATTTTCCTAATGGGTTGTCTTGTTATTCTTGATAAGATGCTCTTTACATATTCTGGATATGATTCCTTCATCAATTATTTATGTTACAAACTTTGCTTGTCATTATTTAAACATGAAACAATCCCCTAAAAATAACTGAGTTGTGCTGTTTCTCCAACTTTTCCTCTCCCATGTTATAGTTTTCTGCCAGCTCAACCTGAAGCATCATTTTTAAGGTGATGGATTATGAGGCGACTCTGTTTGCTCTGATCTCTATCTCCTAGAATAAAGATCCTAAGGGAGAATGCTAGTCAGTAGAAATAGTCTTCATGGTCAAGAAGTAAGGTTTCCACATAAACAAAACTACCTACGGAATGGGAGAAAATATCTGCAAATGATGCAACCAATTAGGGATTCATTTCCAAAATATATAAACAGCTCATACAGCCCAATAACAAAAAACACAAACAACCCAATCAAAAAATGGACAGAAGACCTAAACAGATATTTTTCCAAAGAAGACACATCGATGGCCAACAGGCACGTGAAAAGATGCTCAACATCACTAATTATTAGAGAAATGCAAATCAAAATTACAATGAGGTATCACCTTACAACAATCAGATTAGCCATCATCAGAAAGTCTACAAATAATAAATGCTGGAGAGGGTGTGGAGAAAAGCGAACCCTCCTACATTGTTGGTGGGAATGTAAATTGGTAGAGGCACTATGGAGAACAGTATGGAGGATCCTTAAAAAACTAAAAATGAAGCTACCATATGATCCAGCAATCCCACTCCTGGGCATATATCTGGAGAAGACAAAAACTCTAATTTGAAAAGATACATGCACCCCGATAATCATAGCAGCACTATTTACAATAGCCAAGACGTGGAAGCAACCTAAATGTCCATCGACAGATCAATGGATAAAGAAGATATATGTGTGTGTGTGTGTGTGTGTGTGTGTATACACATATATATGTGTGTGTGTGTGTATATATATAGAGAGAGAGAGAGAGAGAGAACGAAATAATGCCATTTGCAGCAAAATGGATGGACCTAGAGATTATCACACTAAGTGAAGTAAGACAGAGAAAGACAAATATTACATGATATCACTTATATGTGGAATCTAAAAAAAATGATACAAATGAACTTATTTACAAAACAGAAATAGGCTCACAGACATAGAAAACAAACTTATGGTTACCAAAGGGAAAGGGGGGATAATAAATTAGGAGTTTCGGATTAACAAATACAAACCACTATAAATAAAATAGATAAACAACAAGGACCTACAGTATAGCACATAGAACTATATTCAGTATCGTGTAATAAATTATAATGGAAAAGAATCTGAAAAGAATATATATATACATCTACATGTATATGTGTATATGTGTGTGTGTATATATACATATATATATATGAATTACTTTGCTGTACACCTGAAACTAACACAACATTGTAAATCAACTATATTTCAATTTTAAAAAAAGAAGAAATTAGGTTTCCAGAGAGAACATTTTTGAGTTCTCTTCATTCATTCATTTCTGACTGAGAAGACAAAATACAACACTCCTTGTGTCATATGAGCTCCAGAACATCTAGAAAGTCAAAGAATAGTGCTAGAATTTAGACTTTAATAGATTTCAAATATTCAAGGCTAAAGAAAAAACATGAATCAGGATATAAAGCTAATCACACTGCCAGATGACTCTCTGCTTTAGCACCCTGCTTTTTCAAGGAATGACTATAGTTGCAGGAAAGGTATATTTATTAAGGCAACACAAACGGTTTATACTGCAGTGGAGCTCTTATAGCAAACACAAAAACAAAAACTGTCAGTTCAGCAGTTTGGATTTATAAAGGACAGGGTTTTTTTTTTTAATACAAAATTATAAAGTGAAGTACAAATTTACTAGTTTTATAGTCACTGAAACCTACAATCTGACATATATTTAAATGAGCTTCGTCTGAAAAATATGTTTGCTATTTGTTTCTAACACATTTTTCCTAACATTTTTTCTTATTGTAAAAATAAGATAAATTACTGCGGAGTTAGTGTTTATGGGTACAGAGTTTCAGCTGGGAAAGATGAAAAGAAAAATTCTGGAAATGGATGGTGGTGACGGTTGCACAACAATGTGAACGTACTTAATGCCACAGACTTGTACACTTAAAAATGGTTAAAATGATACATTTTATGTTATGTAGATTTTACCACAATAAAGAAATAAGATAGATTAATTACAAGATTTGAAAAACACAAAAGTACAACAAGGAAAGTTAAAAATCACCTGTTAATTTGCATCACCATTAACAGTACTATATGTCCTAGGTATGTATACACATGTATACATACATATACACTTATAATACGCTTACACATTGGAGGACATTCAATCACTCACTCAACGAATCTTTCTTAAGTGCCTTCAGCCTGATACTCTGTGGGCCCTGAAGACACAGCGTAACAACACTGAGTTTCTGAGTAGGGGCTGACACGCCTGTGTTGGGAAGGATGAACAGTGCTGGCCTCTGGGCAGAGGTAATTGTAAAGATGAGAAGGAAAACAAGAAGCTGGTTTGCTTTGCCAAGTGTGGGGGGAAAGCATTCTAAGCAGAAGGACAGCATGAGCAAAAGTTTCAGAAGCAGAAAAGCGGTTAACATGTTAGAGAAACAGCACAATGCTTGGACAAGGGGTAGGCTCAGACTGAGGTTACAAAGAGAAGCAGCGACCAGATAATTCTGTACCTCGCAGGCCATGAGAAAAAGTCTGTATTTTATTCTAAGCTCAGTAGGAATCCCACTCAAGGGATTTTAGTCAGGGAGGTGGGAAGGTCTGGTCTAAATTTTGAGAGGACTCTTGCAGCTGTGCAGTGGGTCAAGTGTACAGGCAGGGTATGGGATGAAATCAGTGAAGCTGACCCAACAAGACCTGAAGGGGCATATATTAAAGAAATGGCCGGGAAGAGGGGCAGGAGGTAACAGAGGTGATGTAATTTAAAGCTGAAACTGATAGTGTTCATCAGTGTGATAGAGGAAGATACCAAATGCAACGGAGGAGGTCAAAAATGACTTCTAGGAACTTCCCTGGCGGTCCAGTGGTTAGGACTCCCCGCTTCCACTGCAGGGGGCGTGGGTTCAATCCCTGGTCGGGGAGATAGGGTCCCGCATGCCACGCGGCATGGCAAAAAAATAAAAATGACTTAAATGTCTGAGCTTAACTGGTCATGAACAGGTCTGAGTGGAATTCAGAGTTCCATGAGGTCCCTATTTAACATGAGATGTGTAGGATCATGTCATGTATGTGATTTATATCCATATGTTCTAACAAGTAATTCATAAGCATTTCCAATATACTATTAGTGCTCAAAATATACTTTTAATAGTTATAGTATTTTAGCTTATCAGTGTATCACAACCTATGTAATCCTTACCAATTATTAAGCATATGAATTGTTTCCACTGTGTTTACCCTCCTTATACAAAATCTACCGTTATTTCTGATTATTTTCTCATGATTCTTAGAGTGAAAATATTGGGACAAAAGGCATAAAAATGTTTAAGGCTCTTGATGAAAATCCCCTCCAAAAAGATTATATCAGCTTCCCTTCATCCAGCTTGATTTTAAATGGCTCCAAAATAGCAGTGTGGATTCACCGAAATATTATTAGCTTTATATTAATAGATATTTAGATGTCTTTCCTTTAAAAAAAAAACGATTATAAACAATGCTGTAATGGAAAACCTTGAATATGAATATTTGCTGAAACTTCCTGAAAGCAGAAGAAATAAAGCAATGAATATGAACATTATATTTAAAGATTCTTGATACATATTGACAAATTGCATTCCACACAGCAATTTCTGAAGGAAATATAATATCACTTATTTGACAATTACAGTGTTCAAATGAGAATGATTTTCTCCTTTTAATTATGTGATTTAAAAAAAGTCTCCAACAATAATTCAAAGAGATGCCAGCCCTGTATTAGAGAGTAAGCATGGATGGTAAAACTAAGTTTCTTTTCATTCTGAGAAACTGTTGCTTCTGATGAGAAAATTAATTTGGAGAATGGCTTGTTGAGAAATAATGAATGAATTCCATTATCATATGTATTTAAGTAAAAAAATAAAAACAAACAAAAGAACCCTTGTGTCTAAAACACACACAAGTTGGGAACACTCAGTGTGCGAGTTACTTACAGAATTACTTCCAAGTCCTTTCCCCCAAATGACATGCAAGCATTGGTCTAGGTCAGGAGTCAGCAAAAATTTTCTGTAAAGGGCCAACAGCCAGATAGCACATATTTTCCGGCTTTGGGAGCATATATGGACTCTGTCCAACTAGTCAACTCTGCCTTTGTAGTATGAAAGTAGCCATAGATTATACATAAACAAGGTTGTTTTCTAATAAAACTTTATTTACAAACACGGGCAGCAGATTTGGCCCAAGGGCCATAGTTGACTAACTCCTGGTCCAGATGTTGGTCCTGCATCTCTAGATGAGCAATTCTTGTGTAATCCTTAGAGTACAGGGTATTCACTGTCTCCAAGATAAGCCTAAGTAGCATTACCCAGAAGCTTGTTGAAATGCAAATTACTGGACTCCAAGACTTACTGAATTAGAACCTTTGAAGGTAAGGTTTAGCAATCTATGGTTTAACAAACCTTCCAGGTGATTCTGATGCATGCTACAGTTTTCAAACCAAAGGTCTAAGCCCAGCAAAGTCCCTTAACAAAATGTAGGGAGCTAGGCTCTGAGGATGAGCATAGTTTCCTATTTCTCTCATCTCGTGCAAACCTCAAGAGATGCTGTCACTCCACTAGTGGACTAGTAATAACATCTTATAATAAAAGGTACAGCACACATGACTCCAGGCAGGTGGTACCTCATCAAACCTGCAGAGATTGAATCCTTTCCCCTAGTGGTACAAAGACTGTTGTTCTTTCGGTCTTGTTTCTGCATAACTTAAAAAAAAAGAAAACAAAAGAAAAATGTGCGGCAAGCCTGTCATGTGAAATAGAGTCTGTGGGACAGATTTACATGTGCTGATGAAGCTCTAGAAACTACTATTACATTTAACTCCCCACAGGGACAAGCATGAAACATTTTGGCAGTGCTTCAGGATATCTGTTGTATTATTATTTCCCGCCTGCCTTCTCTGTTCTTTTTTTCCTGGTCAATCTTTTGATAACAAATTTTATCCCACAGTGAGAAGAAACTAGAATTAAGCATGGAAAGAAAATCAAGGTTTAAATTCCATCATCTCTATTTTTCTCATTATTTCCAGCCTTTTGTGATTCTTATATTTATTCCAGTTGAACCAGTGCAGTAGAATAACACCTGTTCTGAAAAAAATTAAAATACTTACAAAAAGAAAGAAGAAAGACAATGTTTCCCTGCTGACAACATGACATAGCTGATGTGAGCTTATGCCTACCCTAACCAACAAACAGCTGCATGACCTCACCAAAAGCTGAAGTCAGATATCTCTACACTCAGAATCTTGAATGGAATCTGAAGATGTGTGTGTGTCCTTCAACAAGACACTAAATACTTTAAAAGACATTAGGATCTAACAGAACTGTGCTCGGGCAACCTGCTGGACTCAAGTGTTGACAGTGAACATTGATGGAGCACTTCTGACACGCCAGCCACAGTGCTAAGTAACAACTTCACAATCCTCACTCCAACCCAATGAGGGTGGTTCTATTTCCAATCCTATTTTACAGAAGAATAAACTAGGCTCACAAATTGCCCCATCACCCAGGTAATACGGCAAACTGGAAATATGTGTAAATAGAGAGAGATGAAATGGGCATGGTAAGATGTTAATAGCAGGTCACTGATATTATGCTGTTTTTTTCACTAGCCATATGGGTTTGAAATTTTTCTAAATACCAAAGAGTAGGGGAGGACCTTCAAGATGGTGGAGGAGTGAGACGTGGAGATCACCTTCCTCCTCATAAATACATCAGAAATACATCTACATGTGGAACAACTCCTACAGAACATCTACTGAACACTGGCAGAAGACCTCAGACTTCCCAAAAGGCAAGAAACTCCCCACATACCTGGCCGTTTGGCTGACAGGGTCTTGGTGCTCTGGCCAGGTGTGAGGTCTGTGCCTCTGAGGTGGGAGAGCCGAGTTCAGAACATTGGTCCACCAGGAACCTCCCGGCTCCACGTAATATTAAACAGAGAAAGCTCTACCAGAGATCTCCATCTCAACGCTAAAACCCAGCTCCACTCAGTGACCAGCAAACTACAGTGCTGGACACCCTATGCCAAACAATTAGCAAGATAGGAACACAACCCCACCATTAGCAGAGAGGCTGCCTAAAATCATAATAAGGTCACAGACACACCAAAACACACCACCGGACGTGGTCCTGCAGACCAGAAAGACGAGATCCAGGCTCATCCTCCAGAACACAGGCACCAGTCCCCTCCACCAGGAAGCCTACACAACCCACTGAACCAACCTTAGCCACTGGGGGCAGACAACAAAAACAATGGGAACTATGAACCTGTAGCCTGTGAAAAGGAGACCCCAAACACAGTAAGTTAAGCAAAATGAGAAGACAGAGAAACACACAGCACATGAAGGAGCAAGGTAAAAACCCACCAGACCAAACAAATGAAGAGGAAACAGGCAGTCTACCTGAAAAAGAATTCAGAGTAATGATAGTAAAGATGATCCAAAATCTTGGAAATAGAATGGAGAAAATACAAGAAACGTTTAACAAGGACGTAGAAGAACTAAAGAGCAAACAAACAATGATGAACAACACCATAAGTGAAATTAAAAATTCTCTATAAGGAATCTATAGAAGAATAGTTGAGGCAGAAGAATGGATAAGTGACCTGGAAGATAAAATAGTGGAAATAACTACTGCAGAGAAGAATAAAGAAAAAAGAATGAAAAGAACTGAGGAGAGTCTCAGAGACCTCTGGGATATTAAACGCACCAACATTCGAATTATAAGGGTCCCAGAAGAAAAAGAGAAAGAGAAAGGGACTGAGAAAATATTTGAAGAGATTATAGTTGAAAACTTCCCTAATATGGGAAAGGAAAGAGTTAATCAAGTCCAGGAAGCGCAGAGAGTCCCATACATGATAAATCTAAGGAGAAACACGCCAAGACACATATTAATCAAACTATCAAAAATTAAATGCAAAGAAAAAATATTAAAAGCAGGAAGGGAAAAACAACAAATAACATACAAAGGAATCCCCATAAGGTTAACAGCTGATCTTTCAGCAGAAACTCTGCAAGCCAGAAGGGAGTGGCAGGACATATTTAAAGTGATGAAAGGGAAAAACCTACAACCAAGATTACTCTACCCAGCAAGGATCTCATGCAGATTCGATGGAGAAATTAACACCTTTAGAGACAAGCAAAAGCTAAGAGAATTCAGCACCACCAAACCAGCTTTACAACAAATGCTAAAGAAATTCTCTAGGCAGGAGACACAAGAGAAGGAAAAGAACTACAATAACAAACCCAAAACAATTAAGAAAAGGGTAATAGGAACATACATATTGAAAATTACCTTAAATGTAAATGGCTTAAATGCTCCCACCAAAAGACACAGATTGGCTGAATGGATACAAAAACAAGACCCTTATATATGCTGTCTACAAGAGACCCACTTCAGACCTAGGGACACATACAGACTGAAAGTGAGGGGATGGAAAAAGATATTCCATGCAAGTAGAAATCACAAGAAAGCTGGAGTAGCAATTCTCATGTCAGACAAAATAGACTTTAAAATAAAGACTATTATGAGAGACAAAGAAGGATACTACATAATGATCAAGGGAGCATTCCAAGAAGAAGATATAACAATTGTAAATATTTATGCACCCAACATAGGAGCACCTCAATACGTAAAACAAATACTAACAGCCATAAAAGGGGAAATCGACAGGAACACAATCATAGTAGGGGACTTTAACACCCCACTTTCACCAATGGACAGATCATCCAAAATGAAAATAAATAAGGAAACACAAACTTTAAATGACACATTAAACAAGATGGACTTAATTGATATTTATAGGACATTCCATCCAAAAACAACAGAATACATTATCTTCTCAAGTGCTCGTGGAACATTCTCCAGGATAGATCATATCTTGGGTCACAAATCAAGCCTTGGTAAATTTAAGAAAATTGAAATCATATCAAGTATCTTTTCCAACCACAATGCTATGAGACTAGATATCAATTACAGGAAAAAAATCTGTAAAACATACAAACACATGGAGGCTAAACAATACACTACTTAATAACCAAGCGATCACTGAAGAAATCAAAGAGGAAATCAAAAAATACCTAGAAACAAATGACAATGAAAACACGATGACCCAAAACCTATGGGATGCAGCAAAAGCAGTGCTAAGAGGGAAGTTTATAGCAATACAATCCTACCTCAAGAAACAAGAAACATCTCAAACAAACAACCTAACCTTACACCTAAAGCAATTAGAGAAAGAAGAACAAGAAAACCCCAAAGTTAGCAGAAGGAAAGAAATCATAAAGATCAGATCAGAAATAAATGAAAAAGAAATGAAGGAAACAATAGCAAAGATCAATAAAACTAAAAGCTGGTTCTTTGAGAAGATAAACAAAATTGATAAACCATTAGCCAGACTCATCAAGAAAAAAGGGAGAAGACTCAAATCAACAGATTTAGAAATGAAAAAGGAGAAGTAACAACTGACACCGCAGAAATACAAAGGATCATGAGCGATTACTACAAGCAACTCTATGCCAATAAAATGGACAACCTGGAAGAAATGGACAAATTCTTAGAAATGCACAACCTTCTGAGACTGAACCAGGAAGAAATAGAAAATATGAACAGACCAATCACAAGCACTGAAATTGAGACTGTGATAAAAAATCTTCCAGCAAACAAAAGCCCAGGACCAGATGGCTTCACAGGTGAATTCTATCAAACATTTAGAGAAGAGCTAACACCTATCCTTCTCAAGTCTTCCAAAATATAGCAGAGCGAGAAACACTCCCAAACTCACTCTACGAGGCCACCATCACCTGATACCAAAACCAGACAAAGATGTCACAAAGAAAGAAAACTACAGGCCAATATCACTGATGAACATAGATGCAAAAATCCTCAACAAAATACTAGCAAACAGAACCCAACAGCACATTAAAAGGATCATACACCATGATCAAGTGGGGTTTGTCCCAGGAATGCAAGGATTCTTCAATATATGCAAATCAATCAATGTGATACACCATATTAACAAATTGAAGGAGAAAAATCATATGATCATCTCAATAGATGCAGAAAAAGCTTTTGACAAAATTCAACACTCATTTATGATAAAAACCCTCCAGAAAGTAGGCATAGAGGGAACTTACCTCAACATCATAAAGGCCATGTATGACAAACCCACAGCCAACATCGTTCTCAATGGTGAAAAACTGAAACCATTTCCTCTATGATCAGGAACAAGACAAGGTTGTGCACTCTCACCACTATTATTCAACATAGTTTTGGAAGTTTTAGCCACAGCAATCAGAGAAGAAAAAGAAGGAAAAGGAATCCAAAGCAGAAAAGAAGAAGTAACACTGTCAATGTTTGCAGATGACATGATTTTATACATAGAGAATCCTAAAGATGTTACCAGAAAACTACTAGAGCTAATCAATGAATTTGGTAAAGTAGCAGCATACAAAATTAATGCACAGAAATCTCTTGCATTCCTATACTCTGATGATGAAAAATTTGAAAGTGAAATTAAGGAAACACTCCCATTTACCACTGCAACAAAAAGAATCAAATACCTAGGAATAAACCTACCTAAGGAGACAAAAGACCTGTATGCAGAAAACTATAAGACACTGATGAAAGAAATTAAAGATGATACCAACAGATGGAGAGATATACCATGTTCTTGGATTGGAAGAATCAACATTGTGAAAATGACTATACTACACAAAGCAATCTACAGATTCAATGCAATCCCTATCAAACTACCAGTGGCATTTTTCACAGAACTAGAACAAAAAATTTCACAATTTGTACAGAAACACAAAAGACCCCGAATAGCCAAAGCAACCTTGAGAAAGAAAAACTGAGCTGGAGGAATCAGGCTCTGGGACTTCAGATTATACTACAAAGCTACAGTAACAAGACAGTATGGTACTGGCACAAAAACAGAAATATAGATCAATGGAACAGGATAGAAAGCCCAGAGATAAACCCACACACACATGGTCACCTTATCTTTGATAAAGGAGGCAAGAATATACAATGGAGAAAAGACAGCCTCTTCAATAAGTGGTGCTGGGAGAACTGGACAGCTGCATGTAAAAGACTGAAATTAGAACACTCCCTAACACCATATAGAAAAATAAACTCAAAATGCATTAAAAACCTGAATGTAAGGCCATACAGTATAAAACTCTTACAGGAAAACATAGGCAGAACACTCTATGACATAAATCACAGCAAGATCCTTTTTGACCCACCTCCTAGAGAAATGGAAATGAAAATAAAAATAAACAAATGGGACTTCATGAAACTTAAAAGCTTTTGCACAGCAATGAAAACCAAAAACAAGTCAAAAAGACAACCCTGAGAATGGGAGAAAATATTTGCAAATGAAGCAGCTGACAAAGGATTAATCTCCAAAATATACAAGCAGCTCATGCAGCTCAATAGCAAAAAAACAGACAACCCAATCCAAAAATGGGCAGAAGACCTAAATAGACATTTCTCAAAAGAAGATATACGGACAGCCAACAAACACATGTAAGAATGCTCAACATCACTAATCATTAGAGAAATGTAAATCAAAACTACCATGAGGTATCACCTCACACCGGTCAGAATGGCCATCATCAAAAAATCTACAGACATGGAAGCAACCTAAGTGTCCATCATCGGATGAATGGATAAAGAAGATGTGACACATATATACAATGGAATATTACTCAGCCATAAAAAGAAATGAAATGGAGTTATTTGTAATGAGGTGGATGGAGTTAGAGTCTGTCATACAGAGTGAAGTAAGTCAGAAAGAGAAAAACAAATGCAGTATGCTAACACATATATATGGAATCTAAGGAAAAAAAAAAAAGGTCATGAAGAACCTAGTGGCAAGACGGGAATAAAGACACAGACCTTCTAGAGAATGGACTTGAGGATATGGGGAGGGGGAGGGGTGAGATGTGACAGGGTGAGAGAGTGTCATGGACATATATATACACTACCAAATGTAAAACAGATAGCTAGTGGGAAGCAGCCGCATAGCACAGGGAGATCAGCTAAGTGCTTTGTGACCACCTAGAGGGGTGGGATAGGGAGGGTGGGAGGGAGGGAGATGCAAGAGGGAAGAGATATGGGAACATATGTATATGTATAACTGATTCACTTTGTTATAAAGCAGAAACTAACACACCATTGTAAAGCAATTATACTTCAATAAAGATGTTTAAAAAAAAATCTACAAACAATAAATGCTGGAGAGGGTGTGGAGAAAAGGGAACCCTCTTGCACTGTTGGTGGGAATGTAAATTGATACAGCCACTATGGAGAACAGTATGGAGGTTCCTTAAGAAACTAAAAATAGAACTACCATACGACCCAGCAATCCCACTACTGGGCATATATCCTGAGAAAACCATAATTCAAAAAGAGTCTTGTACCACAGTGTTCATTGCAGCTCTATTTACAATAGCCAGGACATGGAAGCAACCTAAGTGTCCATGGACAGATGAATGGATAAAGAAGATGTGGCACATATATACAATGGAATATTACTCAGCCATAAAAAGAAACGAAATTGAGTTATTTGTAGTGAGGTGGATGGATCTAGAGTCTGTCATACAGAGTTAAGTAAGTCAGAAAGAGAAAAACAAATACCGTTTGCTAACCTATATATATGGAATCTAAAAAAAAAAAGGTTATAAGGAACCTGGGGCAGGACAGGAATAAACACACAGGTGTAGAGAATGGACTTGAGGGCACGGGGTGGGGGGAAGGGTAAGCTGGGACGAAGTGAGAGAGTAGCATGGACTAATATATACTACTAAATGTAAAACAGATAGCTAGTGGGAAGCAGCCGCATAGCACAAGGAGATCAGCTCCTTGAGGGGTGGGATAGGGAGGATGGGAGGGAGACGCGAGAGGGAGGAGATATGGGGATATATGTATATGTATAGCTGATTCACTTTGTTATAAAGGAGAAACTAACACACCATTGTGAAGCAATTATACTCCAATAAAGATGTTTTAAAAAAAAAAAGAGTAAAATAAAATGATTATTTTTCTTAAGCAGTTATACTCACCATGCCACTAGAAAACATCTATGTGAATCTCAATATAAAAACCAAAGACAGACTTCCCATGAAACTGGTACATTGTACAGTTGTCCCAATATCCTCTTGACGCTCAACATATGTAGAAACCAAGAAAGTGACACCTGAACAGTATTAGCTTCCAGAGAACACTCAGCCAGGGAGTGTAAGCAAGGTTCCTTCCTAGGAACCGGCACCCCGGATTGAAGCCCTGTACTCTTGGGTCTTAGGACACTGCTGACAAGTAAGAAGTTTTAAATGTGCTTATGCAAATACAAACTGAGATCCCATTGGCATTCTATAGCCTTGAAAATCCACAGTAATTAACACAACTGTTCCCCTACCCTCCTAACCTCACTCCAATTTATTCTCAGACAGCAATGGATAATCCGGGTGGCAAACTATATTCTAATATGGTCTGATATCATTCAAGCAACAGTAGGCTGGGGCCAGAGTTCCAGGTCCTCTGACGTACACTGGGAAATCTCATACAAGCAGGGTAACATCAGCACACGCCACTCTAATTTCTGCTGGATTTTGAGAACAGAGACCACCAGCGATATCTGCACATCATCTGATGGGTCTGAAGAAGGTGAGACCATTTCCCCGGAGCAAAGCATCTTTATGAGTCTATGTTTTACACAGCACCCCTCTTTACAAATCTTTCAAAGCTGGAAACAAACGAGAGAATCACAAGTATATGGTTCCAGACAGGCGAGAATGGAAAGAAAAACATCTTGCATCAGTAAGAGTCTACAGCAGAAGCAGGCAACATTTTTCTGAAAGGTCAGATAGTAAATATTTTAGGCTTGTCAGGCTGTAAAGTCTATGTTCCAACTATTTAGCTCTGCTTTTTTAGCAAGAAAATCAACTCTAGACAAGATGTAAACAACTGGGCCTGGCTGTGTTCTAATAAAACTTTATTACAAAAACAGGCAGCCGTGTCTGGACTTGGCCCAAAAGCTGTAGTTCGTCATCACCCACATTCCAGAGGATTGTGTCTCTCTCAAAAACATGCTATGTTCTCCTAAGGTTGCCAGGGTTTGCATGATTGTGCATCTGTGTGTACTCAGGTAGCGCTGGTGTATAAACTATTCCCTTAGAAAAAGAGTAGGAGGGCGAGCCATGGGTCTGCACCGATGGGGCTTTCATAAAAGACTCAATGGCTTAAAAATACCCCATCCCCATGACCTCTAGAAAGTAGAACAATTTCACACATTTAAAGACTTAGAGAGCCTTCTGAGAAATTTATTAAATGATTCCTGGAATAAAGTCTGTTACTGGTATCAATCTCCAGCTTATACAAAACTGCAGGATAGAAAAACTCATACATTTAAAATAATTTCCCTTTGATGATCATACGTTTGATGCTTTATCATAAATCTCTTTCATGAACATTATCTCATTTAAACCTTATAAAACCCAGTGAGAAAGGTGGCACTATTCCCACTTTAAAACAGATGAAGAAAGTGAGACGCCCAGTGCTGAAGGGGTCAGACGCAGGATTAGAACCCACATGTCCTAACTCCAAAGCTCTACACTTTCCCCCTTCCATCTCTGTGACTCCAAACCAGGTGTTTATCCAGCAGTGAAGAGTGAAACTTTTTGTTAAAACCATGTACTGATATTCTTCAAAACCATCAAGGTCATGGAAAAGCAAAGAAAGATCATGAACATGATACAGACTAGAGGAGTTTAAGAAGACATGACAACTAAATACAACATGGGGTCCTGCACTGGATCTAGGGGTAGAAAAAGGATGCTAGTGAAAGCAACTTAACGACAAATGTATCGTGATTATGCAAGATGTTAGCATTAGGGAAATTTAGGTGAAGGAAATTCCAGAACTCTCTGTATGATCTCTGCAACATTTTTGCATCTAAAATATTCCAAAATAGAATTTATTTATAAAAAAATGTATATAATGCACTTATGTGAATATGCCTATGTGCAGGTTCTCGGGCTGTTTGTTGCAAATCCAGTAGGTAAGAATTCTTATACAGATTCATCTCTCTGGATTGACCACAGTTCTCATTTATAGAGAGTATGGGATGTAGTATACCCAGCTAAAAAATATTTGGGAGAGAGAGTTCTTAATTCATAGGCTGATCATCAGGTATTTCTAATCCCCGTAATTCCATAGGTGATTATCATTTTCATACTGAACTATTTCCATTCCATCTCACTGTCTTTCAGCCGCTATTCAAAAGTGATTATAAATAATGGGGCTATAAAAGCCATTCAATAATTAGGACACTCACTGGCCATATGCCCACTGCGACAATTGAAGGTGATTTATCTAAGGCAACCCCGTCACATCTGCCAACCTGGTTTCCCTCTGACGGGCTCTCCAACTGCAGATGAAAACATGGCTCTTAATAGCCATCTTTCTCTCAACTAGAGCACAGATCTGTGAGCCAAAGTGCTACAACTTTTAAAATTTTATATACAAGCAAAGAAAACCAAACTCAATAAACCATTTTCTGTCTTGCCATTTCATTTATCCAGATAACAGGAGGGAAAGCAGAGAACATCATCAACTGCATCTGGTCAGAATCCTGGCCTTTGTCACAGAATGGGAAAGGCCTAAGTGAAATCTAAGGACAAAAGAACTCAGACCTTGCTGGCCAAATCTCACCCCTCAATACACAAGACTTCAATACACAAAAACTTAAGCCCATTGTACGATTCACCAAGTGCTTCTTACCCAAGTACCAGGGTTATATGGGCAGGAAAATTCTTTGCTGATGGTGGGTTTACCCTCCGGACCTCAGCAGTCCTGTTTTTGGCAGCTCCCAAATAAATGCCTAAAGTGCTCCCCAGTCATTGTGACAACCCTAGTGAGGCAGTCCCACCCTGGGAGATGGGTAAATGAATAGCAATCAGGAACAGTTATTCCTTAACTGTTGAATTTTCTTTCTTTTTTTTCCATTTAGATCCAAGAGCATGTTAGAAAAGAATATTGGGAAAAAAAAAAAAAAACCGTATTGGGGATGATTCCAAACTGCTAAGATCTGCTCTGCACACACTTACATAAACATACCTGTCTTCTAGTATAGGGGTACTGATCGAGAGGAAGCAGAGCTTAGCGCTGAGACCAGAGGTTTGCACTAATCTTCACACTGGTCCAGCAGAGACCCTCTCTGGCAAGTCTCTCAATAGGGAGCCCCTCCATCACTGTCTAGCCCATTGCTCTAGTTTACTGTGTTCACAGCCTTTATCATTCTTTGAAATGATTTATTTTCCTTTTTCTTGTTTATTACCTGTCCTCCCCCATCGTGAGAGTTTCGCATGAGAGCTGAGACCCTCTCAGCTTCGAGGAGAAGTTGGCATAGACCTAGTGATGACTAAAGGAATGGATGAAGGATGAAAACACTAATTAAAATAATACACACAGTGGCTAATCCAGGACCAGGTAGACCTGCATTCCCATCCTGACTTTGCCATTTGCTACCTCCGTGTTCTTGGACAAGTTCCTTAATCACTCTGGGTCTCTGTTTCCTTAAATGACAGTACATACAACAGGGCTGTCAAGAGTAATAAATTAAAACGTTCAATGCAATGGTCAGTACATGTTAGCTACCCTCCCCCTGACTTGAAAGTAACATCTTTCGAAAAACACCTTTCGTGGAATTCTGTTTGTCCTCAAGGAGAGAAATTTTTAAAAGATTCATGATTATGACTAAATGTATAAAACAAGTTAAACAAGCTGACCTTTCCATATCACGAGGCTGAAAACTAATGAAAACTTCTGTGCAATCACCAGATTGCGTTCACACACTGAACACTTACGAACAGAAGCGTTCGAAGTACGCTCTATGGCCAAAGGTTAAGCAAACAAAAAGACAGGACTTGCAGGTTTGTGCGGACTCTGATGACCGAGCAGAGCATCGAACAACTGCCCTCCACCCTTCAGTCCAGCACCACTTATGAGGAAATCTGGCATTCCTTTTTTATTTCAGCATTTCTTTTAATGTTCTTCATACATGTGCTATGTTGTTTCTTCATTATTTTAATTTGCATTACCCTGATGACTAATGATGTTAAGCATCTTGTCAGGTGCTAATGGACTGTCTATTCCTTTGTGAAGTTCCTGTTCAAATTGTTTGCTGATTTTTTTATTAGTTTGTCTTCTTAATATTGACTTAAAGAATTCCTTATACATCCTGGATACCAGTCCTTTGTCAGAAATATAGTTTTGCAAATACCTTCTACTAGTCTGTGGCTTGTCTATTCACTTTCTTGGGGATGTCTTTTGATGAGTGGAAGTTTTGATAACTGATGAAGTCTCATTTATCAATTTTTATGGTTATTTTTGTCTTTATTATTCATTTGTTAAAGATGAGTCAGACAACAGGAACATGAAGTAGATAGAAGAACTCTGGGCAGTGGTCAGGAGACCTGAATTTAAGATCTACATCTGTGTCATCTGTGTTTGGAAAAGTCATTGGTGAGGGCTAATTTTATGTGTCAACCTGACTGGGCCAGAAGGTGTCCAGATATTTTGTCAAGTATTATTGTGCATGTTCCTGTGAGAATGCTTCTGGATGACTTTCACATTTAAACCAATATACTGAGTAAAGCAGATTGCCCACTCCAATTTGGGTGGGCTTCACCCAATCAGTTGAAAGCAAGCTGGACCAAAAGGGAGGACTCTCCAACAAATATGAGGAAATTCCTCCTGCCTCAGGCTTTGAGCTAGGACATTGGCTTTTTTCCTTTTTTCAGACTCAAACCAAAACATGAGCTCTTCTTGTCTGAAGCCTGCCAGCCTTCAGACTGGAACTTACACCATCAGCTCTCCCTATTGCCAGGCCTCCAGACTCTAACTAAAACCATACCATCAGCTCTTCTGGGCCTCCAGTGTACCAACTGTAGATCCTGGGGCTTGTCAGCCTACATAACTGCATAAGCCAATTTCTTATAATAAATTATACATAAATCGATAAAATCTCCAACCCTAATACATCATCTACCTCTTCTAGCTCCAACGCAGCATGTAGCATTCTAATAGGTGCTTAATGAATGTTGCTGAAATCCCTAATAAATTGGCCTGGTTCACATATCTGTAAACGAATAGGCTGGATTTGACAATCTCAGAGATCTCTCCCATTTTAAAAATCTGATACTTATCTTGGTCTCACCTTTCTGTTCCTGCAAGGGCTTCTCCCTTGGGTGTCCTCTTGCAAAATTAATTAAGCTGGGCCTCTCAGAAAAAGTGACAAAGCATCCTCCTGGCTCATCAACTTGGCAGTCACTCTAACAGGCCCCTACTACATATAAACCTGTTCTGGCTTGCTTCCCCCCACTTTGAGGAAGCAGAGTGCTAAGGAGTTCAGACAGTTCAAAGCTGTTTGACTGTTTACACACCACAGGGGTTATAACAGCTGAATTCTTAATAGCACAGGGAATTATACTCAATATCTTATAATAACTGATAATGGAAAAGAATCTAAAAAAGAAAAAACATATATATATATAACTGAATCATATATATATATCTAAATCATATATATATATATAACTGAATCACATGTATATGTATAACTGAATCACTTTGCTGTACACCTGAAACTAACACAACATTGTAAATCAACTATATTTCAATAAAAATTAAAAAAAAAAACCAGGACGCTAAAAACAAACCAAAAAACATAAATAAAAGGAAAAAATAATAAATAAATAAATAGCTTATATGCAGGCATACTCACCCTACTTCTAAAATGACATTTAAAAAAATTGCAACAAAGACACCAAATGAGGCAGTAAACCCAATTACTGACTGCTGTTATTAGGCAAGCAAGTCACAGCTGACACTGCAGTTACCAAAACACAGAATGGGATCCAACATTTGTCAGAGGAACAAACAGAAGCATGTCAACACCTCAGCCTTTGGGAACCTCTGACAACCTCTTTTCCATTGCTTGATTTCAGACCAGTCCTTAGGAGACAGAAAATTATCTTTAGAAATTAAAGTGACTTTAAATAAATTTTGCAATGCCTTTTGAGACCAGCCTACACCCTAGGGAGATGACAAGCCACATTTGAGAATTCTTGCTTTAGAATAAGCCTATATTAAAAAAGAAAATTAGGTGATGTTGATTTAGAGTCACCATGAGAACCTGAAGGAACCGAATTCATCCGGCTTCACTCACATGCCTCTAACAGCAAAAGCAGAGGGCTGCTCTCTCCTTGGGACCTGGAATGTTCTAGTAACAGGGAACCAGCCAGGCTTACTCAGAATTTAAGAGGTAACTGGACATTACCTGGAAGGGATGGCTATGAACCTTGCTGAACATTAGAATCACCTGGGGCACAGCTAAAATAATATCAGTGCTTGATCCCCCAACTCAGAGCAAGAATCTAGGGGAGGGACTGGGCATTGGTGGGGTTTATTTGTTTTTTTGTTTTTTCCATCTCCCCTAGTGATTCCAGCATGCAGCCAGGGTTCTAAGCCTGGCCTACTTCTCTGATCCTGAATTCTCAGTGGACTAGCTAACTGTGAGAACATCTATGCAGAACCATCTGTGTATAGAGAATCCTGTAGGATCTCCTAAGATGAAGTGCCCTGAGCTTCAAAGTAGAAATAAGACTGAACCAGGAGCAGGGAGGGATGGGTGGCAGTGAAGAACATCAAGGGGAAAGGGAGCTAAAAAAATAAAAATAATAATTCCAAACCCCTCTTAGAGTCACAGCCCTGGGAGTTTAAACTGGGTTTCTGCCTGCCCTGCCTAGGGAAGAAAACTCAAATAAGCTGGGTAGAAAATTCATCTCAAAGGATCAGGGGATGGCGGGTGACCTGGACTTTGATGTCTCTCATGGCAGCTCAGCCATCCTCTTGGCTTTCACACCAATTCCTGAGAAAAGTAATAAGTTACACATATTTAGTTTGAAGAACACATATCAAATGTAAAAGGTGGAAAAGGGGCTGTAATGGATGACAAAGAAGAAGGTGAGAAAGGGAGGGCTGAGAGCACAAATGCAGGACTTTCCCACACTGAAATAATAATGCTGATGTCTCAAATAGTGGTACAGGCTGATTTTTGGAGCTGAATAAAGCGCCGGCACGTTTAGAAAGAACTAGAGAAGAGGAAAGAACAAATAGAAGCCTCCCCCAAATTAAACACAACTCAAACGTGACTGCTGTGAATCGGGTAATTATTCTGTCGATGGATTCTACACTCAAGCTAACGCTGAACCAGGGGCTGCCTCATTTCTTCAAGTAGCAACACCAAGTGAGGCTCTCAGCCACCCCCAGGTCCTGATCAAGCTGTTCAGCGTGCACAGGAACAATCAATTTCCTTTAATGAGATACTATTCTGCCACTAGTCAGAGATATAGAAGCTGCTACAATTATCCTTCTCTCCAAGACTCCCGGGGAATAAGTGAAAAGGCTTTAACATTTTTTTCATCAGCAACTACAAATATTTAACCCCAGCAGAAAACCCTTTCCTCATCCTGATACCAAAATTTTCCTTGAAGTGTTTATGTACTGTCTTACCTTGACATCTACCCTCCCTATAACCTTGATATGTAGGCTTTATTTATTTATACAAAAAGCACACTGGTATCTTAAAAGTTCAAGCAAAATCAAATTATGAAAGTAAAGCAGTGACACTTTCATTGCTTTTTCTTGTTAAAAGAAGGCTAGCTTAACATTTGCTCTTCTCCTCGTAATTAGAAAGAGAAAATGTAGTCAAACAGGCTTGAGCAGAAAAGGGCTAAAACAGAAGTCCCATATATAAAAGAATAACAGCTAAAGAATAAAAGCTCCAACTCTCATTTGATAGGTATTACCTGCCTGGAAATTAATACACACTTCGTGCTATCTCTAGAGAAGAATTCTGTTCCAAAACGAGGGTCTAATGTTTGAATTGTGCAAAGCCAAATCAGCCTGAAGAAACAGAAGGCTCTGCTAAGCTTTAGCAGAACAAGCCCTAACATAATACGCCAAGGAACACGTTTGACAAAACAGAAGTAGAAAAATATTTTCAAAATCAGTTCTTGGCTTAAATCTAGCATTTGGCACCTCAAATAAACACAGAGAAGAAGAACTAACTTGGCTGTGCCGTGTGACTTTCTGAACTGCAGCAGGCCAGATGGTGGGGTAGACTATTCATTTCTCAGTTTCTCACCCTTTCTGCTCTTCCACTAGTGCCTCTACAGTTCAGGGTCCCTTAGAAGGGCTGGAAAGAAAATAACTAGATAAATGCATATAACCAGTGTTCTGAGTAATTATTATCTCCTTTAAAACCATGCTGATAGCAAACATCTCATGCCAACTCAACAGTTCTCATTAATAAATGTTCTGGATTATAGAGCCAAGTTAGTGTTCCACCTGCAAGTCTATAAAAAGTAAAGGAGTAACACCTCCCCTTCTGGGAAGATGGGGCAGATGTGCATTTCCCTATTCCTCCCACTAAGTACAATACACCTTGGATGTCATCTATAAAACAAACAAGAAGTCTCTGAAATGTAAACAGAAGAAGGCAGACCAGCTAGCAACCTCAGGAAAGATCTCAGCACTCAGGTGAGTTCCATGGGTTTTCTTTACACCCCGTATAACCCAGCATTGGAGCTGAAGAAGCCAACAAACTGGTAAATGTCAATGGGTGCAGATGACAGGAGTCCAACAAAAGCCTGCTCTCTCTACCTAAAGAACCAGGTAATAGGTAGACTAGCAAGACAGAAGTTTTCTTTTTTTTCTGGGAAAGACCTTTAGAAGACGAAAAGACTGGGAGAAAATATTTGCAAACCACATATCTGACAAAGGACTAGTACCTAGAACAGAGAGAAAACTACTACTCAACAGCAATAACACATAATTCAAGTAGACAACAGGCAAAAGATATGAACAGACATCAAAAATACATCAAATATGAACACTTTACCAAAAAAGATATACAGATGGCAAATAAGCATATGAAAAGATATTCAACATTATTAGCGACTAGAGAAATGCAAATTAAGATCATTAGATATCACTATACACCTATCAGAGTGGCTAAAATAATGACAACACCTAATGCTAGCTGGGACACAGAGAAAGTGGATGACTCATACACTGCTGGTGGGAATGCAAACTGATACAGCTACTCTGGAAAAGTCTGGTAGTTTCTTAAATACCTAAACATGCAACTATCATAGGACTCAGCCATGTACTCCCGGACATTTACTCCAGAAAAATGAAAAATCATGCTGACACAAAAACCTATACATGAATGTTTATAGCTGCTTTACTTGTAACATACAAAAAAAATGGCAACAACCCAGATGTCCTTCAGTGGCTGAATGGTTAAACAGAGGTGGTAAATCCATACCATGGAATACTATTCAGCAATAAAAAGAAGGAACTATGGATACATGCAACACTCTAGCTGAATCTCCAGAGAATTATGATGAGTGAAAAGTGTCGATCCCAAATGGTTACTTTCTGTATGATTCCATTTATATAACATTCTTGAAATGACAAAAGGCAGCAAGAAGCCAATCCCAAATGGTTACTTTCTGTATAATTGCATTTTCACAACATTCTTGAAATGACAAAAGGCAGCAAAAAGCAAGGAAGAGGCTCTCCCCTATAATCCTCCAGAGGGAACAAACCCCTGCCGACATCTTGATTTCCAACTTCCGGCCTCCAGAACTATGAGAGAATACATTTCTGTGCTTTTAAGCCACAGGAAACTAATACACCAACCGTATCAGCAGCCCATGGAAACCTGTTGGGAATCCAGAGCCTCAGGTCCTGAGCAGAGCAAAGTGAGTCACAATCACCATTTAAACAACACTGCCAGGTGACGAGAATGCAAATAAATTTTGAGGGGCACTAATATGAACTACTACGAGATTCTTTTTTTTTTTGGCTGCACCATGTGGCTTGTGGGATCTTAGTTCCCCGACCAGGGATCGAACCCAGGCCCTCAGCAGTGAAAGCACAGAGTCCTAACCACTGGACCACCAGGGAATTCCCTACTACACGATTCTTGACTCACCATAGTGATGACTTTGTACCAACATAGAAAGCATTTATGATACCCCTGTATGTAAAATAAGCAGGGTACACATTTGAAATTCCATATTTCTAATGTGATTTGTGTGTGTGCATACAAGTCAAGGCCTCACAGGAAATAAGCAAAACGGAAAAAGAGCTGTTTGGGGACAGAGGGATTGTGGCTCCTTCCCCCTCAAGACCCCCACTTCTTGTTCTTAACACTTGTTATAATTCTGCTAATATGTTATATGATAATTTTTCAAGAACATTTGACTTTTTTGCTTACTGCTTTCCTAGGACCATGATGACTTGGTGGAATGAAATCCCACACACCGGGCTTACCCAGGCTCATGAACAACCAGGTCTACGAGGGCCCTGGCTTGGTTTTAGCCAGTTCAACTACCTGCAAAAGGAACAACACAAAATAGTGGTCCACAGGCTTCTCATTTGAAGGAACACCCAAAGCAGTTCAAACACACTCTGGAGGTAAGGTCTAAGTTGCCAGTAGAGTCATAATCCCTGCATGTCCAAAGTCTCTGGGTCTACACTTGCTCCAGGATACAGATCTGGTAGCAAGAGCCCAGGACTCACTGGAAACTCTCAGTGCCCTGACCGTGATGGTGGTTAGCAGAACATTACGGCCTATGTGCTTACACATTAAGCCCACTCTTCCAGCCACATGGCATCAGCAACACCAAACAAAGAAATCAACTGACTGTTAAGAGTGAGTCAACTTTTAAATTCTTTGCTTCCTTCTTTCTCTCACTGCAGGCAGACATCCCAAGCATGCCACCCTTGTAAAAGGCACCAAGAAAACACCACCAGATTTTCAGAGCATCCAAGAGATAATCCTTGTCCCCTAGTTGAAAGCAACTATATGCTTCACTTAACCCCAAAGTTAATTCTTCAAATGATTTTTTACTACAAGCCAACTTCCTCCCACCCCCCCATCTTAAAATGACTACATTTCAGATTAACTCTTCAGCTCATCTTTAGAGTACGTAGTGCCCCAGTTCAAACATGTTCCGGGAATATTTATATGTAAACATCTAAAAACCTATCTTCTTTAACTACTACACTGAAGGGAAAAGAAAAAAACACTTTAATTAAAGGGATAATGCTAAGTTGGCTGAACAAAACAATATCTACTTCCAAACTTCAACAATTATTTATACACATGCCATCCAAAATGAAAACTAAACGAGCTCTCTTATTGTTTCTATACTAGGCACACTCATGCTATGAAGTCATTATTTAAATATTTTTAAACTCTCATCATCAAAGGGTAGATAAATAAACAGTCTTCTAAGAAAATTTGGTTTCACTTTCTATAAATGAAGTCACTTGCCATTATTTAAGTATTTCAAGAAGAAAGTGAGATTCATAGTCATTCGAAGTGAATAACAGAGGGGAGAAATAACACCATAACACCTGGAAAAAATAAAATTTTACTTTAATTCAGGGCTTTCAACCTTATATGGGGCCAGATAATTCTCTGTTGTAGGGGGCTGTGCTGTGCATTGTGGGATGTTCAGCAGCACCCCTGGTGCTACCCACTAGATGCCAGATGCTACTACTCGTTTGCTGCCAGTTGTGAAAACCAAAAACATCTCCAGACATTGCCAAACATCTCCTGGGGAAAAACTGTCCTCAGTTGAGAACCACTGCTTTAACTTAAGCAAAGGGCAGCCTAGTCGAATCCTGAGATGAAACTGAAATCTCCCTAGCCCTCTGTGGTTTCATGGTTTGCCAACGCAACAGAATGACTGTCACCATTCAACTTCCTATGACTGCATATTAGGAATCATCCAAGTATTAGTAGATTTCATGCAATGCAAGTCCATGTATGAAGAGGCCTCAGCTTTAAAGGGATTGAAATCACGGTGATGTTAACTGGTCACTGGTTTTCTAGAGACTGAACGTATGTGTAATTCTGAAGGCTGAAGCCAGTGACCAGAGTTACTATGAGGCATACCTGAAAAAGTCACTATGCCCAAAACTGTGGGCAAGCAGATTGCAGTCTTGGTCAAAGTTATCATCAAAATATGACCCCCTATTAGCCTAAATTGCTGGAGTCTAGGAACTCTGAGTAGTTAGAAGTTCACCAGGTGAGCTCATTCATCCACAGAGGTCACCTGTGGTTATAAAATAAATTCAAGAGGGTAAGCAACCCTGCATGTTATTTTTCTATTTCTTTCCCAGTGAAAATCTGCACTGAACTCACAACTTGGTGAGGGGGAAAGAGCACCTTCTTGTACCTGAAAGTCTCCTTTATATATTGGCCTAGATACAGAACAGACGGCAAAGGTGGCATCACATTGTTCTAGAATGAAAAGATTTATCACTTGCCCTTTTTCTGCTAAGGTGTAGATCTTTGTGCCCAGATAACGGGGGGCACAGAATAGAAACTGTTGTTGTGTGGTGTGTTCACAAGTTAATCAATCATCCCTAATGTTTTCAACACACACACAGCAAGATATACAAAACTGAGGACAGAGAAATTTCCAGTAAAATTTTTAAATGGTGGTAGTAGAATACTAGCATACGTGTTAAAGGTATAGAGAAAGCTGTGGAATGCTGACCCATCTGGAATATAAACAAAAGGAGAAGCGCAGTTTTGAAGTAAGAGTGCCTGATAATGATCAGTGAAAAGGTTTCCTTGCCACTTTCAAATCAAAGGTTTCATCAATAGTAAAAAGCTTCAAATTCACAGCTTCATTCAACTCACACTATTGAGTCTTGTTCTGTGTGCTAGTGACAAGAGTATTGACTGTCCACTTTTTGCCCTGAAGAATGTCTTTTTCATTCTGGGCATGGTGATATGCCAATATGCCAAATTTTAACTGCTCTTACCTCTTCTTACCCCAAAGTCACAGTATGAACCTTGGTCAGGGCATGAAATGCACATTTGCGTAGGAACCACCAACCCCTCTGCGTCCTCCTGCTCACTGCATTTCTTTTCCTAAATTTCTGAGTGTTGGGTCCCAACTATAAGAATACAAGCTATACTGACTTCATGGCCCAGTGGTTTGAGAAATGTAAAATCTTAAGCATAAAGCACACGTGGAGTGATATATGTATTTTGCAACTGTCAAATAACTTAAATTTCAACTTGAAAATGCTCTTGCTATTACCCCATTTCTTTCATATCAGTTTCAAAAAGTGAAAATTTTCTCCTGCCTCAGAACAGCAAGCCCAGTTGCAATCATTACAGGAGCCTTTATAAGCTCCCTTTATTACACACAATGCATCTTCCTACCAGTGTGAAGGCCAGTGGGGGGCTCTCATTCAACTCCCTGGCACTGGAACAGTATGATGACTGGGAATACAGACACAGAAAGGAGAGAGGCGGAAAAAAACACCATCTCACCACCTGTAGTCCCAGATGGCACTGGAAGACACTTCACTGAAAACCCATAAAGACTTTAGAAAATATAAAGTAATGCACTGATTAAAAGGAAAAAAATCTACATCCAGCCACACAGAGTTATGGTACAGATTATTACATACACAGTCAACTGTGACTTTGGAAATAGAACCCAAACTCAGCAAAACACAGATGAGAAAATGAAGAGCTTTTCTGTTCTTCTTTCCACTAATGGTACAATGCCTACAGATTTTGTTAACTCACAGAGTTTTTCCATTTTGCTCACTTTGACATGTAGAGGAGAATTTTGAGTCGTCCTCATCCATCACCACGATGACTGCAATTTATTGCAGGACTGTGCTAAGTGCTTACATACATTATTTAATTCAATCCTGACCGTTCTTTGAAATGGAAGTTATCATTACCTCTGTTTTAGGAAAGAGAAACTGAAGGACAGACAAGTTAACAAAGCTGCCCAAGTTCACACAGCTTAGTAAGAGGTAGAAATTGGATTTTAACTTAAGCAATTCAATTCCAGTGTCCAGGCTCTTTCACACTCTTGTGAAAAGTCATGTTATTTAGCAAAGAAACAATCTTCCTAAGTTTTTTGGTTTTGCTCTTTTTTTAGTTTCTTCTCAAAGGTTGGCTGTACCTTGAGTTCACTGATAACCTGGAAAGCTCTTGTGTCAAAGACATTGGAGCTGTCTGAGCATAAAGGCATGGGTCTTCTTGCTAACCATTCCAGATTTCAGTTTTGTAATAAAAACATAATCCTCTAATGTCATCAAGTCTGCATCAGGGAAAGAGAAATGAAGTTTCAGAAGTGCTAAATTAAAAAAAAACAAGCACTTTCCCTCAATATCACCACAGAAATTCTAGACCATATGTTGAGAAAATTCATTCTTCTTAACCAAAAGTTAGAAAACTTGCATCGATTTCAAAGCCCCTTTGCCTCTGCTGCATTTTACTGTCTCTCAAACTACATATGACACTGATAGGATGTCAGCTCTGTTTGTGTTTTCCAGTTGGCTTCCCAGAAGGCTTAGTATTGGAAATGAGGTGAAGTCTGGTGTCAGTTTTCAAACTAGATCTCAGATTCAAAGGGAGTCAAATTCTATGTACCAAACGATCATTAAACACAGACCAATATACATCTTTTAAGCAATTTTCAATTCTAAATCTTACGCATATAAAATATTATGGAATATAAAAGAGGCTAATGGAAATAAGATAACTATCATAGGTAAAAGGACAAAAGAATCTTTTAGTACAAACTTCTTATTCTAGGGGGATAAATGAAGAAGGGCTATCTAACAAAGAAATGGGAATAAATTAAAGAATACCTATTGTGTTCCACACCAAACATAGGCTATATCTGGAGGCATCAAAAAAGAGATACAATAGCAAACATGATGATAAGGAGGCTAAGGATAATGATATCAATAGCTAAGATTTATGGAATGCCTACTACCTGCCAAGTATTGGACTAAGAACCTTATATGCTGCCCTACCTTCAACCCCACCACATCTCTAGGAGGTAAATACTACTGTTAGCCCCAATGTAAAGAAAGGAAACAGAAACAGAGGCAGGCTCAGTATCTTGCCCAACGTATACAGTCAGTGCGGAGCTGGGATTCACCTCCAGAGCCTATCCTAACAATGCCTCCCAGGTAAAACAAACAGAAAATATGCCTTTGAATTAATTAAGAGGGATGGGGGAAAATGCTCTCTATTTTGTATGTACAAGAGGCATATGTAGCTAGTCACTGAGGGAGAAAGCTGCGCTTATTTCCTAAATAAACCCCTCTGTTAAAGGGAACACAAAGCAGGATCCCCAAGCAATTGGGAGCCAGTGCAGTGAACCTCCCCACCCCGCCCGCTTCAACAGCCTGGTTAAACTTTGGTTTCTATAAAAATCTCTGGGCTTCCCTGGTGGCACAGTGGTTGAGAATCTGCCTGCCAATGCAGGGCACACGGGTTCGAGCCCTGGTCTGGGAAGATCCCACATGCCACGGAGCAACTGGGCCCGTGAGCCACAATTACTGAGCCTGCGCGTCTGGAGCCTGTGCTCCGCAACAAGAGAGGCCGCGATGGTGAGAGGCCCGCGCACCGCGATGAAGAGTGGTCCCCACTTGCCACAACTAGAGAAAGCCCTCGCACAGAAACGAAGACCCAATACAGTCATAAATAAATAAATAAATAAATAAATAAAAAATAATGATATTGCCTGATAAATTAAAAAAAAAAAAAAAATCTCTACTTGGCTGCATCCTAATTAGCCTGAGCTTTGCGCAGCCAAAATCCAGTAGCAATGACTCTTGCTCCCAAGTCTGGAGCAAAGCCCAATAAAAAGCAAACCAACTTGCATAAAAACCTGCAATAGAAGCAACAGCACTAAGACCTTGGTTTAAATCTTGACTCTGCCATTAAATGGCTACCCGCTACTGGGAAGGTCACCAACAGTCTGAGTGAAATTTCCTCATCTATCAAACTAGCATAGCAATATCTTCCTTAGAGGGTCATTGTTAATTGAGATAATGCATGTAAAACGCTTACACCACATCTGATATATTTATCAGGGAATCATTGTGCGAACAGAGAAAATCATTTGGAGTTTAACATGAATTCAGTATGCTAGGACTTTAAAATGATGTGGAAGCCACGCCAAGGAAAATTAGTGACTTAATCCTATGTACCCTGGGGAAAGAGATTTAAGGCTGAAAAGAACAATCTGCATTGCAAAGGTGGAATGAGGTGAGGGTTTCTTAACATTAAGCGATTCTGGTTTTTTGGCTCAAAATCACTTACAAAATCTTTCTTTGGGGCTCCAGAGAACTATATAGTTCTCTTTATAAATATCACTGTTGACTTTTCATAAGGATGTGATGAACCAAATACCAGTATGTCAGTGGAGGAATGAAAGCTCCAGTTTGCTATTGAGTCAAAACCCAGTGGTCAAGTAAAATGCTACTATTTTCACAATCAAGTTTAATTTAAAAATGATTTTTTACCTTTTCTGTCCTGCAATACCATCTATAAGCACCAATATTCCCACTTGCTAGTTACCAAATTAAGGTAATGAGCAAATGAATTCTATAGAATATCTCTTCTCAGATACTAATGTGCCTTTCTTTCAATTATCTAGGAATTTGGTTTAAATGCTGATTCTGGTTCCTTGGGACTGAGGCGAGCCCTGAAATTCTGAGTTTCTAACAAGCCCCCAGGTGATGCCAATGCTGCTGGCCCATGGACCACACTTTGAGTAGCAAGGACGTGGGATACAAGTCATCTATCACGTGTGCCCACTCTCTCTTAAATCCAGCTTTGAATTTCTTTTATCAGCTCATAAGCCACTTTTTGTCCTCCTACCTAAGTTTCTGTCCAATGCCAAAGCCAAATGAAATACCTTCGAAGTACAAAACTGTGTGGAGTCCAAATGTGAAGGTTTTCTGTCCCAGTACCTTGATATAACTACATCAGGATGAAGACACAAAAACTACTAGAAATCAACCAGAACTTAAATCCACAACTCCTTCTTTTAAGGATCAATGATAGTGGCTCCCTCTTTACGTGTTTCATGCCAGTCCTGTATACTCATCTAATCCCAACAACCACCAGGTAGGTCCTATTTATCTCTATTTTGTAGAAGAGGAAAGTGAGGCTCAGCCAGATTCAATAACTTGCCCAATGTCACCCAGACAGGAAGTACCAAGTGTGTCTGACTACCAAGTCCATGCTCATACCCACTATGTTGTGATGTATAATTATCCCAGAACTGCCAATTCTGCTTCTGGAGAAAATCCGCACCAATCCACTCCCTGTGTTACAGTGATGTCAGCCCCAGGTTCTACCTTTCTCATCCCTCAAATTTCCAAATGAGTAGATGGTGAAGAAAGCAGGTTCCCAGAGTTTGGTTGGGTCTCTCCAGGTGATGGATTGAACCCATGGTTTATAGCCTATCCAGAACAATACGAAAAAAAAAAAAAACTGATTATATAAATTGGCCACATAGAAATCACTCAGCTATCCAATTTAACTGCTATTTAGAAAATGACTCCTCTGTGCTCTGTTGTTGGATACATATAAGAAAGAGAAGGCATAGTTTCAGCTTCCAAGGGAACTCAATATTTTTGGTGTGGTAAAAGATCATTGATTTGATTCATTCATTCCACAAATATTCACTAAGTGACTACCCCATGTCACCCACTCTGCAGGGTCCTAAGGCCATGAAGGTAAAGACATCAGACAAGGGTTTCACCCTCTCTGAGTTCACAGTCAAGCAACAGAAATATACATTAAATGCACAATTATACAAATAATCACAATTGTGGCGAGTGCAACAAGGGTCAAGTACAAAATGCTAGGGGAGACATGGCCTTGTCTAGGGCCACAGACAAAAAACATCCTAGAAAACTCAGACAAGGTTAAGATAAACACGCAAACACCCATACTTATTCACCTTTGGGGGGGGCGGTGTCTAGCTATACAAAGTGACTGTCCCTTGACTACTCTGAAATCTATACATTCACTGGGAACGAAGAACATTATTGTCTTTTGAAAAAGTTTCCAGATCTCATTAGGGGAAAATGGGCCCGATTTCTTGCTCTTATCATATGATTATTTCAAACTATACTTAAAATCACAGAAAGCAGGAGTGTCAAAAAGTTTTCTGACATCTTCTAATTATTCTTTTCACTTTCATATTAGACAAATTTTGCTGTAATGAAACAAGATTAACAAGGAACTTCATCTCCATGGGAGGCCACAATGTGTAGTCTTCCATAACAAGCTATTACAACATGATGGAATCATCTATATGATGCCAAAGAACCAATTATTACTAGAATTTAATTCTGGGAATAAGAATGGTAGGGGGAAAAGCATCAAGTTCAAACAAACACACGCTTATCAAACTGGCACCTCACAGGTACATCAGACAAAACACTAAACTACACTCCAGGATTCCAGCAGGAAGACTCATTTTCTGAAGCAAATTAGGCACCCTTCAGGACACAGAACCATCTTTCCTGACATCAGTTTCGAGCTCTAGAAAATAAAAAACAAATTGCAAAGCTCAAATGTCTGTCTTTTACACATTTGTGCACCAGGTGGTTTGCAAAGAGATTAATTGTGGGTATATATCCCCACAGAGGGTAGAACTAGGCCTTTTCCGATCCCCAGTCTCAATCTAGAATGAGTGGGGAGAAAAGCAAATGTCAAAGCATACCTCCATTATCCTATGTAAATTACAGAATAAATGATTTCCTGTCAACAAAATGAATTCTGTATGTTGTTTTGGAAGGGGCATCTTATTAAACACACAAGTCACCTTCATAATTAAACAAGGACAAATTCAGCAGAAAACAGCCATTTAAAATGACATCTTGGTTTGTCAGAAAAAGAGCTGGAAAATTAACACTCTAAAATATAAGGGGAAACAGAAACCACAGCAACACATCAATAATCAAAAGGCTCTGCTGCATAAGGGTTACGACTGGACTCAGGTCAAGACTTCTGAGTTGGAATCCCTGTCCTGCTCCTTCCAAGATGGGAGACCTTGGGCATCTCATCTGTGGGCGTCAGTTTCCCCATTTGAAAATATGGGATGACAGACTTGTTATGATGTGAAGCATATGAAGTACATAACCTGGCACTTGGTATTAGTAATCATTACCTGTTACTTCTAGTCTCATAATCATCTTTGTATTTCTTTATTATTGCCACCAAGAGAGCAGGCCATGGACATACTGAAAAAACAGGAATTACCAAGAACTCCACGAACAAATTCAGGATAGAAGCTCAATCAGAACAAACCAAAAGGTGAATTAAAGGAAAAAAAAAAATTAAAATAGTCATTAGATTGGATTCCTTCCCCTCAGCCCCACCATAACAAGTAGGACCTATTCAGTCCAAAGAGAAATCAATTTGCTTAGATCTGATATGCAAATGAGCACCCCAGCCTGGTTTTACATGAAAAAGTACTTTTCTAAATTAGGGATCAACAAACGTTTTCTATAAAAGGCCACACTGATTATTTTAGACGTTGCAGACCATACGGATTCTGTAGTGACCACTCGATTCGGCCATTTAGTGTGAAAGCAGCCACAGACAATGCATGGACGCGTAGGCATGGGTGTGTTCCAATAAAACTTTACTGAAATGGGGGTAGTTTACCAACCTCTGATCTTAATGGAAGTTTGAGAGGTCAGAATGGTAGGTATGTGTTTGTTGTTTTTCTAGCTGCTGGTTCTGTGGACTTGCTGTGATTTCGGGGGCTGGGGGTGGGGCAGGGAATGGGTAGAGCAGAGATGTGGGGTGCTGGGCAGAGCACTGCAACACCTGTTCCAGAGAAGGACGAATCCTGTACCAAGCACAGACTGGGGGTTCAATAAGTATGTCTGCAGTGTGCTACGTCTTTAACAAATAGGGAAAAGGTGACAGAGTGAGACAAAGGGAGGGACAAATATGAACTTAAGATGGCAAAATGTCAACATCTGTGAAATCTGGAAAGTCAGAATCCGACCATTGGTTATCTGTGCTTCTCAAACTACCGGAAGAGAAGGGTAGTTTTAAATGTCCAACCTGCTGCAGCCTGATACTTCTGTATATGCAACAGAAACACCACAGGATGGGCCAATTGCTCTCACAATGCCTAAACTCTTTCTCCCACCTTCTCTACTGGCCTCCTTCTGGGCTGATAACAGTTTGCAGACTAGCACCAGTCCACAGACCACACTGCGAACACTGTTTATACTATTTTCTGGTTTTTTCCTTATGTTTCAAATATGGCACAATTGAAACTTTTAAAATAATAAAATCAGAAGGGAGGAGATATGTCAAGGATTGACTCTTAAGACTTGGAGGTCATGAAGCCAATCTGCGGATACACCAAACCAAAGGGCTAAGTGCCTTTGTAGAATCTTCCACTCCTATACCAGGGTTCAGGAGGGTGAGTAAGTCATAGTACCTGACCTCAGGGAACTGTCAGTTTAGTTTAGGGGTTTTCGCCCTGGGCACTAGTGACATTTTGAACCGGATAGTTCTTTGCTGTGGGCAGCTGTCCTGTGTATGTAAGAAGCTTAGCAGAACGCCTGGCCTCTACCCACTAGACGCTAGTAGCACCTCCTCCAGTTATGACAACCAACAAAGGTCTCCAGACATTGCCAAATGCCCCCTGATGATCAAAATCACTTCCATAGTGAACCACTAGCCTAAAGCAAAGGAATGATAATTACAGTTAACAAGAACTATAATATGCCAAGTGGTGAGGAAAGCATTTTAACCCCAAAATGTTAAATCCTCATGGAAACATACTGTAAATGCTAAGTGATATTTATGATTATTAGGAAAACGGTAGACTGCATTCATACTTCTCCATAACACTGCAACTGTTCCCAACTGTGTTGGGTTTCAGAACTAACCAAATTCTGTCACCTATGGTATGTCATGGAATGCTCACCGCAGCCCTGTTAAGTATAGCTGAACCTCGATCAACCCAAGTTTGAACTGGGTGGATCAACTTTCACGCACACTTTTTTTTCCATTGATAAATAACTAAGTTACTACATGATCTGGTTGAATCTGTGGATGTGGAACCAAAAATACTATAAAGTTATACATGGATTTTCAACTGCACAGAAGGTTGGTCCCTCCTAACCTCGGCAGTGTACAATAACTGTAATTATTACAGTACGTACTGCACAGAAGAGAAAACAGATCCAGAGAAATTAACCCATTTGCATGAAGTAGTTCTATACCCCAGTTTACTCCAAGTCTAATATCACCACCAATAACACAAAAGGTAACATTTATTGAGTATGCATGTATGCAAACTATTGTTCTAAGACTGTTATCTCATTTAATGCTCATGACAACCCTATGAGGGAGCATCTGATATTGCCACATTTTATAGAAGAAAAACTGAGGCTAAGAGAAACTAAATAACGTGTCTGAGGTCACACTACTCTCAGACAAACTGATGGAAGAGGGATTTGAATTCTGCCACACCAGTGGTTCCCCAATCTAGCTTCACATGGAGAAATACTGTTGCTCCTGATAATTCATGGAGTAGATATTTGTGAATTCACCTATTTGTAACCCCAAAAATCAAAACTTGCGGCACTCTCCTGGTGATTCACAGACACACAAGGACCAGTGAAAAATTTTACTTGACCAACATGCATGCTACAGGAGATCAAATAAGGTGATGCTCTACCTTCTTGTTTCAGCTCTCAAAGTATAAACAAGTGTCCTTTTCGTTGGCATCTATGACTTTTCCATGGCATCTATTAAGTGCCATGTTTTCACATTTTTGTGCTTATTGATATGACTTCTCTATTTAAAGGAACCCTCAAGTGTAGTGCTAAAAGGCTGTCTCGTGTCCCAAAGTACATGAAGGCTGTAATGTGCCTTACAGAGAAATTAGATTAGCTAAGCTAATTAGATAAGCTTCATTTAGGCATGAATTGCAGGTGGCCCTGATCACCCGCAGATTCAACCAACCTCAGATCAAAAATATTCAAAAGAAAAAATTCCAGCAAGTTCCAAGAAGCAAAACTTGAATTCGCTATGCACCAGCAACTATTTACATAGCATTTACATTGTATCAGGTATTATAAGTAATCTAGAGATGATTTAAAATACATAGGAGGATGTGCCTAGGTTATGTGCAAATACTATTCTGTTTTATATAAGTATCCTTAGATTTTGGTATCCCCAGGGCAGGGGTCCTGGAACAAATCCCCCTCAGATATCAAGGGACTGTAGAGTGCTGTTAGCCATGAGTTCAACAGAAACGCACATCCAGAAAAAGAAAGAGAAAATTTGCCCATCTGTACATGAGGCTACTCCAAAGAGTGTTAAAAGTAACATTTATAGTGCGTGATAAAGCTACAGAAAAATAGAAAAGTGGCTGTATTTGTGAGTTCTTGAGATGACAACTGATTAAAAACAAAAAAAAAAGCATAGTAGACAGCACTGTGAGACTGAAAGTCAAAGATATTTACAGTCACATTATCCAGGGTTAGGAAATTATTAAATCTTTCTCGTTTCCTGTTTTATTATAAAGAAATACTGCATACATGATTTTTAGAGCTATATGTTACATAAAGTGTCTTTAAACAGAAACACAAATAAGACAAGGACATGTACTGAGTGACTGATGAAAATGTGACCAGAAGCTTACAGGAACCTAACCCTGTATTTCCCTTAGGAGCAATGGTCAATGTTTGCAAATTCAACGTTCTGGCAACTGTACAGAACATAACTACTGCAAATAACAAGCATCAACTGTTTTTAGACTACCTTTAGAAATCACACATTTCTAAGCTTCACCTCAGTGCTCTGAATTAAAATTTTCAGCACTGGGGTCCATAAATCTAAATGTTTGAAAAGTTCTTCATCCAGACCTGTGTTTATGAAAACCTGGGATAAAAGATGCTCTCTAACAAAATTTAACTATTCATCCTAGCTTTTGCCATCACCCTGAATTCAATGTGAATGGCACAGAGAGTTCCCTACAGTCATACAAGCTGATGTTGTGAAACTATTTGGATCATATCTTTGCTACCAGGCAACAATTTACCTAAACCATTAGGAAAAAAAAATTCCATCACCTTCCATATGGTCATTCAAAAAGTAGTCCCACCCCAAATTCCAGACAGAAGTCTACTTGCTAAGGCAGCAGGCTTCCTGTACTAACCATAGTTACACTGACTCGTGTTGATCAGTACATAACAGGGGTTCATCATCAACTCCTGGTCACTCTCAGGAAGTTTAAATTTCCCACCTCTTGAAAACTTTCCATTTGTGCACGTGTTTACCATGTACTAATATATTAGTAATCAGAGCAGTACACAAATGACAGGACTATGAATAATGACTTGCAAATGTATTTTCTTTCTTTCTTTCTTTCTTTTTTTTTTTTGGCCGTACTGCAGTGGGAGCACGGAGCCCTAACCACTGGATCACCAGGGAATTCCTGGAAATGTATTTTCTTAAGAGAACGATGACCAACTCCTGCTCAGTGTGGATCTCAGGGTCATCCTCAAATGTCCAATAATTTTTATCTTCAATACAGAATTCCCCAGAGGCTGTTCTACTGAACAAAAGTCCCATAAAATTCTTTGAGAAGAAAGACTTCTATGGCAGGTTAGTCTAGGAAAATTGCTAGGTAAAACCTTGCAGACATTCCATCACATATTAGTGTAATAAAAGCTCAGAAAATCCCTAAAGGGAATATAGGAAAGATACATGTCTAAAATACGGCTCAATAAGCAGTTCCCAGTATTAGCTGACAATGGATTTCTTTTAAAACTCCAGGGAACAATGTTGAGACATGTTGTTTGAATATCTTGGTGCCAGAGGCCACAGAGAAAGATAAAATCATCCACCACCAATGGGCCCTTCAGTGCTCTCATGGATCCTCTATGACCCCTCACTCTCCTTTCCTCAACATAAGGATTCAGCGCAGACCAATCACTACCCAGCTCTGAATCCCTTCAGAAAGCCCACAGCTGCCCCATTTGCTGCATGACCACAGTTAAGGGTCCTTAGGGGGAGATGAGCACTGGTCTTCACTTCCCTTTTCTCCATGACAATATCCATCCGAAACCAGACTATGCGATCCAGGTTTAGTCTTTGAGAAACACCTACAACTATCCCACGGGGACAGCTGAGCATGACAAAAGAATGGTCTTATACAAGAAAAATGGCAGTGTCCTGTTTGTCCACATGGAGTACAAACGGCCTTCCCTCTGCCTCGAATCAGAACAGAGGGAAAAAGTCTTCAAAATAAGATAATTTCGTTTTCAAAAGGCCTTTATTTAAGTAATTTGGTGACATCAGGAGAGACTCCATAAAGAAGGAAGCAATGGGCTAGGCCTTGAGGGACAATTCGAAAGGGACGAGTGGGACTCGAGTCTCTGGGGATATGGGAGGGGGTGGCGTCACTGAGGTTTATATAGGATGAACAAATGTAATGCAGAGAAGAGTTCGGTTCTTCAAAATTCCACAGTGGCCAGCTCCTGTGAGACAAGCAGCCAGAAGGTAAAACTTAATTTTACCTTCCGAAGCCATCAGAGACACGCCTGCCTGAGGAGCGTGATGTCTTCTTGGCACTGGCAAGGGAAGGAAGAGCTGCATGTGTGGGAGAGAAGAGAGAGCCAGGAGGAATGTGTGCCTTTCAGAAGTAATTCTGGACTCCTTATAGCTTTCTGAGAGATGACAGTATAATGCTGAGGTGCAGGGCATGCACTGACCCCAGGCTGCCTGTGTCTCCAACCCAGCTCGGCCATTTACCAGCTGTGTGACCTTAGGCTAGTTGCTTAAACTCTCTGTGCTCAGTTTTCTCACCTGCAAAATGGGGATGATAGTAGTACATCTACCTCAAAAGGGCTGACATGAGGTTTAAATGAGCTAATACACTTATAACACTTAGCTTAGTACCTGGCACACACCAGGGCCGTTAAACAGCTGTGTACTAGGGACTTCCCTGGTGGTGCAGTGGTTAAGGATCTGCCTGCCAATGCAGGGGACATGGGTTCGAGCCCTAGTCTGGGAAGATTCCACATGCTGCAGAGCAACTAAGCCCGTGAGCCACAACTACTGAGCCTGCGCTCTAGAGCCTGCGAGCCACAACTACTGAAGCCCGTGCTCCTAGAGCCTGTGCTCCGTAACAAGAGAAGCCATTGCAAGGAGAAGCTCACACACCGCAACGAAGAGTAGCCCCCGCTCGCTGCAACTACAGAAAGCCCACGCGCTGCAACAAAGACCCAATACAGCCAAAAATAATTAATTAATTAATTAATTAATTAAAACAAAACAAAACAAAAAAGACAGCTGTGTACTGGAACTGACGTGTACTGGCTCACGAGAGCCAAATCTTTTCCCAACTCCCTATTCAGTGACATCAGTCATCCTCTGCCAAAGCTAGAGTCAATGTTAAACATTTACCAGCACATCATGTTTATATACATGCATACACCCACACAGACACACACACGTGTATGTATATACATGTAACTGCATACATGTACATGCATATATACATACATACATGTTTGCCATCATTATTATTATCAGTACTAAGATTTTTTTTTAACATGACTCAAGCAGAGACTATGTCATTTGTATTCCTGTCTTTTACACAGGTTACATGGAAATTCTGAGGCTGCCCCCAATTCTGCAACCCCAAAACAAATGCTTATGGACCACCCACATGTCTGGCACAGGCCTAGTCATTATGGGCTACAGAAGAGGTATAACAAAGGTCTTTGCCCATAAGGAGTTTACAACCTAGCTAAAATTGTTTGCAAAGAAAATGCCACACGTAAAACCCAAACTCACCTTACCTCCCCTACCCCGTCACTCCTTACTCTCCTCTTACAGGATTAAAGGAAGTGTAAGCAGGAATCTGGCCCCAAGTAGTCAGTGAGCACCGTCTTCCCTGGGATCATTTTGAGCACCGCTGGAGCTTATCTGTTCTCACTCCTTCCCCAAGGAATCTCAGCTCCCTCCACAGTTGATATGGATCAATACAGCCTGAGGCTGTGCATATTTGCGACTCATCATTCCTACTAGATACATACAGAAAAACAGCCATGGTACACACACACACACACACACACACACACACACACACACACTCACTCACTCACTCATATTTTTCAAGTTAATAAAAATCAACAAGCATGTATTAAGCCTCCAGAATGTGCCAAAGTGCTTTGTGTAACTTTCCACCTTTGGAGGTTATTCCCTCACAGTTTTTAGCTATGTCTTATGACGTTGTATCAAAACTAAAAGTCATGCACTGTAATGATAACTGTTAATCATAACACCGAATGTTTACTGAGAATTTACTATCAGGCATGAAATATTCTAAGCGTTTTACATTATCCTGTGAAGTATCCTGTTAATATCCCCATTTTACAGGTGAGAAGAGTGAGCTTCAAGGGATTAAGTAACTTGCCTAGGGCCACAGAGCTGGTAAGAACTAAAATTCAATCTGGAGATTGGCAGACTCTAGACCCTGTGCTATAAATCCCAGTAAGTTAGGTGCTTCTCAGTTTTGGCACTAATGGCACTTGGGGCTGAATAATTCCTTGCTGTGCATTGCTGTGCGTTATAGGTGTTTAACAGCATCTCTGGTCTCTACCAACTAGACACCAGGAGCCATTCCCATGTGTGACAATTAAAAGTGTCTCTGGTAAGAACCAAACTCACCCAAATGAGTTTGCTGTATGACCCCTGTGAGTCAAAATCGCCCCTGGTTGAGAAGCACTGCTGTAAATCAGGAGAAACAGAGTAGAATTCCTTAACCTGGCTATAAATTAGAAATACCTGTGAGATACTTTTAAAAATAAGAATAAAATTGCAGACACCAAGCCTTATCATAATCTCTAATTTCTAGGGGTCTGGCATAATGGTTCACGAAAAACTATAACAGGAGACATCTGCCCCCCATTAGTTGTGTCCTGTTGGGAAATTACTTGCCTTCTCAGAGCCTCAAACCCCTTTTCTATGAATTGAGTGGACCCAGCTAGACTGTATGGAAGACCTCTCCGTAGCTAACAATCCATTCTGTGAAACCACGTGATACCCATCGCTTTACTCCTTCCCAGATTTCCATCCCACACTGCACACAGTGGATCAAATTCCCAAAGGAGAAAAGTTTGTACAACTCCAATCTTCATAGAACTATGCGACAATCTGGCCAAAGACAGATTCCTTGATAGAAATACAATCTATTCACCGCAGACACAAAGCTGGGGTGAAATCACTGCTGGAAAAAGGCTAGTTTCCACTTCACATCTGAGGGAGGTGAAAATTTAATCCCAAATTAGAAATGCAGCCATCCATTATGCAAAGTATCTGCTGCATCCCTGAGAAAAACAATCCCCCAAACTAGTATTACAATAAACTGTATTCACCAGAGATCTTTGACTTGAAGAGACACCAGGAAATGTGCTCACGCTTTTGGATTCACGAAATACGTTCATGTCATTTACGTAATAGAATGCAAAAGAAAAAAGTGGACATTATCTACACTATAGACTTGCAGGCATTAGTTTGAAAATCCCAGATCCTATCCCCAACCTGACAAAATTCATTCCATGACAAAAAAGTACTTTAGAGAATCAAGCTGTCATTGCTCTATCTGTATATACTAGTTAGGTGCACAAGTAGAAAACTGCTGAGGGATTTTACAAAGAGCTTTAAAAGAAGCCATGTTTCTTTGCTTATACCAATTTGTGTATAATCTGCATGTTACATCAGTTTACTGTCACTTTTACTTTATATGCCCACATGCAGAAATGGAATGAAAATGGTTACATTTGAAAGTGTCTGGAGTTGTTTAAGTAAAAAAGAGAATAACCATTCTGCCATTCTTCAAGTAGGAGGGGAAAAAAGAAACCCCGCAAGAACGTTGAATAGAAGGGAATCTGCAGGAGGTCCAGAGGAAAGGGGAGAGTTCCTGGATTATAATAACACCATGATAAGGTCTTCTGCCCAGAAATTAAGTGCATGTTATCAGTTAATTAAGAGATGATCAGATACCGCTAAATCAATTTACGAGAAACTGATCTCACAGGAAACAGACTTGTAGCTGTAATTTCAAATCCATTCCTTTAAATACGTACTACCAAGGACACTCTTATCAAGACAGGTCTTACTCAATATTAAAGTGTGAAAGAAACTATTCCAACTTTCTTGGCAAGCACGGAATTACAGAAGAAGGGAATCAATTGATCTTCAGTGGCATGCAACCAGGCCATAAACAAGTATGAAAAATTGCTTTCTTCTAGCCCAGCTTCTCTATTGATGTGTTAACTAGGTTCAAAAGAGGTGAGTGCTAAAAAATATTTGTGCCCAAGCCCAAAGGGGCATCAACTAAACGACCACTACCACCATCTGTTGGTGGTTGGTAGAGTTGCACTTTTACTCCGCCTCGCAGTTTCTTTGTTCACATTGGGTCAATGTTCCTTAATTGAAGTTTTATGTGTGGAGGAGCCTCTTTATAATATCCTTAATAGTGTAGTACAGAAGTCCTTAACCATTTCTCCTAATATCTGTACCCCTTACGTATTTGGACACTGAATGAATTCCCTGTAGTGATCTGGAGGTAAAGCTGCCTCAAATTTCCTGATGTCTCATATTTTATCTTAAAATTTCATATGAATTTTACACTCAACATCAAAGAAGTCCACTCTCAGTCCTATATAAAAACACTCAAGATTATTTACAGTTCAACTTCTTACGTTTTATCACCACATATTCAGGTTAAATTGATGATTCATGTGGGTGTACCATATTTAGCCCCTGGTTTCATGTAACCCAGGAACTCTCATGAACTCTCATGAACTTTCATGAACTCTCCCCTTTCCTCTGGAACTCCTGCAGATTCCCTTCTATTCAATGTTCTTGGATATTTACAACCCCCAGAAACACTTTTACCCCAGTTTGAGAAAAAGCAGCACGAACTCAAGCTCAGCTCTGCCACAGCCTGCTGTGTGCCTGCACTGAGCCTCAGTTTCCTTACCTGTAACCTAAGGGTCTTGGACAGGATCTCTAAGGGTACTTCCACCTCGGCAACAATGACCATCAGATCCCCAGACATAAGCCTCACTCCTCTCCCTCTATTGGTGAGACATACGTACACACTTTTACAACATGCGGGCACAGAAAAATGTAATAATATTGTTATTTTATAGCGTATATAACTAAGTCAATAAATACTATAAAGAGACATTTCCCATTTCATCTGTATTAATAAAAGCGTTTGTATTCAAGTTGGCAAAATAAAAGCCCCCTGCATTCTTCTCATTAGCAAAATGGGGAAATGCCTTATATGTGGGGTCACCTCATATTTATATACACACGAAGTCAGTAAGGCTAGACTTGGAGTTCAAGGCTGAGACAAAAGACGCTAAAGACATAAGGGAAGATCCAAAATGTACAAAGAACTCTTAAAGCTCAACAATAAGAAAATAACCCAATTAAAAATGAGCCAAAGGTCTTAAGAGACACCTCACCAAAAAATATATCCAGATGGCAAATAAGCACATGCGAAGATGCTCCACATCTTATGTCATCAGGGAAGTGCACGTTAAAACAACGCAAGACCATTATACACCTATTAGTATAGTCAGAATCTGGAACACTGACAACACCCAATGCTGGCAAGGATGTGGAGCAACAGGAACTCTCATTCATTGCTGACAGGAATTTAAAAACTGGTACTATCACTGTGGAAGACAGTTTGGCGGTTTCTTACTCAACCAAACATACCCTTAGCATATGATCAAGCAACTGTGCTCCTTCATATTTATCCAAAGGAATTAAAACATTAGGCTCCCACAAAATCCTGCACACGGATGTTTATGGCAGCTTTATTCATAATTGCCAAATCATGGATGCAACTGAGATGTCATCTAGTAAGAAAATGGATAAACTGTGACATAATCAGACAATGGAATATTATTCATCACTAAAAAGAAATAAGCTATCCAGCCATGAAAAAACAGGGAGGAAGCTTAAATGTGTATTACTAGGAAAGAAGCCAATCTGAGAAGCTATATACTGTATGATTCCAACTCTGTGACATTCTGGAAAAGGCAAAACTAGGGACACAGTAAAAGATCAGTGGTTGCCAGGGGTTAAGGAAGTGGGACAGATGAACAGGCAGAGCACAGAGGATTTTTAGGGCAGTGAAAATACTCTACATGATACTGTAGTGATGGGTGGATACATGTCACTATACATTAGTTCACATCCATATAATGTACAACAACAAGGGTGAACCCTAATGTAAATTATGGACTGTGGGTAATTATGACTTGTCAATGTAAGTTCATCAGTTATAAGTTCATCTCCCACTCTGGTGGGGGATGGTGGTAATGGGGGAGGCTATACATGTGTAAGAGCAGAGGGTATATTATAGGAATTTTGTATCTTCCTCTCAATTTTGCTGTGAACCTAACACTGTTCTTAAAAAAAAAAAAGTCTTCAAAAAATATATATATATACACCTAAAGAAAAAAGATGTTAAGTAGCTTAGATTTCCCCACTTGGTGGCCTGTGGATTTTTCACATTCTGACAAGCCCAACAGTATAATGCACCAGCACAGAGAAGCCAATCACAGCCCGATCAGCGTGAGGTCTTCAGCTCAGATTCTTGCAAATACTGAAGAATGCAAGCCCTCAAATGTATTTTCAAGAACAAAAACCAGGCGTTTTATTTCGTCCCTATGATCACAGACAGTCCCAATCCCATGAGGTGCCTGTGAAACTCCACATATGGGAAATATATTTTCAAGGAAAATGCCAAAGTGTCAGAGGCAGTGATCATAAGAATAACCCCTTTTTTCTCTCTTTTTTACTCACACAATTTAGCTTTCCCTCATTTCTACAGCAGCTATTTCCCAGATTTCATGTTCTCAGACAATTTTCAACACTACCTTTTCCCCCTAGAGTCACCACCAAAAAAAAAAAAAAAAAAACAACAATTCCAGTGTGCCCCTTCACCTTGGCACTATTCCCACTACAGCCCAGCTCCAGGTGTTCTGTGGTTTGAGGGCTGCCCACCATACAACCTGCTGTCTAATTCAAAATCTGGTACGCTTCCCAGTCACATCAGTAGTCTACATTTGTACGACAGCGAAGGCTTCAAGCGATTAATCAGCTGCAAATCAAATATTAAAAATGAGGATTAATCTCATCACCGCAGCACGCCAGATGCATTTAGTGTTAATACATAAACTGCAAACTTCCTGCAGACACTGTAAAGTGCATCCCCAATTTGCTTTTGCGCTGGATTCCTAATAGAGAGGAGGGAGAGTGCCATTGATATTCTAAGGCTGCACTCCCCAAGGATGCAAGCAGCCAGCTCTGCTGTGTCTCACAAGATAAAAGATTCAGAAATTAGAGGGGGAGAAGCATTCTGACCTGATGCTCTCTGATCTTCCTAACTAACCTTCAACCATACCATCAGTCTCAATCACATCATGTGGGCACTGAGATTCATGAGGCCAAATAAAAATAAGATTACGACATTCATTAACATGTGTGATGGAAGGGTAGATGAAAAGCTCCATATGTTTAGAGTTTTCGGTATAATTTAAAACAGCAACGTATCGGCCTTAAAAATGGAACCCCCATGGTCTCCAAACTTCAAGGATACTGGAAGATGCTTGCTTTGAATAAATCAGTTTGGAAAGCTGCAGTCATCAGTCTCAAAGTAATTTCTGCCTTAGCATAAATGGCTACTTAAACACAGGATATTTTTTAAAAGGTGCCAGAAAAATACTACTTGAAAAAGTTTATTAACAGTACATTATAGAACATGTACAAAGGTTACCTATTAGGGAACTTGTGAAAAACAGAAAGAGATAAACTCATACAAACTCATATAAAAGTGGAGCACAGTGAATTCAACAGTATATTAAAAACAAAAGCAAACCCACTGTGAGCCAAGTAGGGCTAGAGCCAAAAATTCAAGGGAAGTACAACAGAAAGATCTTTGCAGTAGTTCATTACAATGGTAGAGCCTCATACCCACATCTGACTTAGAAATTTCAACTGTATAACTGAGCTCAAAACAATAATAACAAAACCAAGAACAACTGTCTTTGATAAAAGATGGTTCTTTAACACAAGCCAACCAGTTCATGAGATTCATTCAAAGAAACAATGATCTAAAGTTAAAAAAAAAAAAGAAACAATGACCTATTCCAATACTGGAGGGAAATTCAGCTCAACTGTTTTCACTAAGAAATACTAGAGCAGAAGGAGGGATGATTTGATGGATTTTCAAAAGCAAATATGGCAGTACAAAACTTCCTTGACTTGCAGTGGGATAATGTCCTGACTAATCCATTGTAAGTGTAAAATATCATTAAGTCTAAATGAACTCAATACACCTAACCTACCAAACATCATAGCTTAGCCTTGCATACCTTAAATGTGCTCAGAACACTTACATTAGCTTATGGTTGGGCAAAATCATCTAGCACAAAGCCTGTTTTATAATGTAGTGTTGATATCCCATGTAACTTGTTGTCTACTATACTGAAAGTGAAAACAGAATGGTTGTCAGGGTGCAGAATGGTTATAACCGCACTGGTTGTTTACCTTCCTGACCTCATGGCTGACCGGGAGCTGCAGTTGCTGCCACTGCCCAGCGTCACAAGAGAGGATCACACTGTATGTCACTAGCCCAGGAAAAGATCAAAATTCAAAGTATAGTTTCTACTGAATACATTTCACTTTTGCCAAAAAATCATAAGCTGAACCGTGATAAGTCAGGGACCTTCTATACAATCTTCACCTTTTTTTATGACTTTCAACGTAACACCCTCTATATATCAATAATTTAGAGGAGAAAAACCATATGGTTACCTGAGCATATAATGTAAAAAAAGCACTTGATAAAATTGAGCCCATATTCTGGACACACCTTTAGTAAAGCACAAGGATATTTGCAGCATTACATTCAATAGTAAATTTTGGAAACAACCCCAGTATACATCTATTTGAGAGCAGTTACAAAATTATGGTATATCTATGCAAAGAAATTGTGCATAATCGTTAAAAAGAAGAAAACATAGACACACAATAATGAGAGGAAAGATGCAAACTAAAGGGGAATGGAAACTATAATCGCATTTTTATAAAAGTCATGACATGTACATATGTAAGTTTTTATATTTAAAGTAAAAAGCAGGAAAAGACATTAAACCATTAATACTGGTTAGCTCTTATGAAAGAAAGTGGAGCAGAGGCTTTCATTTTTTTACTTTATAAGTTTCTGAAATCTCAGATTTTTTTAAACGAACATATTTCTCTTATAATTAAAAAAATACATAAATCTGGAGAATAAGGGGGGAAAAACTTGAATTAAAAACCACAGAATTGGAACCATCCCAGAGAGGTCATCTGGAAAAACTATGTCCATCATCTCCATCAAAGAAGACACTCCTTTTTATGAAGACTCTAGGGAAGAAGACGGCAGAGTTCCTGGATAATCCAGTCAATGGTTATATAACCTGAACAGTGAAAAAAAATCCTTCCTTTTATCTACCCCCTTCTCCTCATTCTCAGCTCGGAGCCCAATCCTTTTGTTCTTTCCTCAGGAGCTATAGAAAACAGATGGTCACACCATCCTTTGAATTTGTCAATGAATCACACGAAACCAACAGTGTTTTTCTGGAGGGACAACATTGTGTTCGACAACACAGAATGACATATCCCAGTTTGCTGCTCACACAGAAACTTACCAGACTTCATTACTAATGAGCTATTCAAAGGAATTTCACCAGATGTATTTAATTTAATTCAACAAATATTAATTCTGTGTCTCCCATGCATTTGGTATTTTATTATGAGCTGTGGAGGGCCCTTTACAAACTTAAAACTTCATGGTGGAGAAAGAGATAAACAATTCAGGATAGTTTAAGATTAACTAGGAGAATGCATTCCATCATCATCATTAATACTATGATGATTATTATTATAGCATAAATAAGATCTTTAGAGTTGAGACTAGACTAAATAGGGTAAGGGGGGAACTTTTTATGACTTCTTAAAATTTTACTATTTTATTTTGTCTTCCTCCTTAAGTTTTTTGTTTTGTTTTGTTTTGATATTTACTATTTGCCAGAAAGGTCAGATAAGCTTTGGAAAGGAGAGCCAGACTGAAGGTCTGGCCAGGTCATACATCGAGATGGAGGCAGAAGTATAAGAAAGAGGCTTCCACGGCCATAAGCCATCCAGTGGTGACAGCTGGGTGAAGTGTAGTGACCCAGACACATCAAAGAAGACTTGACCTGGCTTGATGACAGACTAGCAAGGCTTGGTAGTCTCATCAACAGCAACAGGGTATGTTCCAGTAACTGACACAAACAGGGAAGAAAAATGTTGGATTCAAGAAGAGTGCTTAAGGTAGTGGAGAAGAAAACATGTCAGTACGTGGAAACAGGAAGGCAGTTTAAAAAGCCAAACTTGGACCCAGACTTATCCTTTAGGAAAGGGAATCACCACTTTGTGTTGCCTCCGTACTTTCTACACCTTACGGCTTTCTGCAGTTGGCATGAAACTCTGTGGCAACTTCCCCCACTTAATCTTACTCTTTTGTGCCCATGTCAAAAGGTAAAACTCTTCATATACCAAGAGACCCATCTCTGCCTAATCCAAGTCCACAAAGAAATGAGCTCAAGAACAGACAACAGGGCTTCCCTGGTGGCGCAGTGGTTGAGAATCTGCCTGCTAATGCAGGGGACACGGGTTCAAGCCCTGGTCTGGGAAGATCCCACATGCCGCGGAGCAGCTGGGCCCGTGAGCCACAATTGCTGAGCCTGCGCGTCTGGAGCCTGTGCCCCGCGACGGGAGGGGCCGCGATAGAGAAAGGCCCGCGCACCGCGATGAAGAGCGGTCCCCGCACCGCGATGAAGAGTGGCCCCTGCTTGCCGCAACTGGAGAAAGCCCTCGCACGAACCGAAGACCCAACACAGCCAAAAATAAATAAATAAATAAATAAATAAGAAAATCCTTTAAAAAAAAAAAAAAAAAGAACAGACAACAGGGCATGGGCCACAGGTAAGGACAAAAATTCAACACTACTAATCATTGGTAGGCTGTGTTTCCATCCCCCCCCCCCAAAAAAAAGCTACTAAGTGGTAGTATTTTTGTGTTTTCTTTAAGTATCCAACTTACAGACCAAAAATTAAATCAAACTTCCTTGCTAACAAAATAAAAGGGAGCGTTACTTGAGATCAAGTAACAACATAATGGGATTAAGGTAGACGTACAGAAGACTTTCTGGTCCTAAGTGGAGGGAATGGATAATCGACACTTCTTCTTGTCTACTTGTATTTTTGGATTTTTCGAAGATTCAGGAAAGTGTAGTCGGAGTTGATTGCAGGGACATTAACGCACAGCTTGCCTTCCTCAACACAGAAACCTCAGAGCCATCTTTTTTTTCCCCTTGCTCATCAGCACTGTGCTTTTCACATTTTGTCAGCCTGTGTGCTAATGCTCTTCGAACAAGAAAACCGTCCATTGGTAGAACATCTCTCTCCTACTCCGAAACTCAACAGGGTTCTGAACGTCTGCAAAATTCCACATACACTCATTCTCTGAATCTTGAGAATCTCTTACTCTTTTCAACGTATCCTTTTTTCTTCGAAGATAGTTGTTCTCTATCCTCATGGATACCTAAATGAATAATTAAGAGCCATCCAACCTTCCAACATAAATAATGGCCTCAATGGTGACAGAACTCTTTTTTTATATCCATGTTCTACTTGCTCAGCTTTTCCTCCTCAATTATGTTTTTTAATTTCTCATCAGCTAAGCATATCTTTGGACTAACAAAGCAATTTTCCCCTAGGGTGTGTCATTTCTGCAGGGAAGGTTTTCCGTTTACCTGCCTACATCCTTTAGTTCAAAAACATGAATGTGCTAAATATTCAACTGTCTCAAATATTCTGCACTTGCATTGTGTTTGATACATGAATTACCCAGAGTGAGCCACTGATTACTTCATCTTAGGACCATGCTTGTACAGGTATCCATTGTGATAAGAACTGTGACTGACGTTTCCCTGGGGATTCTTGGGTAAGTCTTACCATTTCCTTAACAGCATTCCCACGGCCATAAGTATCCCATACACTAATCAGAACACCCATCAAAAAGAAGGGAGAACAAATCCAAACCACAGGACCATACAGAAGGCACTCCCTTCAGAGGGTCCTGCATGTTACCTGTATAGATGACTCAAGGCCCACAGCTGGGTAATGTTCCCACTCTTGGTCAGCAGTCCCCCAACCCCACTATCTTCCCACAAGGGTAGAAAGAATGTCACAAGAAACTTAACAATCAAGTGTTCAGGTTTACAGATTGTTTTCTACTTTTTGCATAAACTGGAATGATGTGGGGGCGTGTTCACAAAAAAAGGTAGTCCTCTAAGCTCCACATTCTCCTATGCCTTCTTGAGTTCAATGAGAAATATGTGAATTTTATAACTCAAATGTCAAATATTGCACACAGTCCTTAATTATGCTGGAACCAACAGTAACAAATACTTCCTAATGAAATTTTTAAGATATCAATTTTATTTCCATGCTAAAATGAAACTTTTTGAGATATATCAATTGCTAGTATCAGTACTTAGGTGTTTAAAACATACCGCTAAAAATGCTATACCTAAAAAGAGTAGAGGCATTGATGTTACCCCTAATCTCGTGGAAAAGTATCATTATGTCACCCATTCCTTAGAGGCAGAAGAATGACCAGACCCCAGGGCTATTCATCAAGAGTGGGAGATAGGTATGGCTTTAAGAAAACCCCTCATATCTCCCACCTTCACTCTACCCTCCAGAAAGAAGAGGACTGCCATAGTTGGAGAGGGTAAAGGACATTTCAGTGGTCTCCAAGACAGGGCGGAGTTGCATTCTGCCCATCAGAAGTTTGAGTGCATGGGGTTGCAGAATCTTTCCCATCTCCCCAGTTTCCACAAGGCTCTTGGGCAGCAGCAGGGTTAAAGCGGCTATAGGACAGGGCATGCCCAGACGACACTGATTTTCTGTCATTCTTTCTCTCTTGATGAAGCGAGATGAAGGTAGACAAAATCTAGTCCTTTCTCCCTTGATCTCAAGATTTCTCCCTTCAAAATATGGGTAAGAAAGGTGGAAAGGCATCCTATAGGAAAAGCTCTTATATTTCATACTTCTTCCTTTGTACGCTTTCTATTCTTTCATGGAAAAAGGTAGAACAGCTCTGCAAGTATCTCCCTTGAACTCCCATGTGTGGTGGCCCCCAAGCTGTAAGCTTATTCAGCTTTCTGCTTTCCGGAGAACTGCTTGTCTCTCTCTTGGTATGCACTCCTGACGCTGCGGTATTGAGCGTAAAAAAGGAAAATGGCTTGCGGCCAGTTTCGCTCCAGGTGCCTGCTCTGCATCTAAGAGCCCCTGGTTGTTCCCCAGAAGAAGGACGTGCTGCCCTGAGGGGGAAGTCTGTATCTCCAAAGAATGGCCCCTAAGGCATGCTGACGCATAGATAGTGGTGCATAGATAGTGGCGACAGAATTATGCGGAAATACAAGGTTTACTGATTTATTGTCTGATATTCGTTCCGTACTAAACCTATATATACATTCATGCTCTTTGAATAAACTTGCCTTGCAACCATCAGTTGTCTTGGCCCTTCTGACCCCATACTGGTGCTTTTCAGTTCCTTACCCCTCACCGCCAGGAACTTCTAGCTTTCTGCAGCCGGTCTGCGGCACCCATGCCCTGTCCCAAACTCACCTCGGCCAAGGCACATCAGTGGACAGCAGCCTCGAGTAGCCTCCACCAAGCATTAAGGCACAGTCTTGTGCTGTCATTAATACCTTCCTTTTCATTTGTCTCTGATTTAAGCAAGCTAAGACTACAGGGACCATGTAATTTACCATCCAAACAGGGACACTCTTGAGAGTGAAAGGGAGTACTTTTAATAACTATACTGGGACGACCAGGGATATATAGTACTAGAATTGTCACAGTCAAACCAGGAAAGTATGGTATGAGTTTTTCTCATAAAGGAGTAGAAAGACTAGATATTCAAGTTTGAGCTTTGGAAAGGATAAAGGATGAAGGATTGATTTTGGCCTATGTTAGTTTTTAAGCCACTCTGGCTCACTGACAAGGCTCAGGAAAGGTGTTCCCCACAAGTCCATATGTCCAGACGTGCTTAATCAAGATCTGCAGGGGGGCTTGGGGACAAAGCATCTAGGTGCTTGCACTCGGATTCATCTTCTGTGCACAAGTGTCTTAGGAACTTTGAGAAGAGAGCTTACGTACTCCTTGGCTTAGTGGCTAAAGCACGATCACAGACACTTGAGAGCATCCATTCCATTATTTACGGAATAAGAATAATTCTAAATCATCTCTCCCTGAATGTATTCCTTCTCTGTTCCAAAGATCTGGGTCTTACTCACAGACCATAGTCTAAAAACATCTGCCCCAAACAAGCTATTCCCCCAGATTCCCTGCAAAGTAACAAAGGACCTATATGACTCTCAAAGATAAAAATCATTATTTCATCCTGCCATTATTTTTGAATGTGAGTTACATCATTTTCACTCTGAATGAACAACCCAAACATTTTTCAGAAAAAGGTTCTTCTTATGTTTATAAATCTAACTGGGACAGACATTATAATTTACACTATCATTTTGCTGTCACATTGTTTGGAAACATTTTCCAAAAAAGATAACTCCAAAAAACTTTGTTTCAATAAACACTGGCAGACCCTGTGCACTTATATTTATGCTCAAGTTCACACTGATATCCCAGTGCAAAGTCCTCTTGCTTTTGAACAGAACACTGTTAGATAGTCAGCAGGTAATTTCCACTCTTCATCCCCATTCCCAATCATGTAGATAAACCGGAACAAAATCAAAAGAAGTTAAAAATTAGATACCAAAGTGAGCAGATGATGTTTAAAAAAAAAGGCAGAATACGTCCATGGCAAGGTGTTGAAGAGCTTGGTGGGTTTAGGTGGACATAAATAAAATCATTCACATCCACAATTTTAACTGTGAAAAGTGAGGAGAAAGAAAAGACAGGATTCCCAGGGAAAGGGAAATGCTCCCTTTATAAAACAAAATAATCTCTGGAGAGAAAACTGGAAAATGAGACCAGGGTTGAAAATGAACATCAGGGACAGGCATGCAAAACCAGAAAAGAGGACCCATTCGCAACAAGCAGTCCAGCCCTGGGAAAGCTACAACAATCCTGACAAAGAATAAAGCGGAGGGAATCACTCTATCCAATATTAAGGCTGGTTATAGAACTACAATAATCAAGACAGAGGGAGAGATACATAAATCAAGGGAACATAATCTAGAACCCAGAAATAGACCTACACAAAAACGCCTAACTGATTGACAAAGGTACAAAAAGCATTCAGTAGAGGAAGGATTAATCTTTTCAACAAATGGTGCTAGAACTAGTGGATATCCATGGGCAAAAAAAATGAATATTGACCTAAACTTCACACCTCACACAAAAATTTATTCAGGATGGATCATGGACTTAAATGTAAACTGTAAAACTTTTACGCTTCTAGGGAAAAAAAATGAAAAATCCTTAGGATCTAGAGCTAGTATTATTACCAAAGGCATGATCCATAAAAGGAAAGACTGATCATTTGAACCTTATCAAAATTAAAAACTTTTGCTCTATGAAAGCCCATGTGAAGAAAAAGAAAAAGACAACCTACTGACTGGGAGAAAATATTTCATATCACATATGTGACCAAGGACTAGTATCTAGAACATATAAAGAACTCTCAAACCTCAACATTAAAAGAAAAAAAAGTCCAATTAAACAATGAGCAAAAGACCTGAACAGACGTCTGGCTGAAGATCTGCAGATGGCAAGTGCATGAAAAGATGCTCAACATTATTAGGCATTCGGGAAATGCAAATTTAAACTACAATGACATCATTTCACACCTATCAGAATGGATAAAATGAGAACAGTGACAACACCATATGCTGGTGAGGATGGGAAAAAACCTGAATTACACTCATATACTGCTTGTAAGAATGGAAAATGGTACAACCACTCTGGAAAATGGTTTGTCAGTTTCTTATAAAACTAAACATTCAACCAGCAATTGCACTCTTGTGCATTTATCTTAGGAAAAAACTGAAAATTTTTATTCAAAACAAACAACCAAACAAAAAACCTGTACATGATTGTTCACAGCAGCTCTACTTATCAGAGCTGAAAACTGGATCTAGCCAAAGTGTCTTTCAACAGGTGAGTGGTTAAGCAAACTGTGATATACACAGAATATATGTGTGTGTATGTATATACATCTAAACATATATATGTAATGATATACTGATATACAGTGATGTACACATATATATGGGGGGGGGGTGAGTGTGTGTATCATGATATACTACTCAGCAATTAAAAAGCAGTATTACTGATACTACTGATATTTGCAACAATGTGGATGAATCTCCAGAGAATTAGGCTGGGTGAAAAATGTCCACCCCAAAAAGGTTAATATGTATTACTGCATTAACATAAAATTTTGAAGTGACAACATTTTAGAAATTGAAGTCAGAGGAGTGGTTGTTAGGGGTTAGAAGTGGAAGCAGGAGGGAGATGGGTATGGCTGTTAAAGGCAACAGGAGCACCAGTTGTGATGTCAAAACTGTTCCTATATGACTGTGGAGGTGGACACACAAACCTACGCAGGTGATCAAACTTTATAAAACTAAGTACATACAGCCCCACATATGAGTACAAGCACAATAGGAGAAACCTGAACAAGACTGGTAGATTATATCAACGTCAATATCTGGGATGCAATATTATACTAGAGGTTTTTTGTTTGTTTGTTGTTTACTTACTGCTACTGGCTTAATATAAAGGGATACAACTCAGGAACAGCCAAATGGAAGAGATGGGGTGTGTGTGTGTGTGTGTGTGTGTGTGTGTGTGCGCACGCGTGTGTGTGGCTTCCATGCCCTCTCCAGGTGTGTCACCCTGTCAGCACCGGGTTGTGTTCACTAACCCAGAAACTCCCCAGATCATGTGGTTCGAGAGTTTTCATAGAGCTAATCTCTAGCCACTCCTTTCTCCCTGAAGGTCAGTGGCAGGGGCTGAAATTTCCAACCCTCTAATCACTTGATCTTTCTTTCTTTCTCTTTTCTTAATTGAAGTATAGTTTGATTTACAATATTGTGTTAGTTTGTGCTGTACAGCAAAGTGATTCAGTTATACATATCTATGTGTGTGTGTATATGTATCTACATTCTTTTTTACATTCTTTTCCATTGTGGTTTATCCCAGGATATTGAATATAGTTCCCTGTGCTATACAACAGGACCTTGTTGTTTATCCATTCCATATATAATAGTTTGCATCTGCTAAGCCAAACTCCCACTCCATCCCTCCCCCACCTCCCCTCTCCTTAGCAACCGCAGCTCTGTTCTCTATGTCTGTGAGTCTGTTTCTATACCAGCGTTTTGCAACATGTTACCATTGGAGGAAAGGGAGCCAAGTGTCCAAGGGCTGTCGTGAAACTGCATGTGAATTTACGATTACCTCAAAATTTTCTATGAATAAAAAATAAGTGCTAAAAAGTGAAGCATTATTAACATGTTTACTTCAGAAGACTAAATAAAAATAACTAGCCTACAGAATTAGTGGAACTATACTAATTTTGTTAAGAGGTAAGCATGTCCCTGTGTATTCCCGCATTAAAAAAAAAAAAAAAAAAAAGATTAGTAGGAAATACTTGTCAGTGGTTGTCATTTCTGGGTGGTGAGATTATGCATACTGTTATTTGCTTTTTAATTTTTTCTCAAATTTTAATTTATTTTTTCAAATAGTCAAATGAATACATTGTTCTTATACTCCAATGGCATTAAAAATGCTTGATAGCAAATGGAGAAAAAAAATCATCCTTATTTTATGTACTTCTTATCCAGCACAATGTCAGAGAAGGCACCTTGCCTGAGGGTTAAGATTTTTTAAGCTAAGGGCCTATCTGAGGCAGTAACGTTGAATTCAGAAGTGGTGGTCCCTTGAATATAAATATCTCTTGTGATACAACTAATAAAACCTATTCTACGTATTCCTATTTTCATTCAGTCAATCCCATCTTTGCTATTTTAGAAATAAGGCTTTCAGCAGAACTGAATGGTGCAAAGGTAGAACTTCAGAGGATTACGTCACCCTGAATAACTGTACTTTCCTTTCTAGTGTCCGGAGAAAGTCAATGTTCTCTGACACTGGAAATACAGGGCCACTGCGAGCAGTGAAACGAAGCTAGAAAAACAATTCAGTCTGTGGTTACCAGGAAGTTACACTTCCTTATTTCCACCCCCCCCCCAAATTATCTCCATTTGCTTCAGATTCTTCACAGGCCTGCATTTAACACCCTCTCACAACACACTGCAAAACAAATCTGTCAGCGGCAAATACGGCCATAGCAACTTTCCCCCAATTACCAGGGTAACAAAGTGAACAGCAGAGAAAACATCTCCAAAAAGAATGTGCCCCTCAGCTGTCATGTGCTGTGCAAGGACTGCATTTTCTGTGTTTTCCATGGGCCCTGGCTTATGGGACAATTTGCCTAAATACACTATATATAGGTAGTGACATCACACCTGTGAATGTCCCTGTGGTCTATTCCCATTTATTGGTCTTCGGGTTCAGAAGTCCTCAACAGATGGTACCTCCTCCTAGGGGGCATCCTGGAAATCTGTGCGGTGTTTTCTGAATACAGAGGGAATGGGAGCTGCCACAGCAATTGAGAAACGACACTGGGATTTGGTGGGCAGGGCGTCTCACAGAATTGTGCAGGACTCAGGACTACCCTAGTGGGCAGGACAACAAAATGCCAAGCGCCCGAGCCTAGAACCTTCCTTCGGTTCACATAAACACAAAGTTTTTTTCGTTTGTTTTTTTACAGTTTTAATATACACTGCATGCAAAATTGTGTAAAATGAGAGGAAAATGCTATTCTACTCTGTCGGGAACTTTACCAAGGATTGTTTATCATTTCAAAAATGGCATCACTAAAGGCAATGGTAGCCCATTCAATGCATCTGTAGCAGTGGGTTTTAGAGCTGAAGCATTCATAGGGATTACAGGTATAAGCGCCAAGCCTCTGATACCTCATTATGTCCTCCAAAGCCCTGCCATCCAAAGTGGGGCTCAAGACCAGTGGTACCGGCATTGCTTGGCAGTTTGTTCGAAATGCAGAACCTCAGGCCCCACCCCAGAGCTGCTGAATCATAATCTGCATTTTAACAAGATTCTCAAGAGAAGCATTGCTCTAGTAAACTTGTGCCGAAGCATCAATTGCCTACTGCAATACGCATCATTTGTTATCCATTACTTTCCTTTTATTTTCTATGGTTAGTTAGATCTCTACATGATTTTTAAGAATTAGGTATATTAGAGTTGAATTAGGAGTCTGGGATTAACAGATACACACTACTATATATAAAATAGATAGGGCTTCCCTGGTGGCGCAGTGGTTGAGAATCTGCCTGCCAATGCAGGGGACACGGGTTTGAGCCCTGGTCTGGGAAGATCCCACATGCCGCGGAGCAACTAGGCCCGTGAGCCACAACTACTGAGCCTGCGCGTCTGGAGCCTGTGCTCCGCAACAGGAGAGGCCGCGATAGTGAGAGGCCCGCGCACCGCGATGAAGAGTGGCCCCCGCTTGCCGCAACTAGAGAAAGCCCTCACACAGAAACGAAGACCCAACACAGCCATAAATAAATAAATAAATACATTTTTTTTAAAAAGATAGATAAACAACAAGGATCTACTGTATAGCACAGGGAACTATATTCAATATCTTGTAATAACCTATAATGGAAGAAAATCTGAAAAAGAATAGATACATATGTATAACTGAAAAATTTTGCTATCTACCTGAAACTAACACAACATTGTAAACTCACTATACATCAATAAAAAAATAATAAAAGAGAAAAAACAATTAGGTATATTAAAGAATATATTACCTACTAATTTCATTTTTACATAATAAAGGAAATACTAAAAATATTTATTATAAAACAGGAAGTTTCGGAATTGAGAACTACTGACTAAGAAACTATTTACCCACTGCCAGCTCTGTTTGTAGTTTTATTTTTCTACATTATCCCCAGCGCTGGGAAAACAGTTGAACTTCAGCTGACTACAACAGAAACAAATGTGAATTTTCCTCGATTATGATTTTGGGGCCCCAAATTGTCCTCGTTGAGGCAATGTGATATTATGTCACTAAAATGTGGCATGAACACAATTTGCCACTCACAAATGGAAATATTTAGAAACACATAATCTCTCTGAGACCCAGACACCAGTGAATTTAAGAGAAAACAAATACTCCATAAACACTTCTCTTGAATAGTCTTATTCCTTGATAAAGCATCCCACCTCCTGCTTCTCATGAGGAAATATGCCTACACTTTTACCAGAGAAAGTTTTATTATGAACTAAAGTTACAGCTAAGATTGGATTTTCCCAGGATACAATCAAATGGACCTGAGTTCCATGTTCCCAACTGCCAAACTGTCCCACTGGCAAGTCAAATGCATTTCACTTTCAAATTCACACTCAGCATCTTCTCTCCTAAATCTATGCTCCCTTATTTCAGTTAATGACCCCCACACAAAAAAAAACAAACAAAATCATCCCAATCTCCTAATTCTACAACAGTGAAAAAAGTCACTGACAATTAACTATGTGGCAGAGGCCATAGTGACATCAAGATGGAAAAGACATAGTACCCAAGGTGGAGAAGCTCACAGACAGGAAATCCTCACAGTCTACTCACATCATCTGGGATATTTAAAGTCATCCTTGAATCCTCCCTTGCACTTGCTTCCCACACAGAACCAACTGTCAGGACGTGTTGGTTTTATTACTGTGACATCTCTTCTATTTATGTATTCCATCACACCTAGTTATCTAACAAACTTAATTAGCTGCAGCTTAACTAACTAGAAGCTCGACTAACTGAAATCTTTTTCATTGGATTTACAGCAAAAGAGATATTCACAGGCCTGAAGACAGGGGAATGGGATACCTGTTATTTTCACCGGCCAGACATACTTTTCTGCTTTTTTGGGCCAAAGTACCTCCATTTTCTCCCAGGGGTCCATATCCCATGTCCCTTCCCTGGCTCAGTGCACGGACTTACCATGGGGTGGCCCCCACCCCTTGGCGTAAAAGAGGGCACACGATCCAGCTTTGCCTGCACAGGTCTAGGAGGGGGTGGAAGGCAGGGAGTCACAGGACCCAAACCAGGCCAATGAGATTTCTTTTTTCCATTCTTTTTTTTTTTTAATTGGAGTATGATTGGTTTACAATGTTGTGTTAGTTTCTGCTGTACAATGAAGTGAATCAGCTATATGTATGCCTAGATCCCCTCCCCCTGGGACCTCCCTCTCTCCCACCCCCCCCCCCACCCCATCCATCTAGGTTGTCACAGAGCACCAAGCTGAGCTTCCTGCGCTTTACAGCATCTTCCCACTAGCTACCTATTTTACGCATGGTAGTGTATATACGTCAATCTAATCTCCCAGTTCATCCCACCCTCCCCTTCCCCGCCTGTGTCCACGTGTCCATTCTCTACATCTACATCTCTATTCCTGCCCTGCAAATAGGTTCATCTGTACCATTTTTCTAGATTCCACATATATGTGTTAATATATGACATTTGTTTTTCTCTTTCTGGCTTACTTCACCCTGTGTTGAAAGAAAGGCAAAGAAAAATTCAATTTCTACTGCAAATGCTAAGTGAGCAGACCTACTGGAGTCCATTTCCTTAGACAGGCGAAGATCTTCCTTGAGATCAAGTGACTATGGAAGGAGAGAAAATCCAGCAGGCAGAGCAGGGCTGAATCCCGATGACACATTCCTTTCTCAGTTAATAAATCCCTCTGCAGCCACTTTCACACGATTTTTTGCTAAAGCCAGTTGGAGTTGGTTTTCTGACACTTGTAACAAAAAACACAGAAACTTTGAGGGCTTTTTTTAAATTGCTGAATTTTGTTTAAAAACTTACACTCAGATCTATAAAATTTTAACCACTGTAATGGTCTGCATTAAAAATTGATATTTGGAACGATGCCGGTGAAATACCAACATATAATACTGATACCTGAATGGTAAAAGACGAAATTCTGATAAATATCTCCAAACCAACAAAATGTGTGAACTAATTTTAGACTGTTGAGAGGCACCACCCTCAAAGCGAGTTTCTCAGGACACCAGTCCCTTAAGAAAAAAAGAGTGTGGGGATAAATGTGTGTGAGTCTACACACTGTACTCCCCACTTGGAAAGTCACAACGGACACTAGCAACGTCAAGGGCTCTGTGAACTTCTGCACGTCAGAAACCTGCTTCCCAGTGCTCTTCGACCACATAACTTTCTTTTATTACGATGACTTTTATTTACTTATTTTTAGCAACATTCAGTAACATTTCATTAGGGAAGACACTGCACTCAAGAACCCACCAGCTCCACCTCAAGTGCTTCCCAGTGCTCTTTGACCACATAACTTTCTTTTATTATGATGACTTTTATTTACTTATTTTTAGCAATACTCGGTAACATTTCATTAGGGAAAACACTGCACTCAAGAACCCACCAGCTCCATCTCAAGTCTTGTCCCTTGTCTCTTTCTTCCCAGTTTGCTGCTATACTGATAAAAATGGTAAGAACCTTGATTTTTCGACAGAATTTGAATCTCACCATCACAGCCTATCACATGATAATATACTTCCAGAAGTTATACGGTCAGCACTGTGCTACATTTTTCAATTTTGTATTTGAGACTTCTGTGGCTACTTGTGCTTACATATGAGCAAAAAGAAAAAGGTATGCGTAAAGGGGCTGCAATCATCCCAGAAAACAGCTGCTTCAACCAATTCCAACCTAGTTAGATTCTCATAGAAGCTAAAACCCTGCTTTCTACAACCAAATAGCGATTTGATTTAACAATCAAAGTCAACGTGCTGAGACTTCCCTGGTGGCGCAGTGGTTAAGAATCCGCCTGCCAATGCAGGGGACATGGGCTCGAGCCCTGGTCCGGGAAGATCCCACATGCCGCAGAGCAAATAAGCTCGTGTGCCACAACTACTGAGCCCATGTGCCACAACTACTGAAGCCCAAGCGCCTAGATCCTGTGTTCCACAACAAGAGAAGCCACCGCAATGAGAAGCCCGCGCACCGCAACGAAGAGTAGCCCCCGCTCACCACAACTAGAGAAAGCCCACACATAGCAACAAAGACCCAACACAGCCAAAAATATAATTAATTAATTAATTAATTTTAAAAAGTCAACATGCTGCATGTCAGAACAGAGTAAACTTCAGGTTGTAACTAATCACTCCAGAATTGAAATTTAAATATTCTGCGCCTGTGATTTAATTACATGACTAAGGCTACTTTGAGCTGAGTCAAGTAGACAAGTATAGGCACATGAGATTTTTCATTTAATGTGATTTGGACATTCCTAGATCAGATGTACTCACTTTGGAACAGTGAAAATTAGAATTCGAAGAATAAGCTCCATGTTAGAACATGTGATACAAAGGCATGTTTTTAATGTTTCAATGGTCAATAAAGTATGTTTCATTCATTCAAACGTGCATGCATATTCATTCATTTAATAGTTATTTATTGATGGTCAACTCTGGGTTAAGTGCTAGATGGTAGATGATGGAGAAAGCCTGGTGAGCGAAACACACTTCCTCCCTTCCCTCTTGTTATTGGTTGAATTGTGGCCCCACCTCCATGCCAGCCAAATTCCTTTAAGTCCTAACCCCCAGTATCTCAGAATGTGACTGTATTTGGAGACAGGGTCTTTAAAGAGGTGATTAAGTTAACATGAGGTCATCACAGTGGCCCTAATCCAATACGACGGGTATCCTTATAAGAGGAAATTAGAACACAGACATGCACAGAGGCAAGACCATGTGAAAACACAGAAGGAAGATGGCCATCTATAAGGCAAGGAAGGAAGCCTCAGAAGAAACCAACCCTGCTTGAAACCAACCTCTAACCTCCAGAATTGTGAGAAAATAACCTTCCATTGCTTAAGCCACCTAGTCTGATACTTGGTGATGATAGTCCTAGCAAACCAATATGCTCATAAAGTTTAAACTGTATTTGAAGAGAGAGACCTTGATCAAATAGTCACGCGAATAAACCCAGACCCGTAGCTCTGAATGGGAGCATGGAGATCCAACAAGAGGTGCTGTGACAGAGGAGAGTGACCTGGAGAGGAAACCGAGGTGGTCTTCCCTGGGGAAGTGACACCTGAGCTGAGATGGGTAGGAGAGGAGTTAACAGGTGAGAAGGGAGGGGATGTACATTCCAGGAAGGGGATCCAGTATGTGCAAAGGTCCTGTGGAGAGGAACATGAGGGACCAAAGGTAAGCAGTGTGGCCAGGGAACAGAAAGCAAGGAGGTGTGGGAGGGGATACATGGCTGGCAAGGTAACCAGAGGCCAAGATGTAGGGTACAAGACAAGGAAGGCCTTATTATTAAGATTATATTCCAAGGGTCTGAGAAATTGGATGGGTAAAAATTACATTCCTATCTTTACTAGCCTTTAATTAAAATTCAGCCTTTCCCTCTATTATGAATGTAAGCAACAAATCGTGATGGTATCATAGCAATATCTGCCACTTTTTCACCAATGGAAATTAGAAGTATTTTCCTATCTTGTTAGGGTTTTTGCAGACACCATGAAATTCATATGTGTTTATCACTACTTAAAGATTATGGCATTATTGTGTCTGGCTCTGGATCTTGCAAGTTAATGCATTTAAAGAAGCTCATATATTACTTCTATGATCCATATACTCCAAGTTTTAAAATATTTTGCTAACTATATTTAAAGGTAATTGTTTCCTTTGTAATATTATGTTGTTTTATGCAATTAAAAATAGTATGCTGAGATAGTTTCCATAGGCTTTACCAGAGCGCCAGAAGGGTCCAGGCACAAAAAGTTTAGGAACCCTTAAGATCCTTGTTTTGTCTCTGTTCTAAGGTTAACGGCTAGCTGCATCACTTGGGCAAGTTTGTTAACATCTCTGAGACTTGGTTCCCTCATCTGTAAAATGGGGATTTAGAAGACTCTCTTTCCAGTACAAAGGATCCAATGAGTTAATACACAGAAAACGCTCAGAATGGACTTAGTAAGGCTTAGTAAACAGTAGATATTGTTTTTATTATTAATGAGAATCCACTGTGGTGTTTTGAGGGAGTGACATGGTGGTCAGGCTTAGACTTTGAAAGATCATTCTGGCTCTGATGTGGAGAATGCCTGAAGGAGGACAGAGAGTGGCCAAAACAGGAGACTGCCAGAGCAGTGCTGCATTTGAAGAATTCTCTAATCTAAAGTGAAACTTTTCAGTAGGGGAAACCATTCTTCAAATCAGACCTTAAGGAGAAGCCAGATACATAAACCAGAGAAAGGCAGAACCACCCTGACTGAAGTTGGGTGTGGGAACCCAGAGTCACATCAGCTCAGCATTTCTCTCTTCTCCCAGAAAATCCATTCCAACACACTTAAAAGAAACTCCCAAATCTACAAAGGCCATCATTTGCAAAGTGTTCAGAGTTATCTTCTGCTACAACAATTCTGAAACTGCCAAAACTGTTAAAAAAAAAAAAATCAGGTCCTTATAAAATGCAGGCTCATCTATTTCTCAACTTGTCTGCATGTTAAATTTCACTGAGGATCCATTCATTTATGCAAAAGCATTTGTTGAGCGTTCGCTCTGTGCCAGGTACTTTTTTAGACACTGGGGATACAGCTGCACTTATAGTATTAGTGAAAAATCTAGGGTGCGGGGCGGGGGGGGGGGGACAGAATATAAACACAATAAAATAAGAAAACATATATCTAGATGATCATGGTATAGATTAACATCTATGCGGCCGGCACACTGTAACTGGCGACAAGTTGTTCACTGCTGTAGGTCCAGGGCGCAAAAGGGCATTTGGTAAAATTGGTACTCGAAGTTGAAGAGAGGGATGGAGGGATGGAGGGAGGGATGGATGGATGGATGGATGGATGGATGGATGGATGGACAAACGGACGGACAGACAGGTGTAGGTGGATGGGTGGGCAGATGGACTGTTGGACAGATGGAAGGATGGAAAGAATGGAAAAAGGAAGAATGGGGAAGGCAGGAAGAAACATTGTAAGGGAAACTAGATATTGAAGGAAAAGTAGAACACATAGAAAATGAAGTATATTATTTGAGAGGAGGAGTAAAAGCCTTTAGTAGCCTTAACCTACAAAGTTATATTTAATTCATATACCCCTATGAGATGTTAGTTTCATTAACATCATCATCCCCACCAGCCCCATTTTGTAGTTATGGGGGCTGAGACGCTAAAACATTGAGAGACTTTCCTAAGAGGATCCCAACACACCTGGAACATAAAAAGTAGCACACAAATTGGCCGTGTTTCCAAGAAAGCCAAGTGAGACTCTGAAGATGCTAAAAATTAGAAGAAATGGAAGGAATGCCCACAATCATAATTTCCTGGAGGATCTTTATTGACTTATTTGAAATGTCTACTCCCCTATCCCCAAATGGGAGTCAAGGTGAGTCTCCCTGGATGGCCCAAATAAGGCCTCATTCAAGAGGTCCAGCAGATATTGTGCTTTGATAGGATGCCCACACTCAGAGCATTTATAGGAGGGAAAAAACGTGTTCAAAAAATTTTAAACTGACTTTTTTTTTATCAGCAGAAAAACAATAAAGATGAAAATGAGTGCTGTGAAATGGAGCCAGATAACTAAACACAACACACATTGAGAATCGGACTTCCTATACTCTGTAATATATTCAAGCTATGTTTGTTTGTTTTTTTAAAAGTTAAATGTGAACAATAGCAACAGCAGTTATTTCCTTTCCAGAAACACTTCATGTGTGTCAGGCATGGCACTAAGCTGTGTGTCCTTGAGCAGCTCACCTAACTTTCCATGCCATCGTTTCCTCAATAGGAACATGGGGACAGCAGTGATGACCTCATCAGCTATTGTGAGGATTAACTGAAATGGTGAATGTAAAGTGCTTTGGGACATGCCTGGTGGGTAGTGCTCAAAATGTGAACTGTTCTCATCACCACCACCCTGGGTTCTTCCTCACAGAAACCCAATAAGGTGGAGCCAATCAAGTCCATTTTACAGATGAGTAAACCAAAGCATGGTGAGCCATCCTCAAGGTTGGAGGGCAAAAAGGACTCGCTGGAAAGTCCCTTAATCAAGACAGATGCTAGGGACTTCCCTGGTGGTCCAGTGGCTAACACTCCACGCTCCCAACACAGAGGGCCTGGGTTCAATCCCTGGTCAGGGAACTAGATCACACATGCCGCAACTAAGCGTTTGCACGCCACAACTAAAGATTCCGAATACAGCAATGAAGATGCCGCATGCCGCAACTAAGAGTTCGCATGCCGCAACTAAAGATCCCCTATGCTGCAACTAAGACCAGACGCAGCCAAATGAATGAATAAATACTGAAAAGAAAAAAGAAAGAAAGAAAGAAAAAGAAGACAGATGCTGACAACACTGACAGCTGATTCTGGCTGAGCCTCTGCTCTTGACCAACCACACATGGAAACTCTCACACAGCAAAGAGCAGCTGCCCGGATACTTCTCGCTAACTCACACTCCTGTGACTAAGCCCTCAGCTGCACTTCTCAAAGCAAGGACATCCAATGGGCAATAAAACAAATGTATGCCAAAACAGCAGAAATCTATTATACAACCAAAGACTTCCATGACAAAATACTGCAATTACTACTCACTACTCTGGCTGGATGCCTCTCTGAACAGATGAAACAACTGGTTTCCTTTCTGTTTTATTTTTCCTGTTGAATGATTTTTTTCTGTGTGTATATTTTAGCAAACACTATATCAGGGTGCAAGATGAGAAATTTCTTTTGTATATAAGGTTGCTTGTGCTCAAGGGAAAACTTAGTAAATGAAATGGGCATTTATTACAAAAAATAATTCTGGAGAGAAAGAAGGAAGGAAGAAAGTCCCCAAACTAATAAGCTTATTAGTACCTGAACGCCATGTGAAATCCATCCTGATATATGCCCCCACACAATCCTCCTCAACAAAGGTAATGGCAAAGTGAAAAAAGGAGGATAAATAAATGAACTAGAGAAAGGAAGACAAAATGGAAATGAGTGCAGGAGAAGAGAGATATTTTGGGTGGGAGAGTATTAAAGGGAAAGCCCAAAAATGACTCAGGCATCAACCCCATCAAAGGATGCAGAGACTTGCCAATCATGTCACAGGGAGAGCACTGCAGAGCTCACAGTCTGCATGGACCAGAGGGATATGTGTGAACTAAGAGAAAACAGGATCTGTGCCCTAGACACACTCCCTTTCAGTCCGTCTTGCCATGGGACCCTCTACCTGCTGCTCCTCTACTTCCCCTATTGTGTACATTGCCTCATTTTTCAGGTCTCAGTCATGTCATTTTTCTTCAAAGTTCTTATGATCTCAAATTATCAAGTCCATTTGCTTATGGACTTCTTTTTATTGCCTGCCTCACAATGTTCAGTATACAGTGTTGATGCATGAATACCGCTGGGGGCAGATGCCCAGACCTCTTCTAAGGATAGAAGCCATTGGAAAGCCATTGGATATATGAACTGTTGGGACAGACAGAAAGAGATTTCATTTCATGTGCAGATGCCCAGAGCTCAGTTCTGGCTGCTTGCTGTGTTGGGAAGTCATGCCAATCCACATCCACACCCCTGGGAAAGGGCTCTGTGATTGATTTGCGATGTCTGTCATGAGTGCTGCAACAAGTACGCCGGTGTTTTACTCACCCTTTACTCATCCTACATCACCTAGGATGCTTTCCTGGTTTCCACTCTCCGCAAGCAGCCAGATTGCTCTTCCTTCTCAAGGTGAGGCAGATTCTGTTACTGCACTTCTCAAAACCCTGCAGGGACACCCCTTCTCACTCAGAATAAAATCCAATGGCCATTCAACATCCACCTCCCTCTCATCCAGTGGGTTCCAACTGCTGTTCCGCAAATACAACAAGGACACTCCTGACTCCCCGTCCTGGAAGCATCTTCCTCCATCAGAAACACCCTCCTCCCCCAAACACCCCCAGGCACAGACCTCCTACTTCCTTCCTGCAGGTTCAGCCCTCACTTTACCTGAGGGGCCCACCTGGCTCACTCCCTGTAAAATCGCTCTCCCTCACCATCGCTTTCTGTAATCCCATCCAGCTTTATTCTGCTTCAGGACATTTCCTACTTGACATGATTTATGTATTGTCTGTTTCCTCCCATCCACCCCTTCCCATGCCCCACCTAATACCTAAACCCCATTAGAAAAGGAATTTTATCCTCTTTATTCCGGGAGTATCCAGAACACTTAGAACAATATGTGGTACATAAGGAGTCCCCAATAAATACGTGTTGAATGAATGAATAAATAAATTCCCTCTGAGAATTAAACGTGGGGACTTCCCTGGTGGTCCAGTGGGTAAGACTCTGCGCTCCCAGTGCAGGGGGCCCGGGTTTGATCCCCGGTCGGGGAACTAGATCCTGCATGCATGCCACAACTAAGAAGTCGGCATGCCGCAACTAAAAGATCCTGCATGCCGTCACGAAGATCCCGTGTGCCGCAACTAAGACCTGCCGCAGGCAAAATAAATAAATAAATAAATATTTTTTAAAAAAATGATTAAAGCCTATTTTCATCTAAACAACAGTTTATCCACCCATGGAAACATATCTATATATTAGGGAACCACTGACTGAAACTGCCCGCCTTGGCCAGGCACAATAGTAACTGCTTGCATGAGCTGTCTCACAACAGGACGTCCCAACAAGGAACATGGTGCTGCCGCCAACAGCTAACTGGGAGAACTGGGAGGGGCCCAAAGGAGAGAGGAGACGCCAGCCCATAGTATATCCTACCAACCTCCCAGAATCCCTCGCACTGCAATCCACCTTGGCTGAGAGATGTGCGCGTCACCAGCAAGGACCTGAATCAGACCAAATATGGGCCAAGCAAGGTGACTGGCCAGAGACACCCCAGAAACTAACCCCATTCTTGTGACTACGAGCCACCTGGCAGAGCAGTTCTCCAGGGTCCACTTGCCCTGCTGCTCTCCACCCAGGTGCCCCTTCCCAATAAAGTCTTTTGCTTTGTCAGTACGTGTGTCTCCTCGGACAATTCATTTCCGAGTGTTAGACAAGAGCTCGGGCCCTGGCAGGGCTCCCCCACTTCCTGCAACATATATGAGCTTCATATCTTGCTACCCTCCTACCAAATACCATAAACCCAATTTCCCAATTTGAAACAATTACAGTGAAAAGCCACATGGAAATACACATTTGGATTCTCAGCAAAAAGCAATGTACCCCACCCTGAAACACATGTAATAAAGAAACAAGGTGGGGAAAAGTTCTCCTGCATAACCCCTTATAGATTTTCCCTAAAGCAGTGGTTCTCAAACTATGGTCCCTGGACTCAGCATCAGACGCCATCCCCCAAGCTAGAAACTCAAAGTCTTGGGCCCTACCCTAGATCTCTTGAATCAAAAACTCTGAAGGTGGAAGCCCAGAAATCTGGGCCCTTTTATAAGCCCTCCAAAAGATTCTGATATACACTCCAGGTTGAGAACTACTGCCCTGAAGGAAGATGTGAGATTTTCAAAATTATTTTAACTAGGCACAATTTTACTCTTTTGGCTTGTAAATTAAAAACATCATTCCTATAAGGTGAGATAGCTCTTAAATAATAAACAGCAAATTTTATCCTATCACTTTAATGGGGGGTTCTCGTTTTGACTAACAGTTGTACAAAATGGGTCTAATGTGTTAAATATTTTTAAAAAGCAAGCTTCGTATTCCACAACTGCCCCGGATCTACTTACAAATAAAACGGAACAAGCACATCTAATTTCATCCCAATGCTGTGACTGTTTCAGGTAACAGTTCTGATAATTAGCAGAAATCAGCAAAATAAAAAATGACTGTAAAACAACCTATAAGAAATCCTCGAAGGATTGAAAACGTTGAGTGTCTAACAGTCCCACTTCCAGAAATTTCACAAAATCTCTTTACCTGAAGCAGTTTCTCTAATTGCTTCTAACAAAGTCAATGCATATGTTAATTAAATATTAAGCGCAAACGTGAGTACTGATAAGATGTGCACGGCTCTTCAGAAAACCAAAGCACTCCAGTCACTCCCCAGCTCTAGAGAACACAGAGGGATGGGGTCCCCATGTCACTTAGTCAATGCATGGTAGCCGCCACCATGGTGCTCATTATCAAATTTTGGAGACAAAAAACATGCCCACGATATGGCTGGAGGACAGTTTATATAAACAAGTTAGCAATATGAATTGCTGGCCTTGTGCTAAGTGCTACATTCATAATACATATTGTTTCATTTTCACAATAGCCCTGGGAAGTTTGTATTTATCCTCAGTTACAAACGAAGGAACTGAGGTGCCAACAGGCAAAGTAACTTATCTAAAATTGCACAATACAAAGATCAAAACCTGATCTTGAATCCAAGTAGGTTTCCACACAAGACTCACTTTTTTTTTTTTTCTTTCTGTCACACATATGGCTTCCTTGCGCTTCCAAGACAGACCCCCAAATAAAGGCACTCTTACTATAGGACTGAGAAAGATGTGACTAGGCTTGAAGGCCTGAATACAAACTTCATTTGCCAAGAAATGGTCTCTGGCAGACCCAGATTTTCCCCTTTTCCTTCTCTGATGCTCTGAATCACAGCTGTACATTTCTAACAAAAAGATCTATGCATCACAGACAGCCAATGTGAGCAAAAGAATAAAACAGAGAAGGAAATATTAAGAAATGGCTGCACTGGTAGCCGTGATAAATTTTTAATTTGAACATTTTCTGAGGCCAGATTTCAGCTTATCAAGTGCTATGCAAATCACATGCAAAAATAAAGCCTACATATATTGCCATGCCTGTCATTCCCGCCCCCCCCCCACTCTCCCTAGGATGTGGCCCTTGGGAAATTCAAGTAGAAACAACGGAACTCTGCCCTCTTGGCTCAGCGCTCTGGATGGAACATTTGCTGTAGTGGAGATGACAAATCTGAGGGAAGTTTCTGATCGGTATTCCGTACATATGTTCATGGGTCTCCTACAATGGCAGCGTTAAATCCAAACGTCAAGAAGAATGTGTATACACATATTTTTTAAGTGTCAATTTCAAAGGCCTCGGCCCAGTTACAGGCAGACTTTTGCTACCCTGCTTCTTTAAAAATCAGTGCACGCATGCAACAAACCACCTCTTGGATTGACTCATTGAGCAGAAAAAGTTTTCATAGTTGAACCCAATGCCTTTGAAAAGAGGATTATAATGGAAACCAAGGAAAGCTCAATGCCACCATAGCCCCCGGGGTGACTACTGTCACTTGTCATAGCGTAATTTGTAGGCTTCCCGGGAGACATCTCACACTTGGCATACACCTCCTAGTGTTACCAAAGCCTCTCCAGCTTGGCCCGTGTAATTGTTTAACGGGTCTTGATTCTCCTAAATCTATCCCCTTTGCATCCTTCAGGACTCAGCTTAAATGTCCCCTCTTTGGAGAGGCCATCCCTAGCTGAAGAAGATTACCCAATTATTTTCTGTCACAGTACTTCAACCACCTGTAATTATTTTATTTATTTTATCTATAGTATATCTCTTCCAGAATCTTAACTCCTTGAAAGCAGAGACCTTGTTTGTATTGGCAACAGAGTATCTCTACGCCTTGGCCTTTAATGCATGCTAGTCAAGGAAATGAATAAATAAGCAGCTCCCTTTTAAAATGTCCACTCCTAAAAGCTTGAGTTCTACATACGGTGGTGAGAAACTTTCTTCTTTAGATCTCTGAGATGCAGGGCTGCCCCCCTGCTAAGGAAGATGGAAGGTACTTGCCTTCACAGAATACTTTCAAGCAAAATCTGGAGCAGAGACACTGAGAGGAGGAACCTATGGAGGCTGGCCACCCTCCAAGTTCAGAAGATCCCCGCTGCACTTGCCAATCTGCCTCATTTGGGCTTCAAGGCATGATGTGTTTTTCCCTCCTGTTTGGGCAGAGGGTGGCTGGATTTTCAGTCTTTGCTGCCGTATGTGCTGTATGGCCACTGAACCAGAAGATGAGCAAATCTAACAGCTGCTCCAATGCTGAGTCAGCTAGACTAGAGTAATGAACACCAGGAGCGCATACACTGAACCCAGGAGCGGGATGTAAGTGAGGACCCAAGCCTGGTGAGTCAATTATCTATTCAAATGCTAGCAAGACTGCCCTGGACAACTTTCCTCACTGATTAGTATAAAGACCCAATAAAAGCTGGTCCAAGAAAATTTAAATACACTCCCGGTGCGCTTTCTCATTCCATTAGATGTACTGCCCTTAGGTGATTCTATCTGAGCTCAAGGCTTCAATTACTATCTCTATGCTAATGAGTCTTCCAGGCTGGACCTTTCTCCTGAGCTTCTCCCATGTCGCCAACTGCCACTTGGAAACTATGTGGATATCTTGCAGTCATCTCAAACTCAGAATGTGCAAAACTTTCCTAAGGTTATGCCGATAGAGAATGGCAGGTTCTTTTCAGGTTTAGATGACACCAAAGACTACACAGCCGTTCCCCCTCATGGATGGGGATGCCTGTAGGTAGGTGGGAGGGAGGGCGTGACTGGACAGATTTGCTTGGGTAAATGAACCTCAACGAAATGAATTCTACATCACAAATGGCAGTGAACACTGTCAATAAAATGCTACTCCACTCTCCCATTAACCTGAGAATTGTTAACTTCAGTATTAGCTGGGGATTTCTTAGACATTGATAGCCTTAAAGCTATCAAGAAATTCACCTTTGGGCTTCCCAGGTGGTGCGGTGCTTAAGAATCCGCCTGCCAATGCAGGGGACACGGGTTCGAGCGGAGGTCTGGGAAGATCCCACATGCCGTGGAGCAACAAAGTCCGTGCGCCACAACTAATAAGCCTGCGCTCTAGTGCCCAGAAGCCACAACTACTGAAGCCCGCGCGCCTAGAGCCCATGCTCCGCAACAAGAGAAGCCACCGCAATGAGAAGCCTGTGCACCGTGTCGAAGAGAAGCCCCCTGCTCACCGTAACTAGAGAAAGCTCACGCACTGCAACGCAGATCCAACGCGGCCAAAAATAAAAATAAATAAATTTTAAAAAAAGAAGAAAAAGAAATTCACTTGCCTAGAATTCAATGGATTTGGGGGGAAGATGGTACAACCTAATGGCCCTTTATTCCCTTCTTAGCTTTTGAAGTGACTCAGTCAATGAAGGATCTCCCAAGGCAGGGTGTGAGGAGGAGTGGAAGAAGGAAGGGGGTCACCAATCCACTGTTCTCTCTTAACAATCCTCATAGGAAAATACCACTTCTTGAGCAACACTGTACATGTCCAGCCGGCCATGTGTTCTGCCTCATTCTTTTTATGTTTTCGTTCACCAAAGCGAGCAGTTAGCCCCATCCTTGAATAGAGCTCTGTCATTCTTCGAAAATACGGTGCATTTGCAGTTTGTTTCCAAGCTTCACCTCTTTCCAATTTTCTTAGACACAGCTGTTACCAAACGCTACCAGCCCCAGGTATCAACTCAGCCACTTTGCCCAGGGATGACCACCCATCCCTCCCAGTGGGAGGCTCAAGTCCGAGTGGTTGTGGCACACGCCCTCATCTCCACACGCTTCCTCAGGATGTGTTTGACATTACCACTTGCCAGGTTCCTCCTGCCCTTGACCTCTGTTTCCAGTTACCTTTGTCCAGACAGATTGTTTTGAATTGGATGTGTTGTTGTTGTTTTCCATCTGACTCGGCACCAAGAACTTGCATGTCTGACAAGAGTCAATGGGGCTTAAGTGGTTTTTCAATTTAGGGATGCTATTGTAGGTCAGTTTCCTTTTTAACACTTATTTTCATCAATTTCTGAGAATTGAATGCCTTACCTTGTGAAGACTCATTTCTTCAGATTTTTTTTTTTTGGCACAGGTAGCATCAGCGTGTAGAAATGCACCCTGTGTAGAAATGCACCTGTCTAATGAGCTGAATATTTCTCCTCCGTTGTAGTCACGCACTAGACCCCATCTCATCCCATCCTGCAGTAGATGTGCCCTGTGAGGTATGTCTCATATTTACCTACTCTTCCCATTAATCCCTACTTTCCTTCTTGTCTCAAAATACAGCGTTCTACTGCTACACAAACTCCTAAGTGGCAGACTCCAAATCCCCAATCAATTAAAAATGGCTCTGCCTGGCTGAAATTTTGGAGAACTTTGCTGATGTGAAGGATCAGTCACAATTCATCTCATATTACTTTCATACAAATACTAGGTAGGACACTGATGCAGAGAATTTCGGGAGATTTTATAAAAACTCTCATTTCCGGGCTTCCCTGGTGGCGCAGTGGTTGAGAATCTGCCTGCTAATGCAGGAGACACGGGTTCGAGCCCTGGTCTGGGAAGATCCCACATGCCACGGAGCAGCTGGGCCCGTGAGCCACAGCTGCTGAGCCTGCGCGTCTGGAGCCTGTGCCCCGCAACGGGAGGGGCCGCGATAGTGAAAGGCCCGCGCACCGCGATGAAGAGCGGTCCCCGCACCGCGATGAAGAGTGGCCCCCACTTGCCGCAACTAGAGAAAGCCCTCGCACGAACCGAAGACCCAGCACAGCCAAAAATAAATAAATAAATAAATAAATAAAATTAAAAAAAAAAAAACTCTCATTTCCATGGTGTTAAAGTCAAGCTAATCAAGGTCCATTTGAAGTAAGAGAAAATAATTTCTAAGCTTACATTTGGATAATGAAGTGTTATTCTAAGTAATTTAAATTTAATTCTAAGTAATTTAAATTCTAAGTAATTAACAATTTTTTTTGAGTGTGTTAGCTTAACTGAATATTTTTTCTGCACTATGAAGTTTTACAAAGCAGTTAGCATTCAGTGGCAGACCAAGGCCAGCTATGAGGTGCTCTTGGAATTTACTGAAAACTGGGTTCATCTCTTGGTTGGTATCAAGCCAAAACATGTCACCAAGCCAAAGATCGGGAGAAGGAAGGATTTATTACTTGCAGCAAGTAAGGAGAACACTGGGGATCTTTCCCAGAGCAGTGTCTTCCCAAACATCAAAACTGGGAAAGTTTTAAGCTAAGGGTACAGGCACATTCATGAAGGGGCTTGGGCAGGAGAGAATTCAGCATAGAATTGGGGCAAAGGTTGACAGAGTCCAAGCTTTAATTGACTGAAGTCACGAGGGTCAAAAAAGTCACCATCATCATGCCTTACATTCCAACCAGTCTGGGGTCTCAGCATAAAGTTACCATCCTGGACCACTGTTTCTTGAGTACTCTTCCTTTGTTCCTGCATTCCCTCACTTCCCTTAAGGTCGCTAATTACTGAGATTTGTTTAAGGGCAAGCACCATGCTCACGCTCAGATCACAAAATGGTTTAGGCAAAAAATGGCTTCTCTTATGCCAAGAAAGCTTTGTCTGGTTCTCTTTCTCCAGGGACCCCCTCTATCCTATCTGTTTATAACTCCATTCACTGATTCAACTAGTGTGGACTAAGCACCTCCTAGGTGCCAAGCACAATGCTACACATGGGAAAACTGTCAAAAATGAGCCAAGGTCCCCTGTCTCAATGAGCTGGGAAACAGACACACTACAATAGAATCCGCCAAGTGAAAAGGGCAGAGGGAAGCTTAGGATGTTGGGAGGGAACCTGGGATAGCCCTGACTGGAGTAAAAGATGAGGAGGACCCAGGCATGGGAGAAGAAGGGAGAGAGTCAGGAAGGAAGATATGGAAATGCAAAGATTCTAAGACAAAATAAGTTTGACAGCACCATGGCCTTTCTGTTGATTCCAGTTGAATGGAAAGGGGGGTGGGCAGCATGGGATGGGAGTGAAAAAGCAGGGAGGGGCCAGACACCACAGGGCCTTGTTGGCCACGGTAATAAGCTTCTGCATCTTATTTTCATTTCAACAGGAATGTACTGAAGGCATATACTCAGGATGCTCAATTTGCTTTAAACCCAGTCCCGTAAGTCCATCTTTGGGAGGCATAATTTCCATAGCAAAACCACCTGTGGGTTTCATTCATCATTTCCAGTGAACCACTGTCTCAGCATGGCAGCAGGATAAACTATAGACTTGGCAAAGAATTTAGGGAGGTGACAGCTCATTGATTAAACATGAATGTATATGCATGCCATAGTTACTGTAGATAGTGTAGGAACTTCTATCCCCAAAGTCTGACCAAACCTTAGATGTAGGAAACTTTTCTTCGGTGCTGATTATCAGGGCTCCTAACGTATAACTTTCAAACTAAACCTGACATTTCACACTTCCAAATTAAATATTTCATGACTCATATGCTTCAAGGCTGATGCTATGCCACATGGAAGCACTTTGTAAATAATCAAAATATGCAATCACGATGGCGAAAGCATCCCTGGAGAAGAGAGAGTTATGACGCCACAACGATAAAAGATGTTTTGCCAGTCGTGGGTTTCAAAACTTCCCTCTCAAGTTTCTTTCTCAGTAAAGCCTTTAAACTACATTGACAGCTGAATCAGAGGAAAGCAAGTCAATAAAATATTGACAACTAGAAAGCCTGTAAAAATCCAAAGTTATGACCATGCCAATCCAACCTGGGGCTGTGACTGCGTGAAGAATATACAACTGAAGAGGTACAAAGAGCTAAGCCTCATTTGATAGAGCATCGAGGTATATATATATCTTTAAAGCATTTCATCATCAAAAAGCATGGAATTGGACATAGTTCTGCATATGACCTATTTACCAAAGTAATCAACCCAACAAATGCAACCCACTTTCTATAAGTTAAAAAATAATCTTCAGAACTAGCCTAACAAAATTGATGCCTCTCCCACAACTAAACCTTCTCCAACTGGAGTTTCAAGATTGCTCTTTTTCCTTGGCCATGCCACACGGCATGTGGGATCTTAGTTCCCCAACCAGGGATCACACCCGCACCCCCTGCAGTGGCAGCTCGGAGCCTTAACCACTGGACAACCAGGGAAGTCCCACCTTTAAAGAAAAGTAATCCCATTTATATATGGAGACTTTTGTTTTTAAGTCAATTAAGAGAAGACAGTGAGGGCCAGGAGAGCAGGAAGGCCAGCTTTCACTGGGATAAGTATCCTCTGGCCACTTGAAATGAAGACTGAGGAGTCTGGGCAGAGCTCTCCGTCCCCGTGGAAAGAGAGCGAATCCGGTCCGAAGAGCAACCACTGTGTTCAGTGATGGGGGAAAGAGCCGTATCATAGATGCAGGAGAAAAAGAGAATGGCTGAGAGACGCCTTTTTCTCATTAATCCAGAAAAGCTTCATCTTCTTCAAAATGAGTTTGAGAAGAAGGATTCAATCACTGATTTCTTCTAAGTAGGGCTTAGGTAAACAGTAAGATGGGCAAGTGTGTTACTGGTCGTGGGGGGAAGAGGAAGAAAAAGGAAGGTACATTGAGAAAAGAGGAAAGAAGGAGAGAAAAGTTGAAGGATGGGTATAGAGAAGAAGGCAAAAGAAGAAAAGAAAGAAAAGAGAGGAAAGAGACAGAACAGACAGAAGATAGCATTCCATGTTTTCTGACAGCTTCCAAAGAGACCTTGCATTCATCTCATTTAGCACTGTCTTTATTTTCTCTTTTCCCCCACCAACTGCCAAGGTATCTGAAGGAAGAGGAAATCCAGCCAAGCAGGAAAGAGTAATTTCCCACGCTCTCACCCTCTCTCTCAATTCTCTATTGGTTCTGTGGCCTTAGAGGGGGAAATCTGAGGTTTCATAACGGTTAGCAAACTGTTCTAATGTAACTAGACCCCAGAAGATGGGACAGAACTCCCACACCCTAGCTTCGGCAGGGAAGAAATTAAGTTTAAAACTAGTCAGTCATTTTCCAATAAAGATGGATGGACACATATATGTTACATATATAATAGATCTCTGTTCTCTCTGATGTGGCAGAAATGTGCTCTGCATTCATATCACTATCTCTCAGGTTTTTTCCGAGTATAAAAAGGGATGAGGGGGGATAAAATGTGCAGCCTGACACATTTCTTAAACCAACCTTCAAGGCAAGGCGGCTAGTGACACCAAAAATGAAAACCCTCTATCTGTTTTTCTCCAGTCCAACACTTAGCACATTGGATTACAGAGTCCTCTAAAGTTTTAAGAAAACTTATCTTTGAAGCTGTGCCTTTTGACAAGTCTCTGCCTTTAAAAGTGAGTTGATTCATCCACCTCTATTAACACTTCTGAGGTTTCCCTCCATTTTTAAAAGCTACTGAATGAACAAGATTGGAGGAGAAAATATGTGAACCATTTTTAGAAACATCATAGTTGAGTTTTGGAAAAACGAAGATAAGAAATTACAGACAAAGCAAAAACATCAGCATTTCTTTGCCAACATGAGCTTCTAGCAAGACCAGATGCATTTAATACCTTCCTATCTATTCCTTATCCATTAGAGGTGTGTTTAAGCATGCTGATGTCCAATTCTGTCACCTCAATCAATATATAAGAGTGCTCACTTTATGCGTCATGTGTAACAGGTTAAAAATTCAAGACATGGGCTTCCCTGGTGGCGCAGTGGTTGAGAATCCACCTGCCAATGCAGGGGACACGGGTTCGAGCCCTGGTCTGGGAAGATCCCGCGTGCTGCGGAGCAACTGGGCCCGTGAGCCACAGCTACTGAGCCTGTGCGTCTGGAGCCTGTGCTCCGCAACAAGAGAGGCTGCGATAGTGAGAGGCCCGCGCACCGCGATGAAGAGTGGCCCCTGCTTGCCGCAACTAGAGAAAGCCCTTGCACAGAAACGAAGACCCAACACAGCCAAAAATAAATAAATAAATAAACTTAAAAAAAAAAAAAAAACCACTGAAATCTTAAAAAAAAAAAAAATTCAAGACATGCTTTTGTCAAGCAATTTGGAAAGAATTTGAGTAGCTCTAATTTACTTATAACACCAGCCTCTGTATTAATTGAAACGCAAACTATAACTGGTGTAAATCAGACCATGCCTGATACACTTTTGCCTACAAGTATCTGGTGTGCTTTAAATTATGAGTAAAAACTGTCTCCAAAATCAGGAACCTTACGGCCAAACCTCCTCCAAAAAGCCTACGTGATGAGAAAAGAATGAACTGTGGCACATACAAGTCTAAGATGGGATAGGGAGGGTGGGAGGGAGATGCAAGAGGGAGAAGATATGGGGATATATGTATATCTTCAGCTGATTGACTTTGTTATACAGCAGAAACTAACACACCATTGTAAAGCAATTATACTCCAATAAAGATGTTAAACAAAATAATAGTAAGTTTTTGACTTTTGAAAGCTCTCTTTTGGAGATCACCTCCCCATTAAAGAAAGTTTAAGAAGTTATTCCCCAAGATTTCACAAGCCTTTTGAGTCTTGATTTAGAAAAGCAAAATACTACAGGAGGGAGACAATTTAGGCATAACTGAAAAGACATAGGCTTCAACTGGGTAAGATCAGAAGACCCTTGATTTTGAGCATCGTTTTCCCCCTTACATTTCAAGAGCACACAGTAGTTTCTAGATTTGTCTATAAACTCCAGGAAGACAGCAAGAGGATAGAGTCGGCACTTGTGGTAGTCTGAAAAGACAACTTAAAAGTTTTTTCACCCTCCTTCCATTGACAGGTAGGGTCTACGTCCTCTCCCCTTCAATATGGGCTTTGGGACAACATGACCATTCAGAATATGGTAGAAGCAATGCTGTGCCAGTGTTTGGGCTGAGGGCGTAAGAGCCTTTCAGTTCCTCTCTCCTGGACACCCACTCTTGGACCCCAGTCACCACTGTGTCAGAAAACTAGGACAGGTATAGAAGCCACGAGCCTGTGTGCTGCCTGACAGTCCAAGGTGAGGTCCCGGCTACGAGCCAGCATCACACGAGTGAGGAACCCCCATGATGAATCCAGCCGCAGTTCCCATCTGAACTGCAGCCACACAGGAGACCAGAGCAAGAACAACCCCTCAAACCAGGAGAGATAATAATAAAGTTGTTATGTTAAAGCAATTTGCTTTGGAACAGTCATGTAGCAAGAGATTACCTGAACAGCATTCTATAAATATGTTCTCAGTGAAATTCTTTCTGACATATTTCTACAAATTTGGCCCCTAAGTGCTTTGGGATGTCTCTGGGAACCTTACCAGGTGAGCACCGTTCTACCTTTATTCTCTCACAGGTAAAATCTCCAACTTAATACGCATTTAGGCAAGTCATAGTTAGAGAAGTAATCCTACTCTTAAGCCTTGAGCCCGAATACAGGCAAATCTCTCTTTCACAGGCAAAAACAGCTTTTCAGGACCCGTTCCTCGCACATTATGAGCCAGTTTCTGTCCAGTCATGGGCCACAGACCCTACTCTTTGTGGCCATAAAGATTTTGGTTACATCACGATGCGACATCACCCTGTCTGCGCTTCCTCTCCCTCCCGCCCCAGCCCTATCACCGTGGAAACCAGCTCAACATTCTCTATGCTATCACCCACAGGAAGCTCTGGAAAGAGAGGCTCGTATTTAAGTAAAAATGGTTATTTCTGATACTCCCTATCAAGCTGCAAGAGATATTTCAAAAATAAAAACAAATGAAACTCCTTTCTAAACAACTTACAAAATAATACTTACTGCCTACCTTGTGGGAACTACTAAAACAAGTGATACAGAACCCTAAGTCCCAAGGACTTTTGTGCAATGGGCTGAATCCACCACTAATTGAGAAAGATAGAGATTAATAATAAAGTACAAGGCTTTAAAGCCAGAAAGAACTCACTTCTGGTCCTAACTCCATTACTAAGTACAATAGCTGGGGAAGTCCATTCACTCGTTTATATATTCGTTCAACAAATATTTTGGGGCACCTAATAGGTCACAAGGTGCTTTGCTACACATTGAGAAAACCCCTGGGATACAAAACAGACATAGTCCTTAAAGATTTACCCCATGCCTAACACACCACCAGGCACATAATCTAGCTGCAGGGAAAACACAGGTGAACAAGATGAAGTCCTTGACTTTAAAAGACCTTTCATTCCAGCATTGGAGACAGAGAAAAAAATTTAAACCAAATGACGTATTGTGACAAGAGCCAGGAAGGAGACATATAAGGAGCTAAAACAAAATCAGAGTCTCACCTTAGGGCAGGTAACACTGTTTCGACTCTTTAAGTGTAAACAGTCATACTACTTCACCACCTTGCTGCAAGGATGCAAATCAAACCGCACTGTGTTTGGAGCACAGATGCTCAGTAAATGGCAGCTAGTCTTACGATTAATATATGTCAAAGTACCTTGGCTGACTCTTGGAAGTGGCAATCCACCATGGGCCCTGAGCGCTGAGCCCTGAGTGTCCCAGCAAAGAATGCTAAGCCCTGACCACTCTTTGCCCGGACCACCACTCAGGGCTGTGTCTGCGGGGAGCAATCTTGAGGGAAAAAGTCTTGTCTCCCTCCAGGGCAAAAAGCAAGTTTGCATGAAAGAGGTGGATTCCCCAAACTCAGGGTTCCTTGGCTTAGAAGCAAACCCAGTGTGCACAGTATTCACCTAGGCCTCCTCACATCACCCGCTTGGGATGTGGGGAGCTGACACATAAATGACGCTCTCGTTGCTTGTTGTGCTGTAACTGTTTAAGTCCTTCATCTGACCCAAGAGTTTCACGTTTTCTGGAAGCGCGCACGAAACCATAATAGATGATACTAGCTCATATGCAGGGTACAATCTCAGATCCTGACAGCATCCTTTCAGAATCACCAGTGACACTTAACTTAGTTTTCTACAGATAAGTCAAGTCCTCAGTCACTTCCTCCCTGACATAGCAGGCTCTCTTAATGATGGTTTTTAGTTACCATCATCATAAATACACACACACCACACAACACCAGTCTAAATCATCCGCGATTTCTGTTTCTCACCACCGCCAAGCCGGGCAGCTTCTTTTATTCCTCACCACTGCAGAACTATTATAGATATGAATGATGGTGTTTTGTTCTCCCAGCAAGTCAGAAAGACCAGGGACCCTATACAGACACAGCTTTAGAATCAGCATACAGTATGGTGACAAAGTTATAAGACGACAAAAGAGAGTGAGAAAGGGAGCGTCAAAGAATCATAAAAACAAAGAAGGTGGCAAATTTGCAAGTATGGTAAAGCATATAGATTTGCTCTAACAATGGAGACCTATCTAGGAAGAAAAATGAACTCAGACAAGTAAGTTTTAATCAGCAACGCTTTGAAAAAAGGCATTTTTGTCAAGGGCATATCTCTTTTATCAGATGGTAAAAATGGTGTGTAACAATCTGCTGTATCGCAAGTAAAAGTAAAAAATGGACAGGCAGAAGTTATAATTTTTGCAGGGTCGGAAAGCTTTACTTGGTGCCCTTATTGTATTTTCTTTCTTCTCTCCAGGCCAATTTTTTTTTTCCTAAGTGCAAAGGTGTAAGTTGAATTCACTAACTCTTATTATATGTGGCAAAAGCTCAGAATTTGAAATGCATTTTTAATGCTGGGAGTTCGGAATTTCCAACTGGACCAGCACTTGTCTCTTTCATCTTGAAAGCCAAAACAAAAACAAAAACAAAAAACAAAAAAACAAAAGAACACCATTTTCCTTTCTCATTATGACTTACTCCTAGAAGTCACGTGCACATTCCAGGGAAGGAAATTACGTGTACAAAGAGACACGGACACACATGAACCACAGTTTCAGACACACATTTTGTTTATTTAAAAAATAAATCACTTGGGGGAAGGAAGTAGATTGATCACTTCTCCCAGGCGCTAGCCAGGCTGTAGAGTTATTTCACGTCAAAGATAATTGCATCAATAAAATATTTATGTGCACTCATTATAGGAAAACACTCCATTTTATAACCAAGATTTTGTGCTGCTGAAATAAAAAAGCGGGAGGAGTTTACGTTGTCGAATTCATTCTGTTTGGGACTTGTAAATTGAGTAAAGTAAAGCCAGGGCAGCTCCCGCCGTATCAGCTGTCCTTTGGGCAACCAGAGGTGCTGGAAGCAGTTTGTGAGAACTGTGCTTTCAAAAAGTTCCCTGTTACAAGTCAAGGTATGTGAGATTCAGGTCTCTCGGTTCCCTACGGCCTTTGAAAAAGAAAAATTGGCCTCCAAGAGAGTATTTGCTCAACTAAAGCAGTCAGGGTCTCTTGGATTGCTTTAAATTAAAGGCATCCCCTGGTCTTCATCTCGGGGGCTGATAATTCAGACACCATCTCTTATGGAGTGAGGCACTACATCAGAGGCAGGACCAGCCTGAGAACCTAAGAGTCTCTGAGGACACAAAAGGCATTGAAGGGACTATTGGATGTGCTCCAGGTCAGTGAATTGCAATTCCAAAGGGATCTGTGTAATCTCCCTGTTAGAAAACTCACAGACTCCAGAACACACAGACTGAGGACATAAATATATTTCATCTTGAGAAATTGCTCTGAGAAGGAAAATAAAAGTAATAAATTCTTCTACACCCAGGGTTGATTTATCAGTCACTTACCTCGATGTGCAAGGCACAAAAAACAAAGGGAAGGAGGGACAGCAATTAGACCAACACGAAGACTGACTATCTTATTTCACAGAGTGGTAGGAACAGTGGGGAACTGCAATTCGTTCTTTGCTGCCTGACTCTGAAATCCCAGCTCTTTAAAAATCACTTAATTGCTTATCTTTGCAGGGAATGTTTACTTGCTTTCTCTGTATTTTCTCTCCCAGAGTCCTACCTAACAATTCATGCGGTAAAGTTTCTAATAACTCTTCTTCATGGCACCCAAGAGGAAAGGAAAGAATAAATGCTGCATTTACTGAGTCAAAAGGGAGGGCCCGCTATGTATCAGGCTTTGTGTTAGCTGCTGGGGGAGCTGCTGGGGGTTAAAAAAACAACAACAAAAACTGATTCTGTAAACTATAGCATGATTTAAAAAGAGGTTTCCAGTACTAGGTCTCAAACATTTTACCATTAACACTTGGCCGCAGTCACTGAAAATCAAGTCGATCTAGTTCAAGCAAAAAAGAAATTTATCAGGGCATGCGGTAGGCAGAATAATGCCCCCGCCCAAGATGTCTACTTCCCACTCCCCAAACTTGTGAATATGTTACCTTACATGGCACAAGGACTCTGCAGATGCGACTGAGTAAAGAACCAAGATGGGGAGACTATTCTGGATTATCTGGATGGGCCAATCTAATCACGACTCCGTAAAGAGAAGAATCTTTCCTGGCTTTAGTCAAAGACATGAAGACAGAAGCAGAGTCATATAGACAGCAGCAGTAGAAAACTAATACAGTATAACTGACTAACAAGTCCAAGAGTTCCCTCAAACCCAGTTGCTTCAACCAGCAGTTTTCAGTTGGAGACAATTTTGTCCCTTAGAGGACATCTGGCAAAGCCTGAAAACATGCCCGGTTATCACAACTGGGAGTTTGGAGGTTGTGCTATTGTCATTTGGTGGGTAGAAGTCAGGGATGCTGTTAAACGTCCTATAATGTATAACACAGCCCCCTACAACAAAGAATCATCCAGCCCCAAAATGTCAACAGTGCTCTGTCTTAAACAACACAATGCTGACACATTTCTCTATATGTCTTGGCTTTGCTTAGTTGTTTGTTCTTTTTGGCTGCATTGGGTCCTCATTGCTGCGGGCGGGCTTTCTCTAGTTGCAGCAAGCAGGGGCTACTCTTCGTTGCAGTGCGCGGGCTTCTCATTGCGGTGGCTTCTCTTATTGCAGAGCATGGGCTCTAGGCACACGGGCTTCAGTAGTTGTGGCACACCGGCTCAGTAGTTGTGTCAAACGGGCTTAGTTGCTCCGTGTCATGTGGGATCTTCCTGGACCAGGGATTGAACCTGTGTCCCCTGCATTGGCAGGTGGATTCTTAACCACTGTGCCACCAGGTAAGCCCCTTGGCTTTAATTAGTTTTATTCTCAGGTAAGGTTGCCCCACATGGTAGCAATGTGGTTGCATACAGCTTCAAGCCCACAGCCTTCAATCTCAGAAATCCCTTCTTTGATAGGTCTCGCAAAGTCCTTGGGTTGACTCTGATTGGCCCATCTTGATTGACCCCCTGACTCCTAAACTAATCACACTGGCTATGAGGATGGAGCACTATCCCGATTGGCCGGGCTTAGTCACATGCCCTCCTCTGGGGCCAAAAGCACTGAGTCTGCTCCAGCTCCACATAAACCATTATGCAACAGCAGAAGATGGCCACCAAAAGGAAACAATGTAAGAAAGATTTTTAAGTGTCTGCCACGGTAGTAGATTCTGTCTAATCAAGTGGACAAAGAGTGATTCCGGAGGGTTTTATAAACACTGCCTAACAACATCTTCCATGAACTGGTATCTTTTACCTCCACACCTCTCCCTGGGCCTCTGCACTGACTGGTCTATGACTCTAGCTCCCCATCAAAGTGTTTCTCAGAGGGTCACAACGACATACAGTTGACAGGCTGTGTTGTCTGAGGTTAACGTGACATGACTTTGGTCAAGAAGACTTTTTTTTTAAGAATGCCGTGGCTGGGACTTCCCTGTTGGCGCAGTGGTTAAGAATCCGCCTGCCAATGCAGGGGACACGGGTTCGAGCCCTGGTCCGGGAAGATCCCACATGCCGCGGAGCAACTAAGCCCGTGCACCACAACTACTGAGCCTAAGCTCTAGAGCCCGTGAGCCACAACTACTGAGCCCATGTGCCACAATTACTGAAGCCCGCGCACCTAGAGTCCGTGCTCCGCAACAAGAGAAGCCACTGCAATGAGAAGCCTGCACACGGCAAAGAAGAGTAGCCCCCGTTCACCGCAACTAGAGAAAGCCCGCGTGCAGCAACGAAGACCCAACGCAGCCAAAAATAAATTAATTAAAAAAAAAAAAGAATGCCGTGGCTGAATACTCTCCCAGTAGAAGCAAGCTATATAGTATTGCCAGAAGCACTGTGGCTGGATCTAAAAGATAACTTCCTAAGATGATGAAAAAAGGATTAGTCTGAGAACTTGATGCAATTCTCTTCACAATACGTGTTTCTAGACCAAGACAAAGATGAACCAATCTTTGATCAGTCGTAGAAATAGACAGGAGAAACAGAAATGTCCTCAGTGGCCCAGCCAAACCCTGTAAATGGTGAGTCTTTGCTTTAGCTTTTCAAACTGACTTCTCCTCTCACACTTTCTTTTCTCTGCAAAGCATAGGCAGTTCACTTTAGTTAAGCATTAGTCATGTGCCCTGCCTTCAAATTTCTTCACCTTTTCATAACTCTCATATAAACAGTCAAAAGTAGCCTGTGGTCAAGAATGATGTAGATTTCTGAGCATGTACTGAAGTCAAATTATTATAGGATTCACATACAAACATGAGAGTTAAACCTAGAAGTTTATATAACACTAAGGAGGGCAACATAAAAAGTAAGATGAATAAAATCCTCTTTTTTCATATGAATCTCCCAGAAACAATATATTTGTCATGTTTGGATTCATGTTTCCCAAGCCAGGCATCACTAGGCATCCTTTACAGATGTGCATCTGTCCTTTCAAACTAGAACACAGTATTTTTCCTTCCCTGGTTTGTTTCCCCTCCCTCCCTCCCTTCTTTCCTTCCTTCCTTCCTTCCTTCTTCCTTCCTTCCAAAACCCACTAAGAGACACTGTCAGCTGCACTCTGCCCTCTCTCTGCTCCTCACCCCATCTTATGAGCTGCCTTTCAGAATTTCCAACTAGCACGACACAGCCCTACAAACAAAAGGACACAGAGCAAATGCCCTAAATTGCTAGATACTAAAAATGATTTTTTAAAATCATTCGGAAAATAACATTTAATCCAAAATATTATATATTCATAACAAAACGCCAGAAGACACAAACACAAAGAAATCTACAAGCAGCAGTCCATCCACACAAAGATAATCAATATAAACACACTGCTCTAGATTTGTTCAAACTGTGTTTGCATATATACAAACACACATAAAATACATAGAACATATACATACATATACAATACATACATATTATATACAATTTCATTTTTGTAAAACATACCTATTACATTACATTTACTGTATAGATACTGTATAGAGTACTATGTAGATACTATACAGATTACTTTTAATAAACAATGGACTATTACGTGCTATCTTGTAACTTTCTTTCTACCACCTGCACTACACATTGCAAACACTGTTCTATACCAATTCATATTCATCTATGACATCATTTTTAATACATGAATGAGTGAATGAATGATGGCCCTGAGAGGAGGGACAGAGTATGGACAGCAGTGAAATCCCTTGTGACGCTGTGGGTACACCATAGGGAGGAACTGTGTGGGTATGTGGAGAAAAAAAAGAGCTACCTCACCATTTCATGCAGAATGTCCAGCATCTGACATCTCCCCACTCCAAGGCGGCTCCAAAAGGAAGCTGAGAACCTCCAGACGGCAGACACAAGAGCAGGGGGCCTTATCTTGGCACCTCTGGCTGTGGAAACTCCTGGAGCAGCAGTTCACAAAGCTTCAGGACCCCTTTATACTTTCCAAAATCATTCTACCAAGTCCTTTCCCCTGCGCACAGGGCTCCCCAGGAAGGGGACTAGATTATGTAGATGTTACACTTGTAACATGCCAGTAACTTCCACCACCATCCAGAACAAGCTGGCATCTATGCCTCCTCAACACACACCTCCTGTTTAAGTAGTGTTCCCTCATTAATGTTAGGAAGTTAGCAACAACGACAACAAAAGATGACCAAGTTAGTAATTCTGACATGTCAAATGTACATCATAATCACAGTTTTGGTGGAGAACTTATGCTAAAGTGAGAGTAATGAAATCTTAATCACACTGGAGGGCCTCATTAGAGCCTCAAGTATTTCATCTTCACTGAGATGCAGCATGAGCCTCAGAGAGCTTGGTGTGAAAATTAGCGTGCTTTCTGGATTAGAAAAAGTGAGAATCTGCTAGGTGTACCTGTGAACATATATATTTTAAAAAGTCCATCACTTGCTGACACACCATCACCACAAACAAGGCAATCTGATACTCCAAGCATGGCACTGACAATGATAAACCTGCACAGACAGGTTTAATTAGCCTGAACGCTGTGGATCTTTATAAAAGACAATGCAGGTATTAGAGCTTTCTGCCACCCCAACTAGGTTTTATAAAAAGCACATATGTGTGTACATAAACTCAGTCACATTGTCCTGTCAAAATTATGATGTAGCGGTGGAGAGGGATACTAAGAGAAGTGGTTTCCATAGCAACAAAAAACTGCCACCACACTGGAGATCTCTGAGTGATTCTGTCTCATCTCTCAAGTTCTCACCAGAATGACTTGCTCAAGTTATCTTTCAGCCGTCCAGAGGAAAACCCTTTAGGCACAGGACTCCAATTGTTCTGAATCACCCGAGTGTGGCCATAAGTACAAGGTCTTCGGAAAGGAAATTTTACTGCATACCTGGCTCAATATTACCAGCACTGCCCAAGAGAATGTATGCTACCTGAGAGTAGGGTTTTTCCCGTTTTGTTCTTTGCTGAATCCCCATTACGTCGGATAATGCCTGGCACATACTAGGTGCTCAATAAATATCTGTTAAATGAATGATCACAATGAAAAACACAGCACTAATGAGAACCACAGCATGAAACTCCATACTTTGTTGTAAAATCGCAAGGCCCAGGATTAGGGTCAAAAGAACTCAATTTTTCAATCTGCTCAGAACTCCAAGTAAAATTCCTAAGTTTTATTCTTTATCCCTTCCATTTATCATGAAGTCATTCAACTGAGACAGGAGTACAATGGTGAAGAGGGTGGACTCCAATACCAAAATGCCTGGGTTTGAATCCTGACTCTACCACTGCATGACCTTAAAGGGATCACTTAACCTATGTGTGCCCCAGTGTCTCCATCTGAGAAAGAGAGTGAGTTAATAGGACCTACCTCACATGTCGGCTATTATCATTGAGCACATGCTATACATAAAAAGATCACTAAAACATCCCCAAGTCCCTACTACAGCACCACCACGTGATATTATATATCTTGTTACATGTCTAACTCTCCCCACCAGGAAGCAGAAATGACAATCATCAGGTAGCCTTCCATTTTCTCAACTATGCAAAAGCTGGTGGACATTTTCCTACAACTGGGAAGTGGACTTAGAAACTCTGTAACAAATCTCTGAAGATCACACCACAATGAATAGATGTACATTTCCATCAGCTGCTCAGAAACTAAGACTGGAAAGCAAACATGTGGGCTTTTTGATCCACAGCACAAAAAAGAAGGAATGCAAGGGACTTCAGTGAGACCAAGCCAAGGGGGCTGAAAGACAGGAATTGTGAATCTCCTCCGTCACTCTCCACCCAGACCTGAGAATGAGTGGCAACACATTTCATTCCAGCCAACTAAAAAAATAATGGAAGTAGCCAGCCTTAGCCGATCACAGACAAAAAAAATCTAGAGATTAGGATTCCGAGATGCTCCAAGCTAGATGCTCCAGTATTAGAAAAATCTGTGCATAACGAGAAAAATGTGGAAACTAAACCTCTCAGAAAACTTGATTCCAGATCATTTAATTAGCAATAAATAAATAAAGGAAAGAAAAAGGGGAAAGAAACTATTATTTAAAGGGTTAATAGTCTAGTTGCTTTTCAAATATTTTCTGAAGCCAGTTTAGCAGGGGAAGAGTGATTTATACAAACAAATTCTTGGCAGAGAAAGTATAGTAGAGAAATATAAAATTATGCAAGGACTGGTTCAGATTAAATGAATTACTGCTGCATATGAATCAGTCTTTTTTCAAGAAGTTATACAGTATAAAATAGACACAGTCTTGTAGTTGATTAGATTTACACTTCCATCTTATTTAAACTATGCCACCTAGAGAATAAAATAATTCAATGCTCTTTATATAAAACACCTTGGCTTAATATTTCACAAAGAGGAACCCTGCTTTTGAATTAAATTATGCCAAAATGGGAGTCTAGGAGAAAAGCAAATTCAGTGCGTGGGATGCTAGCCATTCACTCTCCTACAATTGGGAAGTGGATTTAGAAACTCTACCAAATCTTTGATAATCATACCACAAGGCAGGCATATACTGCCATGTTTTCTTGTTGGGGCACCAAGTTTCTGCAGCATTTAGAAAGCCCAGAATCTTTGAATGATGCCACTGTTAGTTCACAGATGATATCTAGGAAATAGCCAGAGAGGATGATGATGGTCTTGCATACACATTGATTTGAAAGAAGGCCATACTCTACATTCTCTAGGCCACCATCCATAAATGTGCTAGAAAGCACAGCTTCTCAACCAGGGTTCCTAGGAAGACTGATGCCCTCGGCCCTGGAGGACTCGGTGGGGATTTGCGGAGCTGAGAGCCCCAGCGTGGTCTTACCCTATGTGCATTTTATTAGAGCTGTAAATTCCCTCTAAAATGTCATGCAAATATCACCATTGTCTATTTCAGCCATGATATGCCAAAACTTGGAGGTGGAAGGACAGGATATATTATAGCTGCATACAATGTTAACAGGACTTGGAAGAAAACAAAACACACGGGGATGAGGATTCTGTGGCCAAACGAGAATAGTAAACAGTGAGACAAAGTAATAAGAGATTTCTTCACTACAGGACCTTGAAAAATTCCTTAATATGCTAATAGAATATGCTAAAGGAATATGATACTTCTGTATCTCACCAACTTATTTGACAGCACTCGAATTTTAATGGTGTTTCATCAGGATTAAGAATGCATAGGACACAGTTTGAGAAATGCTGCTCTAAGTAGTTAACTTGTGACCTGATGAAGGGGCTTCAACAAGCATTTCAGTTACCTCTGAATGATTTTTTAAAAAATAAAAAAGAAAGGGGGAATTATTCCAGATGGAGTTCCCAGTGACATGGACATTTTACGATACAAAGGACAGAATGTGATCTGGGAGAAGAGAGTAAGAATATATTTGGATGGCCTCAATTAATTCTGCCATTTTACTTCTAAAATATTCCAGGTGTATTTGTACATTGTTTGTTTGTTTCCTTTTGCTTCATTCAAGGAGTATTTATGAGTGCCTACTATGTGCCCTAGGCACTGGGGAATCCCATCATCCTTAGAAATAAACAGAGGGGGCCACATGGAACTTCCATCCTCAGAAAGAAAGACAGACAATAGAAATGTTGATATATAAAATAAATTCAGATGTGAAATTATGTTATGCTTTTAAGTGTTACCCATCAACCTGGGTGATGTGACATAGAAAGACTGGGGTGACACAGGAGTGGAGTCTGTGACCATGAGACTAAGTCAGCCAAGCAAAGATCTGGGAAAAGAGATTTCCCCTACCAGGCAAATGACACGTGCAAATGCTTTGAGATAGAAATGAGTTTGTGGGGAAGAGAAACAGAACAACCACAGTTGGAGCACCTCCTAAGAGGGAGAAAGCGACAAAAGATGAGCCTGGAGACCCAGGGAGGGAACGGATCACGTGGGACCATAGTAAGGAATGTGGATGTTCATCTAAGGAAAGTGACTCAGCACTTTTTAGCAGGAAAAGGCACTGACATGATCTCTGTTGTTAAAAACGGGTGCCGCTATGTGGGAAACAGCAGTAGGAAAAGCTAAAGAAATGCAGCAGTAATTCACACCTAAATATGGTAGGTTACCTCCTCAAACCTCAGGGCCTAAAAGTCCAAATCCTGGAGGGATGAGTCAAACCTGATATTCACCCAGCTAAGAAGGACCAGATGTTCTGTCAGACAGGGACACTGCACTACTGTCAGAGGAGATACAGTCATCACAAAGAAGCGATGCAAAACAAAACAAAACAAAACAAAACAAAACACATTTGCTTTCATATTATTTTGTCTAGGGCATCATTTATTCTTAACAACCTTCTTTTGAATATTAAACGAAAGAAAAAAAAAAGAACTTGAGGATAAAACTTTTTTTAACTACATAAGCATTATTCCTCTAGTAGAACCCAAGTGTGTATCAAAGACAATTATTTTTTTTAAATTATTATTTATTTATTTATTTATTTATTTGTCTGTGTTGGATCTTCGTTTCTGTGCGAGGGCTTCCTCTAGTTGCGGCAAGCGGGGGCCAGTCTTCATCGCGGTGCGCGGGCCTATCACTATCGCAGCCTCTCTTGTTGCGGAGCACAGGCTCCAGATGCGCACGCTCAGTAATTGTGGCTCACGGGCCCAGTTGCTCCGCGGCATGTGGGATCTTCCCAGACCAGGGCTCGAACCCGTGTCCCCTGCATTGGCAGGCAGATTCTCAACCACTGCGCCACCAGGGAAGCCCGACAATTATTTTTTAAAATAGTAAGTCTTTACCTTGATTCTTAATCAATACCCATATAACACTGCCTCACAAAATGATAACTTACCATGTTTAATAACCCCTGAGATTTAAAAAAGAAAAACACAGCATACAGTAAAACCTGATTAATTCTGACCCTATTAAATGGGATTTTGTAAAAATTTGGACCTGGGTAATCTGCATCTGTATTCTGCTTTATCCAATTTTGTCCAATTCTGTTTGGCAAATTAGTGATTAACAAACAATGGCAGGGAGGACAGTATTCAATCTGAAGAGAACAAACTATACAGAATATATTTATACAGAACCAACACACTCATTACAAACTGCTCATCTACTCCTTTTTGCAGGCCACCTAAAGACTTCTATCACACTGTTGGCCTACTTTGAGGTTGCTTACATCTGTGTATCAGAAAACAAATGTCTTCATTGAAAAATATTTCCTAGTTGAAAATTTTCAGTAATCCTAGCTAGCCTTTGAGGTTGGCTCAAATCACAGCAATCAGTGTGTTTTAACATTCTAACATTATGCACAATAGGTAATAAAAACCCAGCATATTCTATTTGGTCACTTGCATACCTGGTTTTACCTGAATTTCAAAGTGCAGTAACCTCCAGCTATTCAGGTTTAGAAATGATGCTGAATCTAACGCAGAGGAGATTCCTTGAGCAGACCTGTGCCTGTCCTCTCTGGGAACCCATCTTTGAGGCTCCCATCACTAACGAAAGTAAACTCCACCTCCTGACCTTTTCAGCTGTTCCAGGAACGCAGCCGTAACCAGAGTCTCCTGAGACAACCTCTGAGTCAGTCCACTGTAAATACAGTACTGCATTCTGAGCAAACTGGACTAGATTTTAAAACAAGTGGTTCGCAATAAAAGACAGCAACACAAAAATCACCATGTAATGCAATCCTGCTAGCTCTGATCTTCAGTTATACAGTAGTACAGGATGATTTAATTAAATAAGAAATGCTGGATTATTTTCTTTCTGTTGCCAAACACTTTGGGACCTCATGTTCATTAAAAATTAAAACTTGGCCACATATACCAAGAATCTAATTACATTTCTCAACATCTGTCTTTCATTCCAGGCCAAAAGAAAATAATATTTACAGAAAAGCAGATTGAGACAAAATATACTGCTGTCTTTTCATCTAGTCGAATGGTGAACATCTCCATTGCGTAAGTTGCCTTTTAGGTGGTATATCAGTTAGGAATGCTTTTGGCTGCAAATAAGAGAATCCTTAAATAACAGTGGCTTCAATAATTAGTAGTTTATTTTTCGCCTAGAAATCTGGAGGGAGGTGGTCCCTGGGGGTGATTCAGCTATTCAACAATGCTGACAAGGACACAGCTCTCTCTTATTTTACCATCCTCAGCATGTGAATTTTCTTCTTCAAACCTGTCACCTCATTGTTACAAGATGGCTGCTATATTTCCAAGCAACATATCCTCATTGAAAGCAGGAAGCAAGAGAGACAGAGGCAAAAGGATTTATCTTCATGGGTGTCTGTCATTTTTATTCAGGGAGGAAATCTCTCCCATTTCCCCTTAAGCCTTGTTGGCCAGAGTTAAGTCACATGCACAATTCTACACCAATCACTGTTGAAGCAGAATGGGATGACCAGACTGGCTTAGACCAATCATGATTCATCAAGGATGACTGGGTCACGCCTTCTTTGCCTGAGACCAAGTAATGGTGCTGACTAAACACAAAATTGGGGTTCTCTTAGCAGGAACAAGGGGGAGATAGGTGCTGGGTAGGCAATGACAGTTGTTTATGCCACAAGTGTTTCATAGACTGGAAGGATGTATGAAAAACCCCATAAACACATGGCCATTAAAGAAGAAAAACAACAGTATGTCTTCTGTTTCCTGTAAAACCTGAATATTGTAGGAAGCTGAAATGGGTCAGAGCTATAAAAGAGGATGAGTTATTATCTAACTCTCCTCCCTGGATTTTCTGGGGTTTGTTCTTAATAAGAGAGATGGTCATCTCCATACCAAGTTTTACCATATCCTCTGCAAAGAAGCAGGATGAAATCAAATCACCTCTGGAAATAACTTCCCACCCCCAAATGCAGTGATTGGATAACTCAAAGGGTAACCAAACTACAACAGGTACTTCATCCACTTTCCCTGGAAGGTGATTTAAATGTCCATTTTAAATGTTCAACACATACCCCAGTGATATAACAAGTAGCATATAAAGAAAAGGTGAAACTTCTAAATACGCTTGGAGGAAATCTGTCCTCAGAATGTTAGAGCTCCAAAGGAAATATAAGGAAGTTTGTTTGCCAAGTCAGACACACATACAAGTAATTTCCATGTTATAGCTAAAAACACCATCACACAGCCAATCTTAAAATTTGGCTGCAGTCTGGCTAAAACTGAATTCTAGCAGCATATAAAGAAATTTACATTATCATGCATAAATTAGCAATTTTTAGTGCTTTAAATAGTAAATGGTACTTCTTAAAACTCAGCCAATAAGCTAACTGTGCATATTTATCCCCAGGAATCAAGGACTAAGATGAACATTGAATGTTGATAGTCGCCAAAATTGGAACGTAAGGTGTAATCTCTATTCTTGCTAAGTTTATAAGCACAGGGCAGAATGAGTCTTCAAATTTTAGAAACGGCCAAATATAATAGTGTTATCAGTGATTATCTGGGGTTCAGATATCATATTCAGATGATAATAAAATGTCACAATTAAACAATTCTATTATAAGTTGTGGAAATTTTTCCCATTTAAATTACTTTGCTTCCTAGTAGAAAATAACCATGTAAATCAATTAAGCAAAATATCTCTTGCCAACCTGTTCAGGAATGAAAGGAATTCAATCTTGGCGTAAAGATGAAGCCCAGAAATCTGAGACAACAGAATATAGAGATGAAAAGCTCCTGCCTTTCTTTTCACTGTCTGTATGCTAGAATTACAGTCCAGTTCTGTGGCACTCACCAGTCAAACAAAACACACACGCAGGTGGTATTTGGCCACTCTGATTTAAAAGACACAAAAACTTGCAAATACTTTGTACATACACACTTCTTACTTGATTGATTCCTAGGGAGGCTACTAAACAACACCTAGCAGAGAATCTAATTTTCATCCCTCTTCTCACATCTCCAAGAACTCTCTGCATTCCCAGAATTTGCCATGCAAGAAAGACAGAGAGAAGAAAAGGTTTCTGAATTATTCCAAACCAGTATCCCTGCCCCAAACTCTAAGTTGCTCTCTACTGCCTTCTAAAGGAGCTCAATATTACAGCAGGAAAAGAAGACCAGACTGCTAAAGCTTTCATATCATCCATCACACAACTATTATTCATTTTATTTCTGATGACTTAAAAACAAGAATGTGAAATTGATTTAAAATGAGGATTTCTTCAGTATAACATTCAAAACTCTTCTGAGACTTACGTTTTTCCATTTTGACTACCATGAGGAAATCATGCAAAAATCTTGCCACAGACTGTATATCACGTTTAAGCATAATTAATCCATTACCCCATCCCCCCAGGTCTGATCCACTTCCTGGAGTTTACACATCCACTAAATGAAGGTGCTAGACTGTACAGGCTCTATAAGAAGTGTCTCTAAGTTCTAAAAAACTGTGACTCAGTGATCCTTTATTTAAATTTAATTTCATTTTATTGAAGTACAGTTGATTTACAGTATCATGTTAGTTTCAGGTATACAGCACAGTGATTCAGTTATACATATATATACATACGTGTGTGTGTGTGTATATATATATATTTTTTTCTTTTTCAGATTCTTTTCCCTTTAGGTTAGTATAAAATATTGAGTATAGTCCCCTATGCTATAAAGTAAGTCCTTGTTGGTTATCTATTTTATATACAGTAGTTTGTATGTGTTAATCCCCACCTCCTAATTTATCCTCCCCCCTTTTTCCCCTCTGGTAACCATAAGTTTGTTTTCTATGTCTGTGCGTCTATTTCTGTTTTGTAAATAAGTTCATTTCTATCATTTTTTTAGATTCCACATATAAGCGATATCATATGATATTTGTCATTCTCTGTCTGGCTTCCTTAGTATGATCATCTCTAGGTCCATCCATGCTGCTGCAAATGGCATTACTTCATTCTTTTTTATGGTGACTCAGTGATCCTTGAATACATTGATTAGAAACTCAAATGAGAGAAATAAGCTGAGTATAGAACATGAGGGAATGGTGAGGGCTGTGACAAACTGGAGCACTCATGCCCCTTCAAGGGGCAACGATCTACTCAGATCTTGCGGATTATGTGGGCTCAGGGTTGGAAAAGCACCTAATTTTTTTTAAAGAAAAGCCCCCCAAAATGTATATAAAATCTCCATAATTTTGACCTTTAAATTACCACAAAACACTATACTGAGGGAAGGAAATCACAACAGATTGGATTTCGCCCACCAGAGCAGGCATCTCTGCTGTAAGATCATCTGTCGATGGCAACTGCACGCCAAGAGACAAACCAGACAAGGAAAAACTCATTCATCTCTCCTACAATGAGATTCATTCTATCAAAAAACCATCTGGTTAATAGAGACAGATGTAGCAGATGTGGTAATTGGAAGACTGCTTAAATCTTCCTTGGGTGTTTCATCTTAATTTTGAAACAAAGTAGCTTTATATGGCAGATTAAAGCATAAATAAATCACTCCCATAGTCTGGACTATTTCTTCCCCTGCTGGCTCAGTCCAAAAGCTCGGAGGACAGAGAGTCAGATGGATACACCCAAGAAGGAAGTGGAAGAAGAGCCTTAACATTTGCAGGAGGCCATGTCACCATTGTTGTTAGGAATCCTCTCCCAGGGAAGGGCAATGCAGGCCTGCTAAAACATAGAAGTTCCAGTCTTAACCCCTACTGTTACTTTTCCACATCTTGGGTCTGATTTAAACTTCGATCTACTCTACCTATCGGCATAATGGCCCTTCCTCACTTCCATTTATCCTTTCAAAAATGAGTGCAGACTCCACGTCCATTTTTCCCAGAGCTGACAGATCAAGGCATGGAGAAGAGATTTAGCAAATGAGGATGAGTTGGCGAGATGCCAACTCGTTTTCCTTTGCAGGTTAAATGCACCGTCTTATCTATATAACCTTTACTATCATTAGTCAAATCTCTATTTCAGCAAGCAGCACTGAAATCTCCTTGGTGACTGTTCCCAACTCAAATATATGACCTTTGAAGATTCCTGAAGGAAGCAGAGTTGCTAAAATTTAATAAAAAGACCCAATCTCTCCAAATATATTTATGCATTTACCAGAAATTCCCAGGGGGCCTAAATCCAGTATCATATCTGGATTAACAGCTCTGGAAAAAAGAGACAGACTGAGCAAGTGAAAAAGAGAGAGTGAGCGAGAGAACAAACCCTAAAATTATCCTACTAACCACTGTATAATAATTCACATGAGAGTTTCTCTCTATATATTAAAGAATGTATAATCCTGTACATACGATTAAGTTACTTAAAAAGCTAGCCAAATTTTTCTCAATCATTTAAAAATAAATTATTCCTGAAGGAGATACAAAGTTAAATTTAAAGAAATGGATGGATGACATCCATTTAAAGAAAATGGATGTAATTTAATCTCCAAAGATTTCTTCAGATCCCTATTAAAATTGTGTTACATCTCTAGCATTTAATTTTTCCCTTGAAAATGAATGTGTGAGAGCCATGCAGACTGCTTCGTTTACAATTTCACTGTATTGATTGCTGTCTGCAAGTGTTCTAATAATAGGCAAACAAAAGCAGAATTTATGTATTGTTTTGGTCTCTCGTTTTAAAAGTGGGTAAGGCCCATTTCTTTAAGTATACTTTTTTAAAGACAGGAGGTCAACAGAAAATATAAACGTTGGAAGTGACACCTAAGGTTATGTAAGACAGGAACCCAGGGGCCACTGAGTGGAATCGGTGGGATTCCGTAGACTTGCTGCATCATGTGGAGATTATAAATCAGAATAATCAGTCATGTTGTCAAAGGGTCAAGTGCAACCTGAAGACTCTACTCATGCTCAGACGGCACTGAATTCATTATGCATAGCTCTTGCTATGGATCATTCCGAATCAGCGGCAACTCTCTAAGCTGGTGTAAAAATACAACCCCCAGGCCCCAGAGCAGCAAATCAATAGTGATTATTATCAACAGCCTACTGAAGACCAAAAGAAAGGCAACATGTGGTGACCAAGGAGCTCCACAATTAAAGATCTCTCCTCCGCTAATTCTCATTTAAAACTAAAGAAATTAGACATTTCAATACAAACAGTTTAAGAATAACTGCCACCATCCATTAAATTTATATAGACCATGCCAGGCACCACGCCAATCACGTTACAGGCACCGTGTCAATAAATCCTGAGGAAGTCCTTGTGAGGCTGCCGTGTTTATCCCCATAGTCAGAGTTCATGGACACCCGTGGAGATAGACAGCCTGGTCAGGGTCACCCCACCAGTGAGTCAACCTGAGCTGCAGCCCAAACCCAAAGACTCTACCTCCAAAGCCACATTATCTTACCTAAGATGCTCCAACAACTAAAACTCCTAAACGCAGACTTTTCAGGAATAACACAGATATTTGTTAAAGTGAATTCAGAGAGGAAATGGTTGGTTATCCACCCCTCATTCTCTGTTCCCATCATTCGACTCTCCTGTGGTTTTCTACGGGTCTCGCTACAAAAGGACTTTCACTCTGTCACTGGATCTCAAACCCGTAAGAAAAGTTTCAAGAAACACCAGCAGACACACCTATTTGGGATTTGCCAGTGGTTATTTCTAGATGAATAAAGCCCCAGGGGACAAGAACAGAGCTCCCATTTAACAGAATACTATTAATTTCAAAGACAACATCATTCACCAAATATTACAAATACCTATATTCCTACCTGCCAGAACTGATTGTTAATATTGTCTACTTCAAGCCTTTTTAAATGGATGGATGGGTGGATGAGTGGATGGCTGGCTGCCCGGGCAAATAGCTAGACAGAAAGAGAGGTCGGCTTCAAAATTAATGATAAAAGCAACTTCTTCAGGTAAGGGACAAGTCACTCTTTGGAACTAATTTATTCATTCACCAAATATGCCTTGAATTAGAACTCAACAATATGGTAGTCACTAAGAATCCTATGGGGCACAAGACAATGGTATAATATTGCTCCAAGTGTTCCAATAGAGATAAGCAGAGAGTATTATGGGGACCTAGCAAGAGGGAGCTAAATCCCTGTCCTACAGACACCAGGGGTGTCTTCCTTCACAGGTGGCAAATGTCTACAGCACCAGGTGAGTGACATCAATGAGCTGTGGGGCCTGAAAGCCTGGTATTAAGGGATTCAGCCACTCCTCACTCACAACCAACTGCCCCCACCCACTGCCAGCCCTTCCAACCCTGCTGAAAGCAGGAAATAAAGGCTTTCAGTGAGTAGGTAGCCAGGGCCAGGTCACAAAGGCCCAGGTAAGTCATGTCAAATTAGAACCAATGGACAGGTTTCAAACAAGGAAGTGAGGTCATCAGATCCCACTTCATCAGCATCACTCCAGCTTCCTGTGGTAAATGGGTCAGAAGGGGATGATGGGGGGTCTAAAGTTTTACTTCAGGGATTACTGAAAACACATACCCACCCACGCATACCATTAGCCTATGAAACCAGCCTCATTAGGCCTCCTAAAATTAGAATCTGTATTCCTTTACAATTTTCTAACTTAAAAAGAAAGACTCAGGGTAAACAAGAGTGCTTTCAAAAGTTCTCCAGTTTTCTTTTCCACTTTGTGCCAATGGCTTCAGGCCACATCTTCTCACTACGGTCCCAAAGTGTTTAAATCGCGGGTTGACAATGAAAAGAGCAATGATCCTCTCCATGGCCTCCAAGAAGACTTATAATGGTTTTCTTGTGCTAGTTTAACCAAAGCCTCTGATAGGAAGGTATACTCAGTACACACACGTACCTCTGTGTGTACACACACGTACCTCTGTGTATACACACACGTACCTCTGTGTATACACACACACACCAAACCAGCAACCCATATTCACATTTCTGCCAGGACACAACATGGATCACCTTCCACTGGGGGTGCCTTTTACGTTTTTATGATCACGAACTGACAACGACACTAATGACTGATAATAACACTAATAATATTTTCTGAGTGCCAGGCATTGCACAAGGTACATTTCGTACCTGACCCTAATATTTAATCCTCGCCTGAATCCTAGGAGGTTAGTGCAATTACCATCCCCACTGTACAGGGACAGACAGCAATGCTTAGAGAGCTTAATGAGCTGGCCGACAGGTTACCCACCCAGTAAATTAAGATGCTGAGATCTGAACCTGGAGAGCCTGACTCCAACCCCTGTATTTCTCAAAGCCACACCCACCGTATCAAGTACAAGAACAACAGAGGCTGGTCTACAAAGGCGTCTGTTGTTATGTGTCAATAACAAAAACAAGAGCAACAACAGGCATGACTTATGGGGCATCAGGGACCAGGTCAAACATTTTACATAATCTCATTTAATTTTAAGAGATGATTCTCAGAATCCCTATGCTCATGTTTTGAGACAATGCATGCATTTTTTTTTCCCTTTTACAAAAATCCAACACATCCCAGAACATGTTTCTCATTCAATAATTCCTTTTCTATAGAGAGCAAATAAGGGCTTTGAACCCTGACGCATCAGAATGTGACGTGGGGCTGCACCAGGAATTTGTCCAAACGTTGGCAAATTCTATGGTCTCTGAGCCACTTTGTCCTCATCCATGAAATGAAAGTTCAGTCTTTTTTCCAGAACTCTTCAGAGGATGACATAAAATACCACATGTGAGTGAATGTGTGTGTGCAATGCCTGGGACCTGGCAGGATAAGTGCACAGCAGGGGGCCATGTCCTTATTCAAGCGAAGACCTGCAACCAAACTGCCTCCTGTGTTCTCACCCTTTTAATGAATTCCATTCTACACAAACTGTCTAGATTCGTTATCAGACTTCACCTGGATTCTGCTGAGTCGGTAAACTTCTCTGTCCCTGCATCTACAAAACCCTATAGCATTTGTCACACAACCAATACAGAAAACAGACTTAAGAAGCTGCTGTTAATTGAGGAAACCTGCTGATCGACAATATGTCTTGGAAATGTTTGTAAACAAACTCAGAAACATCTGCCCACAAACAAGCCTGAAAACAGATGCGAAATTTAGCTTTTGAAGGGGGTAAATAGAAGGTAGGGTGAAATAAGCCCTATCTTGTCGTCGATCTCTGGGAAAAAGAATCCTATCTGCTTTCTGTCTACAAAGGTATCTGCACAGAGTCCGAATGCTAGATACTTATAAGAATACAAACAGGAGTCATGATCATGCTCTCATTTTCCTGAGATCACGTGTTAAAATAAATATCTTTTTTCCCTTGGTGATAATATTCATAGCCTAGTGTAAAGAAGTTCCACCCTCTCAAAATCCATTCATTCACTCAACTGTATATCAAGTTCCTACTATGTGCCTGGTACCATTATACACAATGAGGAGACAGTCAAGAAGATCCCGAAGAGCTTGTCCATCCAGTTATTTATATTCCACCATCCCACTTCTAAGTCAACCAAGAAAACTGTTTCTGAAGCAAACCTAGTTTCTGCCAGTATTTTAAAACGCTAAAAAACATTTCCACTACTTTCATTAAGGCTTTTGTGAAAAATGAGTATTTTTCCCCCGTCCCTAGGGGAAGAAAATTTTCATTTTCTTCTGTTGGTTCTCTAATCTTGAGTGGGATACATTTTAGTAGAAGAAAAGAAACTCTGGGGAGAATTCATTTACACGTAGGAAAGATACATATTCGCCAAGACTCCACTATTGTGTGCAAGCTTTGTCCTTCTACTTCTTAAAAAATGAGACTTCACCCTCCTTCATTAGAATTCTAGTAAGGGGATGCACTTGAGTTTTGTGGGTTTTTTTTTTTTTTAACAACTCTTTCAAATTGTTCATTATATTACAAATCAGTTTTGAGGAGAGGTCAAAAGCATCTTGAGTATCTATCCACTGACAGAGAAAAGAAGGAGAGCTAACTTTGTTTTGTCTGCCTGTCTGTTTGTTTGTTGGCCACAATGCGCAGCTTGTCAGATTTTAGTTCCCTGACCAGGGATTGAACCCTAGCCCTTGGCAGTGAGAGCTCAGAGTCCTAACCACGGGACAGCCAGGGAAGTCCCAGGAGAGCAAACTTTGGAAAACGCTTACAATAGTTTGTTCATGGGCAGGTTACCTGCACTTAACTAAGTGTCAGAATTAAACAACCTGCATCAGAGAATTTCAGACCAGAGGAAGGGGATAGAATCATAGACCATCCAGCCCAGTGTCTCCCAAAATACACCCCACAGAACTAGTTTGCATGGGTCAGATGATGGGACTCTGCTGGTCAAACTTGAGTGGTCAAACCCTCTGGGCTCAGAGGGCCCAGAAGAATGACTGGCATACAGTGAGTGCTCAAGAACTACAAGCTGAGTGAATGAAACGGACGAGTCAGCGCAACCAGGAATGGGATGAATGGCACTCGCTCTTGAATGAATGTGACTGATTAGGACAAAATCTTATGTAGTTGATAGTATGGATGCAAAGGCTCCAAAGGTACGGAAAAAATACTTATGAAAGAACATTAAATCAAAGAAAGTAGATGTAGAATTTACTGTACTACAGGAGTTTAACTTCAGTAATAAGAAAGACTATCAGGAAACATGTTAACAATATAAAAAGTAAGAAAAATGTGCCCAAGTATTAACAGTGAAATCTCTGTGGGGTAGGACTATGGCTGATTTATTTTTTAACGTCTTAAAAATTGTGATAAAAATGTGTGTGTGTGTGTGTGTGTGTGTGTGTGTAAAAAACCCATTCAATTAGCTATTTTTAAGTATATAATTGAGTGGCATTAATTATACCCAAAATGTTGTGCAACCATCACTACTATCTATTTCCGAAACTTTTTCAATCGTATCTCAGTAAGACTGGGGGAAAAAAACTTAGTCATCACCTCAAACAAAAATTCTGTAATTATTAAGCAATAATTCGAATTGCCTCCTCCCACCCCTGGTAACCTCGAGTCCAGTTTCTGTCTCTATAAATTCTAAAGAATTCATTTAAGTGGATCATCTAATACTGGTCCCTTTGTGTCTGGGGACAATTAGCTTATTTCATTTAGCATAACGGTTTCAAGCTTCCTCTTCAACTGATATTTTTTAAAAATTTATCTTTGTATATTTGAATTTTTTTTTCAGTGGAAATGTTATATACAGGAAATCATCAGGCTTCATGGTTTAATAATGAGTGATAAACAGTGAAGCAGAAGAGAAAAGGGAAGTCACCCCAAGCAGGAAGAATATAGCAGGCACGGGGCAGAGGGGAGACAGTCTCCACAACGATGTGGGGAGCAGTGGTCAGTAACCAGCCTAACAGAGAGCAGATGCAAGCCAGAGTGCCCTGCAGAGCCCTTACCTCCAGACCCACTCCACTGACAAAAGCACAGAGCATATTACTTACAACTGAAGCCCTAGTTTTGTAGTCGAGTGTATTTCGCATGATTTGGCAGGTTACAAACGAACACAAGAAGACGGCATCTGTCAGGTTCCTTAGGAAACCAGGCAGAACGAAATATAATTCCTTACCTGAAAAACATAAACACATAACACATATTAAAATTCAATTGGTATAACTGTACGTCTTTCTTAGTCGTTTAAGCCACATGTTTAATCAATTATTTTTCTTCTCATGGAAGGCTGGCAATGACAAGGGGATACTGAAATCTTAATTTAAAGCACATTGTTCCCACAAATTCAAGATTGTTTTGATGGAAACGTTCCCATCTACGAGGTATATTTGATAAGTGTTCCTAACACAAATATATGAAACCACTGCATCAAACATAACTCAGAGTTGGCAGCAAGTATTAACAGGGCAATTAGTCATTTCCAGGACACGATAATCACATCATCAAATGAACCCTCCACTCGCACTCGAAATCCCATCTAACCCCTGAATTCACCCATTCACTAGTTGAATATCCATCCATTCACTCAGCACAACATTTATTGAACACAAACTATGTCCACTGATGATCCACAGAGAAAAAGCATGATACCAGCAATCAAGGACTTTAGATGCTAATGGAGAAATAAATGATGTTCAAGCCTCTTCCCTCTTTACTAGTAAATTCCTAAAAAATAACTGTATTCGCTCTTACTTCTTCTGCCTAGTCAATCATTGGTGCAGTAAGTATAATCAGAACATGTGTGTTAGGAATACATAACAGTGAACAAAAGCCCCAGTCCCTGCCCTCAGGGACCTTATAGTCTAGTAGCAAATACAGATGTTCTAATATAAGTGTGTGTAATGGAATGGTAGAACACAGAGATGCAGTATGAGGTGAGAGAAGGCCTCTTTGATGACACACGTCTAAACTGAGACCTAAAGAATTAACAGGACTTAAAGGAAGCATCATTTAGGTGGATGGAAGTGGTTCTCAAAGTGTGATCAGGGGACCCATGAGAATTCCTAAGATCCCTTCAGAGGATCTATAAGCTCAAACCCATTTCCTAATAATACTAACGTTTATGCCCTTTACACTCACTTTTTTCACAAGTGTACAGCAGTGTTTTCCAGAGGCTATGTGACTAGTGGCATCACAACACAATGAAGGCAGAAGCAATTATGAGACACCAACTGTCTTCTATTAAATCAGACCAGAAAGAGATTGGCAAAAATATAAAGGAATGTTATATTTTTTTAATTTCTCAGTTTCAACTTCTATAAAGGTGACTACATAAGAAACAAGGTATTTTTGCATTCGCAAATATATTTATGAGTTGAAAGGAGTAAACTATGGACTTCAATTAAATAATATATTGATATTGGTTCATCAATGGTAACAAAAATATACAACACATGAGGTTATTAATAAGAGAAACGATGGGTGAAGGGGAAAAGGATATTGGGAACTCTATATATTTTCTGTGCAATTTTTCTGTAAACCCAAAGCTGCTCTTAAAAACTGAAGTCTACTGAAAAGAGAGAGACTTAACACCATATACAAAAATAAACTCAAAATGGATAAAAGACCTAAATGTAATACTGCAAGTCATAAAACTCCTAGAAGAAAAACATAGGCAGAACAAACACTCTTTGACATAAATTGTAGCAATTTTTTAAAAAAATCTGTCTAGTAAGGCAAAGGAAACAAAAATGAAAATAAACAAATGGGACCTAATTAAACTTAAAAGCTTTGGCACAGCAAAGGATGTCACAGGCAAAACAAAAAGACAACCTACGGAATGGGAGAAAACATTTGCAAATGATATGACTGATAAGGAGTTAATATTCAAAATATATAAACAGCTCATACAACTCAATATCAAAAAGACAAACAACCTGATTAAAAAATGGACAGAAGACCCAAATATTCATTTTTCCAAAGAAGACATACAGATGGCCAACAGGCATATGAAAAGATGCTCAACACCATTAATCATCAGAGAAATGCAGATCAAAACTACAAAGAGATATCAGCTCACACCTATCAGAATGACTATCATCAAAAGACCACAAATAACAAATGCTGGATAGGGTGTGGAGAAAAGGGAATCCCTGTGCACTGTTGGTGGGAATGGAAATTGGTGCAGCCACTATGGAGAACAGTACCGAGGTTCTTCAAAAAACTAAAAACAGAACTACCATATGATCCAGTAATTCCACTGCTGGGTATATATCTAAAGAAAACAAAAACACTAATTTGGAAATATACGTGAACCCTAATGTTCACAGCAGCATTATTTACAATAGCCAAGATACGGAAACAACCTAAGTTTTCATCAACAGATGAACAGATAAAGAAGATGTTACACACACACATATACACACATGTACACACATTCTATAGAATATTACTCAGCCATTAAAAAAATGAAATTTCACCATTTGCAACAACGTGGATGGACCTAGAGGATATTATGCTCAGTGAAGTAAGTCACAGAAAGACAATTACTGTATGTTATCACTTACATGCAGAATCTTAAAAATAAAACAAACTAGTGAATATAACAAAAAAGAAACAGACTCACAGATACAGAAAACAAACTAGAGGTTACCAGTGGGGAGAGGAAAGGGGGAAGGGGCAAGACAGGGGTAGAGGACTTACAGGTAGAAACTATTATGCATAAAATAGATAAGCAACAAGGACTGGGACTTCCCTGGTGGTGCAGTGGTTAAGAATCCGCCTGCCAATGCAGGAGACAGGGGTTCAATCCCTGGTCCGCGGAGATCCCACATGCCGCAGAGCAACTACTGAGCTTACTAAGCCCATGCGCCAAAACTATTGAGCCTGCACTCTAGAGCCCGCGAGCCACAACTGCTGAAGCCCGCGCATCTACAGCCCATGCTCCACAACAACAGAAGCCACCGCAATGAGAAGCCCGCGCACTGCAACGAAGAGTAGCCCCCACTCGCTGCAACTAGAGAAAAGCCCGCACACAGTAACGAAGATGCAACGCAGCCAAAAAAAAAAAAAAAAAAAAGATAAGCAACAAGGACATATTGTACAGCACAGGGAATGGAGCCAGTATTTTATCATAACAATAAATGGAGTATAATCTATAAACATTTGAATCACTATGTTGTACCCCTGAAACTAATATTGTAAATCAATTATACTTTAAACAAGAAAGCTGGGGGGGAGATAAAGAGTGCTGAGATCAAAAGGTTTGAGAGCCACTGACCTATGAAAAAGCAGAATTGAAGCTACTGAAGGAGATGGACAGAGACACCTGTGAGCAGAGTGTTAGGCAACCAGGATGAGAGAAGATGGTAACTAGAACGAAGGTGTGGCTCTGAAGAAAGCTGTCCGACAAGATAAATGCTTCCTGGAGGAGATGTTGTCAAACCTGACGCCTGGTTGACAAGTAGTATTTGGCCAGGCTAGGAATAAGGGATGAAAGGCACAACAGTGTTGACACTGGGGGGAACACATGTGCAAAAAGGCAGAAACAACTCAGGATCTCAAAGCAGCCCTGAGAAAGGGGGCTAAACCAGAGGCTGGAGAAGACAGAGGAGTGATGACGGTGGTCGTGATGGCAGCCTCAACTAGGCCGGCCAGCAGCAGCTTGAGAGAAGAAGATCGCTTCAGAGATATTTTGGAATAGCATTGATGGGACTCTGGGAGTGACAAGATGCACAGAATTAAAGATAGGAAACACAGCACAGATAGCCAGTTCTCTCTAGTGGAAGAGCTAATGGGTGTCTAAGACTTGGTCACACAAGAGTGGAAGGCAGTCAGTGGCAGCCAGCAAACCCTAGCAGAGGTGGTGATGAAGATGAAAGAAACCCAATGCCTGGAAGTGCCTGATAAATGTGATTAGTAATAGCGGTTGTTAAGACTATTATTGGAGCTCTCCTTATAACTGAACATCAGGACAAATAAAGATGAATTTGATTCTGTTCTATGTAAAACGTGACCAAAATCAGCTGTTAAACTGTGCTGCGGGCTAATCATCTATTATGTGAGTGAGGTTGAAAGTTATATTCAGGAAGAGCTGATATTACAGAATCAAATGCGGGCCAAGCAAACAAAGGGGAGGCCTCCAGCTATTTTCTGGAATCGTTATTTTAAAATACATGTTTTGTTTGAGCCTCCGCAGGCAAGGTCCAGGTGATACCAACAGAGCATCCTCGCTCCACCTGCTTAATAACCCTGGGGGGAGGATTTAAAGTCAAAACAATGATGCAATGGAAGACGGGTCGGGAAGGCTGCAGCACAAATGAGGAAAATCCAGCCTCCTGGAGGGCAAGGCTCTGGTGAAGGGCAGGCAGAGCAGGATGGGGTCCAGTCGTTGCTGAAGCTTAGATAAACGCCACAAATTAAAATCAGAAGGCTGAAGCCCGCAGGCAAACACGAGAACAAGATGAGTGGGTAATCAGTAAAATGATGGTTGGGGACCATAAAGCAAGCATCCTGTAATTTTGCAAAGCATGCTGATGGAGACGGGGACAGAAATCTGGAGAGCCTATTGATAAAAGGAGTTCATCAGGGAGGTACTCATGTCACAGAGGGGTTGGGAAAATAGGATTTTATAAAAGTGATGAGAAACTGGGATTTATAACCAGAGAGGTAAAAAAGGGATCTTTAATATTGCTTCTCATGTAGAGACGCATCTCCATCTAAGACAAAATCTGGCATTAACAATCAAATTAACAAATGAAATGAATGAAGAGGATGAACTCATAAATTTTATAAAAGACTCACAACACAGGTCCTCTATAAATTGTGATTTATTTAACAAATGCTGGTTTATACACAGTTGGGAAACCTATTCAATGTCATTAGCAACTCTGAGAATCAGACTTAAGTTCAAAATTTGCTATGTAGATTAGACTTTCCCCAAATGTGGCAAAAGGACAGCCTAGCTGTCTCTCACTTGAGATATCTGTGGAAAATGCACACTTCAGGGCCCCAATTCAGATCCATTTCACTGGAATCCTTGGGTCACAGGAATGTGAAATTTCCACAAGCTCCCCTAAGGACTTTTACAAACAGTGAAATTTGAAAGCCACCAGGGGAAAGCAAGTAGACCTCGAAGGAAGGGCTTTTACATACTCAACTGTTCTCAATCAACACAAGAAATAAAGTAATACTTGGAATTTTTGGAGCTGAAGAAAGAATTTTACAACAGGAGGTATCTTTGGATATTGAAATGAGTTACCAAAGAAGACACAGCTTGTAAAAATCTCTTGAACCTTCCTTTATATAAGATGCAGTCAGAACGAAATAGTGACTCTAACAAAAAAGAAAAAGAGTAACAGATACAGACAACAAACTAGTGGTTACCAGTGGGGAGAGGAAGGAGGGAGGGACAAGACAGGGGTAGAGGATTAAGAGGTAGAAAATACTATGTATAAAATAAATAAATAAGCTACCAGGATATACTGTACAGCAGAGGGAATATAGCCAATGTTTTATAATAAGTATAAATGGAGTATAACTTTTAAAAATTGTGAATCACTATATTGTACATCTGAAACATGTAATACGGTAGATCAACTATACCTCCCCCCAAAATGACTCAATGCTAGTTTAAAAAAAAAAAAAAAAAGATGCAGTGGGCAAGTTATTTAACCTCTCAGAGCCTCACTTTCTTCATCTTTAAAATGGGGATAAAAAATAATGTAAATCTGTTAGGAGGACTGACCCAGCTAATACATTTACTATGTACATTTACATTTACTATGCCTGGCACAGAGCAAATGCCTGATAGGTATAAGCTATAATTGTTTGGATGAAATATCTGATTAAAATGGTATAACTAGTTCCTCATTCAGAAGAGAAGAGTGTCAATTACATTTCTACCCTTAGCCCTGAGAGTCTCTGAAGTACAAGTAAGGATCCTTCATCTGGCAGCTTCTCACAAAGAAAGAAACAAACTGTCCTGCCCCCTGCTGGGCAACAGGATATTAACAGAGAGAAAAAGAGAAATGAGAGATGTTTGCAGCATCAGAGTCAGGCCAGAGAGGTTTCACTGTGTGGAGGGTCAGCTTCACAGAGCAAACACTGTCTCTCTTTGTCTACTTTCATGTCTCTTTTCAATCTCAGATTATGACGTCACGTTGACCTTCGGAGAAAAGGGCGCTGTTCTACACGGTTCCAATAAGCTGCTTTCTAAAAAACACTTCCTAGACACTAGCAGTACTTCTTACCAAGAGGACAAGATGACAACTGTGTCATTTAATAGTGGCCTTAGGAAAGAGACACCGATGACAAAGACAATTTCCAAATGTCACTGAAAAATGGTCTTCGTAAGTATCACTGAGTCAAATGTGGACGGTATGTGTGTGCATGTGAATGTGCATACTACATATATTTTTCTCCTTCACTGAAATACATAAGAATTCTACAGTTAAGTTCATGTAACATTTTTACAGCTTAGAAGAAGACATAACAATAAAAAGACTTGATCACTAACTAATTTTTAAAATTTCCTTTTCTGTTTAATTCAGTCTTTTACAAATACAGAATTCCTTATGGAAGAAATTTTTAAAGGTATTTATCTTTAAAGCTGCTTTTTTTTTTTTTTTAAATGAAATGGTGGTTGTTTTTTTTTTTTTTTTTAATTTATTTATTTATGGCTGTGTTGGGTCTTCGTCTCTGTGCGAGGTCTTTCTCTAGTTGTGGCAAGTGGGGGCCACTCTTCATCGCAGTGCGCAGGCCTCTCACTATCGCGGCCTTTCTTGTTTTGGAGCACAGGCTCCAGATGCGCAGGCTCAGTAATTGTGGCTCACGGGCCCAGTTGCTCCGCGGCACATGGGATCTTCCCAGACCAGGGCCCGAACCCGTGTCCCCTGCATCGGCAGGCAGACTCTCAACCACTGCGCCACCAGGGAAGCCCTAAAGCTGCTTTTTAACGACACTTAAACGTATCTCTAAGATCTGGATTCAGAACTCAGGTTCTGTCCTTTAATATGAGGTCAGGGGGGCTTCCCTGGTGGCGCAGTGGTTGAGAATCTGCCTGCCAATGCAGGGGACACAGGTTCGAGCCCTGGTCTGGGAAGATCCCACATGCCGCGGAGCAACTGGGCCCGTGAGCCACAACTACTGAGCCTGTGCGTCTGGAACCTGTGCTCCGCAACAAGAGAGGCCACGATAATGAGAGGCCCGCGCACCGCGATGAAGAGTAGCCCCCACTTGCCGCAACTAGAGAAAGCTCTCGCACAGAAACGAAGACCCAACACAGCCAAAAATAAATAAATAAATTTAAAAAAAAAATGAGGTCAGGCAAGTCACTTAATCTCTTTAAGCTCTAATTTTGTATCTAAGATGAGGAAATGCCTACTTAGTTTTCTTGTGAGGCAAAAAAGAAATAACGTATAGGAAACTGCTTTACAAACGGTAACCAATCACATAAACATAACTTAAAGTCAAAATGAACTATGTAATTAATCCAAAATGGTTGCTCTCAACAAAATCTGAGAAATGATCTGCAAAGGTACAACTGCAATTCCAGAGGTATGATTCTTAAGCACCCAGGACAGCCAAGCTACTAAGGGGATGGTATCATGAAGGCATCTATTTTTGGTTGAGGACAAGGCCTTGATGTGTCCCTGTGTGTTGACAAAGACTCCCTGCTTGACCAAACTTTAGTTGGGCTCCTCCAAGCCTTCTTCTTGGCCTTGGCCCTCATTCTGTCTTTAGCCTGCCTAGTCCCATTTTAGCAAAGAATCATACTAAGTCATCTTCCCCACCCTTGATATCTGATTATCTTAACCTGTCTTCAGCTACAATCTTGTTAGCTGACCACATGGATGCAAGCAATTTTTCAATGGACACAATGTCAAACAGATCAAGTAAATTAGTCTACCCCCAACATTAGCTATAATCACACAAAATCTTTCTCCTTGTTTTTCAAAAGTTCCTCACAGAGAGCTTTCTTCTCCTTCCTAACCCATTTTCTATTCACTTGAAATCTAATACATGATGGCTCCTGCTAGAACTCTGTAATTTTTTCCAATTATTTTAAAGCATAAAAGCAAAACTTATATTTCCTACTTATCAATGAGAGACAGAATTTTGATCATTACCACAAAGGGTAAATCAAGCAAATATGCCAGGATCTGATGTAAAAACAACGGCGCATTAAAAATTAATTTCTATCCCTATTCAAGTGACAGCTACATGAAGGAAAAAAATAAAGAGCTAATTAGTGATGATATGAAAAAAAATTAACTATTTAAAACACCTATTAAAGACATTAACATTCAGGGCACCTGAAAACATATTCACCCCATCTGATGCTCACTCACTTGTTTTTCAGTCCTCAGATTTTTAGCCTCGTCATCATTTTTCAAGAGTAAGGAAGTTATTTCACAAGCTTCCAAAACAAACATTTTATTAGCTGTATTTCATTACGTACTTTTTTTTTTTACTGTTGAGTCTACCTTTTTAGCAGGGCCATTGTGAAAGGAAATACCTTAAGGACAACAGTTTTACATAAACCAGTTTTCCCCCCAAAGGCAGTGTTAGTTCCAGGCAGCTAAAAGAAGTAAAACTTTGGAGAAGCCCCACTAGGTTTCAAATTCTTTATTCTCATTATTTGAAACCAAATATGCCAAGTTACAGATGAACAAATGGCACATTCCTAGTCAACTAATCTGAACATTATCTTGGAGGCTAAACCCATTTGGAGTATATCAGTTGACTGCTACTTTCCATGTTTAAAAGAGAGTATCTTCCATATAAAAAGGGGAAGGGGGAAGGATCAGCTAAACATCTATTTTACACCCCAAAACACAATGCATTTACATTATCTCAATTTTTTCACCCATATCCCGCACCCTTACCACCAGCCAATGGCAAACACCAATTTGTACTCTGTTTCTATGAGTTCTCATGTCTAAGTGAGATCACAGAGTATTTGTCTTTCTCTATACCATGGAGGCCCATCCCTGCTGACACAAATTACAGGATTTCCTTCCTTTTTATGGCTGGATAGTATTTCACTGTACATACATACACCATTTTTTTTTAAACAACTTTATTGGAGTATAATTGCTTTACAGTGTTGTGTTAGTTTCTGCTGTATAACAAAGTGAATCAGCTATATGTATACAAATATCCCCATATCCCCTCCCTCTTGCGTCTCCCTCCCACCCTCCCTATCCCACCTCTCTAGGTGGTCACAAAGCACGGAGCTGATCTCCCTGTGCTGTGCAGCTGCCTCCCACAAGCTAGCTATTTTACATTTGGTAGTGTACATATGTCCATGCCACTCTCTCACTTCGTCCCAGCTTACCCTTCCCCCTCCCTGTGTCCTCAAGTCCATTCTCTACATCTGCGTATTTATTCCTGTGCTGCCCCTAGGTTCCTCAGAACCTTTTATTCCATATATATGTGTTAGCATACGGTATTTGTTTTTCTCTTTCTGACTTATTTCACTCTGTATGACAGACTCTAGGTCCATTCACCTCACTAAAAATAACTCAGTTTCATTTCTTTTTATGGCTGAGTAATATTCCATTGTATATATGTGTCACATCCTCTTTATCCACTCATCTGTCGATGGACACTTAGGTTGCTTCCATGTCCTGGCTATTGTAAACAGAGCTGAAATGAACATTGTGGTGCATGTCTCATTTTGAATTATGGTTTTCTCAGGGTATATGCCCAGTAGTGGGATAGCTGGGTTGTATGGCAGTTCTATTTTTAGTTTTTTAAGGAACCTCCATACTGTTCTCCATAGTGGCTGTATCAATTTACATTCCCACCAACAGTGCAAGAGGGTTCCCTTTTCTCCACATCCTCTCCAGCATTTATAGTTTGTAAATTTTTTGATGATGGCCATTCTGACCAGTGTGAGGTAATACCTCATTGTAGTTTTGATTTGCATTTCTCTAATGATTAGTGATGTTGAGCATCCTTTCACGTGTTTGTTGGCAATCTGTATATCTTCTTTGGAGAAATGTCTATTTAGGTCTTCTGCCCATTTTTGGATTGGGTTGTCTGTTTTTTTGATTCTGAGCTGCTTGTATACTTTCAAGATTAATCCTTTGTCAGTTGCTTCATTTGCAAATATTTGCTCCCATTCTGAGGGTTGTCTTTTTGTCTTTTCTATGGTTTCCTTTGCTGTGCAAAAGCTTTTAAGTTTCATTAGGTCCTATTTGTTTATTTTTGGTTTTATTTCCATTTCTCTAGGAGGTGGGTCAAAAAGGATCTTGCTGTGATTTATGTCATAGAGGGTTCTGCCTAGGTTTTCCTCTAAGAGTTTGATAGGGTCTGGCCGTACATTTAGGTCTTTAATCCATTTTGAGTTTACTTTTGTGTATGGTGTTAGGAAGTGTCCTAATTTCATTCTTTTACATGTAGTTGTCCAGTTTTCCCAGCACCACTTATTGAAGAGGCTGTCTTTTCTCCATTGTATATTCTTGCCTCCTTTATCAAAGATAAGGTGACCATATGTGCGTGGGTTTATCTCTGGGCTTTCTATCCTGTTCCATTGATCTATATTTCTGTTTTTGTGCCAGTACCATACTGTCTTGATTACTGTAGCTTTGTAGCATAGTCTAAAGTCTGGGAGCCTGATTCCTCCAGCTCCATTTTTCTTTCTCAAGACTGCTTTGGCTATTCAGAGTCTTTTGTGTTTCTATACAAATTGTGAAATTTTTTGTTCTAGTTCTGTGAAAAATGCCATTGGTAGTTTGATAGGGATTGCATTGAATCTGTAGATTGCTTTGGGTAGTATAATCATTTTCACAATGTTGATTCTTCCGATCCAAGAACATAGTATATCTCTCCATCTGTTTGTATGGTCTTTGATCTCTTTCATCAGTGTCTTACAGTTTTCTACATACAGGCCTTTTGTCTCCTTAGGTAGGCTTATTACTAGGTGGGGTTTTTTTTTGTTTTTTTTTGTTTTTTTGCAATGGTAAATGGGAGTGTTTCCTTAATTTCTCTTTCAGATTTTCCATCATTAGTGTATAGGAATGCAAGAGATTTCTGTGCATTAATTTTGTATCCTGCTACTTTACCAAATTCACTGATTAGCTCTAATAGTTTTCTGGTAGCATCTTTATGATTCTCTGTGTATAGTATCATGTCATCTGCAAACAGTGACAGTCTTACGTCTTCTTTTCTGATTTGGATTCCTTTTATTTCTTTTTCTTCTCTGATTGCTGTGGCTAAAATTTCCAAAACTATGTTGAATAATAACAGTGAGAGTGGGCAACCTTGTCTTGTTCCTGATCTTAGAGGAAATGTTTTCAGTTTTTCACCATTGAGAACGATGTTGGCTGTGGGTTTGTCATACATTGCCTTTATTATGTTGAGGTAGGTTCCCTCTATGCCGACTTTCTGGAGAATTTTTATCATAAATGGGTGTTGAATTTTGTCAAAAGCTTTTTCTGCATCTATTGAGATGATCATATGATTTTTATCCTTCAGTTTGTTAATATGGTATATCACATTGATTGATTTTCAGATATTGAAGAATCCTTGCATGCCTGGGATAAACCTCACTTGATCATGGTGTATGATCCTTTTAATGTGCTGCTGGATTCTGTTTGCTAGTATTTTGTTGAGGATTTTTGCATCTATGTTCATCAGTGATATTGGCCTGTAGTTTTCTTTTTTTGTGACATCTTTGTCTGGTTTTGGTATCAGGGTGATGGTGGCCTCATAGAATGAGTTTGGGAGTGCTCCTCCCTCTGCTATATTTTGGAAGACTTTGAGAAGGATAGGTGTTAGCTCTTCTCTAAATGTTTGATAGAATTCACCTGTGAAGCCATCTGGTCCTGGGCTTTTGTATGCTGGAAGATTTTTAATCACAGTTTCAATTTCAGTGCTTGTGACTGGTCTGTTTATATTTTCTATTTCTTCCTGGTTCAGTCTTGGAAGGTTGTGCTTTTCTAAGAATGTGTCCATTTCTTCCAAGTTGTCCATTTTATTGGCATACAGTTGCTTGTAGTAATCTCTTACCATCCTATGTATTTCTGCAGTGTCAGTTGTTACTTCTCCTTTTTCATTTCTAATTCTGTTGATTTGAGTCTTCTCCCTTTTTTTCTTGATGAGTCTGGCTAATGGTTTATCAATTTTGTTTATCTTCTCAAAGAACCAGCTTTTAGTTTTAATGATCTTTGTTATTGTTTCTTTCATTTCTTTTTCATTTATTTCTCATCTGATCTTTACGATTTCTTTCCTGCTGCTAACTTTGGGTGTTTTTTGTTCTTCTTTCTCTAATTGCTTTAGGTGTATGGTTAGGCTGTTTATTTGAGATGTTTCTTGTTTCTTGAGGTAAGATTGTATTGCTATAAACTTCCCTCTTAGTACACCACATTTTCTTTTTCCACTCATCCATTGATAGAAACTTGGGTTGCATCTGTGTCTTGGCTATTATAAATAATACTGTGATGAACATGGGGGGTGCAGACATCTCTTTGAGACAGTGATTTCATTTCCTTCAGATATATTCAAATTGCTGGATCCTATGGTAGTTCTATTTTCAATTCTTTGAGGAACCTCCATAACGTTTTCCATAGTAGCTGTACCAATGTACACATTCCCGCAATGAATGCTTACAACAATTCACCCAAGAAGGTAGTTATCTCCTTTTGACAATTAAAGAAAAGACTTAGAAAAGTTAATTGACTTGTCTGGGTTCATGGTTACTTCTGACCAGATGCAGCCCATACTATTTGCCCTATACCTGTGGTCTGTGATAGTGGCACATTTGCACAAGCATGTGGGAGTTTATTTGAAGTAAAAATCACTGTTTTGCGCAGAGTTGTAGAGAAGGCAGGGAAAGAGTGTGGGCGGTATTAGAATTAATTTCTTCCACACAGTCTGTGCTGGGATTCAGCACGAGGTAGTAAAAATTTACATACAGGCATATAAAATGAGTATCTTCTAAAAAATGTAAATGAGACCCAAGGATATGACTATATATATTGATGACCTACAGGAAGGTTAGTGCAATGCTTTAATATTTTCTCATGTGAATAATAAAATTAACTTACCCCAATCAAGCAAGCCTAGAAAAAAAATTAAGGCAACAGCTATTCTTCAAAGTTACCATAATTATTAAAATAAAATCTCATTAACCCTGTGCCAACTTATTTCAGATAGTGCCAATTCCGGAAAACTGTTACCCCGGAGGCAACTTTATGCATTATTATGTTGTAATACAAACAGTGAATAATCTTTGAACCTGGATAATTCAAAATCTATCATCTCTGATCTCTTCCATGTTAAATTCATATAGTGTTACCTTTATCCCTCCTCCACTTGTGAAAAAGCTCTCCCCTTAAATCTTTAAAATACTTTCAACTTTCAAAATGAAAGATTCCAAAGATATTCTAAATCTGGGAACAACTACACAATATGCAGGTGATGAAAACATTAATATGGGAGAGTTCATGGATTTCTTCCTCTCTCTTTCCCAACGAGTTTCCTTCCTGACCTCCATTGGTTGAAAAGAAAAGGGACAAACTGATATAGTTTTCCACACCAGAGTTAAAATGGAGGCTGCCTTCCACTGGAGGAACAGGACCTGTTGAGAAGAAATTGTACACATTTCTGTGCAGCACAGCTAAGGAAATGAATGGTGGTACATGATGGTGTAAATGACAGCAAAGTCCTCACACACTGAGGAGCTAGAGAAAAGAGAAGCCAGAAAATTTCAGTGAGAGCTGTCAAGTAGTCAGTAATTTTGGACCACCTTCAATATCTCGTAAAAACATGAGTGAAGATCAAAATTCTTGTTGGGACCATGCTTCTTTAAATGCTACACTGCTCTAGGACCACACAGCATGAGTATAGCGTTATAAACATGACATGTGTATGCCAGCTTCCGGCACCTGCTATCCACAGAGGTCTCTATAGCAACAAGCCTTTCATAAGTATCTGGACATCCTGAGATATGCTCTTTGCCCACTGTACATGCTCCAAAGTGAAGTATGGTGGCAGTCTCTTCCTGTAAACTACATGTATGAAAAAATATGGTCATATTCCCAAGTGACACATCCTGAGTTCAATGGTAGACATTCTTATCATCAATGCAGAGTACTCAGAGCTAAAATGAAAACTGTATGGTAGACACTTCAGTCTTAACTAAAACAAAATAATGCCCACAAATAAACTATCATAACAAATACTTAACTACTACCTACTTAATTCTGTTACCTACCCTTGATGAAAAATAGAATTCCTTTGGAACTTATATCTGAACCTGTACATAGAAGGCCAAGTTTGAAAGCTTTTCAGTTCAAGAAGGTAACTCTAAAACCATAATGAAATAATTCTATTTCAGACACTTAAGAAGATATACTTCAGAATCTCATAACATATCATAGATTTGGGTTGTTACAGTTTTGAATGTAAAGTTTATAAACTCATTTAAAAGCCCTTCTCAAATTATGGAGATTTCCATGTTATTTTTTACCAGAAATTTGGAGAAAAAAATACATTTGATTGTCTATGTAGACGCTTTCCATCCTCACTGTGTTTGAGCTCACAATAAGCACTGATTTATAACCATTTTAGAGGGCGTTTATAGAAAAGAGATTTTCTGAAACATGAAAACAAAGAAACTCCACTGTAGCTATATAACCAGTTGTTTTTTTAATATACTATAAATTAAATTTCTATAAATAAAACCATACCCTCTTAATGACTTAAACCATCTTCTCAGAAGTGTCTCACATTATGCAGGGGCAAATAACAACTGCAGTCTTAGGTTTCTCTGCCAGCTTCTCTGCCACTTGATCCATTAAAATGGAACTCTAAAATGAATTCTTTTAAAAATTAAAAAGAGGAAAGAAAAGAAAAAAATATTCATTTCTGCTTTCTCTTGTTTAAAAGTTGAGATTTTCATCTTTTGATATACAAAGTAAGACACACTTGAATTTTAACTAAATGAATCACCTAATTTCCTCTGAAAAACACAGACAGACATTCTGCTCCAGGGAGATACTGAAGAGCATTTCTTCTCTTGCCAGAAACTTCTCTCAGGAAGAGCTAACATGAGAGGCCCATTTCTGTGATGTCTCAGCACCTTTCATACACACAGCTCGAAGGCAGCTGAAATCCTAGAGCCTAATTAAGTGGTTCTAACCCCGAAAAAGGACACTTGCTGATTTCAAGAGCTACTGACTCTCCAGGAGATAAACCTCCCAGTCCTAGTTGAGTCTCTCAGAGACTCACCAAAAAGGACAAAAGGAAAAAAAAAAAAAAGACATGGTTAAACGAATCACCTTCCCATGTCAAGAAAACAAAGCAGACCATGGCGGGGTTGGGGGGAGGTGCGGGCAGAATAAGACTAACATAACAAAACCAAGGGAAGGGAAGGGAGGGAAAGAAAGGTTATTCGTCATCTTTAAAGATCTTCCTGCTACTGATTTTATTATATTCAAAACTTTCCAAATATTGGACAGCCAGTCTGTCTCACTGCTTTTTTCTTTTAATCACATGGAGCTCGTACCCATGAAAGGCACTCTTGAAATACCTGGGAAAATTCCTCTTTATCCAGAGTGGACCAGATTTTGCAAACTGTCCACAGGGACTCAGTGTCACACTTTACCCAGCCTGTAGTATATTTATTTTAAGTGAATTAGTTTCCAATATATAATTTCAGAGCAATGGTTCGCAACTGGGGGTGACATCGCTCCTCCTCCTGCCCCAAGGGATGTATGGCAATATCTGAAGACATTTTTTGTTTTCACAACTAGAGGAATGCCACTAGCAGGGAAAGGGTAGAGGGCAAGGGATGTCACTAAACATCTCACAATGCACAGACGTCCCACAACCGGAGGTGTCCAGACTAAAATGTCTATCGTGTCAAGCTTGGGAAACCCTGTCCTAGAGAAATCAATGATAGCATTTTTGTTGCCTTCACTCATTGAGACCACTGTTTCTCAGCAGGCAATAAACTTTATGACTCAAAACTCTTCATTAACTCTAACATATCCCTCCAAGAAATCTGAAAAATAGGCAAATGTTTACTTATTTCCCACTTTTAAGAAATAACACACTTGGGACTTCCCTAGTGGTCCAGTGGTAAAGAATCCATCCTGCAATGCAGGAGACGCAGGTTCGATCCCTGGTCAAGGAACTAAGATCCCGCATGCTGCGGAGCAACTAAGCCCGCGCACCATAATGAAGAGCCTGCGTGCCACAACTAAAGACCTGACGCAGCCAAAAAGAAAAAAAGAAAAAAAAAAAGACACTCAATGAACACATATGTTTGTGAATGTTAGCCGAATTCACATATTAAATCCATCTAACACTTGCGAGCTTTCTTATACATTACCTCACAGCTACATATGCCTTACCACACACAGCCCCAGAAAGGAGAAGCATCATGCTCATTGGCAAGAGAAGGAAACTGGGCTTGAGGGAAATAAAGCAATTTGTCTGGATTTTCCCAATGGGTGCACAGGAGAGCAGGGAACTGAATCCTGTCCCTAATTGTGCTGTTCTTCCTCCCACTACAATGATGCTCTCTTCCGGGATAGTTTTGTGAATACGGAACTGAGCTGCTAAAACTGTAACCATCCTCATCAACACCAAACACTGACAGACGTTATAAACCTGTCCAAGTCTCAGTTTCCTTGCCTGTAAAATGGGCTTATGTTGTAAGGAGTAATTGAAATAATGCTCCTTAGTCTGTACTTGGCACAAGACGACCTCTCAGAAGAACAAGCAGCTGTTGTTGTTATTTGTGTTAACTGGGATCCCAGGCCAAGGGTGTAATTATAGCAGAATAATATTTGAGCAAACAACCCAACGGTGGGAGAGGAAAGCCACCACGAACAGCATCTACTGTAAATATCTTTGCCCAGTAAAACTAATTTGAGTCTAATCTCCTTGTTTAAAGGGATAGGTGAAACAGACTCAAAATGGAGCTCATTTTAATGTGACTGATGTGGCACTGAAATTAAAACTCAAGCCCGATTGAAATCAGACAGCCCAGATTCAAATCCTGGCTCTACCACTTTCTAGCACTGACCAGTAGAAAGTTACATAACACTGTTAACATTCAGTTTCCTTGGCAAAGTTGGACATTACAACAGTACTTCCCCCTCATAGAATTGTTTTGAGATTCTTATGATACAATGTATGTCAAACTCTTAACACAGGGTCTAGCACATTGTACACGTAGAATAAATGTTAACCATCACTACTGATGTTGCTTTTTGCTATCATCACCATGATCGTCATCAACACCATCATCATCCGTAACGCCAAGTTCACAGCAGGCTCACAACAAATGTCTGCTGATTAATAATTGCTAACATTTAATGATTATTTACTACGTGCCAGACACTGTACTATGAGGTAGTTACTATTATTATCCGCATTGAAAAGGAAGACACTGGCCACCAGAGAGGTTAAGAAACTTGCCCAAGGTCACACAGCTAGAGAGTAGCAGAGCTGAAATTTGAGCCCAGGCTATCAAGCTTCAGAGCCTACATCCTTAGCTACCTGACAACGTTGTCTTATAACAGAGGATCAGTGAAAGAGAGGGAGGGTGAGAAATTTCTCATAGACCTAAAATCTCAACATATGAGCTTTACCTCAAAACCAGGAAAAGAAACTTCATGCCTGAGCTGGTCTGTCAGAAGGAAGCTTCTTGGAAACACTTCTTTGAAATAAGGGATGGAGGAAGGTGGGAAATTTTCTTTGAGTACAGTGAGCTTGTTTGTCATTTTAAACGTATTTAGTGTGTATAGACAGATGACCTAAAGACAGAATTAGGGATCCCTGACAAAGGCAGATACTGAAGAAGGAAAGGATGGAGCCTCTTCCCACGACAGATGCAGCAAAATAACGTGTGTTATTTTAAACCCTCAATCTTGACCCTCACCAGGCCATGTCCAATTTCCAGAGTGACCCTGAGATGTAGAAGGCAAAAGATAGGATTTTTCGGGAAAACCAGCTTTTAGGCATCATAAAGCTATACAACTTCACCATCTGATCACCAACCAAATTCAGAGGAATCATTATTCAATGCGAGATTGTAACTGGAGACACCGACACAGCCAGAGAAGGCAAATGGAGTCAATTTAAGAACACCGTTAGAAATGTCTAGGAAGAATCAATCATTTCCAATAGTCCTAGGAGTAGTCTTGTCAAGTAAGGACTCTACAGAACTACAGCAAAATACCAAATCCCAACATTGTTAAGCCATTTCCTATAGTAATTACATGAGGTTTCATTCCTAACCTCTCCAAACGCTTTTATGTCTGTCTCTTTTGTACAGCGGCAAAGGCAGAGAGTTTAAGAGGAGAGAACCATTTTGCTTCAAACAAGCCACCAACTGAATGGACAATGCCGCAAAAGAAGTCTTTATTCTGTCAGCCAGCCTGCTCCTCGTAACCAGCCGAGAATGAGTCTGGAATGCACAACTCTGTGGCAGTCACGGAAAACAGATGCCCGAGATGGCTGCAGGTAAAACTGATGGGGCTTGCCTCTCAGGACCACTTGGTAGGGGATGTGACCCGTTTTATCTCCCCTCCAAGGGGAGGACTGCTGGGCTTCCAAGTGTTTGTGAAAACAAGTCAGGTGCTACAAGAAATGAAAAATGGTCTTGACAGGACAAAGAGCTGCATTTTCCAGACCCGATGGACACAAAGCTAGGACTGTTAACCCTTCAGGAATCAAGCCTCACTAGAGCAGATGGTGATATGAACCCGGAAAGTTTCAGGAGGTCAACAGGGCAGTGGTGGGAACTGCTTCCCATTTTCATTCCGGCAACTCACTCTCCTGTATGCAGCACTCATAATACTCAGAACGATTGCATTTCAACAGGTAAAAATCACTTCCAAAGCCCAGGTCCTTTCAGGCAGGCAAACCATGAATGATCACAGCTCAACTGGTTCTACTTCTCCCTCTCCAACAAAAACCACAAACATGTCCTGGGAAGGGGTTCCCATCGGCACCTCCTTGAAAATCCATCTCTCTTCTCCAAATCAGAAATTATGTACAGTTGTTTGCAGACCTCTCTGATGATGGAAAAGAGATCTTTGCAGCAAAGATGACTCTCGGAGCACCTATTCATTCTCCCCAAACTAGCCTCTCTTATGAATCTCATTACCGCACAGCAGATGGACGTGAGGTATAGAGAGCAGGAGGGGGGTGGGGAAAGAAGCAAAAACGCACAGCTCTCCAAAAGACGCCATCATTATCCTACTTTATAATAATCCCAAGAAAGTAGCAAACCTCTCACTGCTCATTTATTCATGTACTGGAGAACCATGAAACAGGGCTCTGGGGAAGCACGAATGCTATCAGTAACAATAATGATCCTGTTCCTACTTGTTCCTTTGGTTACATCATGTCTGGTGTGTTTATTATGGGTCAGCCACTCCCCCTAAGTGCTTTACATGCTTTTCTCATGTAATCCTTGTAACCACCATTGAAGTAGGTACTAGTGGTTCCACCCATTTTACCAAAGAGGAAACTGAGGTGCTGAGAGGCTAAGTATCTCACCTACAGTCACACAACTAGTAAGTGGCTTGAGACAAGATTTAAAGTCTGGTCTGCATTTAGAAAAAGATACAGAGCAGCATTCTCTATATGGTATTCATGTATGCATCACCCTACCACCTCCAGGACGTGATCTAAATGCAGGCGTTAAGTGTACATACAAGGATATTCATTGCAACATAATTTGGAACCAAAAAATGAAAACAACCTCTATTCACCAAAGTAGGGCTGGTTCAATAAATTATGGTAAAGCCATACAATGTAATATATGCAGTCATTACAAAGGAAAACACAGAGCTAAGTGAGGGGATGATGGCAACATTTATATAGTACTCACTAACTGTCAGGCACTTCTCATATATTAGGTCATTTAGTCCTCACAACCACCCCAGAAAACTGAGGCGCAGAGAAACAAAGCAACTCACCCAATCACATGACTACCAAGTGCAAGAGCTAGGGGTCCAATCCAGGCTATCTGATTGTTCTTAAGCAGGACCCTACACTAATGGTTACAAAACAACACAATCTCCTTGTTGGGAATGTATGCATATTCAGTATTTTATTATATACACATACACACCTTTTCAAAAAGAAAAAAAAAATGTTGATTGTTAACAAAGTTTATAGTTGGGTATTAAAATAGTTTTCTTTCCTCTTATAATGAACATGAAAATTTGGGTTGGCCAGAAAGGTTATTTGGGGTTTTTCTGTAAGAAAAACCCAAACAAACTTTTTGGCCAACCAATACTTAATACAGTTAGTGGAATTTCTAGCCCCCCTACCCTGCTTCCACCAAAGAAACGACGGAGATGTCAAAATGGTATGATACTGAATTATCAAGAGATTCTCAGGTAACCATTCAGTATAAGCCAGTATAGCATTACTTACTGTTGTGATTCATTCTCTCTCTGCTTCTCCCCCTCCCTCAAAATGGGAAGAAAAGCCTGAACATCTAGCTCTGCCATTTCAATAGTTGCTGATATTCCATTTTACTACCTTTACTATGTTTTCAAAACAACAATCATTTTAAAAGAAAGGAAATATCAGTTTTATTTACTCTAAATCAAAGTTCAATTTACCCTAAAGTTTTAAAGAAGTCCTGACAACTGAGGCCTTATGGAAAGATCACCTAACCTGACAAAACGCTTGGAGGAAAAATTCATCAAAAGCCCTATAGTTTGCAGAAAGCAGACATCTACCATAAATCAAGTTCCCTTTTTAAAAAAAATCCTCTTTAAGATATGGTGAGAAAAAAAATATTTTCAATTAACATGACTTTTTGAATGGAATTTCAGAAATTCATTTGTTTCTAGGATAAGCGTAGCTATGCATATACAGATTCAGTGCATGCCTGGGGCCTGCTGATTTCTTCCAGACATTTAAAAACAGCACCTCTTGGGACTTCCCTGGAGGTCCAGTGGTTAAGACTCCACACTTCCACTGAAGGGGGCATGGGTTCGATCCCTGGTCGGGGAACTAAGATCCTGCATGCAGCATGGCGCAGCCAAATAAATAAATAATAAAAACAGCACCTCTTATTTTGTCCGTTTTCATGTCTTTTTCACTTGGCTCAAAGTGCCATGGCAACAGTCTATGTACTATTTCCTTGAGGTTTCAACACTGAGCCAAGAATATGGCAGAAAAATGGATACTCAATCATCAAAGAAATTATAGGAACTAAATTAAGTCAACCAAACAGTGAGATTGGTTTTCATGAGGGGCTGTGTCCCTTGAGTCGCAGTGCATATTTTCCATTATGGAGGTCAATGGATGGCCCGTATCGTGGTGTCATCAGTCCTAAAGAATTTAATAATTAACATTATCTGACTAACATCATCTGACTTACCTGTTCTATTTTAAAAGTATAATATACGAAATCAACTCCTGTAGAATGAAAATCTCTGGCAAACAGGATGAATCCCATTTATAGCGCTGGTGTTGGGAATGGGCTGATACCAAAGGGAAAGGCTACCCAACCTATAACAAGATTGCTATTAGGGGGCTTGATCTTTATTTAGTGCCAAGTATTTGATCCTCTCTCAACAATTGATTGTGGTGGTGACAACTATAAATGTACTAATATTTGAGTGCCATTAAGCACAAGGGTCTCATTAGTGCTCTTAACAACCTTAGAAAGTGTATATTATTAACTCTATTTTACATAATAAAGAAAACTGAATTTTAAACTATTTAAGTAATTTACCCAAAGTCATTCAGCTAGAGAGTTGGAAGAGTTAGGAATCAAGCTCAGGATAGCCTAACCCCAAATCCATGAACCTCTAGTGCCTTTCCTTCATCATATGTTGCCTTAAAATGTTGCCTGGAGAAGCTGTTGAGACTGGCCTTTAGAAATACTCCACCAAGGCTGTACAGCCTTTTAGAATTAATTTTATAGAGAATTTAATCACTGTCTCAGGAATGCCAGTGGTTCCTTCCCTATGGAATCAATTCATTTTTTTTCGTAAGCAAGTCAATGAGCAATCTTCAACATGAGTTGACAGTTTCAGATTTTCTGTCCTTCTCAAACTTGTTTCTAAGCAAGGTAAGTAATGATGCTTCCTATACAATATTCACATTTCTGCAAAATCTGCCAAACTTCTTAATATGTACATGACCCTGCTTAATATAATCAAAATATTTGCTGGCCTTAGCTAAATAATTTGATTTGACCATCCCAACCCTCAGTCCCATCTGTGGCTTTATTCTTGCTGCTTATTAAATTGAGATAAACAGTTAGGAATGAACTATGCCTAACGTTTCCTTGATTGTTTAATTAACAACTATGGCCCTTTGCGTTTGCCTTCCTAATATATTTAGTGCTAATTAAACTTCACAGATTTAGCACAGCTCTTCCTACAAGGCACAGCACAAGTTAACAAATTAATCCTCAGAAAACGTCATTTGGGTAAGTGGCAAGTACCTGCTTCACTCAGAAGTAGGGATTTTAATGAGCTTTGGTGGTATTCAATGTAGTATATGACCTAGGAGAAGGGAGAAGTCTTCACAGACATAGAGAACAGATCTGTGGTTGCGGAGGGGGAGGGGAGCGGGGGAGGGATGGAGTGGGAGTTTGGGATTAGCAGATGCAAGCCAGTATTTATACAATGGATAAACAATGAGGTCCCGGGACTTCCCTGGTGGTCCAGTGGGTAAGACTCTGTGCTCGCAATGCAGGAGGCCTGGGTTCTATCCCTGGTCGGGGAACTAGATCCCACATGCCACAACTAAAGAGTCCGCATGCCCCAACTAAAAGATCCCGCATCCTGCATGCCACAACGAAGATCCCGCATGCCGCTACTAAGACCTGGCACAGCCAAAATAAATAAATAAATAAATAAATTTTTTTTAAAAAAGGTTCTACTGTATAGCATAGGAACCTATATTCAATATCCTGTGATAAACCATAATGGGAAAGAATATAAAAAAGAATGTATGTATATGTATAACTGAATCACTTTGCTGTACAGCACAAATTAACACAACATTGTAAATCAACTATACTTCAATAAAAAATAAAAAAGAAGGGAGAAGTCCTGCTTTAGTGGGCAATGTAGTAGTTCTCCCCTTATCCCTGGGGGATATGTTCTAAGACCCACCCCAGTGGATGCCTGAAACTGCAGACAGTACCAAAACCTATGTTCTTCCCTAGACATACATACTCATGATAAAGTTTAATATATAAATGAGGCACAGCAAGAGATTAACAAAAATAACTAATAAGAAAATGGAACAATTATAACAATATACTGTAATGCAGTTATGTGAATATTATCTCTCTGTCAAAATCCCTTATTCACACATTTAATGCCTTTTCCATCTTAACTAAGTACTTATCACGAACTGTGGCCATGACCTTTGCAGTTTGAGGTGTGACAACAAAACTAGCACAGATTTCTTTTTCCTTCTTCACAATTTCATGGATAGAAGATTCATTCTTACTGGAGATCTTAGCAACCTCTGCACACAATTTTTTTTTCCTCATTAAGTCAAGAACTTTCACCTACTCACTTCAAGGAGGCAGTTTATAGCTTCTCTTTGGCAAACCTGAACTGCCAGCGTCACTAGTAGTCTTGCACTTTGGTGTCATTATTAAGTAAAATAAAGGTCACTGGAACACAAGCGGTGCGAATACAGTCGATCTGATAATGAGACTATGACTATCGGGAGGATACAGTGGAGAAAAGGATGATGCACGTCTGGGGCAGGATGGCAGGTTCCATCATGCTGCTCAGAAAGGCACACAACTTCAAACTTATGAACTGTTTATTTCTGGAATTTTCCATTTAATATTTGCAGACCACAGTTGACCCCGGGTTAATGAAACCACAGAAAGTAGAGCCACGGATAAGGGGGGACCTACAGTAGTGAGAAAACACCCAAGCTACTGCAGTCCACTCTGGGTGCCACATCTTGAGAGACGCAAAGTGAATTGTGTCCAAAGGAGATGTAAATAAAAGAGATTTGAAGCCAGGTTGAAAGGGATTCTACGGTTAGGTATATATCTAAAACAATGTTCCTTAAATTAGCTCAAAACATAATGCAATGGGATACACTAAAAAAAGGGGGTGGGGGTCTTATAGTCAAAGAGTTGGAAATGATATGATACACATCATATCTTCCTATTGGAGCTTTAAAAAATACTAACGTGTTAATGAATACGTTTAGGAAAGCGATGCTAAAGATTTTTTTTTTCAACATGGCCTAGACATCTATGATCTAATCCCAGTGACACCACAGTTGGCAGTTACCAATTACCTGCAAAAGCTTCAAGACACCTGAAAAGACAAACTGGAGTCCTCTTGATAAAATGGCAAGTGTGGAGAATATGGTCTGCTGAAGTGAGAGGAAAATCTTCATCACAGCCATTACTGTGGTGGAGCAACAGAAAACACACTAGCCTGGGAGTAAAAATGCCTGGGTTCTGGTCCCAACTCAGTAGGTAGCAGACCACCATCTTGGGCAAGTCATATCTCCCTCTGCGAGTTTCAGTTTCTCTTTTTTCTCTTCTATGTGTTTGGTCTCCATTATCTAGCAGAAATGGCAGAATCGTGGCATGCAAAATCAATTGGCACACATGTTCTGTTTGGCCAGGATGAACTCCTCAGATCCCGACACTTATTACCTCTCCATCTTATCAATAATCATCTATTCACACATTTAACTTTCCTTCCTGACCCGTGTGATCCCTAAATTCTGTAATATTTCTTCCAGATCCAAAAATATATATGCTTTCTCTTTCTGAGTCACCCATAATTTTGTCTGTCTTTTTAATGAAAACTTTCCTCAAAGCATTTTCAAAATTCCCATCATCCTAAGTTGGAGAATATTTTTATAGCATTTAAAAAGCACAAAGCCATCTACTTCTTCCACCAAGGAAAGGACACCTCAGAATGAAGCACTGACAACAGAGCTTCCTAATTAGGCAAGCATCTTCTTCCTAATGGAAATCCTCTAAGCAAACTGCAGAAGAAATTATTTAAGGACAATGGTTCCACCATATCAAATTCAAGAACTGGTAAAACAAAGGTCACTTACCTCAATTAAGTTTTTAAACCATTTTTGCTTTACTAAAGCACACACACATAGTTACAACAACTATTGAAATCAAAAAGCAGAAAGTTAGAATGCTTTCTGAAAAACTAATCACTCCTGCAGGGTTCACATAACAGAGCCAGCTGCGGGGTAGAATGACTTTATTCACATCTATTAAATAAATGACAAAGATGAAGTGCAGCAGTGGAGGCCTGTTTTTTTCCAGTTAACGAAGAACACACATGAGTGTGTGTTTGAACCTTCCTAGAATTTAATTTTTAATATCTCTGCTTTAGACAACTCGACGGTGGCATTACTGTAAAGAAATCATTGTCTTAGAAAACGTGAGAACCATGTTCTTAAAAGATAAAAACTGCTCCGCATAGAGAATAACATTTTCCCCTTTAAACTCCAGGGACAAGCAAATTTTTCCAGTGCCATCTTACTGCGGCCCACTGGGATTCTGAGAAAGCCTACCCATCCAAACTCAGTGCTGAGAACTCATGAAATGTAAAACTAGTAAATAGCCTCTGGGTAACTTTCAATCGAAGTATTTCAGTTTTAAAGCCAACAACTCCTTAATAAGCAGCAGCGCCATGCAAAAAAATTGTGCAAAGTCTGAACTCGATATTTGCTTTATCATCGAAGAAAAGAAATAGGAAAATGTCCTTTAATAGTCGTCTTTTTTTTTCCTGATGACAAAAGGAATACAAATAAGCAAGGCAAAATGATTACTTTACTGTATATAATCCTAATCAGTGTGTATATGTAGGGGCTGTTTCATGATCTTTTTACAAATATGGGGTCACATTACACTTGCCCTTGGTTTTGCTGCTCAATGGGCATCAGCATCACAGGGAGCTTATTAAAAATACATGGAGGCAGGCACCGCCCCAGCTACCAGCTGCATTTTAAGGATATTCAAGGGGATTCGTATGCAAATGAAAGTTGAAGAATCCCTGGGCTGTAAGATGATTATAAAGTACCATTCTCTATTCTTCTGTGGTGAGAAGATACAGACACAGATACTGACAACACATATCTCTGTACACCAAGGAAATAAATATGCACCTTGTTTTAAATGTATAGTTACTATCTCTATGTAACAGTGCCTTTTAAAAAACAGCATGGACTGATTTTTGTAGAGTGGATCCACAGATGATGACAATGTGTCTTATTTACCTCTGAACTGTTGTGAAAACAAAAGCGCAATTTAAAAAACCATTTCAGGGGCTTCCCTGGTGGCACAGAGGTTAAGAATCCGCCTGCCAATGCAGGGGACACGGGTTCAAGCCCTGGTCCGGGAAGATCCCACGTGCCTTGGAGCAACTAAGCCCGTGCGCCATAACTACTGAGCCTGCGCTCTAGAGCCCGCGAGCCACAACTACTGAAGCCCGCGCCTAGAGCCCGTGCTCCGCAACACGGAGAAGCCCACGCACCACAACGAAGAGTAGCCCCTGCTCGCTGCAACTAGAGAAAAGCCCGTGCACAGCAACGAAGACCCAACGCAGCTAAAAAATAAATAATAAATAAAATAAATAAATTTTAAAAACCATTTCAGAACCGTTGTAAGAAATTACCTAATCTCATTATCCACCTCATTTGATCTTTTTTTAAAAATTTATTTTATTTATTTATTTTTGGCTATTTCTATTTTTTTATTTTAAGGAAGTTGACATAAAGAATATTATTGAGCAAATATCAGCACAGATGGTATGTGAATGTGGAAAAACAAATCCTAAAGGTGGTTCTCAGTCTTTTCAGGTGGCAGAGCAGAGATTTCATCATAAATCAGAAGGAAAATTTTATAGCTATGTAATATAAAATCACAACTACCATATTACATATCTGCAGTTTAAAAAAAAAAAACTGGCTCTCAAAATGAGGCACAACCAGCCTTCTTCAAATATGGTGGTTAATAGTTATTTGCTATTGGCTTACATTATTTTGTTTTCTGCTAGCATTCCAAAGGAAATAAGGTAGAGTAAGCAACAAAAATATAAGAAACTTTGACAAAAGGAGAAGCTTAATGGATTTAACTTGTTGTTCAATAAGACTATACACTTCAGCCTAAGTCATGAATCCTCAGCACGGCCTGGAGCACACTGTGAGGACCAGGGGCCAGATGGTGTCTGAAGTGCATTTTAGGATCCTTCATCATGGAAGATCTTCATTTATGGTTGTAAATATTTTAATGAAAAAACAAAGAAATATGTGCATTTTTAAAAAATTATAAACAAATCTGCTGCACTAGGCCTGTCAATTTCAGCTTTCCTTATCAAAATGGAGACTTGATGATTCTATACTCAAAGGTCTACCTATTAGTACTGTCAGACTTTGGGGGAAACCCCTTCCCTCCTTGTCTCTTCTGCCCAGGCTCCATGGGACTCAGATAGAGCTGTCCATCACAGGACCCTGCCATACCTGCCACAGGGGTGGATGTAGAATCCACGGTGGACAGTCAACCCCAATGTAAGCATGGGACCCAGCTGAGCCAACTGGGTTCCATTCAGAGAATGATAATAGCACTAGAAGGAAGAGGTGCCTCCTCCCTCAAGATCACTGGGTGTGGGAAAGAGGTAAGCCTGGGGCTGTCGTGTGCAGAATCCCTTCCTGGGATTGAGGCAAACACAGAGAACATGACCAGGGAGCAGAGAAAAGAACGCTGCTGAGTCCAGGATAAAGCCTCACAAACAAGAAAGCTCACAAAGTTCAGAGGAACTAGAGGTGGCATTTGTAAATCAGTGTGTGTTTGGGACAAGACATGTTTTCAGGGACTTGATTTTGTGATCCAGCTCCTGATTACCGAACAGGCCAGTGAGGATTTCTCGTCTTCAAGGATGACAGAAAAGATGCACAGGAAGCTGTAGACAACATGAAAATTTAGGGAAAGGAAACAATGTGAGGGGGTGGGAATTGGGAGATTATAAGCACTGGAGAACTGAGTTAAGATGCAGACTGCCTCAGACCAGCCACTGCCTCCTTACTTTAAAAAAGTTATTTTATCTTTCACGGTTTCCTCACCTGTTAAATGGAGAAAATGTACCCACTTGGCAGGGCTGTTATAAGAAATAAATGAAATCATATTTTAAAGTTTTCTGAAAAGCACTTGGCACAGAATAGTTCTCCATTAATGTTAGCTATTACTACTTTTACCTCCATACAATGCAAAGTTAAAGAAAACACATGAACTCTCAAGTTCCCACTGACCCTGAATCACTATGACCAAGGACTGATATATTAAAACAACAGCCAACACCTCCAAAACACAAATGACCTAAAGGGGAGGGGGGAGCGGGATCACTGGCAGATAAACTCAGAATATTCTGGCACCAGGTCCAAGCAACACCACTCTAACTGTTCAAAGTCGGCCACTGGCTTAGAAAGTTCCAAAGGGTGTGGTGCTGGTAGATAGGCTTGGTAATTCTAAGTTACAATCACCTCTGAATTTGCTCTGTGATCAAGAAGGGCACAAGACTGCCTTCTGGAAAATACAGTTAATTCAGAAGGAAACTATAACTGTTCTAATTTGCTCTTCTCAGGCCTCAGATCGCCTTGACTAGGCTGGTTATGCCTTAATTATACTTCAGTCATGAATTTTAATGACATTTTTGTAATTAGATACAACGATTAGAATTTTTATATCCCATTGTACTTTCCATTTAATCCGAATTAACTGTGGTTGCTGAACAAGTTACAAATTAGAATAATTCCTTACAAAGAACAAAGAGGAAGAAGAATTCACAGGAATAGAGAAAATTCCAAAGGAGACATAGCTCTGATGCAGAAATTACACACTACAGAATCCCCCAGTGCAACCAACCCAATCATTAAGTGGCACAGGATATTTGTTCTCATAGCCACAGATTCTCTAGCTAATAAACAAATGTTAAAAACTGATATACAGGGGCTTCCCTGGTGGCGCAGTGGTTGAGAATCTGCCTGCTAATGCAGGGGACACGGGTTCGAGCCCTGGTCTGGGAAGATCCCACATGCCACGGAGCAGCTGGGCCCGTGAGCCACAATTGCTGAGCCTGCGCGTCTGGAGCCTGTGCCCCGCGACGGGAGGGGCCGCGATAGAGAAGGGCCCGCGCACCGCGATGAAGAGCGGTCCCCGCACCGCGATGAAGAGTGGCCCCCGCTTGCCGCAACTGGAGAAAGCCCTCGCGCGAACCGAAGACCCAACACAGCCAAAAATAAATAAATAAATAAATAAATAAATAAGAAAATCCTTAAAAAAAAAAAAAAAAAAAAAACTGATATACAGTGACTTTTTAGTCTAACGTTGGATGAAACTTTTATTATGAATTTCTGTTTATGATGTGTAATTATGGGTGAACTGAAATTCTGTTTTTGACAAGCACAGAAGTCCTGAGCAGGGCAAAATGGTGGTTATCACCTCTATGGTGCTGTTAAAGGCACAGAAGATATTTATCAGTGATATTATTGTTGCACCTACTTCCTAACTGTGATTTTTTTCACCCATGAATTCACTGGAAATGTGTTTGAAATGAGCACAATTTTTGTCCTGCCAATGCTTCTGGAATAATTAGTTTCTGAAGTCCAAATCTGTTCTACATTTTAAATCTTCTTGGAGCAAAGGGCTCCTTCTTATTTTGAATACCCAGGTTTTGGTAGAAAAGGACTTATAGTAAGTACTCACACACTTTCCTTAGAACTCCACTGGCAAGTGTCCCCTAAAAATCAGAGTCCGCCAAGCTACTGTTCACACGGCCTATGGATGCACTGTGTACACGTTCTCTACCTTGACATTCATCTGCTCTAAGAGAAATAGCGCGCTCAAAATACTTTCCCCTTCGGTGATGAACAACAGGGAGACCATATTAAGAAGTGTTTGGAACTAGACAGGCCTGGGTTTGATTTCTGCCTCTGCTATTGACTAGCTGCATGAATCAGTTACTCAGCCTTTGTAAGCTTCAGTTTCCTCATCTACAAATTTGGGATAAAAATATTACCATCATCAGAGGGCAGCAGTGAAAATGTGATGGAACAATATACATCAAGTACATAGTGCCTGGCATAGAGTAGGAGTTCAGGAATATTAGCTATAATTCTTATTATCATTATCATACTTATTATCATACAAAAGACCCACATTAATATAATAGAGATATACATTAATCTCAAATGCATTTTCCTCATTCTAATTTTTTTGAAATGATGTTATAGAATAAAGTTTCACCTTTTCCCCTCTACCCTGCAAAAATACTGCTGCTAACTTTGGGGAACAATGACAGGCATTACAATAAGCAGCATCTTATAATAAAGAAAGCATAGTCTATATGCGAATGGATAAGCACAGATAACATCTGCAATAATTTACACCAAAGTGTAAATTGTGGTTACAAGCAATGGTAAGACTATAGGTCTTTTTAACAGCATTTTCTAATTGTTGTTCGATGAACATATATTACTTCTGAAATAAAGAAATTAAACAAAATGTGTTTCCATAAAAGAAATAAAACATAAACCACCAACTTACAGTGTGTTCAATATCTAGTTGAATATATTACACGAATGCATTTTTTTGGTCACCCTTGCTACCCAGTTGGTAATTTTTACCAGTTCCTTGAAATATAATTACTCTTTCCCCTGCCTTCTCCATAGGCGGTACCAAAAGAATAAATGAAATCAGAGCAGCATTCTTTACTACTTTCTGCATGAAACACTATTGGCATTAGACACCTGGGGGTTTTTATGGCTTCTAAATGTTTTACCTTCTATTAATTAAACCCTCCTTTCAATTTTTTTTTAAAAGCCACACAAACATTAATGTCAAAAAAAAGTGATGAAGTGAAAGGATGAAGACATAGTTCCAAAAAAATTTTAAGGTCTCTGAGTCCCAGAAAACACAATTTTTTTTAATGGTAATGCTTTTTTAAACACACACACACACACACAAAGATCTCCTTGTCAAACACATTAAATTATAAATTGGACATCACTTTTGTAAAGGCTGATTTCTAAATTATAACAGAACACATCTGGGGTGATTTTGACTCTCTGCGAATATTTGGTTTTCTTGGCAGCTGGAAGAAATCTCTGGGCAGACACACTGCTACAATAATTAATGCCAGCTTTCAGGCATCATAATGAAAAAAAAAAAAAAAAGTCCTGACAGCAACAAAAAATGGTACGACCTCCCCCCAAAAATAACCACGGATTTAATGTAAAACATGAATCCACAGGGCTTCTAGCCTAGAGCAGCTGAAAGACATTTGTGTGATTCATGAACAAAGAGTGATTTGATCTCTTCCATCAGACCTTTTCTGCATTTCAGCTACTTTTGCTGACACCCACCATGGGCTGCTTCATTCATACCCGGGTTAGGTCTGTGAAGAACAGTGCTCCTGGCTTCTGCCACTGGTTCCAGCAAGGCCTTTACTTTCTCCTTGCTTTCCATCTTCCCACAGTCCCTGAAGGGCATCCACGGCTAGGACAGTGTCTGGAACAGAGTAGATGCTCAACAAGAGGCTGTGGGTTGATAGACTGGACGGTGAAGGAGTGCACAGATCAAGAATGTACACCAAAATCTGGAGGAAAGGGAACCCTCCTACCCTGTTGGTGGGAATGTAAATTGGTAAGGCCACTTGGGGAAACAGCATGGCGGTTCCTCAAAAACTAAAAACAGAGTTGCCATATGATCCAGCAATCCCACTCCTGGGCATATATCCAGACAAAACTATAATTCAAAAAGATACATGCGGGCTTCCCTGGTGGTGCAGTGGTTGAGAATCTGCCTGCCAATGCAGGGGACATGGGTTCGAGCCCTGGTCTGGGAAGATCCCACATGCCGCGGAGCAACTGGGCCCATGAGCCACAATTACTGAGCCTGCGCGTCTGGAGCCTGTGCTCCGCAACAAGAGAGGCCGCGATAGTGAGAGGCCTGTGCACCGCGATGAAGAGTGGCCCCCGCTTGCCACAACTAGAGAAAGCCCTCACACAGAAATGAAGACCCAACACAGCCATAAAAATAAATAAAAAATAAATAAATAAATTTTTTTAAAAAAGATACATGCACCCCTATGTTCATAGCATCACTATGTACAATAGTCAAGACCAGAAACAACCTAAAAGTCCATCGACAGATGAATGGATGAAGAAGATGTGGTACATATATACAATGGAATACTACTCAGCCATAAAAAAGAATGAAATAATGCCATTTGCAGCAACATGGATGCAACTAGAGATCACACTGAGTGAAGTAAGTCAGAAAGGGAAGACAAATACCATATGATATCACTTATATGTGGAATCTAAAATATGGCACAAATGAACCTATCTACAAAACAGAAGCAGACTCACAGACATAGAGATCAGACCTGTGGTTGTCAATGGGGAGGGATGGATTGGGAGTCTGGGATTAGCAGATGCAAACTATTATATAGAGAATGGATGAACAACAAGGTCCTACTGTATCTCACAGAGAACTATATTCAATACCCTGTGATAAACCATAATGGAAAAGAATATGAAAAATAATGTATATATAACTGAATTACTTTAATGTACAGCAGAAATTAACACAACGTTGTAAATCAACTATACTTCAATAAAATAAATTTTAAAAAAAGAATGTGCACCAAAATCAACCATTGAAAACTAAAAGACTTTACTGATTCTAAAACTATTCATAAATGCAAATTTTTAAATAAACATTTACAAATTTTATAACATTTACAAATTTATAAAAACAAAATTTTCTATTGTTTAAAGTTTTTTCCAGTTTTCTCGAGATTATAAAACAAAGAATGTTGCCTGCCATCCAGTTCTACACGGATAAGTCATTAGCCACTGCCGTTGCTGGCCTACAGTCTACCCTGAAAGGAATTCAGGATGAAGAACAGGGTGAGGCACTCTGTGCTCCGGGAAAACAGTCAAAACGGGTCCTTAGGTAGTTACATTTCAGGGGGGAAAATTTGTGAGCCTGGATTCTTGCATCTTTCCATACTTAGAAAAGCACTAAAATCATTAACTGTGACATCTCTTCCTCCTGACTAGCAGTAACTGAGATGTATGCTGGGTTGCATGTACTCATTAGCCAAAATCCTATAAATACTGGCCTCTTCTCCTACCTCTTTGGAGTGGTTCCTCAGAGCTATCCGAGAGGCTGTCTCCCAGGCTGCAGTCCTCAGTAAGGTCCCCAAATAAAAGTGGTACAGGTCTAACGATGTGTGTTTTTTTTTTTCAATCAACAAGATATAATTGACATACATCACTGTGTAAGTTTAAAGTGCACAGCATAATGGTCTGACTTACATATATTGTGAAATAATTACCACAATTAGCACCTATCATCTCACATAGATACAATAAAAAGAAATAGCCCCCCAAAAAAATTCTTTTTCCTTGTGGTAAGAACTCTAAGGACTTGCACCCTTAACAACTTTCCTATCACACAACAGTATTGACTACAGTCATCGCGTTGTACATTACGTCCTTGGTACTTATTTGTCTTATAACTGGAAGTTTGTACCTTTTGACCACCTTCCTCAAATTCTCCCTCCTCCTACCCCAATCTCTGGTAACCACAATTGTGATCTCTTTTTCTATGAGTTAAGGGGGGGTTTTTTGGTTGGTTTGTTTTTTAGATTCCACATATAACTGAGATCATACAGTATTTGTCTTTCTCGGTCTCACTTATTTCACTTAGCATCATGCCCTCAAGCTTCATCCATGTTGTTGCAAATGGAAGGATTTCCTCATTTTTTATGGATGAATAATATTCCATTGCGTGTATATATCACAACTTCTTCATGCATCCATCCTTCAGTGGACACTTAGGTTGTTTCCATATCTAGGCTACTGTAAGTAATGCTGCTATGAACCTGGGGGTGCAGTTATCTTTCAAGTTAATGTTTTTGTTTCCTTTGGCTATATTCCCAGAAGTGGAATTGCTGGATCATACGGTAGTTCTATTTTTAAATTCTTGAGGATCCTTATTCTAACTTTCAGAAGCAAACACATAGAAGAGGTGCTCAGTAGCTGTGTGATCTTAGGTAAATTCCTTAGCCTCAGTGCTTCAGTCTCCTCATCTATAAAACAAAGAGTAACAGCACCTACCTCAGGGGATTGCTGTAAGGGTTACATGAGTTACTGTTTGTAACGGGAACAGGATGAATGCTACAGAATAAAAGTCAAGGGGGAAAAGTAAGTAAAAGCAAATAAACATCAAGTTCATTATCACTATTTTATTAAAACACAGGCGCCATCCTTAGTATAAATACCAAATGAACATGAAAAGTATGTTCAGTCTCCTAAAAAAATGAGGAACAAATACACACAGCTGGCTTCAAATCCTGCCTATTTGATTGGGGTGTTGTATAATCTCTGGGCCTCTGTGTAAACAATCTCTAAATGGAGATGATGGTAACAGTTCCCATCTCATAGGGTTTTTGTGAAGATTAAATTAATAATATAATAATAATATAATAATTTATATGTTGTGCATTTCTTACGCATGCATCTCATACTTATTGAGCACTTATGTCCTGAGAAGCAATTTTAGATCCATATTCTGCAAGGCCCCACAATAGCCATGTGAGAGACAGTTTATAGCACTAACTTCATTAAAAACGAAACATTAAATTAAAAAGAAAAACCTTTTGAGAAACATAGGAAGAGACAAGCGATAACATTTGTTGAATACCCAGCACATTCTAGGCCCCATATAGAGCCCTTTACATATACAATCTAATTTTTTTTAACATCTTTATTGGAGTATAATTGCTTTACAATCGTGTGTTAGTTTCTGCTTTATAACAAAGTGAATCAGTTATACATATACATATGTCCCCATATCTCTTCCCTCTTGCATCTCCCTCCCTCCCACCCTCCCTATCCCACCTCTCTAGGTGGTCACAAAGCACAGAGCTGATCTCCCTGTGCTATGCGGCTGCTTCCCACTAGCTAGCTATTTTATGTTGGGTAGTGTATATATGTCCATGCCACTCTCTCACTTTGTCACAGCTTACCCTTCCCCCTCCCCATATCCTCAAGTCCATTCTCTAGTAGGTCTGTGTCTTTATTCCTGTCTTGCCCCTAGGTTCTTCATGACCATTTTTTTTAGATTCCATATATATGTGTTAGCATACGGTATTTATTTTTCTGACTTACTTCACTCTGTATGACAGTCTCTAGGTCCATCCACCTCACTACAAATAACTCAATTTTGTTTCTTCTTATGGCTGAGTAATATTCCATTATACAATCTAATTTCATCCTCACTGCGCACCAAGAAGATTAATACCATCACCTCACCTGCACAGGTGAGGAAACACAGCAGTTAAGCCACTTGCCAAAACCACACAAGTCACAGGGCCAGAAATCAAACTCAGATCCACCTGACTTTATGCTCGTCTCTTTTAAATTTCCTAAACAGAGATGAATAAAGCCAAACAATCAAAATTTACCTTCACATTTAGTAACTTTTATAAAGACAATTCTCATCTCAGCTCAAGGTGCTATTAACAAGTTTCCAAGGATGGCAATGTATTCCAGAAGTTCTCCACAGGGGTTAATGACGCTCCCAGGGACACTGTCACTGTCCAGTGACATTAATGGTTGTCACAACAAGTAACATGCTCCTGGTGCCTAGAGGTAGAGGCTAGGGATGTGGATAAATATCCTACAATGCACAGAACAGCCCTTCCACACACAACAATGGATTATCCAGTCCAGACAGCAATAGGGCCGAGGTTAAGAAATCCTGTATTAACCAATTAAGTGAAAATCTTTGATTTTCCAAAGAGTTGTTCTGTGCTTGTACTTGGTTATGCTCTAGAATTCTGGAGGAATAACCACCTAACATACTCATTTTTTCTCCACTATTAAGTTTATGCTTAAGCAGACATTACTGGCAATATGACCTCTTCCATCACATCCTGGGCTCAGCCAGCATTCACGTTCATGGCCCTCTTCTCCATGTAGATGGGAACAAATGGACCGAGGCTTGTTTCAAGTTGACATAGAAGGTCCCCAATTAGCTTCTGGAAGGACTCAGCCCAAAATAAGGAAGGTCAAGGGGAGGATCTTTCAGATGCCATTCATTGTCACACTCAACATTTTTTCCAGATATGATACATCTTCACCCCAGCTGCGCTGCACGGGCTTCTCATTGCAGTGGCTTCTCTTGTTGCGGAGCACAGGCTCTAGTGTGCGCAAGCTTCAGTAGTTGTGGCACGTGGGCTCAGTAGTTGCGGCTCGCGGGCTCAGTAGTTGCGGCTCACGGGCTCCAGAGCGCAAGCTCAGTAGTGGTGGCACACGGGCTTAGTTGCTCCATGGCATGTGGGATCTTCCCGGACCAGGGCTCGAACCCATGTCCCCTGCATTAGCAGGCGGATTCTTAACCACTGCGTAACCGGGGAAGTCCAGAAATTGCTAAACAATTTAAAATTAAACTTTGCAAGGGCAAAGTTAAATATGCTTTCTAATAGCAGGAATTGCACGGTCACTTGATAGATTTATCCCCTAATTTGATAGCCTCTGCCCCTTCCCAGAAACATTCAACTTAAGATTTATAGGTCTAGTTGGATGGATAGTTCACCTGTGGGAACACAAGCCTTTTTTTTAGTCACGGTCTAGTGAATTTTTCTCACACCATAAAGGAAAAGATCTTGATTCCTTAAGGTCTCCAAAAAAGATCCATCTTTTGAAAGTGACAAGAATGTTGTTAAGCCAAGGCAGTAGCAAGTAACTCTAGCCATTTTCTTACTAGCTAGATCTGTTATCCATTACTTGTGAAGGGAGCCTGAATTGTCACGCAAATCACAGCATTTAAGAAGGGGGTGGGGGGGAATGAAAGCTGTAACATATTTGATAACCTGAAAAAGAGGGGGCGCCTTTTGAGACGACGCTGTCAACTTAATGTGTCACAGGAAGAGGCAGGAATAAAGATTTACTCAAGTCTACAGCCACCCAACACGCAAGCAGGAAGGCAAAAATACTCACCCTACCAAACTTTTACAGAGTACTTTAAATCAACACTTAATGCTAAAATTACTAACTTGTCTTAAGGACTCGCAGAAACACTAAAGAAGGCTTAGAGTAGAAGTTCTATACCCACACTACTAAGGATGAACACACCAGATCGGAAACCATTAAAAGAAGAGTCTTGGAGGGCTAATTTGCACATTTATTCACGGATACTTTTAATACTCATATTCAAGATTACACAAGGTCAGAAAGTGTTAACAGCTGAACTAAAGTTCCTCTTTGAAGAAAGAATCCATTTTTCTAAATAAAAGATCCTAACATTGAAGTAAATCATTACTTTGATCAATTGGATGAATAACCACCGTATATTTTAAAGGCATGTGTGGATTTGTTTGTAAAATCTTAGAAAAATTAAGGAAGGATGGGTATCAAATTATTAACAGTGGTTCACAGAAGGGGGCTGATGAGAGAAGAGGAAAAGAGTCTAGCCCACCTGGGGCAGAAGGAGGTACTGGCACTGCTTATTTTATAAGGGCTTCGACTACAGATGAATTTTACTTTTTCGGTACTTTTTAGTTTTTATGTTTCAGTGCTTCCATATTTATTTTTATAAGTTTGGAAGGAAAACAGAATAGTGCCTGCCAATAGCATCCTCAAAAACAAATATTGGTACATCATAAGATACTTCATAGCATTCACTGAGCACTTCAATGCGCCAGGCACTAGGCTAAGGGTTTCCTTTGATTATCTGAGCATTTGATTGTTTCATCTTCCCAAGTCCCCTATCTACCCTGATCAGGGAATGGAGTCAATTTTTTTTTTAAACCAAATAGTTTGTTTCATAGAAATAGGTTCATTAAAAGAATTATTATAAATGCTAATTATATAGCAACAGCAGCTTTTCAAAGACCAAGGATATAATGAAATTGACTTGACATTAAACTCACATTATAGGTAATTCAGTTTCATCTCATGACTGAGATGCTGTTACAGGATCATAACAGCTTCAGCGGCTATACTGGCAACATCCATAATGAAAACAACCGCCATGAAAGGGACCTGGTAATGGTCTGAGCTCAATTCTGATTAACCTCCATCACCCTGCCCCTCCCTCAGAAGCTACAAAAACACAGTTTAGATAGCTTGCCTTAAGTCACAGGGTCAGTGGGAGGCTGAACCATCTGACTGGAGAGCCCCTCACTGCGAATGGTTCTGTAAAAACAGAGACACGTGAGAAGAGCATCCCCCTGGTCAGATTGGCAGATTTCACTGTCTCATAGAGTTTGGGATGGGATACCTTTCATGTCAGTTCCTCACATGTCCCAAGTCTAGAACCCACGGCTATCAAAGGGAAATACTGTGCAGTCACAGCTGGCAGACACTATAATTAGGACGCGTGAAAGGCAGAATAACGGCCCCCAAAGATATCCACGACCTAATGCCCAGAACATAAGAATATGATACATGCCAAAGAAGAATGAAGGTTGCTAATTGTAAAGCACCTTAAAATAGTGAGGTGATCCTGGATTATCCACATGGCCCAGATCTAATCACAAGGGCCCTTAGTAGTGGACCAGAGAAGCACAGAAGAAGACTCAGAGGGAGCTGTGACTATGGAAGAAAGATGCAACATTGTTGGTTGTGACGACAGAAGAAAAGGGCCTTTAGAAGTTGGAAAAGTCAAGGAAACAGATTCTCCCCTAGAGTTTCCAGAAAGAAACACAGCCCTGCAGATAACCAGATTTTAGCCCAGTGAGACCCCTGTCAGACTTCTAACCTATAGAACTGGAATAAATCATATATTTGTATGTTTTTTAAAATGTGTATGTTTTAAGACACTAAGTTTGTGATAATTGTTTGCAGCAGTAAAAAGGAAATTAATACAGGGAGTAACTAATGAGTTTTTTCTAAACCTCTTAAACCAAGGAATAATATAAACTCTTTTTAAAAGAATTACATGGGATTATTTTCTAGCAAAAAAAAAAAAAATCACAAGTTAGATGAACAGTTTATGTTATTATTATGATTATTTTCCACAAAATATCTGCCTTCCAGAGTAATTGAAGTTTGCTTTTATTATAGTTTAAGGTATAATCTTAATACTTTGAAGGACTCTATTTTAGTAAAGTTGATCTGTTTTCAAGTTCAATAACCACAACAATTAACATTTGTTGAGTGTTTACTATGTTCCAGATATAAGTACTGTCTCATTAAGTCCTCACAAACTATGAGGAAAATGCAATTACTACTGGGCCACTGGTAAAAATTGATTTAATGGATCATAAGCCTAAATGTAAGGGCTAAAACTATAAAACTCTTAAAAGAAAACAGAAGTAAATTTCATGACCTTTCATTAAACCATGTTTTCTTGGCTACAACCAAAAGCATAAGCATCTAAAGAAAAAAACAGACAAAATGGACTACATTAAAATTAAAAATGTTTGTGCTATAAATGATGCTATTAAGAAAGTGAAAAGAGAACCCATAGAATGGGGAAAATATTTGCAAATCATGTAATGATTAGGATCCATTATCTGTAAGATGTAAAAAAAAAAAAACAAAAAAACAGTAAAAAGACAGCCCAATTAAAAACTGGTTTAAGAATTTAAATATTCACTTATTCAAAGAAGATACACAGTGGCCAATAAGCACATAAGAAGATGCTCAACATCATTACTCACTAAGGAAATGTGAATCAAAGCTACAATGAAATACCACTTCACATCTACTAGAATGGCTTAAATCAAAAAGGCTTTAATAACAAGTATTGGTGAGGATGTGGAGAAATTGGAACCCTCATGGGTCAGCCACTTTGAAAAACGGTCTGGTAGTTCTTCAAAAAGTTAAACGCGGAGTTACCCTATGACCCAGCAGTTCCATTCCTAGGTATACACACAAGAGAAATGAAAACATATGGAGTACAGAAGTTAAATCACATTGTAAACTTCATTGAGATATAATTAATGTACCATTCTGTACTCCATACGTATTCATGAATTACTCCACAGTTTTAAATAAGGAAGCAGATATTTGAAAAATAATTTAAAACCACAGGCAACCACAAGAGGGTGCTTTCTTCATAGCTACAGATCGAGAAGGTTCTGTCAATACATTCATTACCTGGGTAATGTTTACCAGTTTGATCTCATTCCCCGCTTTTTGTTGGGGATGGGGGTGGAGTATTAGTATGTTTCATCCAATACATCTAAGCCAAAAGTGTGACCAGAGTAGGTGACAGGTTTAGAAAATCATGACTTAAACACAGATAAAAAGTAAATGTTTAAATTCAGCCTCAATCAGAGAAACTATGGATGATATTGTATCACATTATTTCTTTCTCTTCTTGTTATCTAACACATTATACGAAGTTATTTATTTAGCATAAAATTCACTGAGACAAACAAGATCATTACAAGAAATGAAACATGTTATAAAGACTTGGTCTCTGGTTCTTTGCTATTTCCATTAGAACAAATTCTGGTGTAAGTGGCACCCAATAAATATTCATTAAATGAATCAGAGAAATGAATGACTGAGTGAAATCCACAGCTCTTAAATTTAAGGAAAAAAAAACAAGTTTTATCTACTATGCCTTGGAAGCCAGATCAAAATATTTCCCTTGATCCATACCACAAATGAATAAAATATTACAGTCATTTCACTTAATAAGTATCTCCCAAACACATTCATAGAGACACTCTGTGGTGTTAAACATAATTCCTCTGGCCAAGAAATCCTTTAATATTGATTGACACACCTCTCTCAATGCTTTATCTCTGGTCTTCCTATTTAAAGTTCTTCAATCAATGCACCTCTCAATAAACCACAAGCACAGAACATTTCATTAGAAGAAGCCACATTCCTATCCAACCATCTCATATTTCAAACGGTCTGACATCAGAATAGTATTTTGAGCAATAACAATACTGGTCCTATTCCCTGCCCAGAAGCCATGTTTACTTGCAAATATTCTATTTCCCTCTAAGCTCAGCCACAGTAAAAATTAGGCATGATTTTTTTAGACTGATTTTTCATTTGGGATTAACAAATGGGTGGAGGATGAGCTATTGCAGACACAGACCCCAGTCATCTTCAAGGCACCTTGAGTTTATCAGGCACTGGAGCACTTTCATAGCAACACACTCTACAAGAAACTCGATCACCAAACAATAAACTCAACTTGAAAAGTCTTCCTCTGCCATTTTATACTGAAGAGTCTACTGTCAAAACAAAGATGTTATGTTTAGCCGGTTCTAGGCAGCCCAGAAACTTTAAATAGAATGCCAAAACACGTTGTACTTGAACAACAAGGAAACTAACCCTCACATGTCGTTCATTTATATACCTAAAAATTACTCCATGTAACTCGAGGCTATATTAGGTGCTTAGAGACATGACAGCAAAAAGGGCACATTCCCTGCCCTCTGGGAGCACACAGCCTTGTAGACCAGATGGACAAACAGAAATGGGTGCTAACAAAAGAGCCTGGAATGTCAGGGGTAGGCAGGTGGTGTTATGGGAACACAGAGGCTGAACACCTAATTTAACCTTGGGTGGTTACTAATAACTATAAATGGATGTGGATAATACAGCTGAAATTTAAGGGCAGGATCTAGCCACTGACATAAGTAGAAAAAATACCCTTGGCAGAAAAAAAAAAAGGAAAAAAAAAAGCCTGTACAAAAGCTTGGGAGCAGGATAGCTTAGCAAGGTCAAGAAATAACAGAGTTTAATATAGTTGAAACCAAGTATGGAACAGAGACTGACAAGGGTGAAGGAGGTAAAGATGAGCCAATCACAAAAAAATGTTTATTTAGGCTAGATCCTGCGGGAGCCATGGCTGCAATGGCCTGCAAGTCTGGAAGCTGCATTTTTCCTTTCCTCCACATTTTCTAGACTCTTCTGAATTTCCTTGAGGTCAGACTAGAAACCTTAGAAAGTAATTAACATACTTTGTCACTCAACTGTGCAAGAAGTCTCCAAAAGCCCATGTGGGCAGGACTCACGAATCACATGTAGGTGAAAAAGCACTTTAAAGTTTTACAAAGAGTTTTCCATATGCAGTTTGTCCTAGCAATCCCACAACCATCCCACGAGGTAGGGGTTCTCATTCCAATCCTACAAATAGTACTACTGAGGTTCAAAAAGGAGAATGGACTAGCCAAGGTCATGAACTCAGTAATAATACTTGGACCCCAAACCTGGCCTCTCTTATTCCAATTATCATTTCTTTGCTACTGTAACAGCTGCTTCCCTCTGGAAACAAGTTGCTAGTACTCACATGAGTCATGACCACCTTTCCCTAAGCACTTTAGGTAATTTATTTCAGGAAGATGCTTTTTCAGTTTGTTCTACCTAAATTCACTCCTCACAGGCCCTACTGCCAGCTATGTCACAGAGATCTGTGGACTGCTAAGAAAGACTACCAAATCCAGCTTGCACTCAAGACCCTCTGCTGTAATAAAATCAACTGTACTGTAGCTCCCTCCAAATTACTTCCAGTTTGCATCTCTCTGTATTGCTACTCACACCAAACTGAAGCATCTCAGAAAGTAAATCAATATTCAGAGAAATTGGACATTCTCAAAGGAAAATAACATTAGCCTAAGACACCTTCTCCAATCATGTGTGGGGTTTGCTCAGTGAGACTAAAAGGAAAATTTAGAAAAGTTTATTGATTCCCCAAGCACCAAACTCACAAAACAAACAAAAAATAAAAAAAGAAACAAAACAAAAAGACCAAAACACCTCGTTATTAGGGAAGGAAGAAACGCAAGCCTGTGGACTAGTGAGGCTACCCCCATCCTATGGGGTTCCTCCCTCCTCACCATTCTCAAAGGATGCTTAATCCTCCTGGGTCATGAGCTCCTGCAGGCGGTAACAAAGGCCTTGGGAAGTCCTATTGGGGGAGACAAGAGACTGACCCAGATGCTGAAATCCTGACTACAACCTACAGTCACAAGTCACGGGACATTCTGCTTAGCTCCAAGACCCCCTCCATTTGCAAATCACGGAGTACCATTTAATCCTTCAACCAATCCTGACAGGTTTAATTAAGACCCATTTTGCACTTGAGGCAGATGATTATCAGAAAGTCTGGGTAATTTAAAGCCAACTAGCCAGTCTAGGGAAAATTCAGAAATCAAACTCGAATCTCTGAGCCCTAACTTAGGGAGCCATTTCTGTCATTTTGAATAAAAGGTGCCTCAATGCTCAAATCCCTAAGGCCACTGTAGAAAACCTTTTTCGTGTATGGTCCAAGCAAGTACCCCGTGGGCTCAGTAAACATTAAATAATCGGATAGAAACACCTCAAGAGGCTGATTTTGTAAATGTCTCACTCCCTCAGGGTCCTAATGCTGCCATCGGGAACCCAAAATTGGTGAGGATTATGTAAAATTTATGAAGTACTTTACAAATGGGGGAAAAAATCACAAGGCTTGCTTTTAATAAAGTCCTTCAACAGTATACAACCTCAATAATTTCATCAAAATTTCCTGTCTTTGTTCTATTTTTCACAAAAAGGAAGCATCTTGCACACAAACAAAAATCTTTAATTCCTCAAAGTGATGTCTTGCCCAGAGCACTCAGAACAAGAAGCATTATTATTAAAAGCATAATCATTTAGCATCATTACTAATGTAATAAATATACTGCATCCCTCTCATTTCAAAACTTGCAGGACTAAAGATGACCAACAGAAAGATTATTCTTCTTAAAGATCAAACAAGGGTTTGGGGGAAAAAACTAGTTCTAACTTTCCTAAGAGCCAAAGCAAGTTTATAATTACCCTAATTTCACCAAATAAACCCAACATTTAAAAATCAAGATACAATGTTAAAAGATCAGGAACAACTATAAGACCACTGGACCATAATTTTAAAAAAAGAAAAACAAATGATAGAATGCTTTGTTTGACATTTTGATCTTAACGCTTTCTTAATTACAGCAGTTCACATAATTAGGGAAGAAAAAAGTAAAAGAACAAGGAAGTCCATTGAGGCCTTCTTGCAAAATATTTGCCCAGCATGGTTCTGCCTAAATCAGCCTTTTATTAGCCAAGACTCAGTGAGTTTTTAATCCAACCCTTCTGAAGTCTAGTAATGCTCCTCCTTTGGACTAAAAGCCAAATTGGATGGCCATATTATTGGTAACGTAGAGGACAAAAACACAGCCTATTTTTCCCAAAACACTAAGAATTAGAACTTGATAGGATAACATTGTCCTAGTTCTGTTAAATCGACTACAGGATAAAAAATGTTAAGCTTCAGCTAATAAAGTAGGGAAATGGTAGCCTCATAACTCTTCGACCGAATAATCTCAGCCTCCTGGGGGAACACGGGGCAGGGGGACCTTTCCATCCTACCGTAGTTAGAGACTGGTGTCATAAAAGAATGTTCCAAATCAACATGCTTTATACATGCAATCCTTCAGCAAGGGACACCCCTTACAGTGTGTGCTGTTCATTCCTCCATTCCTGTCAACTTCTCACCCCAGGCCCCTCAGGATCGACCTGCCTCCTTGTGCGGAACACATGATCTCCCCCCCCCCCCCCCATCAGAGCTGGCTGACCCACGCTAGGTCCCCGTCAGAGACTCTTTCCCAGTATTCAGAATTGAGACACAAATTCTAGGTGTTTGGTTGTGGCCCCGTTGCTGAAACATCCCATAAAGTCAGGGCTGCAATGGCCATTTTTCCACGTGGACATTTGAAAACAGAGAAAGCTAGCTGGCAGGGGAAGGAAAATGGAGTAGACGCAAAAAAGAGACAGAAGGAAATAAGAAAATCAAGGAAAGACAAATTGGAACTCTGCTTACTGAATTTCTACCAACCAGGTCAAGTTCCCCAAGAGGCCCAGCTCTCTTCCTGGCTCTTGGGTTCTAGAAGCTATCCTTGTGTCCTTCAATAAATTTCCTTTCATGCTTCAGTTAAGTGGAATAGGTTTATTTTCTCATCAAAACACCCTTTGGTCTGATATTTCCACTTCAATATAGAATTCCACCTTGATGTATAATTTTCTCAAGAAAGTGGCTAGATAAATATACTAATACATGTATGTATACAAGTGTGTTCACTAGTGTGTTACAATAATAAAAATTGGGTGGAAACTTAAATGACAAGCCATATAGGATTAGTTAAATAAATTATGATTCACAAGTTCAGATACTGCTCAGCCGATATTTACCATCTCTTATGAGTGCTGTAATAGGCACTGGGCTCAGCTGTGAACAAAATTAAGATCTCTGCCCTCATGAGCCTACACCCCAGTGACTGACTGACAGCAATTAAAAAGCACATGGTTGAAAAGGTATCAGTGTTAGAAAATATTTAAGGGACATTAGGTAGAAGAAGCTTACAAATGAGAATTTCAAAAAAATTATCAGTGGATATAGAGTTACATATTTTAAACACAGAAGGGAAGGAGGGAGGAGACAAAAGGAAGAAGGAAAAGGGCAAGAGAAGGGGAAGAAATGGAGGATTTACCATCTTTCCCCCTAACTGAAATTAACAATGAGGTAAATGTTCTCATTGATAGCTTATGGTCCATGTTTACTCTCTTCTTCATCCTTTTCCATCTGCCAAGTTTTCTACACTAAAAATACGTTATTTTCACACACATATATATATTCCCCTCCACCCCTTGATGTAATAGTGAGAGGTCTGTGCAATAGTGAGGTTTGTGGGACGAGCAACCCAACTGCCTGTAGGTACCTTTTTAAAACAGCGTTCTTAGCTTCACTCCATCCTTTTAAGCCAAAACCTCTGAGGTGAGGCCCTAGAATTTGTATTTTAAGTCTGTCTCACTGATTCATTCTCAAGCACATCAAAGTAGGAGAAGTACTGTTTTTGAGTTTAAAAAATTGGTTCTTTATAAGGCTAAATTCTGATGCTAATGATTTGTTCAGGCAATCAGCTAAGTTGAACAGGTTTCTTGCCTTGATGAGAAACCCTTTGAAGGCTGACTCTGGGGAAGCCAAGCTTAGGAAGACAGGAACTTTGAAAGGCAGAGCCACAGACTGAAGCTGGCATTTACTGGCAGGGCTTGGTCACATTCAACTGATTCATACCATTTAGGCACTCTGGGCTCAACTGAAGGGACGAAGCCAGTTTAGCTAGGACAGATGGTATATGGGATGATTCTATCTGTGACCATCTTTAATAAAATTACTCAGGCCCTGGCAAAGGATAAAATGACTGATATATAAGTTGGTTAATTATACACAATGGTACTAATGAAAAGAGCTCTCACCAGCACAGCCTGAGGTAATTAAACCAACTGCCTTCCACTGTGAATCCCAAAATCACACGATGGTAGAGGTGAGATGGAACTGAGAAATTACCAAACCCCTACCTCTGACTGATCATAAAAGGAGGATGGCTGAGGTATTGGCTGTAAGCACCACCATTCAAAGTATTTGTCCCAAAGGAGACTATGGATAAGTTGGAGGATTAAAATAACCACTGAGCTAACTCCAAAGGGTTAGCTAAGAATCTGGGGTGCTATCTAGAAGAGATAATGATTTCAGAGAAAATAACTGAAGCAAATATCTGACCAACCACCCGCCTGGGTGAAGCAGCTAGAGAGCTGTGTTGTCCGGGAGAACTGCATTTCCAGGGCACTCTGTCCCTGGTTCCTCCCCTCGGTTTGTCTTCTCTACACTCTAAAGGAGACTCTAGTTATGGAAAAGATAAAGAAAATAGATTACACAGATATATTTCTGCACCTGTACCACATAGACAAAAACAAGTCTATTTTCTGCTATGTGATGCTAGCTCCTTGTGGATCCAGACCGTGCTTAAAGCTCCCGCTGGCTGAGAAGTTCTCCAACCTTCTCCTCAGACTGCGCTCCAGTGAGCCTGCAGACTCCAGGCAAACCCATCCCCTTCCTTTCTCCTGGGACAAAATGGCCAGAGTATCTGGGATTTATTGCACATCCACAATACAAAGCACGGCTTGGGTCCCAAGTTTTTCCCTTCCTGGACCACATCCTAAAGCTAGAAGGTACAATAACCATAAAAGGATGAGAGGAAAGCCATGGCTAGAAGACCTGGAAGGGCCAACAGCACCATCCATAGAAGGAAAAACTGTGAATGAGACCTAACCAAAGTTTAAAATTTTCGCTCTATGGAAGGACAAGCTACAGACTGGGAGGAAATATTTGCAAATCACCTATCTGACACTGGACTAGGACCTAGAATATATAAGGGACTCTCAAAACTCAACCCTTCCTTTTCCTCAGCTGCCACCACAGTGCTCAGTCCTTCTGGCCTAAGGTCACCTTGGGGTGAGGCCCTCACTTCATGGCCTCCCCATGGCCTCTGTCCCGGGCCTTGCCTGCGTCAACCTGGCCCTCATCCTGCACTTTTCTGTTGCGTGTTTGGTTACTAAACAGAGAACATGGAGGGAGTGGGGCACCTTGTCTCCCAAGGGAACTGGCTCTGAGCGCCGAGAAATCTAAGCGGGGCAAGCCTGCTAATAGCAAGTTAAGATGTACCATGAAACAGAATTAAGGTATTTTTAGTCATTCAATGTGAATACTTTATAAAGCTTAAACCTTACGAATGACAGTTACACTGACTCTCATGCTCTAACCAAGGGGTTGGCATATCTTATCTATAATAAAGTGCCAGATAGTAAATATTTTAGGCACTGCAGGCTATACAGTCTCTACCCTAACCTCTCAATTCTGCTGTTATAGTGGGAGAGCAGCCTTAGACTACACAGAAACAAATGAGAATGACTGTGTCCCATTAAAACTTTACTTATAGGGACTTCCCTGGCAGTCCAGGGGTTAAGACTCCACGTTTCCACTGCATTGGGCACGGATTCGATCCCTGGTCAGGGAACTAAGTTCCCACATGCCGTGCAGTACAAAAAAAATTTTACTTATAAAACAGATCACAAGCCAGATTTGGCCTGAGGGCCACAGTTTGAGGATCTTTGTGCTAGCCGTGGCCAAAAAATTTTCAAGAATTTTTCATTCTCCCTTCGTCTTTTCACGGTGTGATCTTGAAGTAAAACTAAATATACTTTTTTTTTTTTTAAATAGCACTTGCTATTTATCGAGAGAACTTTGGCTATGCCTCAGGAGTCATGATTATTTGTTACACACTGAATCTTGAGTGATTATTTGCTGGTAGTTTTTTAACTTTAGGGGAAAAAATTAAAACCCTCAGTCTCTGAGATAGACGTCAAGCCTAATTAGTGTGGACAATACAAGACATAATCCAGCTTCAATGGTCTCTCAAGTTTTCAAAGAAAGAGTGGAGACAGATAAACACTACAGCGCAGACAACACTGAAGAAGCTTGTAAGGAAGCTTTAATAGGGCTAAGGTGCCTTGAGAGAGCTTAGGACTAACTGCATTATTCTAGAAAAGCGTTTTAATTACTCTAAGTATGGCAATTGCTGCTTCTGACGAAACAGATTTAAAATGAAAAACAAAGAAAACAGAAACCCAGCTTCTATAAATATTAATATTTTAACCAATATTAACATTCAGGAACTTTGAAGAGTTCCAGAATAAAGACAGGGAAAATAACAGAACTGATTCAGCACGTTGGAAAAGTATGTTATGCTTGCAGTGTTATGAGCAAGTACATCCTTGGATTAGATAAACCTGGAATGTTAGTAAAAGGGCAGTACAGCTCTTGAGATGCAGCTCTTGACAGGGATATAACTTGCCTGAGCTGCTAGAACACACCTTCAATCCTTCCTTTTAAAAACACAGCCACAGGGCTTCCCTGGTGGCGCAGTGGTTGAGAATCTGCCTGCTAATGCAGGGGACACGGGTTCGAGCCCTGGTCTGGGAAGATCCCACATGCCGCGGAGCGGCTGGGCCCGTGAGCCACAATTACTGAGCATGCGCGTCTGGAGCCTGTGCTCCGCAACAGGAGAGGCCGCGGTAGTGAGAGGCCCGCGCACCGTGATGAAGAGTGGCCCCCGCTTGCCACAACTGGAGAAAGCCCTAGCACAGAAACGAAGACCCAACATAGCAATCAATCAATCAATCAATTAATCAATAAAAATAAATAAATAAATAAAATCTTTAAAAAAAAATAAAAATAAAAATAAAAATAAAAACACAGCCACAGATGCTTTGAACAATGACCTCCCCACCGTTCCATGTCCTTCCTCCCAGGAAACGTAAGTCATCAGAACCCAGAGAGCAGACATCATTCTGAGACACACATCAAAGATGTCACCCTTAAGTTCCAAAGAAAGACTTCAGTTGTAGGACTCCTGTCAAGATGGGTGTAGAGCTGCTACAGTTCTTGCCTCGTTACCGTGGCTTCAGAAGAATGCCTTGAGTTTCATTAAACCCTACACTCAAGAAGATTGCAGTCAAAATAAATATTCCCAAGATCTAAGGCAACCCTCATTGTGAACTGAGGTTTCTTTTAATTAAAACACTTTCCAGAAATGCTACAGCTATACTAAAAGTTTGATTCACAAATCAGTCAACTATAGTTTTAAATGCATACTAAAACCCACGTTTAAATATTTTTAAAGTATATTCTTTTGATCAGTGTTTCAAAAATCTTTGGAAATGCTGTAGCATACTGTACATTCTTCTCCAGATTAATAAGTAGACCCAATGCTTTACATTTCAGTGTTCTTCAGTTGAAAAGATGTCTAGCAGTTAAAGAAAAAAAAAAGTGAGCATATTATTTGAACAAACAATTAACATATTGCTCAAAAATAATTTTATACTGTTTTTCCAGATTTTTTTGACACCCTGAATGAAGATTCAGGCTACATAATTCCAGGTCAACCACATACTAGTTGAGCCATCATTAAGTATGTTACTTCATCTCCCAATACTTCTGTTTCCTCATCTATAAATGGAGATACTAATAATGCTGCCCCCATATTGGGTTCTAAGTAAGAGAGATGACTCAATGTATGTAAAGCATTTAGAAAAATATCTGGCAGATAGCAAGCCCTTAGTAAGTGCTAATCATCACCATCACCACTATCATCACCATCACCACTATCACCACCATCACCACCATCACCATCACCACCATCACCACCATCATCATCACCACCATCATCATCACCATCTTCTTCTTCTTCATCAATTTTTGGTCCTCACATTTAAAGGTGCCATAAAAGTTCAGTGTATACGTAGGTAAAATTGGGGGGGTGGCAGGTAAAGTGTTAAAAGTTAAACACAATCAACCCTTCATTACTTCAGAGTATTTTATTTAAAACTGAAGAGCACCATTCAGTAATTCTGAATTTCTCTCTTATCCCCAGGAGAAGATGGAGGGATCTTCAGAGAAGGCCAGACTTGAGGTGTCAGCTAGACCCATTCAACACTATCACAGTCTTCTGATCACCCAGCAAACAGTCCAGCAAACAGGAGCTCAGTGGGCAAACCAGGAACTGCTTCAAATATGTGAAATGCATTCATTGCAATAGGTACTCCCACCATGGGAGATATATTTAAATTAGGGAGAAAAAATTGCCATACAAGAAACTGGCAAAACTGTCATGTCTGGGAAAGAAAAATAATAAAAACTGAAAAAATAAAAATGTGTCCACTCCTATGGTTTCCAAGTATTTCAATGTTCTTATATTCTACCAGAAACTCTTTGGCATATTTACTTCCTTTGTCTTAGAATGAATCTATTTGTTACATATTTTTTTGATTTTTCTTGGAGGCAAGAAGGTGGTATGAATCAGGTGAGTTCAGGCAAATTTCTCTGCAAGTTCTTACTTAGCTCTCCTTCTCAGTCACCTTATATTTATTTCCAAACCGCCAAGCAACACTGGTTTCTATTTTAGATGTTTATGAAAATGAGAAAGAACAACTCTGGGTAACATTCTTTGGGGCTAATACCACGGAGTTAAAATTTCCAGTGGAGTATTCATTTTTGAAATAGCAAGGAACAACCACAGACGGGGAAAAAAAAAATACAGATTTCAAAAAACAGCAGGTGTTTAGCTTCCAGTTATACAAAAATACTGATGCAGTAAATACCAATGGCTTGAGTGCTTCCAGATCTAATACTATACATTCAAGGGGTTGGTTTTAAAAAAAAAGAAAAGAAAAATCTGAAGCTTTGAACCAGTAAAAGTAGCAAGGTCTTGAGATCAGATGCAACTCATAACATTTTAGAAAAATGACAGTTTGCTTAGATTTCAGATGCCATCAAGAGGACCACAAAATTTGGAGAAAAACCTTTGCACTTGGATCACTTCGCTGAAGTAGCCTCTTAGGCAAACTTGGCCAGAAAAAGCTCCACATTATCCAGGTTCTGAGGAAGATCTCTACAAATCTGGGAAACCATCTCCCTGGCAGCCTGCCTCACTCTCCAGGAACTTCCCCATCCATTGCTTGTCCAACACTCCAACCCAGTGGCTCTGAAATTTCCCAAATACACAGATAGGTTTTAAAGTTTAGTGGACTGACAGTACTTATATTTTTAATATTTGTTGGTTAAGAAAATACATATAAACAAAAACCATTAAGAAATTCACCAAAAGAGTTTCTATTTTATTAATCCCCAAAGTATCTGCATTCATTTAAAAACAGTCATTCCATTAAAACTTATCTAAGCTCCTACTATGTGCCAGACACTGTTCAGAGAACTTGAGACACAAATCTGGCCCCTGAAAACTTTCTCTCCTTGCCTCCCTCCCTGACCCCTCTCTCTCAGAAGAAGTCTGAACAAGGTGGCTACTTCTGATAGGGGAATTCTGAATTCTATTTGGTTGTGGGAGGGAGGGAAGAGAAAGAAATGGAGGCAAATTTCCCTTTATATTTGGAGTTTTAATTTTTGACCATATGGATGCATTCATGAATTAGTCATGAAACTAAACCTAAAGGGAGCGGGTAAAAGAATTATGTAAGAGATGTCTAGAAAAATTTAGAAGTCCTTTGCAGGCTTCCCTGGTGGCGCAGTGTTTGGGAGTCCGCCTGCCAATGCAGGGGACACGGGTTCGAGCCCTGGTCCAGGAAGATCCCACATGCCGTGAAGCAACTAAGCCCCTGTGCCACAACTACTGAGCCTGCACTCTAGAGCTCGCGAGCCACAACTACTGAAGCCCGCGCACCTAGAGCCCGTGCTCCTCAACAAGAGAAGCCACCGCAATGAGAAGCCCACGCACCGCAACGAAGAGTAGCCCCCGCTCGCTTCAACTAGAGAAAGCCCACGCTCAGCAACAAAGACCCAATGCAGCTATAAATAAATAAATATTTTTAAAAAGTAAAAGTCCTTTGCAATTACTTTAACCTCCACCCCACCCCACCCGCGGCCCCCAGAATATGAGATAACCCAACCCTACACTGCATGCTTGAATTAAAAACCAGTGGCTCTACCCAGTTGTTCATATGAATTAGAATTAGTAAACAACTAATTGTTTACAAACTAATGAGAATTAGTAGCAACACTCAAGCAAGAACCATCTTTCTTTTGTTCATCCCCGTAAACCCCATCAAGTACACAAGCTGGCATATAACCAACACTCAATTATGTAATTATCGAATGGCTTGCTAAAAGAATGAATGACTGAGGAAACCTTAATCTCATGCCTCAACGACTGAATGTTGACCATTTTTCCTTCCTTGATGACTCCAACACACTCTCCAAGACTCCCCCTCAAAGGATCACTCCAGTGTGTCTGTCTTTTGTTGACATCTAGCTTACCCACAGTGAGGAACACAAATTGAGCCTACATCTGGATGTCTTCTACTGATGGTTACATCCATGAAACCATCAAGCAGATGAAGACAAGCAATCCCAACAGACTCCCTCAGTATGGCCTCCTTTTCTTTTTAATAACATCTTCCTCCCACTTTTTATTTCTTTGTTTTCTGCTACTTGGAAAGTGAAACAGGTTTTGAATAAGACAATAGATAAATTAGTTGATTTTTCTTATTAGAGTAAACATCTCTAATCTAGCAGTGATACAGACTAAAAATAGTATGAGGAATCTAACAGTATTCTGTCAGGAGATGAAAATTCAACCTAAATTACATAGGTGATATTTATTGTGAAGGGTATTCTGCAAATGAAAATGCATTAAAGGTTTCTATTTGTAATACATTTATTCTCAATGGTCAATGCTTAAATAATTTTTATCTACATGCTTGTTGACTATAAATAAAAGATATACTAAGGAAATATTCAGATGTGACAGAATGTGCTCCCTCAAAATTCTCATCTTAAAACTGTTCCCTTTGTGAAACCTTGTTCCATCCATCACTTGAGAATGTCAGAAGGCAAAATAACTTGTTAAATGAATTTTGCTAAGGACAAAATATCTCATACCTTCTCTTACACAGGAATGATAACATGAGGGCCTCAAAAAATTTTTAATGAAGGTCCATAAAAACTATTTAAACCTTTAAGATAATAATGATAAATTAACAAGAATCCAGTACAACTGTTTAAGGAATCTCTAAAATCCACTCTCTGTCTCTCCCTGGGACAACTCCAAGGACATTCAAGTCCCATGTGTAACCTTCAAGAAGTTTGAAAAACAAACATTTGTCTCAGCAATGTAGAAACCCAGAGAAGTATCACACCATTAGCTCCTGAACACAGCCTGGCACAGACTCTGCTTGGAACAGAACACAAGAAAGGCAGAAATTTCCAAAGAATTCATCATTCTGCAAAACAAAGCATTTTTCAGATGGCTTAGTAAAAGAGACACGGTAATTCCAGAACATCAAAACAGAGGAAAGATTTCCAGATGACATCACTGACTGCTGTGGACAATTTATTTATATCATGGTTTCTTAACTTCAACACTATCGACACTTGGAACCAGATAATTCTTTTTTAAAGGAGGCTGTCCTGTGCACTGCAGGATACTTAACTGCATCCCAGGTCTCTGCCCACTAGATGCCAGTAGTACACCCCCAAGCCGTGACAACCAAAAAACATCTCCAGACATTCCCAATGTCCCCTGGGGGATGAAACATTCCTTGGATGAGAACCACTAATTTATAAAAATGACACATGATGACGATGACGATAGTAACAATAACAATATTAAATAAATCAAAACAATTTCCACTTATTCAGTATCTACATCAGATATTGTACTGAGGACTTTATATATGCTTTATTCAGTAAAACAACCCTATGAGATAGGTACTATAATTGTCCACATTTTATAGATAAAGGAACTAAAGTTAAGAAAAGTTAAGTGCCCTATTCAAGGTCATACAATTAGTAAGAGGGTGACAAGGGGTTCAACTTTTATTGCAGTAAGTTTAACCACCATGCTATATATTCCTGTCTCCACAAGGGGAATTATGAGTGTTCTTTGAATGCAACACCACACAGGCTATTGCAAACAGAGTGAATGTAGAACGTGGTACCCAAAGGATACAACAGACGATGTCTACAGACAGGTGAAACAGGCCACCACTGGACAGGAAACTCTCGTGTGGCTTCCATTAGTAACATATGCTTTACCTACAATATCGATCATCCTCAGAGCAACCCCTCAAGATAGACACCAGCATTCCCGTGTTACAGGTAAAAAAAAAACTGCATCCAAAGAAATTTGAACAAATCATTCAAGGTCACATAATTGGCTTTCTGGATGGAGCCAAGCCGTAAAATGAGATTGGTCTGACAACTGAGCTTCAATTGCTAGGGATACAATGATATTATGAGTTGAAGAACAATAATAACGTAAACAGCCAACATACCATCAGCGGTAATTGATGTGGGTGAAATACCCTTGGGTCTCACTTTGTGGTGAGACCTTGAGAAGACCAAGAGAACTCACTCATGCTCCAACCGCCTCACAAACTGGGGACTGTTCTGGTCTCTTGTCCCTCTGGACTTTCTCAGGACCCATATAGGTCTTGGCTTTTTAGATCTAATTTTAAGCAGAACCAGATACTTTGTTTTTTTCCTAAATGAATTCTCCCCTTACCAGATTATTAACTTCACAGCTGAAGGTCAGCTGGGACGTATGAGGTCCATGAACAATGGGTCTCATGGATAATCCAAAGGGGGAAGGAAAGACAGAAAGGGAGATTTATGGTGGGAAAATGAGAGCAACACCCAAGGAGGGAATAATCTAAAATACAGATATTTAATCTGAGAGAAATATTTGGATACTGGGAATTCCACAGGAGAACTGAGGCCATCATTATGGTCCAGAAGGGCCCAGGGGTTCTTATTAAAATGCATCTACACTGAGAGACTAGTCTACACACACACATACGCACACCAGTGTGAAAACACTGCCTGAGGTTTCAGCGCACTCCTCCCATCACAGACAGTAATGAGATACTCTGACAGCTGGGATAACTGACCACACTGGGACCCTACGCTTGTTTCTGGATGTTTCAGCAGCCCCCATGTAGAAGATACATTTAAATGTAAGGCCTTTAGGACATAGTAACAATTGTCACTATTTCCAAAGGGAAGTTAAATAAGTAGGTGAGAGAATTTTATATAAACCTTTACCAGGATCACAGAAATTCACTTCTCAGATGTCATCCATCTTAAGCTCCCTTACAATATGGAAACAGTAGAGCTTACTATACAAGCCAGACAACCCAAGGCAATAAAGGTGGCAGAGAAGAGACATCACCGGGGTGGGAAAGGACAATTTAAATTAGGGGTCTTTGAGGAACACTTTGCACTGGGCTGTTCACTTTGTTCTGCTCAGTCCCATCATCCTGCAGAAATCCTGAACAACCTGGAAAAAAACACCTTTCCGTTATGATGGAAAACCCAACTCAAGCTGAAGATGGAATACTCTCACCTGTCGACCTAGTCACATACCCAGCCCTGGAGCCCGGAAGCCCGGGAAGAGGCTAGCGAAGGAGAAGAGGGTGGGATGCCCAGAGCAAGGTGGTACCCAGTTACCAAGGTAAGGAGAATGGATGTGATGCAGGCAAAAACGTACCCTGCACATTCTGATCTTGTTTCATGCACATACAATGGTGAATACTGCACAGTTCCTCTTTCTAGAAGAACTCACAGTCAGTCTTCCAAACTCACCTATGCTGCTTTCCTCTCTACTGCCCTACTACACACCCCCATTTTGAATGCCCCTCCCCTAACTCCCCTCCCACTTCTCTGTGTTTATCTGAGTACCCCTCCCGAACATACACACAGACACACTTCTCTCCATCATCTGTCATATTCCTTCATTTCAGGATCTCCTCTTTTCCCAAGTATCTTATAACTTCATCTATGGCAGGAACATGAGCCAGTACAAGAATTCATTCACCAAAATGTGTTGAATCTTCATCTTTGCCTGTAATGTCCCATTAAGTAAAGTTATTTTGACTCAAAGGCATGCATGCTAATGGTGGAATTTCAGATACTGTGGCACTTTTGGGGAGACCAAGCAGACCTTTCTTCCTAATGGGCTTCAAACCATGCCACAGAGACAGACTGTCTCCGAACTCTAGCCTCCAGGAGCCCTCTCTCTTTATCCAATCTCTACCCCATCCACCTAAAAGGCTGATTCGTGTTGCCAGTAATGCCTCTACACAGAAAACGAATACTTCCAAAAGGTTATTTCAAGACAGTTAAATGAAACATGAGTAATCCCATGAGTGTTGATTAGGAACACAAGTCAGAAACTGCTCCAGACAAGAAACTAGTAACCACCACAACAAATGGAGAATGAACTCCAACTTGGCTCCCCGGAGAGAATCGAATGAATTGATGGGTATTTTCCTTCTCTCATTTCCAAGGATCCAGCAAAAGTTCCATGTCTGTCAGTGACATTAAGAGGTCACTGACAGGGAAAGATGATGGCAGCCCTCTGTTGTATATCTTGCATCCCTCAATCAGCCGAGGAGGCACAGCCCAGTCTCAGCATACGGCAAGGAGTAGGTTTCTCCATTACCACAAAATACGGGCAATACAAGCTCAACTCCTGTTCCTCTTCTACTTACACAACATACACACATACATCCACATGTACAATAACACACAATGATGCAGTTAATCAAACTGCAGAGTAACTCACAAATAATGTTACCATTGGAAGAACATATCTGCCTTCTTAGTAATTTAACTAAATAATTGCTAAAGGTATTTTCTTTTGGCATACAGATTTTTTTTAAGGTCAACCTTGAGATCTGTCTTCCAGTTTGAGTGGGATCCCCTGTTTAGTGACTTTCTCAACTCACACCTCTGAATGTGATGTGTGATGCTTTAGATGAAACAAAAATAGCTAACATCCAGACCTTACATTGGCACACCTCAGCCAACCTGGGATGGTCAGAAGTCTTCCCTACTTTGTTTTCTCCCTCCAAAGAAATCTGGATGCTGACTGTGACCCCACAGTCCCCTGTACCTCTCATCCCCAGATGTATTTGCTTGTTGCTGTATCTGTCTTATATTCCAAAAAAAGGATTACGAACCATGCAGACTTGTTAAGAAATAAAAACTCACCATCTACCAGGTCCTCATGACCCAGGCTCATGCACAACCCCAATCTGCCTTGCTCATTATGACCCAGCAACGAAACTGCCCTTCCCTCTATCTGGAAAGGTCTTTGCCCAATTCTTCCCATTCTTGCAGTCTCAATCCCAAGCATCTTTTTCATGACCTGAAAACAGTGGTAAGGAAAACAGCCCTAGTCCATCCCTAGGTCCACAGACTCTCAATTTCAGCAACCTATTTACATCCTTCGTAACACCTACACACCTTGAAATTGCACTTGTTTTGTGATCTGTACACATGTTCAGTCTCGCTCCCCTTTCTCCCACACAAGACTATGTATTTCAGGAGGGCCCCAGGCAGTATCCTCATTACTGTGTAAGTTCCTAGAACACAGTAGGCACTTCACACATATTTATTGGGATAATTAATCCATTGGTTTTAAACAAAGGATTGATGAATAATTTAATGAATAGCTACAAACTACCTCAGTTAGGTACAAATGTCCTAACAAAATATTGGGTGGCTTAAACATCAGAAATTTCGTTCTCACGGTTACGGAGACTGGGTAGTGGAAGATTCAGGTGCCAACTGATCTGGATCCTGGAGAGCTCTTTTCCCAGCTTCCAGATTGGCCACCTTCTCGCTCTGTCCTCACATGGTGAAGAAAGGGAGAGCTCTGGTCTATTTCTCTTCTTATACGGACATTAATCCCATCAAGAAGGCCCCAAACTCATGATCTCATCTAAACCTAATTACTTCCCAGAGGCTCCACCTCCAAATACCATCGTGTTAGGGAGTAGGGCTTCAACATATGAATTTGGAGGGGATGCAAACATTCAGTCCATAACACATATGGATGATTTTCTTCTCAATGCATCACAGATTTTTAGCTTCTGCAAGCTAACCGTAGAAAACATTCTACAATACCAAAGTATGTATACAAGAAAGCAAAAAGTTGCCATACATACTTCATTATTTATCTCCATGAAGTTTCACAAAATATTCTTTGCACCTTGGTCCCTCAATATTTATAAAGCATCTTATTGTTATGATAACTTTTCTCTTAGTCTCACAATTCAGCCCCTACTGACATGAACAAACAATGAAGACTACATTTGCTAACATGTCTGAGATAGAGTCTAAGAGATTAGTGTCTAAATCCTGAGTAGCCTTTCTCTTATTACATTGGACATCTTTTGGATTGCCTGCCAAGCCCAGAAGCCAACCCTCTTCTTGGGAAGCTTCCTGCCAGATCTCCAAGGGGAGCCCCAGGCTGCCATGCTTGGACAGGGAATCCAAGCTCCACTCATTGGCCAAGAGCAGTCACATGACCCAGCCTTGGCAAAGCAGAATCTAACTTTCCAGGGAATGTGGAACTGTGAATGAGAGCCAGCCAGCCAGCCAGCCTCCGTGGGTGGCTGGAACTGTAGAAGCAACTAGGGGCTATTCATGTTTTCTTCCACACAAAAGCTGCTATGCAGAAAAATACAGAATGTAGCAAAAACTAAAAAGCAGAGGCAAGAGGGAGAGAGAAAGTGCCAATGGTTTTCCAGGTCCAGATTACAGCCCATTCCCAAATACCAGCTCACTCCTGACTGTGAACAGCATGAGACACCCCTGTATAATAGACTCCTTCTTTTTCTTCTTTTACTTAAGCTACTTTCATTGCTAGCTAATTCATTGATTGGAACCTAGTATGTATGTGCTCGTATCCTAAGAAGATGAAAACCTTTTGTATATTTACACACATATGCGTGAGTACATGCATACACAGGTATATAAACATGAAGCTTTTTCTTTTTGTGCAAACTCCCACAAAAACTCTGAGGGGGGGGGGGGGTAATCTCACGATCTCCGCATTAATTCAGCATGAAACTGATTTGTGTATCCCTGTAACTCAAAGCCAAGCCATCTAAAGAGTTTTCAGGAAACATATTTTCTTAGAAAAACGACAAATATTTTTTTAAGTGTAGGGGGAGAAAAATAATGCCCCACAAAGTTGGAGCTGCCTATGGCATTTCTGACTCACCTTGACGCAATATAAAAGTTGCCACAAAGTGGGTGTTCTATAGAAATGTTAATTGCTGTTACTGTTGCTATTATTCTTACCATTCACCTGTTCCTGACGCAGTGCTCCCCAGTAGGGCCAGCGAGGTGGGGGCATACACTGCTGTGCCACTAAATCCATAAAAACATCTTCTCTGAGCAAGGATTGAATAAAATTACAGGATAATTATAAAAGTCAGCAATGACACTTGGCATGCTATGTTTTAAAGGAATTCTAGATGACCTAAAATGAATGACACAAAGTGACTAGTAAAAATTGGTTCACATTTTTTTAAAAGAAAAAATGTAGATGTATATTTATTTATTAAAGAGAAACAATACAAAAAATACACAGTCACAATGGCATTTGAGGAAATAAAAGCATCTTCACTCCTCTGAAGGAAGCCAGAAGAAGTGAGGGGTCAACAGAGCATTTGCTTCGCAAGCTTTCCTCTCTAGGTCTCACCAAGGCTCACACCCCCACTCCTCCCAGCTCGAGTGAGGATCGAGCACCAGCTAGGTCAAACCTGAAACAGCCAAGGGTCCTTCTACTGGTCACTGTCAACCTGCTCCAAGAAATCCTACAGAGAAGCATGACTATTCTCAAGCAAAAGCTGACAGAAGGCAATTTGGGGGAACAAAGGAAAAGTAGGCAGGTGAGAAGATTTCACGACCACCTTCACTAACAATCAAACATATCAAAAGGAAACAACAAGATTCTATTCTAATTTGGGACCTACCAAATAGGCAGTTAACCAGAAAAAAATATATCCACAAAGTGACAGTGCACATGGAGAAAAAGAACAGACTCAGAATTGACTGGTGGGAGGCTAATGTGTTTCAGTCTTTCTGGAGGGAGTCTTGGAAATAAGCATGTCTTTAAAATATACATCCACTTTGACCCAGCAATTCCAACTTCTAGAAATTTATCCTATGGCAATAATCAGAAAGATGACGAGTACTGAGGGTACCCAGGTGTTCAGAACAATGAAGACCACACAATGGTCTTATAAGAGGGAGCAATGGGACCAACCTAAAGGTCTCATAATAGTGGAGTGGTTCCTTGAAATATAGCACTTATATTTAAGACCAGTGTTCTTCAAACTTTGTTCTGAAAAGCTCAAGGAGCTGCTGATGCAGCTCCTTGAGTTAAAGGTCCCCCGTAGCAGTGACCAGGGAATTTCAGTGGCTGGGTCTCTTTCTCATTCATCCCAGACTTAACATGCATTACCTATTAGGCAACCTCCTAAAATTATTCATAATGAAATGGTTCTACTGCTTAAGAAACAAAAATTATTGGACTTTAATAAGACTATTATGCAACTGTTATAAATCATGTTATGTAAAGGTATATACAGACTTAAATGGGTGGTTTGCTCCCCAAATATCTAGTAGCTTTCAGTGAAGGGTTGATCTTTAGTACCTGCTAAAGACACAGGTTTTCCTGCCATATACCAGGATTCTTATCCCTAATATACTCATAATATATTCTTTAACCTCATTTGCATAAGGCAATTATGATAAAATTTCACTCTTAAGATGGTGATGAAACTTAATTGAGATGATGGAAAAGTTTTTGCCTCAATGTCTGGTACACAAGACTCCATAATGGAAGCTCTTTTACTACACATCAGCCTAAAGCTTAGAAGTTCACTTCAGCCAGTGTTTATCCTTCACTTTCCACTGAGGTAGCAATTTAAATCATAATCAGGGCTTCCCTGGTGGCGCAGTGGTTAAGAATCCGCCTGCCAATGCAGGGATACAGGTTGTAGCCCTGGTCCGGGAAGATCCCACATACCGTGGAGCAACTAATCCCATGTGCCACAACTACCGAGCCTGCTCTCTAGAGCCCGCAAGCCACAACTACTGAGCCCATGTGCCACAACTACTGAAGCCTGCGCACCTAGAGCTCGTGCTCCGCAACAAGAGAAGCCGTCGCAATGAGAAGCCTGCACACCGCAACGAAGAGTAGCCCCCCTCGCCATAACTAGAGAAAGCCCGCGCGCAGCAACAAAGACCCAATGCAGCCAAAAATAAATAAATAACATAAATAATTTTTTTTAAAAAATCATCATCAGCTCAGACATCCTAGAAGGCATCCATGAAACCAAGTCTTTTTTTTTTTTCTGGTTATGAAAGACATTTTATTTCTGTGAAATTTTAATAGAATGCAAACTGTCTTCAATCAAAATGACTGCTTAATCCATATGTTTCTATTCCATTGACTATTCTTTGAAAATATAATAACTTCATGTATAACTGGAATAATGGAGAATATATTCATAAATGACCAAATTAAATATGGAAGTAATCGTTTTTAAAGCCCCTCCCCACAAAGGATCATATATATAACAAAACTTTTAAAAATGGCATGTTTCACATTATAGATGGTTCAAAACCAAGTCTTTTCTATAGTCAAAAATGACTTATCTCACCCAAAGGACTCCAGTCATTGAACTGTACAGGTGTTGGTGGCGACGAGGGGGTTTGCAGCTAAGGAAGCCAGCACTGCTTTTTCTTAAACAACTGCATAGATACTCACTAACCACCCCGACAGGTCACCCTTCCCCACAGCCAAAGGACGACTAAGAGAACACTCAGAGCATCACAGAACATTATGGAAGCCTTTTATGGAGAAGAGTATGGCTGTCGTGTTTTTATGTCTTGGAGAAATGGCGATAATTCAGGTTTCACTTCTATAGTAATTTGATTTGATCATTTTAAAACACAGACATAAAATGGTTCATTTATATAACCGGTTGCTAAGAGTCTTGGCATTTTAACAGGCGGCTTATGAAAACATACTTTTTGAAAGAAAATACTAATGTCTACAGAGAGGAAAAGGATGGATGAAGATCATAAAATTTAACTGCATTTTAGTTTTGACTTGGGAAAGCTGCAAGATGATCCACTTGGGAAACTCAATCCACAGATCCACTGATATACTGCTAAGTGCTACGTGGTACCGTTCCCAGCCAGTTGCTGCCATGAGAGCCCCTTGCCTAAGGTGTTCCAGGAGCCAACAGAGAACAGCAGAGTTGATATCTGCCCCTCCACCACCTCGTCTACGTCCAACCACATGGAAGTCTCGAGGACTCACAGAACTAGAAGGTCGTTTCTTTCCTCAAAGTCTGACAAGTCTTGGCCTGTTGTCTGGGAATAACATGGTCCAGCCTAATCCAAACTGGGGCCAACAAGCGGTTGTTGATTGCTCTAAGCATGGAGGCAATACCATGCCCAGTCAAGTCTCAAGAGAGAACAGCTGCTAACAGCATTCAAATTCAATCCTGCTCAGCAATTTTACGTTGTGAACCAAGAAAGCTGAGCAAGCAACTTCGGGTAGGTACAGCAGACTCTACAGAAACCTTCCAGTTCCAAATTATCTCCCTACTCATTGGACAGGGGTGCCTAAATTCTTACCTTGAGTTGCCATGAGACATGGCAAGGAAACATTTAAAATTTCCCCAACAGGGAGGGCAAAATCCATGAAGAGAAATTCTGTAGTATTATCTTAGCAAGAATTTTATGTTCTACTTTAAAATTATAAAATATATTTTATGTTCTAAAATATATTTCTATTATGAAATATATTAATATTTATTAAGGGCTTATGTGACAGGGACTGTCACAAGTGTTTTATATACCTTATCTTAATTAAGCCTCACGTGCTTCAAGGCACGTTCTATTATTATCTACATTTCACTCAGGAAGTAACAAAACCTTAGCTTGGTTAAGTAACTGGCCAAACATCACTCGGCAAGTAAGGAAGCAGAAGAACCCAGGTTCACTTGATTCCCAATGTTGAACTCTAACATAATATTCTACATGTCTCTCCAACCAAGTTCCAAAGGAGGCTGGTCAACGAAAGACAGAGGTAGCAAGTACAAAGGACACTGGTTTGCCCCATTAAAAAACAAAATGTTATTCTCCAGAATGGTGGTGCTAAATGTCAGCAGCTGACTAAAATTGTGCAGGGAATTTTTTTAAATGCTGGTGCCCGGGCCCCAGTCCCCAATCCCCATTCTGATTCCAATTGGCTTGTGCCTCAGAATTTTTATACACCTCCCCAGGTGATTTTTACAGAGAATCAAGGTTAGAAACCACCATCTGAAAGGATGTGGGGTAGAAACTAAATGTTAACAGAAGCAGCTAAGTGACCAAATGAGGTTTTAGAAAACTCTAGAGCAGCGCTGTCCAATAAAACTTCCTTCTGTGTTAGAAATGTTCTATAATTTGTCCACTATGGTAGCCACTAGCTACAATGGCTAGTGTGACTGAGGAAGTGAATTTTAAATTTAATTTCAATTATTTTTCATGTAAGTAGAGGACAGAGGCTACTATATTGGGTAGCACAGCTCCAGAGATCCCTCAGCGTGCCTCAGCTTCATTGGTTTGCAATGGCTGAAGAGGGATATGGACCGAAAGCAAAGAGGCAAAGTAGATAAGGTCTGACTGTTCATATCCATTATCTGACCAATTTTCCAAAATGGAGCTTTGTTAACGATTCAGATGCTCTGAGTAACTTACAGGGAAAAAAAAATGATCAATGCCATTGAACGTATGTCCAATACGTTCAGCCAAATATGCTTTGAGGACACAACTCTTCAGGATCATTCTTCGTTTGCTCTGTGTAAAGCAAGTACCAAGTGCTAGCCATGGCCGTCATATATACCATATCATAATGATAATGCAAAGAAATGAAGACAATTACGGATGTGAGAAATTGTGCATCTTCACATCTTTGGCGACTACTAAAGTGCATATATATTTTTTTTCCAATGGATTAATTAGTCATTTTATGATAGAGCAAATATAAATACATTTATCCAATATCTTGAATAGTGTAGCTAATCATACTTGAGGAATATAAGGGCTTGGACACAAGTTACAGTCTAAAAATATATATAGAGTCTACAAAAAAAGCCTCACTTTTATTTCAATAAGAATTTAAAAATTCTCTGGTATGTAACATGCCTGTGTGCCAAGCTATTGAACATTCCTTAATTAGGGCTACAAGACTACATGTCAGTAGTCATTCCAGAGTTGTGTATATTTCCCTAAATTTTGCCATAAAGTGAGATACTTTTTGAAAAGCCTCAGATTATTTGAATTTTTTATATCAAATGTTTACACATTTTGTATCTGGATTTAATTTAGAATTTAACTTAATGCTTTGCAGTAAATTATACTTAACTAATTGTATATGTGAATGACTCCATAATTTAAGATGATTTACTATATTCTGAATTGCACTTTCAAAAAGGAAACATCATCTATGGCTCTGAGTTTACCTTTACACTTCAGTCATCCAAAACCTGGACATAATACCAATCTAAAAGAAAACAGGAGCTTTGTCTGGTAAGTTCAGTTGTCTGGAGATAAAAACCAAAAACGTGTTGATATACTTCTCATTAACTGGATAATATACTTGAACTTCCTCCCATTTTCCAAAATGAAAACAGGTTAACAACTGAGCAGTTGCTATAAAAGAGAGAGGAAGAGGGCTCAATAACATTGAAAATGTCCCAAATGTACTCAAGGTCATTAGTTGCTTTGAGGATACAACTCTTTTGGACCATTCCTATCCAACTCTATATCATCTAAGTAACAACTACTGCTTTGGCATTGATAAACATACTCCTTTTATGACAGCAATGGAAAGGAAGAGTTTGCCTTTGTTTTCAAGATAATGGCAAATGTAACAGAACAAGACACAATGGTCCAATAAAAACGAAAAGCAAATCCTAAAAGAAATTTGGACTATGATAATGGCCTAAAACAGCCATTTCCAGTACAGGAGACCATGATATCTACTAATTGTTCCTTTCCAGAGCCAAAGACATAACACTTTAACTGTGGCAAAGAACAACTGAGTGAAATTATCGGTCTCTCTGACTTTATTTTTTTTTTAAGATTTTTTTTAAACCCATAGTCTTTTTTTTGTTGTTTTTTTGGGTTTTTTTTAACACAATGTTCCATATTATTCAAACACTGCCCTGGCCTAAAAAAATGTTGGTTAATTGATCCTCTGTGAGTTAAACATTTTTCTACCAAAGCACTCACTGCACTATTTCTAGTTTGTACATCTATCTCCAATATTTAATTCAACAAAGATTTATTGAGGCTTCGTATGCCAAGCGCCATACCAGATGCTGGCAATCTGATAATGAACGTGGTAAGTTTCGTGGTCTGATGGAACAATATATAGATTTATGGCTGAATAAGGTCCGATAAGTGCTCTAATGGGAGTACAAACAGGATACTGTCAGATCATAGAGAAGGATGGATCCAGCCCATATGTGGGAGTAAGAAAAAGCTTTCCAGAAGATGGGATTCAAAGAGTGACTCTAAGCTGGCCGACAGAAGCAGCAGAGGGGCAGAGGATAGGGGGAGTTAAGAGCATCGCTGGCCCAAGGAATAACACTGTCCAACAACTTGGCGGTGGCATGGCACTGAATGAAGGAGAAGGCAAGGTTCGCTAAGCTCGAGGTTCAGGATGAGGCCGGAGAATGAGCAGAGGTAACCGCTGAAGGACTCATACCTCTTGTTAAGGAGTCTCAGCTTCTATCCTGACAGCATGGAGGAGCCGCACATGGAGGAGTTTTACTGGACAATTGTTCTGGCAGCCTTGGAGAGAGGAGATTGGAGTATGGAAGATGCCAGAATGCAGAAGAGTCCTGCAGACTGCCTCCCAGAATGCAGCTTAACGGGGTCCAATGCAAGATCGGTAACACTGATTCAAATTAATTCATGCTGGAAAACATATCCATTGACCTATTCACTCCAAAAATATATATATTTCTATCATTCTTTACTAACAATGCATGTGCTCCCCATCCACAGAATATGGGATTTGAGCTGTTTTATAATTACTAAATTAGCTTCCCCTAAATTTTTGCACTCTACCACCTCCTTCCCACCACCCTCACGTCGGTCATCCTCGTGATCGATGGATACAACTGCACAGTGGCAGGTCAGAATTAGAGATAGATCTTCCCCTGAACTCAGGTAACTCCTTTTTTAACAATGTTCATTCCACCCAATATGACAGAGTGCACCCCAGCATTAAAAGAATAAAAAGCAAAGTTGAGGAATAAAGGCATCCATCCAGAAATTGTTGAACAGAATTATGTATCTGTACATGAAGCAAATACACTGCACTCACACAGGGATATAACTCAAGAAGCATCCCACTGGACCACTCTAGGCATCATCCCAGCAATTTATAAATTAGTTAACTGACCTTTAAGTAGACTTACTAGAATATCCAAAAATCAGCACCCAAAGAGAAAACAAGTCTTTACTGCTGCACAAGCATTTCAAAGTGAGGGAAAAAAATCACCACACTTGAATAGTGTTATTTATCATAGCAATTTTTTTTCTGCCTTTCAGCTTGCACTGCATAAAATTACCATTTTCTGGGAGCTCCTCGGAGATGATTCTCTGGTGCTCTTGCCACTAATGGGAACAGTTTTAGAAGCCTAGTCATTAACATTTGAGATTTCTCCATGATTTTCTTGCTACTTACAGCCAATCTCCAGTTACATCAGTGACATCATCCTCCATTTCAAGGGGCCAATGGGTAGAACGGGTAGTGAAAGAGTAGCGATCTCTTTTGTTTAAGTCAAGGAGTACACCTTCCACTCTAATTTAGACACATCTTCGTCAATGGTCCTTAACCTTTTGGGCTACAGCCACTTGAGCCTATAGGGTCATGCCTCCCTGGAATCATGAAATCTTAAATGCAATTTCTGAAGCCCATGCATGGACCCCCAAATGCATCTAGACTAGTTAGGATTCTTCAAGTTCCAATAAATAGGAAATTTAAGTCAAGCTAATAACTCAAATCACCCTACCTACCACCTTGTCTTATACAAATAACAAGACAATCATATCGTGTAATAACAGCACAACTTGAGTCAGGAGGTACAGTTTGCATCATCAAGATTGCCTCTTTTTCATCTCTGTGGGCTTCATTCTCAGGATCCATGTGGTAATAACATAGATCCACCTGCTCCAGGTCAATGCCATTGCAGGTTCAAGTCTGAAGGAAAGGTGACAGTACCCTTTATCCCACTGCACAGAACTCATAGTATTAGCTCTAATTGTTCCTGCTTGGGTCACAGGCCCATCTCTGAATCAATCACTATAGCCAAGGAGGCATGATTCTCTGCCCAATCTTGTGCCACATACCCACTCCAGGAGCTGGGGACCAAATCAGCAGAGGAAGGGATAGTAGTAGTTCAATGTAAATCCAAGAGTCTGCTGCTAGAAGACAGGAAGTGGGTACCGCTTACAAACTCCTAATCGACACACTGAACTTAAGGAGTCTAAACTTTTGCATTAGAATCTTGGAATCACAGACTCTCAGAACTCAAGGAGACAAACATATTGATCTAGACCACTGATCCTCAAGGTCTGGACCTGGGCCCCTGAGGGATCCTGAGACCTTCTGTGGACTCACCAGGATGGGGTCATTCCTCAGCACTGTTTCAGGGACTAAAGACACCTGTACTTCGGCCACAGTGTATACATTTATGTGACTGGTGACTTCTACCCCTAGACTGTAACTCCATGGAGGCAAGAGCCATGTTGGTCCCACCCCTCACTGTTTACCCCACACGTGGCACACTTATTGGAAGTCAACAAGTGTTTCTTGAATGAGAAATTCAATACACTGTAACACAACTATTACATCTAAATACGTCCTAAAGATGTCATTTGCAAATCTTCCTTCTTACCAAGTGAACCACCAAGGATTTTCTCAGTCCAACCCTTTCAGAGGTCAAAGATGTTATATAATAAGAGGTCTGATTTTTATCCACCAACACAGAGCTCAAGTAGACATCACAACGAATGGAAATCATTCACAACCTACAGTAAATGCCAAAACCAAAAGAAGGAACATAGTCATAATACAATCAGTCACTAATTTATTTATTTGGGCAAAGGCCTTTCTTGATGCTCCTGTGACTTAATATAGTCAAACTGAGGCAAAATTTAAGACTAGCAGCTAAGACCCAACATAGGGGCAAAAAGATAGATGGTCCATGATGGTGAGGAAACTCAAAAAACAAATAAACAGGAAGCAAACAAACAAAACTCTAACAAGGCATGCTCCGGCAGAATGATGGTTTAGATAAGCCAATAAACTCTGAGACAAATATTCTTTTACAGAATCTCTTTTCTGGATATCAAGGTGACCATCTTCAACGTGATCAAATCACTCCATTTTCCGTTAACACACAGAAGGAAGACATCAAGGGTCTATAGGCACCTCCCAACTTAAAGGAGAACAGAGAAACATGTAAACTGACACCACAGGGAGGGGATCAGATAATCCACATGGTGGGAAACTACAGGACAAACAACCCAGTTTCTCAAAAATAAATTGCAGGGAGAGGAAAATGGGGTGGGTAGGGTAAGAAATGGAGAAGAACTTGAATAAAAAGAAGCATAAAAGACCAATCAACCACTCGCAACACGTGGTCTGTAGTTAGGTCCTTACTCAAATGGAAAAAAAAGATTTTATGACGTGTGACAATTAGTCATTTGAACACTCACTGGATACTTAACGACTAAGTTCCTACAGTTAATGTTTTTTATTCACTTTAAAAATATTTGGGGGGGCTTCCTTGGTGGCGCAGTGGTTGAGAATCTGCCTGCCAATGCAGGGGACACGGGTTCGAGCCCTGGTCTGGGAAGATCCCACATGCCGCGGAGCAACTAAGCCCATGAGCCACAACTACTGAGCCTGCGCGTCTGGAGCCTGTGCCCCGCAGCAAGAGAGGCCGCGACAGTGAAAGGCCCGCGCACCGCGATGAAGAGTGGCCCCCGCTTGCCGCAACTGGAGAAAGCCCTCGCACAGAAACGAAGACCCACCACAGCCAAAAATAAATAAATTTATTTAAAAAAAAAATTAATTTGGGGCTTCCCTGGTGGCACAGTAGTTAAGAATCTGCCTGCCAATGCAGGGGACACGGGTTCGAGCCCTGGTCCGGGAAGATCCCACATGCCGCGGGGCAACTAAGCCCGAGGGCCACAACTACTGAGCCTGCGCTCTAGAGCCCGCGAGCCACAACTACTGAGCCTGTGTGCCGCAACTACTGAGCCGGCGCGCCCTACAGCCCGTGCTCCACAACAAGAGAAGCCACCGCAATGAGAAACCCGCACACTGCAACAGAGTGGCCCCCGCTCGCCACAACTGAAGCCCATGCGCAGTAACAAAGACTCAACACAGCCAAAAATAAATAAATAAATTTATATATTTTTAAAAATTTAGTTACTTTTTAAAAAATTTCTTCTGTCTTAGAAGCACATATTGAAATACATATGAAGTGATATAACATCTACAAATTGCTTCAAAATGAAATAGGAAGGAGGACAAGATTGAGGAGAGCTCTTGTGAGTGGGTGGCGGCACTCTGGGTTCATTATATTATTCTGCCTACTCTGTTCCATTTCATTTTCTGGAAACAAGAAGGAACGTAGATTCTACAAAATCAGGAGGCTTAGATATCTTGTTCCCTATTCCTAGTCCCTGGCACAATTCATGAAAAAGAAGAGGCATATTATTATGGTGACCATTTTGAAATATACAGAAATATCAAATCACTATGTTGTGTACCAGAAACTAACATAGTGTTGTAGGTCAATTATACTTCAAAAACAAATAAACAAACTCACAGAAAGAGAGATCAGATTTGTAGATACCAGAGGCAGGGGTGCTGAGAGGGGGTATTGAATAAAGGTAGTCAAAAGGTACAAACTCCCAGTTGTAAGATAAAGAAGTCCTAGGGATGTAATGCACAGCATGATAAATATAATGAACCCTGCTGTATGTTATCTATGAAAGTTGTTAACAGGGTAAACCGTAAGAGTTCTCATAATAAGGGAAAAAAACTTTTTTTTTCTGTTTCTTTAACGTTGTATATATATGAGATGTTGGATGTTCAATAAACTTACTGTGGTAATCAAAAAAAGAAGAGGCATAATAGATATCTGTTAAATGAAAGAGACGGTAAAATACTAATTTGAAAAGATACGTGCACACTAATGTTCATAGCAGCATTATTTACAATAGCCAAGGTATGGAAGCAACCTAAGTGTCCATCAATAGATGAATGGATAGAGGAGATGTGGTACACCAACACACACACTCCCACACACACACACACTGGAATACCACTCAGCCATTTTTTTAAAAAAAGAAATATTGTCATTTGCAACAACATGGGTGAATCTAGAAGGTATTATGCTTAGTGAAAGTAAGAGAAAGACAAATACTATTTGATCTCAGTTATATGTGTATTCTAAAAAACAAAACAAAACGAAAACAGACTCACAGATAACAGAGAACAAATGAGTGGTTGCCAGAAGTGGGAAACATAGAGAGTGGGAGGGCAAAACAGGTGAAGGAGATTAAGCGGTAAAAACCTCTGGTTATAAAATAAATAATCCACATGGATGTAATATACAGCATATGGAATATGGTCAACAATACTGCAATAAATTTGTATGGGGACAGATGGTTACTAGACATCACTGTGATCTTTTCGTAATGTGTGAAATGTCAAATCACTACATAGTACACCTGAAACTAACGTAATATTGTATGTCAGCTACATTTCAATTACAAAAACAAGAGAAAGAGAACAATGGAGAGGGTATTCCCACTAGTTCGTATTATCCATTGGGTTCACATTACTCATGCCATTAATCCAAGGCTAGTGGCAGCATGGGGAGCCCCATATAAATCCAAATAAAACCTTCCCCAGCCTGCTTCTACTGATAAATACACCGCATACACTGCTGTTGTCAACAGCATCTCCTCCTCTCTGCCACTACTGTTATGCTTCCAGGTGGCTTCTCTTTCAGTACTCACAGCTTAGTACACCATCTCCATGACTATGGGAATGCAATAAAAGTGAGAAAAATCCAACCCAAAACAATCTAATTTTTTTGGAACAATGGATACTGACTGCTCCTGTACTATGTGCCAGAATTGATTTAGACCCTGAGGATGATAGCCCTTTCATGGCACTTAGATTTTTAAGGAGGCCAAAACCATCTAATTTTTTTAGAACAATGGATAATGACTGCTCCTGTACTATGTTCCAGAACTGATTTAGGCCTTGAGGATGATAGTCCTTTCATGGCACTTAGATTTTTAAGGAGGGACACAGGCCTGGCACACCCCTTCCCCAGTGTCACCATGGGAGGCAGCAGTGCACAAGGGGCTCTAGAATTTAAGACACCGTAGGAATCTTGGTTTTCTCCCTTACCAGATGGTGGGACACTAGATGAATTATTTAACCTCTCTTCATCTCCATGTTCTCACTGGTAAAATGGAGAACATTTTAAAAAATCTACTTCCCAGGGTTGTTGGAATTAAGCACAAAATGCTTAACACAGTACCCAGTCAAAACAATCAATAAAGCTACTCATTATCCTACCAGGTATTTTCCTAGGAAATTTTTAAAGATTAATTTGTTTTAATTAAAAGAGGATTAAAGGCTGTTGGGCAAAGTTACCCACATCTACCCACCACCCCTGCTAACTTGGAATTGGACATGATTTTGAGAATCTCCATCCCACTCTTTCCAAGCCCTTAGGGGATCTCAGATGAGAGATCTAACAACTACCGGAGCTGCAGATGTGCAAATAGTAGGACTTCTTTGCACATCACATCTGGACTTCTTTCCAACTCTTTGGTGGCCAAGAGTTGGCCAAAGTTCCAAAGCATTTTGTCTTGCTTGCTGCACGAGGCAAATGAACATACCCCAGGGCACGGATGGAAGCAAACAGCAGGTCCAGCAGGTCTTAAAGGCCAAAGGTTAATTCCCCAACTTTGAGCTGTTAAAAAACATACGAATGGTGATGGAGGCCCTTAGAAAGCAGCATGTACAAGCCAAATGGGTTGTTGAAAGGATTTTGCATAAGGTTCATTATCTTCAAAAATAAATCCATCCACTGCTCTCAGCAGACTCAATCTCTTTCCATCATTAATGGATTCACGAACAGAGAAACAAGACACAACAGCCCTCCACTTCCTCCTCAATACCTTTTGAATCTAATGCAGCATTTAGGGCTTGGGTTTTTAGTCAGGAAGGCAATATTGCTAGAAGCCATGGTTTTTCTCTTGCCTATCAATAATTTAATATCTCAGTAAGTTACAGGAAATAACTGCTTGTAGAAAAGTGTTACTTTCCATCTTAACCTCTTCTGCTCCCACACACCAATGAATTCGTGGGAATATTCAAAAATATTTTAAGATTACCTGGATATTAAATATTTACAGATGCTCCCTGAGAGAAGCATATCTATAGCCCCTACCCCAAACCACCAAACATCCACACACAAGCAGCCTAAGGGAAGATATCCCTGAAGTAAGGAAGAAGAGAGAGTAACATCTTCAAAAAGCACACAGACAAAGACAATGCATTAACCATTTGTAAACAGCATCTTGGTTTAAGATATTTCAATAGATTTTCCTTTGAAAAGCAAAGCCTGAGGTTAGTTTAGGGAAATCTACGGAAGCAATGAAAAGTGCTTTCTAGCTTATCAATTAAACATTATGGCCAATGGCACATTCTTTTCTCCCCCTTGCTTAGAGGGTCTCTTATCATGTTTAGAATCTGTCTAGCATGTAAACAATACTCCTCTTAAAGAACTATCCTTAACATCAATTGTTGATCAAACTTGAACCTTAGCACTGGGGTGCTGAAGCTGGCTTGCAGTATCTCTTTTCAACTGCATATTCAGTGACATCATATTGGTAGCTTGAAATCAGCTACAGTGGCTTTGTTTACACCATGGAAATCAACAAGTGCTACAAATCAGGGCTCTTTTTTCCCCACAGAGCCAGTTGTTAAACACTTACCAGCACAATATCCTGGAGCTAAATATCCATCAAAAAGGGCCTGGTTTAACATGAAAGGATGCTCAACATCACTAATCATTAGAGAAATGCAAATCAAAACTACAATGAGATATCACCTCACACCAGTCAGAATGGCCATCATCAAAAAATCTACAGGGCTTCCCTGGTGGCGCAGTGGTTAAGAATCCGCCTACCAATGCAGGGGACACGGGTTCGAGCCCTGGTCCCGGAATATTCCACATGCCGCGGAGCAGCTGGGCCCGTGAGTCACAATTACTGAGCCTGCGCATCTGGAGCCTGTGCCCCGTGACGGGAGGGGCCGCAATAGTGAGAGGCCCGCGCACTGCGATGAAGAGTGGCCACCACTTGCCACAACTGGAGAAAGCCCTCGCACAGAAACGAAGACCCAACACAGCAATAAATAAATAAAAATAAATTAAAAAAAAAATCTACAAACAATAAATGCTGGAGAGGGTGTGGAGAAAAGGGAACCCTCTTGCACTGTTGGTGGGAATGTAAATTGATACAGCCACTATGGAGAACAGTATGGAGGTTCCTTAAAAAACTAAAAATAGAATTACCATATGACCCAGCAATCCCACTACGGGGCATATACTCTGAGAAAACCATAATTCAAAAAGAGTCATGTACCACAATGTTCACTGCAGCACTATTTACAATAGCCAGGACATGGAAGCAACCTAAGTGTCCATCGACAGATGAATGGATAAAGAAGAAGTGGCACATATATACAATGGAATATTACTCAGCCATAAAAAGAAATGAAATTGAGTTATTTGCAGTGAGGTGGATGGACCTAGAGTCTGTCATACAGAGTGAAGTAGGTCAGAAAGAGAAAAACAAATACCGTATGCTAACACATATATATGGAATCTTTAAAAAAAAAAAAAAGGTTCTGAAGAGCCTAGGGTAAGGACAGGAATAAAGACACAGACATAGAGAATGGACTTGAGGACACGGGGAGGGGGAAGGGTAAGCTGGGACGAAGTGAGAGAGTGGCATGGACATATATACACTACCAAATGTAAAACAGATAGCTAGTGGGAAGCAGCCGCATGGCACAGGGAGATCAGCTCAGTGCTCTGTGTCCACCTAGAGGGGTGGGATAGGGAGGGTGGGAGGGAGATGAAAGAGGGAGGAGAAATGGGTATATATGTATATGTATAGTTGATTCACCTTGTTATAAAGCAGAAACTAACACACCATTGTAAAGCAATTATACTCCAATAAAGATGTTAAAAACAAAAAGATGCTATGGTGGTTTGGGTACAAAGATTGCTGTAAAAATAAAAGCTGATGCACTCCGAAAAAAAAAAAAGGGCCTGGTTTAATAAATTATGGCGCAATTATACACTGGGCTTCTAAAACACCTTGAAAAGTAATACAGAACTATATACTGATCAAGGAGGAAAGATGTCCACAGTATTTTTAAGTTACAATTATGTATTATACTTAATTTTAAAACTATATATACACATATGTATTTTTATATGTGATCCCATTTTAGTAAGATACATATGTATATCTACAGACACACACATACACACAGAAAAAATCTGGAAAAATATATACCAAAATGGTAAAAACACATTACCGGTGGCTGGTAGGAGTATGAGTAAATTCCAGTTTATTCATCTTACTTTTCTGAATTTTCCGAAGTTTTTGGGATGAATGGCTATGCTTTCAAAATGGGTAGGGGACCTCAATGAAAGTTAAATGAAAAGAACTTAGTGTTATTATACTGGCCCAAGTGTATGTATTTCAGTGCTAGCATTATGAACCATTTATATCTGAAGATGATTGGGGTAAGAAGTAGAGGGGAGTATTATTTTTAAAATGTACTGAAATGAATTTGATATAAGAGTTCTGTGTAAACTTTCAAAAGTTCTTTTGACCTAAACGAGCCTTCATCTGCTTCTGGACTAATTAAGGATGGCTACTCAGTCTGATGAAACTTTGAAAAAAATTAGTATATAATTGAGAAGAATATCTTTCTTAGTGACCTTTCCTATCAGTGCATACACTGGTCCACAGCATTCAACACTCGGTACATTTTGCACCCAACTAAGAAGACCAGGCCAATATCACATTTATTAGCGTGTATATATATATATATATTTTTTTAACTCTCTCTCTACTTCCAGCAAAGGCGTTGCATTGGGACATCAACAGTGCTGCCATTCGGATGATCTAACAATCTCAGATCCTCCAGAAACCCTTTGCAGTAGGTTTTGAAGATGGAAATATGACCCACTTCACATTTCAAATGTAAGTTTTTTCCCCAACGCCTTTTAAACATTTTATCAAACATAATATGAATGATAACATTAGTGAGAGGAAAAAGAAAGTCTTTAAAAATGAATAAGAGGAAATTAATCCATTCTGTCAGCACTGTCCGTCCTTAGCAACATTCTCCAGCTTCTCTTCACATTACCTGACTTGCTCGAACCCAAAATGAATTTGTACCGCCATCCCCTGCACCCTACTCCATAACTAGATTTCTACTTCTCAAGGAGATTCTGCATCTCCCATGGGGATTCACTTTCCATAGTCCAGGGTAATCAGATAATCAAAAGGCTTTTAAAATAAGGATTTCCTTATTTTTATTCAAGTTTCTCAGACTTGTTTTTTCATGACTTTGGCGATTTTGAAGAATACCAAATGGGGTATTTTGTAGAACGACCTTCAATTTCACTTTGATGTATTTCTCATGATTAGACTAGGGTTATAAATTTGCGGCCAGAATACCAACAGGCGAGGTGTGCTTCTCATCACACCACATTACGGGTACATGATGTTAACATGGCTTATCACTGGTGATGTTGACCATGATCACTTAGTAAAGTTGTGTCTACCAGTTTTCTCCATGGTAAAGTCACTATTTTTCATTCCCTACATTGTATTCTTTGGAAGCAAGTCACTGAGTCCACACCACACTTCAGAGGGGGCAAATTAATCTTCCCTGCCTAAAAGTGAAAGTATCAACATAGAGTATTTGGAATTCTTCTGTAAGGAAGATTTATCTTTTCTTCCCCATTTATTTATATATTCCATCACTCATTATCATTGTGGACTCATGGATAACCATTTTATTCTTTGGGCTATAATTCAATACTATCATTATTTATTTTGTTGCTATTTATATTTTTAGCTTGCACAATTTTTTGAGAAATTGAGATCTGGGATTTTCTTATCAGTTATGTTAGATAGAAATATTTCATTTATCTTACAGTTATATTTTCACAGCTTCAATGGTTGTCCCGTAGTTCTAGGAATCTGAGATATGCTCTACAACTGTACACCATCTCCAGGGCCACCACACTGCACAGCCCCAGGGGGTATTGATCACAAAAATTAAAGATTTCCTTTAGCCAGTCCCAAGAAACCCAGGGTTGGTAATAAACTTAAATCTTCACCACTAATCATTGGGTAGTTCTCCTTATTTTCCTTTCTATAGTCCACTCTTTTCCCTGATACAAGGGCAAAACGGTAGTATCCATGACCGAGAGCCTAAGAGATTTGCAGAACATTAGAAAGTTAATGTTGAATTGGGAGGTAAGACAACAAGTGGGGATGAGATGGAAGAAGAAAGCAATTATTTCCATTTATTGATCACTTCACTACAGGCCAGGCACAATGCCAACATATTATTTTTTTAAAAAAAGTCTCTCAATGCTCAAAAATCCCTTCGGGAGACTATCATCTGGATCGTACTCAGCAGAATGAGATAATACCAAAGTCACACACAGCAAAGTTAGTTAACTATCAAGTCAAATCACCCTCGCTCCAAAGCCCTTTGTCTTAAAGCCCTATAATCTTCCACCTCCAAGATTAGGGTCTAAACCTTAAGATGCCTTTGACCCAGGATGCCTGAGTCAAGGGGGCCAACCATAGACGTATCAGGTGCATCTTTACTTCAAGCCCTTCTCACCTACATTCCCTCCACCACACACTAAATTTCTAGTTCCCAAGCTATGCGCTCTTAGCATGTTAGAAGTTGTATAAGATTGCTGTGATAATTATTACAAACAGGCATAAGCTTTCTCCTATCCCATTTCAGTACTGAGAAGTACAGTTCTCATAGTTATGTAACACGTAAGTTTATTTTCCCATCAAATCCTTCCAATTGCCTGCAGCACAATAAAAAAAGAGTTATGTGTAAAAATAAACAGTGTCTTTACATCTATCATGACGATGCTGAGACTTACATCCATCCAAAAAATTCCCTGAGCACTTCCTTCCAGACGAACCAGTAACCATTCATACAAAGTGCATGTTCAACTAGAGCCAGTTTCATAGTACATTAATTAACATAGCTTCACTCTGCAGTGACAAGAGCCCATCTGCTTTCTTGGCAGTGTAGAGGAGATGGATTTTAGACCTGAGCCTGGAATGCTTCTATCTGAACTTGAAACTGAAAGTTCTCATCTAGTTCTACTTTTCCCTGTTAACTCAGTACATTCTAACAGACTTCAAGGCCAGAGTAGGACCATTTCTTCAGCAAGCTCCATCACAAGCTGGGTGAACATCAAGCATCAGCATCACAGGCTAACTCTGGAGCTCAACTTCCACAGGAAGGGGGGAGAAGGGCCATCCCACAACAATGAGATTTTTCACCACCGAAACTTCTCTCCATTTCTCTACACGTCTCTATAGCTAAATCTAGCTTCTGCATTGTTTTTGCCCTCTGGGGTAGTGTAATCTTAAATCTATGGCTGGATTTCTTCTAATGATTCTTTAAGATGGGGCACTAGAGGAAAGGGAGCAAGGACTACCATATTACCCCTGTGGTTAATGATTAATGCTCTGGTCTCCAAATCCCAAGGACAGAAACCTAAGCAAATTAACATGGTTTCAAGTGTTAAAGTCATGTTAGGCTGTGGTAGGCACAATAATGGTCCCTTGGACGTCCACATCCTAATCCCCAGTGAATATGTTACCTTACATTAAAGGACTTGGCAGATATGATAAAGGGTATGGTCCTTGAGATGTGGAGGTGATCCTGGATTATCCAGTAGGCCCAATCTAAATCACATGAGTTCTTAAGTGCTGAGAACCTTTCCTGGTCAGGGAAATGCGATAGAAGGAGGAGGAGAGATTTCAAAAGCAAAAGGAACTCAAACCACTGTTGCTGGCTTTAAACATTAAAGACTATATGGCCACTAGCTAAGGAAAATGGGGCGGGGCGGGCAGGGGGTTGTTGCAGAGAGGCCTAGAAGCTGAGAACGGCTCTCAGCCAGCAAGGAAACAGGGATCTCATTATTGCAATGACAATGAAATGAATTTTGCCAACAACCCAAATGATCAAGGAAATAGATCTCCCCCTAGAGCCTCCAGAAAGGAACGGAGCCCTGCCAGCAACTTGATATTAGCCCAGTGGGTCCTGTGTCAGAAGTATAAAATAAATTTGTGTTGCTGCAAGACAGTAAATTCATGACAATTTGTTATGGCAGCAATAGAAAACTAACACATGGGCTCAGGCCAAACAAACCCTTGTGTGAACATCTTCTTGGGCTCTCAGTCTTTAAAATCACAAGGAACCAGTTACATAGTATATTGTTTACAAATGTTCTTTAGTAAGTGAGAGCTGCCGTAGAACCACATTTACAATGCCAAAGACAGCTCTTGGTGTTGGGCAAAGTCTCTGAAAGATTATTACCCAAAATATTAAATCATCCCAGATTATTCTCAAATGCAAAGATAATTAACTTTGACCAGTAATTCCAAGTTTCTTCAAGTAATTCCAAGCTTTTATGGACTCCTGCATGAACATGTGCTTTCAGTAAGTATGTATTGACATAATCCCCCAAATCTAGTCTGGTTTCATTAATGCTTGTAAATGATTTTGAATCTTATTAATCACAACGGCATCTACATACAGGTGAAAAACTGCACTCCACACACAAGGGAGAAAATTATTTATGCAGACAAAGCTTGGTACACATATGGATGCTAAGATTCTTCTGGGTACTGGCCACCACACTGCCCAGACCTGTAACATGAAAACCAGCGTCATGGACTAAATACCACCATTAGGGTCTTGGCACATACTGTGTCAGAGGGAGGGTACCTCTGTTTGGGGCATCACAGTTTTTCCAATCTCTATCTTAAGGATGAGTTAAGATATTTTTAATATCTTAGGATTTTTAATCCTCTGAATATTTTAAGGGATTTTTTTAATAATTACAAATCCACTTGAAGCTATTTTATGTGCTGCTAAAGCCCCACCTGGAAAAGATATTGTAAACAAAATGACTATACAAAAAAAAAGTCACTTTCCAAAAAATACATGAGTTAGCTGTAGTTGGCATGATTCAGTTTATCACCAACACATAATAGGTTCAACTATGACTCCGGTGAAAAGTTCTCAAGGCAAATATAAAATAAGTTTTAAAAAAGAAAATAGTCAATTATTTTTCTAAATATTAAATCAGACAAAACCAATACTTGCAGAATATGCTGCTACACTCATTTTCTACCAGTAGACATTACTTCCACCAGACTCCCATAGGCAGACTTTATATCAATATGGGATCCTGCAACCAACACCAAATAATTCAACAAGGCTCACTTACATATGCAATCAATTTCCAATATGGTTTATAGTTAAAAGTATGATATTGCACAATCCATTAAAAATAATCAGATGTGCCCATGTGATTAAATACTGGAACACTTGCCCAAGGCTTATCAAGGTTACAATATAATCTTACTTCAATACTATGGGTAAGTAAAATATAAAGAGATGACAGTACTTCCATGGTTTATCATGAATCCCAAATGTGACATCCAGTGATAACCAACGAAAAGGTTTGTAGTATTAAATTGAAGCAAATAAGTATGCAAAACCAAAGAGAAGGTAGCATTTGATGGTTTTAGGAAGGTTATATGGAATTTTTAAGTGACAACAAGACTGGCATTTAGACTCTGCCAATAATCAGCTGTACATCTTCAGGCAAGTAATTGGACCTCTCTGAGCTAAAGTGATTTTCCCCATCATGGGTAAAAGGATGAGGCTGGTCTGCATTTGATTCTGCTTTCTAAATTCATGAATGCTGCGGGGGAAGAGCAGTGTCCCTAACTATTGCCCTCAGGTCCTGATGATGTTCCTCACTTCTAAGACCGACCTAGCTGTCAGAACCCTGATTTGACGGACAACCTCAAGCAAGTATGGATATCCCAGCAAGCCTCAGCTTCTCCTTTGCTAAAAGCTTCCTCTTCTAATTGTGAGGAAGAACAGGGCTAACTGGGGAGAAATTCCTATAAAACCCAAGTAGCATCCCTGTTTACAAAAACAAAAACCTGCTCGGACTAAAACTCCAAGCGAGTAAGTTCCACTTCCTTTATACTTTTAAGAATGGGGAGTGTGGAGGGGAGAAATAGGGGAAAGCATCTCACTGTGACCAAGTACACTGTTGGACTTGGCCATTCTTCCAAAGTACACAAAATAGAACACTTAATCCATAAAACAGATTTGAAGATTGGCCTCTAACTCTTGACAGTTGGCATGCAACCACAATAAAGCACAATATAGCATGCCAAGTCTTTGAACAACAGAAAAAAAAAAAAAAAAAAGCAAAGAACTAAATGACTCCTGGTCTTCAGATTTGGGCAGGAAAGCAAAAACAAAACAAAACAAAATTCCACAAGGATTTTTGGCAAGCGAGAATTTGAAAAGCACCTACTGGAGAAAATCTACTTGCAGGAATGGGACTTTTAGATAAAATGCCCCCTTGAACTACAAGGACTTTAAAGAAAGGGAGGGAGTGAGGGAGAGACGCGGGGAAGGGACGGGGGTAAGAATGTGCTACTGCAAATTTGAAATTGAAAAAGGCAAATCTGAATCCTGCCACCCCACATGTGAGACACAAGGTTACAGCGAAGAGAACACCCTCAGAATTCTAATTTACATCATTTATGCACTCCTGGACCTAGTGAACGGTGACTAGTGATTGTAGGGGCCTTGCTTTCAGTAATAGTGCCAGTACTCTCGAGAGACTTCATACTGTTATTTATCAAGAGGTCTTTACCGTTTTCTTATCATCACTCCCGAGTGCCTTTTGGTCTCTGTTGTTCCCAACCATTCCTCTTTTCGAGAGCACCTCTCTCTTGTCTGCCCACAGAGGAATGTTTAATCGTGTCTGGAAAGGGAACAACCACACAGCCATCAGCATAAATCACACTGCAGATTCACTAACCGCCACATTTAACGGGCAGAATTGATGTCTCCCAAATCAGTGCCTTCAAATGCAGCTGGTTCTGTAGAGTCCTCGTGCCTTATAATTCGGTTAAGTCCTTTAAAAAGTATGCCAAAGGAGGAGCGAACAGAGATTCTTCACAACAATGGGGAATGACTTTCAGTGTGTTTTTAGTGCATATAATAAAACTAAACCCATTGAAAATAAAATTCCTAGGGATTGGGAAATCACAAAACTAAGAAGTTTACGGGCAATTCTTCATAGCCAGACTGCTAGCAAATCTCTGAATGGGTGATCTTCCACGCCTCTCTGCTCTGCAAGTGTGCTCCACCCAATTCCTCCACCTTTATCAGGCAAAGAGTCACTCATCCTTGGAGCCTCCTGGGTGAAGCTAGATGTTGCTTTCTCTCCGCCACAAAACAGCCCAGCCCAGAGCTTCAGTTCTAGCAATTACCATGTGTTTTGTAGCTGTTCCTTTTTCCAACCATCTCTCTCCCAAGACCTGAGCTTCTTGTTCATTTCTGTACCTCAACAGCCTAGCCCCACCCAAGACATTCAAGTGGTACTTGGTATTTACTGCCATGACTGTCAATCAAGCAAAGCATGCGCCTCAAATATAACCATCTACGTCTCCATCCACTTCGAGGAAAATAGCACACCATCAAGGATATTGTTGAGTTTGCAAGTCTGATTATTTTTAGGTAATTGTGGGGGTGAGGGGTGCAGCTTGACCCCTACTCACTACGTTCACCCGGTGTAAGATTGTGTCAAGGCAACAGATTAAACAGGCATTATTTTGTTGTTGTTAAAATCTTTACAGCAACTCTATAGTGGTGCTTTTGTCGTTCCCCTTCTTACGGGTGACGTAACCAGGGCTTGAAAGAGTAAATGACTTTTCAAACATCTCCCAACAGGAAAATCAGTGACAGGGCTTCTCTGGTGGCTCAGTGGTTAAGAATCCGCCTGCCAATGCAGGGGACACGGGTTCGAGCCCTGGTCCGGGAAGATCCCCCATGCTGCGGAGCAACGAAGCCAGTGTGCCACAACTACTGGGCCTGTGCTCTAGAGCCCGCGAGCTGCAACTACTGAGCCCACGTGCCACAACTACTGAAGTCCGCGCGCCTAGAGCCCGTGTTCCGCAGCAAGAGAAGCCACCGCAAGGAGAATCCCACGCACCACAACGAAGAGTAGGCCCCGCTCGCCGCAACTAGAGAAAGCCCACGGGCAGCAACGAAGACCCAACGTAGCCATAGATAGATAGATAGATAGATAGATAGATAGATAGATAGATAGATAGATAGATAGATGATAGATAAATTTTTTTAAAAAGATAATCAGTGACAGAGCAAGGACTGCATCCTAGATCTATCAAACTTCCAACACCCATGCCTTACGACCTCTCCAACGTACCCAACAACTTATGTCCAACTCCAGTTCAAAACAGAAAGACTGAAAAACTTGACAATGACCTTTCACTTAATATGCATGTGTATGTTCAACTATCTATTTAATAGGGTAACCACTGTTCGGTAATCATTTACCTATTTGCAAGTCTTGTCAATGCTACATAAAATAGAGAATATTCATTTTTAAATGCCAGGTTTACTTCATCATTACAACCATCTTTGGGGAACTACCAGCCTTATTCCACAAGTCAAGTTTGCAGGCTTCTGAATGCTTTTAAGCATTCATCCTATTTCAATCCAAGTTCCCCTAAGAGTTTCCTCAGTTTGAAAACAAATACATGAAACCAAAGGTTAGCTAAACACAGAGAGGCTAGTTCTCTTTTTCTCATTTGCATGCAGGAAAGAGTTTATTTACTAACTTGCACAAGATTCCTAGTGGCTTTCTGTGGCGGAGAGGATATCTTTAGATATCTAGTATATGTGGCTACTTAGGTAATAGAGATCTACAGTCCATTCAACAAGTTCTTACTTAGCACCTACTGCCCTAGGGGCTGGGGATGCTGTAGTGAAGATGGCACATGTATTCCTACTGTTCTGAAGCTACTATTCTTGTGTATAATACCAGCTCATAAATAAGTAAATAAACAAAAAGGGTAACTTCAGATATTAATAAGTACTTAGAAGAAAATGACAGAGGAATACAAAAGTTGGTGGAGGGTGATGAAGTCAGGAAGATGGTAGCCACAGGGCACTGTGCAAAGTCTTTTTAGATAGGGTAACTACAGAAATTTCTGAAATGGTGGTGAATTTAGAGCTTAGATGAGTAAAGCCAGCAGAAAATCTGAGGACAGATTTGAGACACAGACCTCAAATGGTATGACTGGGTTTAATATGTTCAAGAAACAATACAGAAAGCCCAAGGAGCTGGAGCTATCTTTCCCTTCTTGATTTCTACTTTGATTCCACTGTGGTCGAAGGACATATCCTGTATGATCTCAATTCTTTTAAATTTAGTGAGGCTTGTTTTATGGCTCAGGATATGGCCTATCTTAGTATATGATCTGCGGGTACTTGAAAAGAATTCCGTAAATGCCAACCTAACGGTTGATGGCACTGCTGAGTTCTTCAATACCTGTGCTGATCTCCCTAGTCGTTCTAACAATTGGTGAGACAGAGATGTTGAAGTCTCCACCATAAATGTGGATTTGTCTATTTCTCCTTTCACCTCTATCAGTTTTTGCTTTACATAGTTGGCAGCTGTGTTGTTTGGTGCATAGACATGTAGAATTGCTATATCAACTTGGTGGAGTGACTCTTTTATCATTATAAAATGTCCCTCTCTATCTCTAGTTAATTTATTTGTTCTGAAGTCTACTTTATCTGATATTAATTTAGCCACCTTTGCTTTCTTTTGATTACTGTTTCCATGATACACTTTTTCCATCCTTTTACACTGAACCTATTTCGTATTATTTGAAGTGAGTTTCTTGAAGACAGCATATAATTGGGTCATGTTTTCAATCCACCCTGCCAGTCTCTGTCTTTAAATTGGTGTACTTATATCACTTGCATTTAATGAAATTACTGATGTGTTAGGGGTTAGGTCTACCATTTTATTTTTTGTTTTCTGCTTTTTCTGTTTTCTTGTCTCTCCTTTTCTTTCTTTCTGCCTACCTGTGTGTTGCTTGAACATTTTTTTAGAATTCCACTTTGATTTATCTAGAGTATTTCTGAGTATATATCTTGTTGGTACAATATTTATTTTATTTTATCCAGGGACTTATGTACTAGATATTACGTAACTACTTTACTCACATCAAGGAAACAAGAGATACAGTTATATTATAAGAATATTTAAAAATTCACTGGTTCAGATTTGTCTGGCAGGAAGAGAAAAGTGTCAGAAGGGCCTCTTAATAGCAGTGACAAATGTACCAGCAAGCTAATTTATATCAAGCAAGTGGAGAAGAGGTTCACTTTCAACCCAAAGCCAATGCGTTTTCTAATTCCATGAATCTGCATTTCCTGAGTTTCTGACTCTAAACATTTTAACAAATAGGACTCATAAGTATGATAAAGGTCCTTCATGGTAAGCCAATATTTGAAAATAGATGACTGTGTATAAGAAGTTAATAACTCTGTCTAGTGTATTTACTTTCATTGCCAAATAATATTTGCATTAACATTACATTTTTTTAAAGTGAAATCTAAGAAATCTAAACTATGTAAATGTAAATGAGAACATTTTTATTTTACACTAGGTACTTATAGACCATTATTTGGCAGATTTAATGATTTATATTTACAATTTTAGCACCCACTGCACCATATATAGGCTCTCCCACCCCGTGCTTGAAACCAGAATGCAGCCCTTCTGTTCAACGGCCCTGCTTCTTCCCTTGTAGATTCTACTACGCTTCTTGTGTATTCCTGCTTTAATAATGAAATTGGTACCATGGAGAACAGACGAAAGGCAAACTGAAGTCCACATCACTGCACACAAGCAGGGTGCTCCCTGCTCAATATGAGGACCCAGTATCAGGACACTCTAGTTTGGTGGCTTTTGCCACGTCACACACAGAGCCTCAAGTACATATTCCTGAGGTCTACCAGCTCTATGCTACCTGAAGCAGACTGGGTGACCCAGGATCAAAGCAAGGCATACCCAGGCCGAGTAAGAGGTAAAAGGAACTATACACAACATCACAAAGTCAAAGAAGGATGACACTCTCATTGGAAAATCTGAAAACGCTGCTCCACGAATACATGAGAGATTACAATCAGGAGAGTAAACAGCCCTAGTTACTGACAGGCTAGATGGTAACCAAGAAACCAATCTAATTCTGCAGGCATAGTGCAATGTTCCTGCAGTTCTTCTAGCTCCTTAAAGGACCTCTGAAACACACAGAGGTTGAGGATGTCAATGAAGAAAAATAAGATTGCTAAGACAAAGAACGTTGTTCTCCACCCAGTTCTACAAGGGTTAAGTCATAACCCACTGTACCCCAAATGGAATTCAGGATGAAAAAACAGGGTGAGGCACTCTGTGCTTTGGACCAGCAGGCCCTTAGTTGGATACATACCTTAGGAAGAATTTCAATGACCCCAGATTCTTGCATCGTCCTCTATATAGAAAAGCACTAAGATCATTACCTTGAGATACCTGTTCTTTGTGATTAACAGTAATCTTTTAGTTCAGTGTATGCTTGACTGCGTATGTTTCCCAGCCAAAAATCATACATAAACTGGCTTCTCCCCTACTTCATCAGAGCAGTTTCCTCAGAGCTACTAAGTGCCTATTTCCCTGGCTACTGTCCTCAGTAAGAACCTGAATAAAATTTAAACTCACAACCCTTCTGTTGGGTGTTTTTAAGTTGTCAAGAAGCACTGGCTTGGTGACAGGGATGGTGAAGAAAAGACAAGGAGAAGGAAGTTCAGGATGAAGATGGAGTATAAAATAAATAAGCTATAAGAATATATTGTATAGCACGGGGAATATAGTTCATATATATATATATATTCCCCCCCCCCCCCACTCTGTGCGTCTTGCGGGATCTTGGTTCCCCGACCAGGGATCGAATCTGTGCCCTCTGCAGTGGGAGCACAGAGTCTTAACCACTGGACCACCAGGCGAAGTCCCTAGCCAATATTTTATAATAACTATAAAATGGAATAGAACTGTTAACAATTCTGAATCATTATGTTGTATACCTGAAACTTACATAATATTGTACATCAACTATACCTCAATAAAATATTTTAAAAATCACGCACACATACACAAAAATGAAAATGGATTCAGATCGGTTTCCTTGTGAAACACCATGATATCTCAGGTCCAAGGAGACACAGGGGGGATATGGGAGCCACCTCCTGCTAGAAATAATCCCAGGCCAAATGTAGTTTCCAAGGCAGACGTGTGCCTCCCTGGCCCTGCCACCTCCACCCTGGGCCCCGTCTGGTGTCTCTGCAGTAGCTGGCTGAACAAACCCTCAGGTCAACACCAGCTGTAGCTGCAGTGCCTGCTAAGGGAAGACAGGTCACAGTATTGAAACAGGAAGAGGAGGGAAAATGCAACAACCTCCCAGGGGTAGGACAGGGCCCCGGGATTTCTCCCAGCCACATTCTCCAACGCCCACACACCTGCAAAGTCAGACCCCCGTTATATCTATCCCGCCACCTCACCACAAGGGAACACCACAACCAGCAGGGGTTTTCATCCTTTGCGCGTATGAAATATGCAGGCCCTGCAACCAGCTGCTCACCCAAGCTCCGGCCAAGCTCCTGCTGCTTGGCAACAACAAGTATTTTACCTGTGGCCTAAAAACCACACGTGACTGTAAAGCACAAAGTAACTCCAATTTTGTCGTTTTCTTTCTCTTTATGCTATACTTTTTTCTGCTTTCGATTCACAAGAACGGTCTTTTGTCAGCATTCTAATCTATGTTGGTCTTTGCTCATCTATGAGGTCCTGTCTGATACTGTTATCTGGTTCCTCGAAGGCATAACCCCAAACCTCATACTTCCTTAGGGTTTCTCAAACTACTGACATGTAGGGCTGGATAATTCTCTATTGCAGTGGCTGTGCTGTGCACTGTAGGATGTATAGCAGCAGCCCTGGCCTCTGCCAGGAACATCTCCCCACACCACCAGTTTCAACAATCAAAAAATTTCTCAAGACATTACCAAAATACGCCCGGGGGGAGGGAGGGGGTGATGGGAGTTCTCACATTTGAAGAACAAATGATCCATATTACAACTGGCCCAAAAGGAGCCAACCCAAAATGCCTGAGTGACATCAGGGGCTCATTTCAACAACACGCTCATTATCTAGTGTGATAATATAGACACAAAGGAAGCCAATCCTGGTAATTAAATATTTAAATAACTAAATATTTAAATATCAGTGGGAGCATTTTTATCATTATTTCTACCTTTCCAGTTCCTGCTCCAGACCTCCCCCCACTGAAATGTTTTGCCTCCATCAAATTTTTATTGCCATTTCTCTAACATCAAAACAGATGTCACAGCCCTGAGTTATGGAGCTGTTTCCTAGGGAGGAGGAAGCAGTTGATTTTTCCCTCCTGGGTGTCTTAAGAGATAACAAATAAACAATACCGGCATTTGTAAGGCCACAGTTTATACTCTACTAAGGGAGGAAGTATAAAAGGTTATTTAATCAAGGAAACAAATTCGCACCTGTTTTCTCCTAATTTTTTTCCCTAGTTCTATCTCCCTTGAATTTTCTAAATGTGTGCTTTTAACCTAATAGTGTTTCCGGCTGAAAGAAATATTTGGACTACAGCAAAATGCTTCTCTGTAATTCCTTCCTTCCTCCCTCCCTCCCTCCCTTCTTTCCTCTCTCCCTCCCTCCCTCTCTCCCTGCCTCTCTCCCTCCCTCCCTCCCTTCCAGCAAGCTCTGGAGCCCACAGGGTTCCTGGGGGGGTGGGATGGGGCAAAATCATGGTGACGGACTGTTCCTGATTTAGTTCCATGCATACCTTCCTTTTCTCTGCTTACTCTTGAGCCATGAAATATGATACTCACAATGGAAGACAGCAGCTTTTTTGTTAACCTCTTCTCTGTCTTCTCAACACAAATGAAAATTGCAATTGTCTTCTCCATCAAGAAAACCCTCTCCCTCTCTACACTGCTGTGGTAAGTGGCCAATGGTTCTTAGTGATCCTCACCTCCTCCTGGTGTTCAGGTCTTTGAATAATCTTCTCCCCATGAGTGCGGGATAGACTTATTGACTTATTCCTACCTAAAAGAACTGGGCAGAGGTAGTGAGATGTCACTTCCAAGATAATGTTATAAAAAGACTGTGACTTCTTAGATTCTCCCTCTCCCTCTCTCCTGGATCCTTCTCTCTGGGAGAAAAGCCAGGTGCCATGTTAAGTAGCCACTGGGTGGAGGTCCATGTGGTGAGGGACCAATGCTTGCCAACCACAAGAGTGACCTTGCAGGGAGAGCCCCACCACCACGCCAATCAAGCCTCGGGTGGGACTGCAGCCCCAGCTAACGATCTGCTTGCAACCTCATCAGAAACCTTGAGCCCAGGGGCTTCCCTGGTGGCGCAGTGGCTGAGAGTCTGCCTGCCAATGCAGGGGACACGGGTTCGGGCCCTGGTCTGGGAAGATCCCACATGCCGCGGAGCGGCTGGGCCCGTGAGCCACAATTACTGAGCCTGCGCGTCTGGAGCCTGTGCTCCGCAACAAGAGAGGCCGCGATAGTGAGAGGCCCGCGCACCGTGATGAAGAGTGGCCCCCGCTTGCCACAACTAGAGAAGGCCCTCGCACAGAAACGAAGACTCAACACAGCTATGAATAGATAAATAAATAATAAATAATAATTTAAAAAAAAAAAAAAAAGAAACCTTGAGCCCAAGGTACCAAGTTAAGCCACGCTCAGATGACTGACCCAGAAAAACTGGGAAATACAAAACGTTGACTATTGTAAGCTGATAGATTAGGGGGAATGTGTTATACAGCAACCGACAGTGAATACACCTTCCCAGCTAAAGCCCTCTCCAGCCAAGATAAGACTCTGACACCTACCACTTAACTCGCTCTTTACCAAAGAGCGTTTGATTTCAGAGGACCCTCTCCATATTAGGTTCCTGGTGTAGGGAAATAAGTCACCATCCTTAACTTCAACTGTGTGGAATGTTTTTCATATTGAAGCAACCAAAATACAAAGGAAATAAAAGACAGTAAGGTTCAAATTTGGCTCCGTTTTCAACATTAGTCTCAGAGGAGCTTTGAGAAAAGAGAATTTGGGGGTAAAAAAAATGTTTGGGGAACACAAGCTATGCCCTATTGGAGAACCCTAAGGTTCCTTAGTATATTGAAAGCTCTGAGAAATCCTACAAAGGCACTCTGCTTAACTTCAATCTTTTATTAAGATCCTACTTCAGTAACATTCTAAATGACAAACTTTGGAGAACAGGGATCCAATGCAGCAGTTCTCAAAGTGAAGTAAGTAAGAGAAAACCCAATTCACACAAGTCTTGGATCTTATTTTATAGTGTGTTTCCCAGTCCAGATGAGATCCTACTCTAAAAGCACGAAAATGAAATTGTGAATGAAATGATACTGATTCTCATTTACCGATCTTCCTCCAAAGGACAGGCCAGAGGGCATGAGCCCAGTCTCACTCCAGATTTAAAGGTTAGGGAGACATCAGCATTCCATGTGCCCATGCATAAATTTGCTCAACCCTTTCTTTCTTTGTTCTGCCAATTCAAATGCCTGGGAACATACAGTGTAGCAGTTAAGAAGTTAGGCCCTACTTCCCTGGTGGCGCAGTGGTTGGGAGTCTGCCTGCTAATGCGGGGGACACGGGTTCGAGCCCTGGTCTGGGAGGATCCCACATGCCGCGGAGCGGCTGGGCCCGTGAGCCACAACTACTGAGCCTGCGCGTCTGGAGCCTGTGCCCCGCAGCGGGAGGGGCCGCGATAGTGAGAGGCCCGCGCACCGCGATGAAGAGCGGTCCCCGCGCCGCGATGAAGAGTGGCCCCCGCTTGCCGCAACTGGAGAAAGCCCTCGCACGAACCGAAGACCCAACACAGCCAAAAATAAATAAATAAATAAATAAAGTAGCTATAAAGATGTTAAAAAAAAAATAGTAAAAAAAAAAGAATCTCTTCTAAAAAAAAAAAAAAAAAAAAAAGAAGTTAGGCCCTAGAGTAACTTTGAACTTGACTTCTGGCTCCATCACTTACTACACATATCAATTAACCTTGATGAGCGTCATCATTGTTATTTGTAAAATAAAGACAATAATAAGTAGCTTGTTGGATTATATGAAATAATTTATGTTTAGTTTTGGCACAATGCCTGGCATAGAGTAGGCACTTACCAAATGCCACCTACTGATACAGTTCTCATCATCCCATGCATCAAATCTGAAATTATCCCATGTAAGTTTCTAACAGATTACCAACGTCTCAAGAAGCTTCAACCACATCATTCACAACTGCACAGATTTCATGTCTCTGCTATGCTTTTGCATTGCCAGGCTGAAGAATGTGATGTTTTAACCGCACTCCCACAGGCAGCTCTTAGCTCTTCACCTCCACGTGTTCCGGCCACACCTGCCTCCACCCTCTCTAGTTCCAAACTGCAGACAGTTCTATATATAATCACCACCTCAGTTTTAGAAGCTTCACAGTCTTTTAAAAAAGGTAAGCTTTGCTGTCTTACTTCCAATATCATTCATGATGCCACCCAATATTTTACTGACCTTATGGTCTAGCAGACAGATTAACCTGCAAAACCTATCCAATCCTTTTGTCCTCCCTATCGAGTTCAAAAATGAAAAGTAAGTAGATGGTTGTGCTAAAAAAGCATAAACCCTCCTTTCATAAAATTTGGGCATCAGAGCTACAAATCAGTAGTAGCGACGCCCCCCTTAGCCCTTCATTTGGCCAGTTCAGAACCCATGGAAGCTGACTTGGGGTGTCGGCACACACACAGAGCAAGGGAACAGGAGATTAGGCAGCTATAAATGCAGCAACTGCCAGCCCCATCCTAACACGAACAGAAGGCAGTGCTTATGTAAAAGTGTTATTTTCAAGGTGCTCTCAAGACTCTCTAAAGTTGAGTAGAGGCTGACTGAAAACTAATGTCATTCTAGGATGCAAGCCCTGATGTAAGGTGGTCTCAAGTGAATAACAGCTGAAAAGGGAAATTTCACCCCAGACTCCACAACATTGTAAATCTATAGCAAGACTGAGACACTGGATGCAGCTTGGCCTAATAAGTTACTTAACCACTCTAAGCAACATTTCCTCATTTGCAAAATGGGGGTCATGGTCTGGATGTTCTCGGTTGTTAAGAGTTAAATGACGCTCTGCCACCAGTGGCACAGGAGGGCAGTGAATCTGGGACGGGGTCTCTGGCTCCATGAGAGTCCTGGTAATAATCCTAAGTAACAACATTCGTGGTCACCAATATGTTCTGCGCACTTATTCTGTAAAAGAGGTATTTCGTATTTTTAGCTCGTAACAACCCCGAAGTAGGTTCTCTTATCCCCATGACAGATGGGATAACTATGTGCCTAGAGGTTAAGGAATTTGATCCAAGGCAGCTAGGAAGTGCTGCAGCTAGGATTCACACCCAGGCAGTCTGACTGCAGGGAGTGAAGTCCTAGCCATGGGACCACATTGCCTCCCCAAGGAAGAATTTTTTTTTTCTTCTTTTGGCTCTGTTGGGTCTTCGTTGCTGTGCGCAGGCTTTCTCTAGTTGTGGCGAGCAGGGGCTACTCTTCGTTGCGGTACACGGGCTTCTCATTGCGGTGGCTTCTCATTGCGAAGCATGGGCTCTAGGTGCACGGGCTTTAGTAGTTGCGGCACACGGGCTCAGTAGTTGTGGCTCGTGGGCTCTAGAGTGCAGGCTCAGTAGTTGTGGTGCATGGGCTTAGTTGCTCCATAGCACGTGGGATCTTCCCGGACCAGGGCTCAAACCCATGCCCCCTGCTTTGACAGGTGGACTCCCAACCACTGAGCCACCACGGAAGCCCCCAAGGAAGAATTTAATTCATATTTGTGAAAGGATAAATGGGTTGATAAACATAATGATCTGATCTTTTCATCTTCTATGGCGTTTTTTTCCCTCCCAAACAAAAGGGGGAAACATTGATTTGTTCTCCCTGCAGATTACATTGTTTTTGCTGATTTTAACACAATTATTTCCTGAACCAAATTTTTACTACCCTGAGGGTAGGTGCTTATACACTGCCACATAATGAAATGACTATGCGAAAAGCAACAGCTGATCACTACAGGCAATTTTTTTTCTTTGTGAAAACAAAAATCCGATCAGCCATAAGAGTGTAGCATGACAGATCACAAATCAGAGACAGAGTCTTCTACGTGAGGATTTAAAGCTCAAGAATTTCAATGTACTTAATAGCATTAAATCCGAGGCAGATAGCCGAATGCCTTAAGAGATCCCAAACTGTTAAGGGTATCCCGGATGGAGATTCCTTAGCTGGGTTTGTATTTCTTCTCTCTGGGTCAGCAAACGGCTGGCACCACCTGGTGGCTCTTTTTCCCTCTAAAACCTAAGTCCCCTTGAACCGTAAAACTAAGACCTGGAATATATTCTCGCTCTCAGGGTTATCCATGTAAGAAAGGAGGCAATCTTTTTTTTTTTTTTTTATAGCTACTTTATTTATTTATTTCTTTATTTTTGGCTGTGTTGGGTCCTCGGTTCGCGCGAGGGCTTTCTCTAGTTGCGGCAAGCAGGGGCCACTCTTCATCGCGGTGCACGGGCCTTTCACTGTCGCGGCCTCTCTTGCTGCGGGGCACAGGCTCCAGACGCGCAGGCTCAGTAGTTGTGGCTCACGGGCCCAGCTGCTCCGTGGCACGTGGGATCTTCCCAGACCAGGGCTCGAACCCGTGTCCCCTGCATTAGCAGGCAGACTCTCAACCACTGCGCCACCAGGGAAGCCCAAGGAGGCAATCTTTAATTTATATTTCATTCACATAATTCTAACTAAAGTGTTGAACAAAGTTAGTTTTCATCCACGTGGAAATACTCCCATCTCTAGAGCATTCCCTTAAATATAGAACCTATATCAAAATACATGAGTTGGCAATCCCCAAGACTCACGCCCAGCTCAGCTGGAGCACTTCTGAACTTACAAAGCCCTGGGGAACCACCCACATCATTCATTCATTCATGCTGATGCAGAGATGATTTCCTGTAAGTCTAATGTGCTTTTTTTTTTTTTTAAATTTTTTTTTTTTAATTTATGTATTTATTTATTTATTTTTGGCTGCGTTGGGTTTTCGTTTCTGTGTGAGGGCTTTCTCCAGTTGTGGCAAGAGGGGGCCACTCTTCATCATGGTGCGCGGGCCTCTCACCATCGCGGCCCCTCTCGTTGCGGAGCACAGGCTCCAGACGCGCAGGCTCAGCAGTTGTGGCTCACGGGCCCAGTCGCTCCGCGGCATGTGGGATCTTCCCAGACCAGGGCCCGAACCCGCGTCCCCCGCACCGGCAGGCGGACTCTCAACCACTGCGCCACCAGGGAAGCCCTAATGTGCTTTTGATGATACAACTCCACCGGGTACTGTCCTCGTCATCATTTTACAGGTGAGAACAATGAGGCTCAGCCTGAATTAGAAACTTGTCCCAGAACTAGTAAGCGGCAGAGCTGGGATTTAAATGCAGTTTTACCTGTTCTTATATTCCTCACTGCTATGCTATGATTTGCTTTGTCTTGATGATCACGATGCTGATTAATCCAAATACATTTGCATGACAGTGGAAGAGTTCCACTTTTAAAACCTATTAACTAACTGCAGTTAAGCTGACATTTTCCTTGGCTGGCAATCCTACCAAGTCAAGCTGCAGTTGTACTGGACACACAGGTGCTCAAACACTTGCTGACTGGTTAAAAGTTCAGTTGACCTCGGGTAGCTCTGAAGTCCTAAATGTCTTTCCCCAGTAGAAGCACAAAAGACATAACCAGAGGATAAGAGTTACCCAAATGACAGGAAGGACGCCTGTCAAATTTATACCAAGCATCAACAAGGAGAAACAAGTCAGAAGAAATCCACTTTGTCCAACCACGTGTCTCTGGGTTATGGAAGTATGGTGGCCGTGAGAACTGTGTGTTATCCTGAATGAAGTTTCGAGCAGAAGAAAACCAAATGGGACAGTTAAAGAGGTGGGGGAAGCAAAGCCAAGTGACCTAGAGTGTTTCACACCCCGTGCTGGGCTTGAACAATCTTAATAAGATGCTCAGATTCATGTCCTATGGACTGGGAATCCACTTCAGCGCTTAAGTACATCTACCCCTGGCCCCGCGGACCCATTATTGCTCAGCTTACAATAATACAACACTTACAAAGAGCTGACAGACAACTTTTAATTTAAATGGACTGAAAATAACTTGAGGCACAGTCTGCACAAAGAAAATGACTGTTTTTTTGGTAGAGTTACCCAACTTATGTTGTATCTAATTGTGTGTGTGTGTTCCTTCTATGCTGAGAGTTTTCAATGAAGGGAAGAAAATGATCTTATAATTTATAAAGAGACAAAAAAAAAAAAATCTGCAGCGGGAAAGGGAGGAAGGGCACCTCAGTGTCAAAAAGCTTGGGTGCTGGAACCCTGACAGTCCTGAGTTTGAGCACTGCCACCTGCAAGCGGGATGCTCTAGGTCAAGTTACTTAAACGCTCTTAGTCTGATATTCCTCATCTTCAAAAGGAGAAGACTTCCGGATGTGGTGGACATCAGAGCAGCTCGCCGACTATTTCTGGCCTTCTGCCATTGGAGACATGGAAGGGTTAACTACCTGGCCTCCTCTTTTATGAGTGGGTGGGTAGGGGGGGCATGTGTTTAGTTCTGGCCCATCAGTTGTGTATAGAAACAAAGTGTATCAAGTCCAGTCCAAACACTCAACTGCAGATTCAAGACCATCCAGAGCCTTCTTTTCCCTTTTACACAGCAACCAGCAATGGTGGGAGGGTGGGCTCTCTGTCGATCTGAGTGACTATGGTGGACAGGCCCCCCTCTCCACCCACTGACCCATTTGATGCACAAGTATCCTGAGCTAAAAAAACAAACAAAAACAACTCTCTTCTTTGAGGGACCACACTGGTATTTGGGGATTGGCTGTGTCTGTTACTGCAGACAATACTGAGTGATAGACCACTTTATAAGCTGGTTATAAGGAGTAAATGTTAAGATGTCCATAAGTATTCAATGAATGACTGATTTTTTTTTTTTTTTTGGTAAGAAATAGCATTTCTACCAGACAGGTACAAATGATTAAATGGTGTTCCCCGGGTACATTGGAGGTATATATTTTCTTTACACCTAACAGAGAACTAATTTAACTGAACTAAAATATAAATCAAGAAACATTTTCTTTTTTTCTTCTTTCCAGGTTCCACTAAAGATTTGACGTTGGCCTTTGGAAACCTACAGAAATTCAGTCCCAAAGCGACCAGCTCTTCTCTCCAGAGTCAGCTTCTAAGAGAGCTGAAGTAACTCGATCAAGAGCATCCCGCTTGCAGGTGGCAGGGCTCAAACTCAGGACTGTCAGGGTCCAGCACCCAAGCTTTTCGACACTAAGCTACACTGCTGCCCGTCCTCCCCTCCCAACTACAAATTGTATTTATCTCTGTATAAATTATAAGGTCATTTTCTTCCCTTCACTGAAAATTCTCAGTGTAGAAGGAAAACACACACACGCACACACGCACACAGACACACACTGCAGAGACTTTCTCTGCCATGCAGATAAATAAGCTACTTGACAAATATGGTACAAAGCATGAATACACAACTAAAATCAATTTACCAATCACGCACTATTACGTTTCAGGGCCATATCATATTTTTCTCCAAAATAATTGATATTAGAAGTAAAATAAAATATCACTAGCCAAACTTATTGAGATACCCTGTTTCTTTATTAAAAAAAAAAGAAGAAGAAGAATGCTAATTTAAATGTAACTATTTGGGGAATGTTCTAAGAGTCTGTACTGGTATGTTTGTGATGTGCTCTAAATCGTGGTGAATACAGTCCCCTTCCACTTCCAGTATGCAATCTAGGACAACCAACTAGTCCCTTTTTGCCTCAGACTTACCCAGTTTTAACACCAAAAGCCCTGCAAACCGAGGAAACCACTCAGTCGCAGGCAATCCAGGAGGAAAGTCCAACACTGTCTCTATTTTAAGAAAATCCCACATCCCAGCAGCCCCTCAATCCCGGACAAACCAGCATGGCTAGTCACCCTAATAATGCAAAGATACCCTTGAAGCGTCAAATAAGCAAGAAACATCTTCCTGGAGTGTAAAGATAAAGGGAGGGACATTACATCACCGAAAAGAGTTTTATATTAAAACAAAGATATGTAATAGTATACTACATAAACTCTGCATGAACTTTTAGGAAAAAACTCAAGCCGTCAAAGTAATGTTGAGCTTTTCATGCTCTGTTTTTATAGAGATACATGGGTGGAAAGAATTGATAACCAAGACTGCAGAAAAAAAGCCACTGACATAGAAACACCTAGGATGCAATGTTCACTCCCTCCCTACCTTGCTGCATGAACTTAGGCCAGGCACTGAACCCCTCAAAGGCACAATCACACATCCTTTCTTTTCAAGCACTCCCCACTAGAAGGCCGGGACTTTGCTTTATTCACAATGCACTATGTGCCTGGTACCTAGAACTAGGCCTAGCATGTGGAGGGGCTCACTCTACAGTGTCTCCCTAAATGAGTGGCTAAATCTCCAGCCAGGGATAAAACTACTACCTACGTTAGGATCTGAGAATCTATCAAAGATGATCATATTTATGGAAGTGATCTGCCTATTAATAAAAGCTGTATGAAAGTGATTTTATTATTTTTACAAATCTCCTGATCTTATTTTCTCCCATTCAGTGACTTACGGATGTTACGTTATTGCCTGATTTGGATTTTGATGGGTAGTGGTAATGGTGCGTATATTTGTAAACTTAAGTTGGGGGAAGTCTGTTAGGCTAAGATACATACATACTGACATGGTCACAAATGTTTGGGAATATTTTCTAAAATATATTATGTTGGCAGAAATCAAGTGTTTATAGTCATAATATAAAACAAAGTTTCGGGACTTCCCTGGTGGCACAGTGGTTAAGAATCCGCCTGCCAACGCAGAGGACACGAGTTCGAGCCCTGGTCTGGGAAGATCCCACATGCCGCGGAGCAACTAAGCCCGTGCGCCACAACTGCTGAGCCTGCGCTCTAGAGCCCGAGAGCCACAACTGCTGAGCCCACGTGCCACAACTACTGGAGCCCGGGCGACTAGAGCCCATGCTCAGCAACAAGAGAAGCCACTGCAATAAAAAGGCGGCGCACCGCAACGAAGAGCAGCTCCCGCTCGCCGCAACTAGAGAAAAGCCCGCGGGCAGCAACGAAGACCCAACGCAGCCAAAAATAAATAAATAAAATAAATTTATAAAACAAAGTTTCATCGAAAAAGTTTGAAGGCATCAAAAGGAAGAGGAGACTGCACAGTGTAGATCTACAAGAGAAAGAGGAAAAGGGGAAGAATTTGAGAGCAATGTGGACGAAGGCCAAAAGCTGAGATCATACAGAGAACGTTTTTTAGGTTTTAGAAGAGAATAAATTGACCTGGGGCATGAGGCTCAAGAGCACATGCGCCCAAAACAAGCAGTCAGTTCTTCCACCAGGTGGGGTTACGACTGGCCTAGATATCAAGTGTTCATGGATCAACACTACCTACAACTGCCCTCCTTTTGGATGGACCCCAGCACAACGAAGAGATCCTGGCCAAGGTTATTCTCCTGGTGGCTTCCATGAGGTGATACAGCACCTAGTATGGGAACAGCAGGCTGGCAGGGATGGGCTTCCCACCCCTGGTCAGCATCAGATTTGAGCCTGTCCAGAAAGAGGAGGATAGTGGTCAAACACATTTAGGATGGTGGATCAAAATGTGACACTCATACCTAACAGGTAAAAACACACACTAGACATGTGTGTATGTACACACATCTATTACAAAAAAAAAAAAAAAATTAGAAGACATGCCTGATACCCATACGTTAAGTAACTGGCAAAGTATGAGAAAATATCTGTGGTCTCTACTCTGAGGTACACCACCAGATCCTTTGTTGATTCATGACCGAAGAGTCAAAAAGAAGTGTCTTGAGATTGATGACAATCTCTAGCTAGCCCAACCCAACACGGATGTAGTGAACAGCTCAATGGAAACTGTGAGCATTACTTTGCTTGTGTGATATGACTCGTCCTACAGGTACATGTTTAAGAGACTGATAAATGAGTTCCTGGCAGGGTCAAGATCTTAGCTCATTCTTCTATGTGTACCCTGTGCTGATAATATTGTTAACACATGTTCCATCCCTCAAATGCCTCAATATCAAAAGTCTCAAATGCCTCAATATCAAAAGTCTAAAACACCACACTTTTCTCAGCTGCTGGCAAGTTCTGATACATCTAACCCTTATTCATTTCTCTGCTCTGTTCACACTATCCTCCCCATCAAATTAATATTAGAGAAATATACAATGAATTTCAGGATCAATAAATAAACCTTAAGATGTGTCCAAAAAGGGCAACTGGATGACAAGGAAAAAAAAGCAGTCTTTATCTACACAAGACCATATTTTATTAAATTGCGATAAAATGCTTTGCCTGGCTATTTTGTAGCTAATGCTAAAAGCAGAAACCTTTGTGGAAGAAAATGGTCTTCTGAACCAAGAACCCTCAGAAAGGGCCCTAACAAAAACAGATCGGTTGTATGAAAATTCTAACCTTTTATTTAAGAAAAAAAAAACATTTAAGCAGACAGAAACAGAAAAACATAAACAAATGTGATATACTCAAGGATTTTGCCAACCCAGTAGTAACTTAGAGCGTGCTTTGTACATACAAAATATCTGATCTTTGGATGGGTGGATGGATGAATGAATGAAGTGAATCATGTGAACCCATGTCTCCACTCTCAAAAAGCTCGGAATTCCTATACCAGCAGAAATCAGGAATCAACATTTCCATATGATTTATACAAAGAGCCCACCAGATAATAAAAGCAGTCTCAAAGGCCAGACTTAAGAGAACCACCCTTTCTGCAACATGGGTAACTTTCAAACATATGCACGGAAAAGCTCAAAGCTAGTCTTATAAACACCACTCCAGGAAGTCCTGTTTCAGGGAATCTGCATACAACGTCCTACCAGAAGGTGCTCAGCCCCACAGGTTTCACAAATGAAGCACAGACCTACAAACCAAGCTAGTCTCTGCCACTAAACAGGCTGCTATGTCAGCTGGCTCTTCTGGTCGCACTATGAACTGCAGTTCCCACACATCTCCCGAGTGACAAGCTGTGACAGATAGTCACACCCCTGAAGGGGGAAATACCTAGTAAAAGCCCACAACCGAGGGAGAGGTGTGACGCCTAGAAGGTGGGAATAGCATCCTCCAATCAGGGGCTGAAGAAACAAATGTCTGCAGGGACCAGGAAGGTGAAATAAACTAGCACAGGGGCTGGGCATTATACAAGAGGGGAGAGTGCTGATTGCATCTGGAGAGGGTATGCCAGACCTCAAGGATAAAAAGTAATAAAGTCTGGGATGATAAAATAGAACCTGCCCGCATCCATGGGGTGTGAGTTCACAATCTCTAAAATGGAAATAAAAACATGAGGTTGGGCCAGGCTGCAGGGTGCCTACCCAATACTCAGTCTTCCCTTAGCGCTTGTGGGTAGAAGGGTCATTGTCACTGAAGGCAGGCTGTCCAGATGAAAGACTATGTGTCCCAGCCTCCCCTGCAGTGAGGGGAAACCAAGGAGGTATCAGCAGAGCCACTGGGTGGAACTTCAAGAAAATGTCCTTAAAAGAGGACAGACAGCTGTCATCTGTTCTTAGCCCCCTTCTCATCCTTCTCGCTTCTTCCTGCCTTGAACTTGATCCAGGAGGCTCATTCGAAGTGAGGATAAGAGCCTGACCCAGGGACAGCAAAACAGAGAACAAAAGTGGTGATATTACAATGGGCTCTAAACACCCTGGACCACCTTTGCCTGGACTTTTCATTTCCTGGGAAAACAGTCAATCTTGTATAGGTTACTATTTTAGGGTCTCTGAATTATCATCACAATACAATTAATCCTAAATGATACAGAGCCCGAGGTACTTCCAAGATCAATCAAAATATTGAAAGAAATGAAAGCAATGAGGGTACAGTAAAAAAGGGTCCAGCCTGGTGGCTTTGGATTCTTCAATATGGATGTGACCACTAGCTCTGCCATGTTCTAGGGAGCTGGCTCACCTTGGGCAAGCTTCTTATCCTGGCAGACCTCAGCTTTCCCATGGGGACCCCAGTAGAACCTACCTACCTACCTCCCAGGAGGACTGCTACCTGAAGCACTTAGCACCCCAGCCAGCATACAGGATGTGCTCAATAAAAGATGCCATTAGGAGTAGGACCCTGCATGAATCCAAAAGACAGAAAATGCCCTGTGAAATGTTTGCTTGGAGACCTGCAGGCAAGAGATCAAACAGCACTAAAGAACTGGGAGGAAATGTAATTAAATAAATGAAGTCAGAAAGGGGCAGATGGCACATGTATACTTATAAGAACCACGCCTGGAGAGCATTACCGGCACTGGGTACATCAGCTGCAGTGAGAAAAAGAAGGGCATTGTTAAACCAAGCTCATGGAGGACGAAACTCCTTCATTCATTCAGTCATGTATAGCCTCTCACTCATTCTTTCACTCACTCATGCAGAAGATAGTTCCTGGGAGCTTTTCATGGGTCAGGCACCCCTGGTTCAGCACTAAAGACTTGATGACAAGCACGTGCGCATGCATACACACACACACACACACACACACACACACACACACACACACACACACACACACACACACACACACACGACCTCTGTTCTCCTAGAGTGTACTGTCTGTAGTGCTATCCCACAGAATTTTCTGCCGTGATGGAAATATTTGAGATCTGCACTGTCCTACATGGTAGCCACATGTGGTTACAGACTACTTGAAACATGGCTACTATGTTGGAGGGATTGAGGGTTTTTTATTGCATTTAATTTTCATTAATTTATATTTCAATTTAAATAGCCCATGTGGCCAATGGCCACCACTGGATAGCACAGGTGTAGGGAGACCATCTGGACAAGCAGTCCTCAGGTTGGGGAGAAGAAAAGCAAAAGCAAGGAGAATTGAAGACCCCAGAAGAATGGAATGCAGGACTTACCCCAACACCACTTTATATACTCAGCTTTCTGTACTGATTAAATAGCTCATATGTTCAGCTTTTTCATGCCTACCTCCTCCATCCAACCCTGTAACAAGCCCTCCCAGGTGACAGAAGTTAAAAACGAATGGCAGATGGTGGCAAACACTCAAGGTCCGATCGGATAAAGTCTCTACCAGAGCACTGAGTCAATGAACTCAGGTGCCCAATCCAATTTAGTCTCAACGGCATGCTGCCTGATGCTGTTTCCTTCCCACACATCCCTGCATGCAGAATGACAAGGTCACCTTCACATTGACAGAAATGTTGCAGTGCTACAGAAAACAGGGAGTCTAAGAGAACACACCAAGCTTTGCTCCTCTCCACTCTGACATATTTCAGATAAATAAGGGAGAATATCATGCACTAAACCTTCATGTCAACAGTACTTTTTCAAGAGGTCAGCTTGCCTCCACTATATGATGCCCGGGGCACATTAGTGAGGGGCTGATAGTCTCAAGTTGCTCTGCAAGCTGGAAAGTTCTCCCCACTGTGTTAGGGGACCAAACTTGGGTCCCCTCACCCAAGATCGACTTTGCTGTGCCAAAGCCGATCCTACTGACACCAGGTTGTGGTGAAGGTAAGTATAGCGTTTATTGCAGGGCGCCAAACAAGGAGAACTGGCAGCTCATGCTCAAAAGAACTGAACTCTCCAGGGAAGGGTTTCTAAAGGCAACATTTGGGGTGAGGGTTGCAGCTCGTGGACTTTCTTCTGATTGGTTCATGGTGAGGTAAAAAGGTGATGTTTCAGTAATCTTAATCATCAACGTTCTGGTTCCAACCAGTCTGGGTTCTGTGTGCTGTGGACAGCACGTAGTCACCATCCTCCACCTGGATGGAGTCTTAGTTTCTGCAGAACAACTCAAAGATAGGCAACAGATTATTATGTATATCCATCCGTTAAGGAGGAACTAGGACTCTGTTTTATTGCTGAACTATTGTTTAAGCTATCGGTACTTTTCTTGCTTCACTGCTTTTCCTTGGTTTCTACCTTACTTCCCTAATTAGTAACTGCTTCAGTCTGCTCTTTGGAACTTGGGGAAGGCCTAGGAGAAACGGTGGACACAGGAGGGCCCCATGGGGTCCTGCTGGGTTTCAATCCCCCTTTTCTTTGATACTTCTCAATCCCAACGGGAACAGGGCCAGGACAAGAAAGGGAATAGTTTTGGATGGAGAGGTTAATCATAAACTCGGCAGGGGAACTTGGTTTCAACTGCAGCCAACAGCATGGAGGAACAGGACCTTCCCTTCTCTGGGAGGCTTGATACGTGCTCAAGTTTACAGGACGCCTAATGGAAGGGGACCTCAAATTGCCCCTGGAGCCAGACTTCCTTTCCTCTTAATTGAGTGACATATGAAAAATTGTCAACCAGTCTCCCCAAAATGCAGGAATTGCATGAAAACCAATGCAACCTGACTGCCCTGTTCACTCGACAGGAATCAGCCAGCCCAAACAGAGGTAATGGGGCTTAGCAGGGTTCACGGCCACCGCACACATACAAGCACACCTGGCAGAAAGGCAGCCTTTATTTCTTCATGGGAGTTGGCCTTTGTTCCTAGGGTCAGTTGCTAGAGTCATGGTCAACGGTGTTCAGAACAGGAAATAGAGCTGGTCTTTGAGAGGACTGGCAAGCGGTTTCCTGGAGGGAGGAAACATGAGAGGACTGCCCAAAATCTGAGACGGTTTTAGATTTTATGAACCATCAAAACACAAAAATGAAGCCAAGTCATCTATGATTTCAGCTATGCCCTATTTTTCACATTTTAACAACTTTAAAAATTGATGAAATTGTGTAATTATCACCCAAGCATCATTTGTAAAGCAGAATGCTTTCATGGCTATTTTCAAATTTACACCGGTTAAGCCTCACATTACTCCAGCCAGAGCAGAGATCTTGGAACCCAATTCATGGAGGACAAAGCAAGAGTCAAGGGTCCTGCCAGATCACACAGTTCAGAGCCCAGGGTCTCTGACTTCCTCACAGGGATGTGCTGCAGGGAGTTGATCTGCAAGGCTGTGATTTTTGGCTCTTTTTTCTAGTACTTTCCTGAAGGAAGAACCTGAAGGGGAGCAGAATTTACGACCCCAAAATATGCCTCTGAGGCAAAAATATTATTTTATGCTGATCATTTTTAAGAAACAGCAGACAAAGGCGAAACTCTGAAAACTGAGTGGGAGTTAAGAGACATTTACATTGATAAGGAAATCTGCATTTGTAAGGGTACCTTCCCATCTGTACCAGGAAGAGGAGGATGAACAAACTCAAGAAATTCTTATCAACAGAGAATCAAGGACTTAAATCTGCATAACAAGCATACCCTTGTTTACTGTGTTTTTCTGATAATCTCCCATAACTGACTTCCTTCCATCCCAAACATCTTCTTTTGTCTTTAGCTGCAGATGGTATTTAAGGGATGGTTTGGGTCATTTCCGGAACTTTTATTCAGTTTTCCTGGGTATCTCCCATGTATACAGGAGGTATAGATGTTATTAAGCTTTTGTTTGTTTTCCTCCTGTTAATCTGTCACTTATTACTGAGGGTTGGGGGGAGTGTGTCAGCTAAAACCTACAAGGGTAGACGTAACATTATTTTCCCTTCCCTAAAAAGCTAAAAAGGTACACACCTGAGATCCCTGCCTTTCTTGAAATTCTAAAAAGTGCTATGCCCTAGGAAACAGGTTAGGTGGTGCTATAGTCTGCCAGACTATAAATGGGACAGACACAGATGGGTCCTGCTTTACCTGCATTCCATTCTTTTATGGAGGGACACACTGAAAACACCCCTTAGGCATTTAAAAGGAAATAGGATGGCAAGGAGGAAGAGAACAAATTGACCAAGTTATACAACATTTCCACTATTAAGTAAAGATTCACAAAAACCTAGTATTTTCCACTGTATTAACTCTAAAATGGTGATAACAAGTATAATATTTTAATAATGGACAAGCTTAAATGTAATCATTACCACAGAACAAAAATTCATGCCAAACTGAAGCTTCCTGATGACTTCAGAAAGAACTCACTGTTCCATGTTGACACAACATAAAGGGATGTTTATAAAACTGTGTGATTAGCAAAAAGAAAGTGCCATGCCTCACATCAATGACACAAGCCAGTTGTTATGGAGACAATACATCGGTGGGTCCCTGAAATTCGCCACATTCAGCCAATTTTTAATCTTGTGGATTTGTAACTCTGCTTGGCTGGGTAATGCTATTAATAAATTTGAAAAGATGAGAAACAGGATTTTCAAAATTCTAATAAGAGATCACTAAATCACTGCTTCTTCCGAGCAGGAACTGAAAATTCCTTTACCTTTAACTCTGTTCTACTCTTTATCTCTTCGTGGGATGTAACTGTGACTATCTCTGTTTTGGGGAAGAAGAAAGGGAGAGTGGGTAGCATTTTGACCATAAAACTCTGCTTTTTAAAAACACCAAAGGTCTGCTTTTCTTATCTCTTAGCAAGAAACTCCTCCTGTGGGGTAACATGAGGAAACAACACGGCAACTTTCAAGGACTGTTTTATGCAAATATATAATCTCCAACTATGTGTAAATAGCAATAGTAATAAATCAAATCCTATTTTCTCACTGACTTTATTACTAATTCAAAGTTAACTCATCTTTACTTCCGAATGAGCTAACACCAGGTTTCTCTGCATTTACTATAAATACAAGTGGAATCTTCAAGCTTACAGAGCAAGAAAGTCTTACCTTGGGCAGGAAAGGGGGAGAAGGGATAAGTGGAATGGTATGTGCTTTAAATATGTGGTTGTATTTAGTCCTTATAGCAGAACTGTAAACAAGCATACTGACAGAGCCATCTTTACAGATGCACACAAACACTGGATTGGGGATGAGCCAGAAACCACACAGCTGGACAGTGAGAGCGCTGGTCTCTGCAGCCCGAACGCTTCCCCACCCTCCCTCCACACTAACTCAAAAGAGGCAGAAGTCCTCGCCAGAGGCCACAGGGATCTCTGGGTACATTTCTAACAGGAGCTGTGGGGCTATGCCATGGCGATGGCATCCTCAGCCAGGTACCACAGGGAACGTCCCTCTGGGACTGTGTTTCGAGCTGCCCTCCACTAAGGCAGCTGGTACCACTGAAGGGCATCCTCGGGGAAGAAAAGCAGGATGTGCGTACGGTAGACTCACAGTGAGTAATTTTCCCTCTTCTTCCATTTCCGTCAGCTCCTTTGAAAAGGGAAACCGTCCTTCACAGATTTCAACTGCAATTTTCAAGGATTATTTTTCACAAATATATAATCTCCAACTATGTGTAAACTGCAATAGTAATAAATCAAATCCTATTTTCTCATTGACTTTATTACTAATTCAGAGTTAACTCATCTTCACTTCCGAACGAGCTAACACCAAGTTTCTATGCATCTACTATAAATACAAGTGGAATCTTCGAACTTGAAGAGCAAGAAATTCTTACCTTGGGCAGGAAAGGGGGAGAAATGACAAATTACGTCTTTGAGCCATTTCAAAGTAACAAACAATACTCATTACTTCTCTCTCGTTTCCTCATTACTTCCGAAGTAACATACAGAATTCAAATAAGAGGGGCACAGCTTGTGCCTTAATGAAGATCCTGAATTCAGCAGCATTTCAGAGGATGTGAAAGGGTCAGCCAACAGCACACCTATGACCAGGGGGGCCAGGGTCACCCCCAAATTTAAGAGTGATGGAAAACAAGCTCTCCTCACTCTAGTTTTCAGCTGCGGGGGAGACAGGGGACTGGGCTATATCCTCTTGATGTTAATCCTTGTTTTCTAAGATTTCTCCAAAGAGCTATATTCCTTATCAGAGATCACAAACAAGAAAACAAAGGGCTGAACATAACCCTTGCTAAGTAAATATTCTGTCTGCCAAAACAATTTTTGTGTTTTTTGTTTGTTTGTTTTTGTTTTTTTAAGCTCAGTTACCAGTTTTATAGACCAGGCGTGCACTCTCTTATCCGGCTACCACCTCACCAATTCTGACTGTCCCAGACAGGCCAGGGTCACTCTTATGTCACCTCCCTGGCCCCTAAACACTTTGTGTTGCAACCCCCATTTTATATATTCAGAGGGGAAAAAGAACAAAATTAATCTCCACAAAAATTATGCCCCCCTTAATCCCTCTTGTATATAAACCCCAGGAACTGGGGATGTTAATATCCTCATAGAGGAAACAGAGTCCAGAATAGATTATTATAAATAAATAAATAGAGTTAACGGCACAGCCTGAACAGAGAAGAGAGAAAACGACCTCTGCCCATGGAAGTTGGAGAAAGCTTCCCAGGGAGGGGCCATTTGACCTTGGTCTTCAAGGTGAGTGGAAGCTTGCAGAGGGGTGGGGTAACCTGAGACAAAGACATTCACACAATGAGGAGCAAAATGAATCAATGGCTGAGTCACAGGGACTGTGCCTCCACTGTCCCAGCTAAAAAGTGCAACGCAGTGAACTTTCCTTTAATACAGAGCAACCAATAAAAATGCTTATAAAGCAACTTCTCAAGATGTTAACAGGCGTGTGCAGTCCATGTGCTAAATCAGGGCCAGGCGCTGTGAGATGGCAGATCTGGAACAACTGGTGAGGCCTCTTGCACAAAGAGTCACACAGAGCACACCCTGTCTCTCTAATTGGCACCCCCGGGCTCCCAAGCTTGACATCTTGTTCGGCTTGGATTCCTTTCTCTTCCTCACATCTCATGAGGCACTGGCCACCTCACTGCAGACTCGGACCTCTTGCTCACCTTCCCCTCCCTCCTGCACTCCCGGAAGACAGCACTGCCCAGCAAGAGACAGTTGTGGTTAAAAGCTCAGGCGCTAGACTAAGATCTGCCTGGGTCTGAACCCTGGTTCTTCTAGTTCTCAACAAGTCACCCCCAGGCTCGGATTCTTCTTCTGTAAAATGGGGGAAACAACAGTACCTATCTCATAGGGTTGATGCTTATGAAATAACTTAGCTCCTGCCACAGAGTTGAGTACCAAATAAATGTTAACCTTAATTATTCATGCCTTCATGCTGAGCCCTTTTCCCTCCCTGTCTCTGGGCTTCCTCTCCTCTAGATCACCCTCAATCCCACCACCACAACTAAAACAGCAGTGCAGCAGGGTCTGCTATTCTATTCCTCTTCATCCCATGCAAGACACCTAGACTCCATTCCCCAGCCCCTCATGCAGCTTGGGGGATCCTGGAACTGAGCTCTAGCCAATGAAAATGTGCACAGAAGGAACGTGAGAGACCATTTCAAACTTGGCGTATAAAAACTTCATGCTACTGTTTTTCCTTCTTCCACCAGCTTGTTGCAGATATGCATAGTGACATGGAAGCCACAGGCTGAAGATGGCAGAACCTCCAAAATGGAAAAGGCTGGGACCCTGAATCACCACTTGGAAGAGAACAGCCTGTTAATTACAAACACCTCTTTCGGACATTATGTGAAGGAGAAATTAATTTCTATGATATGAAGTCACAGAGGCTCTGGGATTAATCTGTTATATCAGCTAACATTCCCCTAACATAATCAACCTGATGAAATGACTCTCTCCTCACTACCTACAGAATGACACCTAACCTTCCGAGGATGGCAATTGAGGTTTCTCCCAATCCAGCCCCAACTATCCTCCCTCCAAACCCATTTCCCGCAAAGAAGCTAGTACCAGATATCGCCAGGCCTCTGTAATCCTTGAAATCTTTGCACTTAGAGTTCCTTCTATCAGAAGGCCCCAAATCCCTTAATATTTGACAAAATTCTGATCAGCCTTCAAGGATCAGTTCATTCACAAACTCCTCTGAGAAGCTCATGTAGAGCTGGTCACCATGTCCTCAGGCTTTCAGAATAGATGGAACAGACTAAGTTCACTCCTTTACTACAGGAGGATGGCCTAAGATACTATCGAGTGAATTGCCTCTGTATCTTCATATATTCCAGCTACCATGAGATTATAGTATGTCCAGGTGTGGCTATTTGGCCTCAACATCCCTGAAATGAGGCCACTTCCTTAGAGCAATTCCTTGGCAGGTCTATTACCTTTGTCTACAGCCCAGGCTGAGGTTTGAAAACTTGGATCATTAAATACCAGGAGCCAGATGAGGATGTTGGTAAATACAGGCAAATCCACTCCACTGCTAGATCAAGAGCTCAAAGATCGAATCAGTCCATAAAAATGAACAAAATGGACGAAAAATCAACAATAATCTAAAGGCCCCCATATACCTCAATAAAGCTGAAAAAAAGTCTAACAGTTTGTTATGTAATTTATGACATATCCATAAATGGAATTTTTACACAGCTATAAAAATGGATACAGACCCATCTTTTCTCATTCTAAGTTCACATTTTAGTCCTCAGATGGCAACTGTAGTGACAGTTCCTCAGGGATCGTGTCCCCTCTGCAGTACGCCTACCACTTAACTTTCCTTCAGAGTTCCTTCACATTCACTGCTACAACTATTTGACTATTATCTGTCTCTCCCACTCATATTAAATGAATGACAGTGGAAAGAATGTTCTTCTATTTTTAAATGTTAGATTTTAAATGAATGAATGAATAAATGAATGAATATTCAACAGAATACTGACATGAAAAATATATATACTTGTAAATTTAAAAAATCAGGTTACATAAGCGCGTATTCAACATAATCCTATTTTGCAAAGGAAAAATGTTACACCCGCCTGCCAACACACACACACACACACACACACACACACACACACACACACACACACACACACACACACTATGAGGAACCTCTGGAAGATTCTTCACCAAAATATCAACAATGGGTTTTTCTAGCCAAGATGAAAAGATCTGTATAGGGTGATTGTGACCCCATTCAGAAGATTCCAGGCTCTTCTTCTTCCCTGGTCCAGTCCAGGGGAGTTTTCCCCTGAGTGATGAATGGAATGGACAACTTCCATGAGCAGGTGGAGGACGTGGCCTGCTTCCCTGTTTTGCTCGCCAACTGAGCAAACAGCAGCTGTGATGGGAAAGTGTGGACAGTCCAGGTTGTCCATCCAGCAGGAACCACAGCACGTGACGAGTGGCTAGACCGCTGTGTCCGGCACTGCGTAGCCAGTTGCACGTCCAACTGGAAAAAACAGCACCTTTCACTCCAGTTACCTAGCTTAGGCCAGCTCACTATGGACAAGACATGAGCAATGGAAGGGGCGAAAGTACCGTGTGCCCTTTCCCTGCCACTTGCCTCCAGGCCGTAGGGGAGAACCAGGTGGCTTTTCGAGGAGATTCACTGGAAATATTGAGCCAATGGGAAAGTCCTGCCTAGTCACCCTGTGGCTGTTTAAACTCAAACCTCAGTCACAAAATGGAGATTTCACTGAGGCTGCAGAGTAAGGGAGATGAAGATTTTTATAGGGAAGGCTGGCAGGGATAAAGGACTATATGTAAATGTCCACCATTATCATAATGATATACAAAAGCAGCTCTGTCCTCCGATACTTCAGATAAGGACATCTGTAATTTTGCCACACACATATACACACATACATATGTGCATATACACATACATATATACACACACACGTGCATATACAAACAATACATGCACACAGACACACACGCATACATACATACATATGTAGAGGGTACATATAATAAATGGTAATGGGTAAAAAAAAATCAGCAGTAGGGGGAGCTAGCCAGCATAGGCTGATAATCTTTGCCCTTTGACGGCACAACTTTTCTCCTGGAAATTTGTCAAATAAATAATCTAGGATGGGTGCCAAAATGAAAATTTAGAAACATCCAAAGCAGTAACTAGTTAAAGCAATTACGGCACACCGAAAAAGGGAGCACTTTGCATACTTTAAAAACCACAGATGCAGCTGCTGACATGGAATGATGTTCGTGATGTTATTAAATGAAAAACAAACTTCAAAACACTGTATATTGTTTGCAAAATACTACATATATTGATTCAAATTTTGTAACTTCAACATATAACTTATATGTATAAATAAACATATATATTATTCCATTAAAATAGAAATATTATATAGGATATAAAAATATATAAGGCATATATAAAATGAAGGTATACTACATATGAAGAAAGTAAGTATGCTTGGGAGGGGTTGTGGATATTGGCTGTCTTCATTTTTTCTTTCCTGTATTTTCTATTTTTTTCTTTAAACATGAGATGCGCAATTTTTTTTTTTTTTTAAAGGTGGGAACAAACAAAGAAAACGCTAAAGGAAAAAGGAATCCTAGGCTGGGATTCAGAAGAGCTAGTTGAGAAAGACCAGATCATGACAGAATAACCCATGTAACCTGGGCTCTGGACCTAAAGAATTAAAGAGAGGCACTGTCTCGTTTATGTGTATAGAGAGGCTAGAACGTTACCTGGCCCAAGATAAACACTCCCGGTTTATCATCATCCAACCAGCAGCTCCCACGGGCCAGCCTGAAGCTGGCTAGAAGCTACATCAGGGCTAGAAGCTCCCTGAAGACAGGGCCTGTGTCTCTACTAGCTTTGGTTACCTGACCCCAAGCACAGGGTTGGACACAGTGTTTTGGCAGTAGTGTTTTCTGAATACATGAATCAGTCATGGAATATTTCCTAAAAAGTTAAGGTCCACGAATCCCTTCCTGCATCACCAGCCCAAAACCTACCTAATCTCAAAGGGTGTGACTAGGCTTCACAGAAAACAGCCACCATGTAAGGCTGCCCTCAATCCGGTCCCAAGGACCCTGGCCCATTACCTGTGCTTTCGGAATTCCAGTCTGGGTTGGAGGTGGGCTGTCACAAGTCTGGGGAGGATGGGAACAGATGGCAGTCCCAGGGGTGACTCCTGACAACTGCTCTTCTATCAGGACTCCCCAAGCCACCTCTCTCCACCCTGTCACTTGTTTACAAGTCCACCTGCTGAGAAAAATCCCTATGAGTTTTTTTGGTCCATGTGGTGTTCTGGAAAGTTGGTCCCGTGTCAGGAAGAGGAAGTGAGAAATGCCAGGGCCTCCCTCCTCTGGGCCTCTCACCCGGCCTAGGCGAGGGCCCTTGGTGAGGCTAACTGTTATCTTAGCCATCTTGCCAGAGACTCCTATCTTGGAACAAAATCTCGGACGATCCTACAGATGAGGATGGATGAAAATAATCACCATTGTGACAACGTGTCAGTTACCACACTAAACGCTGTCAACAATGCTTACATCAGCTTTACAACAACTCTCTGAGTTAAGTATTAATTTTCCCATTTTACAGAGGAAGAAAGCAAATCTCCAAAGAGCTGAAGGAACACACTAACCATTGTCAAATGGTAGAGCTCAGACTCAAAAGGTAGTCTGACTCCCAAGACAAGGCTTCACCACTTAACCTCCCAGAGAGATTCCCAGTGCTCTGGAAAAATGTTTCAGAATCCCTGTGAGTCAGTCACAGAGCCTCCACATAATGTGTGCTGAGCATTTATCTCTGGGAGGTGCTTACCGACATCCAGTCCTGCCTCCTCTGAACTCCACTGGAAATCCGTCTGCCCTATTCCCTTGGACACCCAGTCATTTCCTGGGGGCTAACAGATCTCCCTAGAGAAACCATAAGCCATTAGGGAGCATGGGTGACAGGAAGAACCATTCCTGCATCTCCCAGCTCAACAAAGACTTGTTAAACGAGTTCTTCAACCCTTTTAGCAAGATGATAGGACAGAGTAGTCTTTTTTTTAATATTGACATTTTGCATATTTTACTCAATTCTTGACTTCTCCATAAAGTCTAACCTGACTATTCCATTAAATACTATAAACTGCTAAACACTGACTACTTTCAATTCCCTCACCTTCCTCTATTTTTTCTTTCTTTTCACAGTCCTTATCAACCTCTACTGTACTCCATAATTTACTAGTTGATTATGTTTATAGTTTATTATCCACCCTACCCTACCTGCCCACCCTCGTTAGAATGTACACTGCCCAAGGGCAAGACTCTTTGTTATTTAATGATGTATTACAAGTGTCTACAACAGAGCCTGGCACACAGTAGGCACCCAATGAATACTTCTACATTAATTAAACTGAAATGAATATTCTTACTATTTGGCGTCTCACGTTCCTTGACTACAATTAAATGGTTCTAGCGCTCCCTATTTCATGCCTGACAGTGAGAATGAGAGGGTGAGAGATACGTGCGGGCCATGCAGTATAAGGCCAGGCACAGAGTAAGTGTCAATAGATCTTCCCTATTCTTCAACACAGAAAATGAAATCTGCGTTGTGTTCCATACCTGGCTTTACAGATTGAGCCACTGATTGCTACCTTTACATTGGGTCAAGTTGCTTCTGAGGTTGGGAAAGCCATTCTTCATTAAATGCAATTCCTTTGAGAAAGAGCTATTTATTCTACCAAAGATGCTGAGAGTTTATTTCTACTGTAGACAGAAGCCTACAGTATGCAGGAATGTCTAGAATGATCGGTGAACAAAATGGGAAGGGTAGGAATGGACTTAATTTAATAGGCTGTCTGAGCATTGGGACACATTTTTTTTTTTTTTTTAATTCTCAGGCCCCAAGGTCAATTCAATACTTGAGTAGAAGGCCTGGGCCTCCAATGTTTCTTCAATTTCATTCTAAGTGAATGAGGAGGATGATCCAAATGACAGAGAAAACTTTCATAACAATAATCTACGCATATCCTGATCTCCTCACAAGACCTTGATCTCCTAGAGGGCAAGGGCCTTATCTTAATGCACCTTTACATCCTCTGGTCCCTGCATGATGACTGGACCAAGGAAGCAACTCACTGAAATTAGGAAAGAGGGGAGAAGTGAGGGGGAAAGGGAAGGAGCCAGAAAGGGAGAGAGTATGGACCAGGAGGGAAGCAGGTGGGAAGGAGGGAGGGAAGGAGGAACGGTTACAGGAAGGAGGAGAGTTGAGGAGGGAATGGGAAAATAGGATTGTGTGCATAGCAACACCCTACCATTTTAGTAAAGAAATGAAGACAGACTATGGTCTTTACACTTTATATGTTCCTACAGGCATGAAAAACTAGTCAATCTGGCAACACGGATGCCTGGGGTGGGGCTGAGGGAAGGGTGAGTCTGGAGGGGGAAGGAGGATGGGTTAACGTTTTCTTCCTGCACCTCTGTAATGTGTGACTTGCTCTGGTACTGGGACTGTGTGACTACAGCAAAGCTATCCCGCTGAGAGCACAGCACTGAGAGAAGACAATGTGGGAACTGCCAAGGGGAAAAGGGAGAAAAATAATTATGGAATTCTGGGTGCTCCCCAGGAAGCAAATGCTGGATCTCAGAAGCAGCAGAAAGGTGGTGTAAGGCCAACAGAGTGCAAAACATGGCAGGCAGAATGAGGAGGAGAGAAAGGAGTAAGATGGCACTTTTACCTGGGACCAGACTGAGGGATGAGACTTCAGAAAGAGCTAAAGGACTTCAGGAAGATGCGGGGGGAAGGAGTGATCTGGGTCAGTTAGCATCACCTCTATACAAAGTTTCTAGTGAATGCTGAGAAAGAAACTTGAAAACTTGCCCTGGGGATGGGGCTAAATACTATGGAAAGAGATTTGCCAACTTTCCCTTGTCCTTCACCCCATATGGTCATTGTCCCTTCTTGAACTACTCCAGAAAACCCTGGATGAGTCACCCGGTGTTTTATCCTGCCTACATGGATAGTAGTTCTCCATTTGTTGGTGTCTACAAACAAGGACATTGCCTTTCATGTCTACTTCCCACAGTCTCTGCAATCCATACATTGGTGTCAACCTATCAGAGTTCTCACTCGGCTAATTTACCAACACTGTGACCTGGGGGCATATTACTGAACATCTCAGACCCTCAGCTTCCTAATGGGTAAAATAACAGCACATAACTCACAGGATTGTTGTAAAGATTATATTAGAGAATTACATTAGCACAGTGACTAGCACACAGGAAGCGCTCAATAAATATAAGCTGTGCTGTTACTTTTAGGCAATGCCTCATATACTGCTCACAATCACTCTATAATACAAGTGCTTATTATTAGTTCCGTTTCACAGGTGAGAAAAATTTGCCTCCGAAGTGACATAAGTTTCCTAAAGTTAAATAGGTAGTCAATGGCAGAGCGAGATTTTGAATCCAGATTGAAAGCTCGTGCTCCCAACTCATGATCATACTGTTTCCAAGTCATTCTCTCCATTTTCTTCACTATTTTCCTTTAATACACATTTCCCCATCCCCCTACATCTCTCTTCCTTCATCAGTTTCTCTTCCGCCTCTTTCCTGTCCCCAACCTACGTATACTTGAGGACATGAACACATACTCTGAACCACAGAGCTCAGAGATAGATGTAAACAGGCGAAGAGGATAAAAAATCAGAACCCAGGACTTCCCTGGTGGCGCAGTGGTTAAGAATCCGTCTGCCAATGCAGGGGACACGGGTTTGAGCCCTGGTCCGGGAAGATCCCACGTGCCGTGGAGCAACTAAGCCCGTGTGCCACAACTACTGAGCCTGCGCTCTAGAGCCCGCGAGCCACAACTACTGAAGCCTTCACACCTAGAGCCCGTGTTCCACAACAAGAGAAGCCACCGGAAGGAGAAGCCCACGCACTGTAACAAAGAGTAGCCCCCCGCTCACCGCAACTAGAGGAAGCCTGCACGCAGCAACGAAGACCCAAAACAGCCAAAAGTAAATAAATATATTTATTTTTTTAAAAAAATCAGAACCCATTTGGCAGTGTCTTCTAAAGCCAAATACAAACCTACCATCCGCCCAAGCTCTTCTTATATCTAGTGAAACATCCTGCCAGACAAGAATAAATACAGCATTGTTATTGAAAATAGCCCCAAACTACAAGCTACCCAGACACCTATGAATAGAAGAATGAATAAATCTATTATGGTACGGTCATATTACAGAAGCAGTAATAAATGAACTATTGATACACCAAAATGGATGTATCTCACAAACATACTGAACAAGTTAAGCCAGGCATAAAAAAGCACATACTACATACAGTTTTTGTTTACTCGAAATTCATGAGCAGGCAAAACAAATGTATGGTAAGAGAAGCCAGAACAACAGCGACCTCTTTGAGAAAGGAACACTGAATGGGCAGAGGCAGGAGGGAACCTTTGGCGGTGCTATCAATGTTCCATATCTTGATCTGGGTGACAGCTACACAAGAATACACAGGTTAAAAGGTCACCAAGCTGTATTTAATATTAGTGCACTTTATGTACTTTATGTATTTTAAACTTCAATAAAGAAGAACGAAGACAATGAAAATATCTAAATCGACTTCACTGCAGAGGTCTCCAGGGTTCTAGGGCAGTGGCCAAGATGGCGGGCTTTGGTACTGTCCTCAGGCAAACTGCTGATTTGTCTCTTGGCTGAGACCTGAGAAAACCTTTTGTGCAGGGCTAGGAATGGTGTACATCAGGGCACATCCAGTGGAGTCACAGCCAAGTGCATCTTCTGCTGTCTACATCTTCTGGTCCCAGAGCAGCTCTCAGGCCTGCAGAGATCTGCAGCAAAAGCTGGAGCACAGCTCATCCACAGCTGGGCTGCTTGTGCTGACTCTGTGTTGTGTTCTTTTCTAACCCTCAAAATAATTCCTATTTCATATTTTCTGGTACATTTGATGGTTTTTAGTTGGTACATTACGATACTCCCTTATCAGACCAGGAATGCATTCCTCCAAAATGTTTATTCCCTCTAGTCACAAAGGTTTTAGACAAAGGGTATTACTGGGAATCCATTCATTTTATTATCATGCACATTATTACATTAGTCACCCACACTTTGTGGGACAGCAGGATAGCCTGACACTACGTCAAAACCCCTGTAGATTCGATTTTCCACAAGGGTTCCAAAATAATTCAATGAGAAAAAAATAGTCTTTTCAACATATGGTGCAGGGACAATTTCACACATCTATGCAATATAATGAAGTTGGGGCCCTTTCCTCCAAATGGACCACAGACCTAAATATATAAGAATTAAAACTATAAAGCTCTTGGAAGAAGATATAGGAGAGGGCTTCCCTGGCAGTGCAGTGGTTAAGAATCTTCCTGCCAATGCAGGGGACATGGGTTCAAGCCCTGGGCCGGGAAGATCCCACATGCTGTGGAGGAACTAAGCCCATGCGCCACAACTACTGAGCCTGCTCTCCTAGAGCCTGTGCTCTGCAAGAAGAGAAGCAACCGCAATGAGAAGCCCGCGCACCACAATGAAGAGTAGTCCCCGCTCTCTGCAACTAGAGAAAGCCCGCACACAGCAAGTAAGACCCAACAGAGCCAAAAATTAATTAATTAATTAATTTATATTTAAAAAAAAAAGATATAGGGGAAAATCTTCATGAACTTGAGGCAGGCAAAAGCATTTTTAGATATGAAGCAAAAACACAAACATAAAAGGAAAAAAATAAATAAGACTTTTGTGCTGCAAATAACACCATCAAGAAAGCAAAAACATGTCCCACAGAATGGGAGAAAATATTCGCAAATCATACAACCAGTAAGGGAATTGTGCCCATAACCTATAAAGAACTGTATCACTCAACAACAGAAATAACACAATGTAAAAGGGGAAAAGGCATCTGAATAGATATTTCTCCAAAGAATACAAACAAAGGGCAGTAAGGGCAGGAAAAGAGTCTCAGTACCATTAGCCACCAGGGAAATATACACCAAAAGTACAGTACACTTAAGGTTGGTGTACTTCATGCACTTGAGATAATAACACATATTGGTGATGAGATGAAGAAATTGGGTCCTTCATACACTGCTGGTAGGTATGTAAAAATAGTGCAGCTGCTTTGGAAAACAGTCTGGCTATTCCTCAAAAAGTTGAAAATATTTTCCATATGAACCAGCAATTCCAGTCCTAGATATGTTCCCAAGAGAATGAAAACTTATGTCCAAAAACTTGTACATGAATATTCAGAGTAGCAAGACTCACAGTAGCCACAAATTATAAACAAACAAAATGTCCATCGACTGATGAATGGATCAACAAAATGTCTATCTATATGATGGAATATTATTTAGCCATAAAAAGGAATAAAATACTGATGATACCTGCTGCAACATGGATATATCTTGCAAACACTGTGTTAATTAAATAAAGCTAGTCACAAAAGACCTCATATTGTAGGCTCCATTTATATGAAATGTCCAGAACAGGCAAATCTATAGACATAGAAAGTAAATTAGTAGTTACTGAGGGCTGAGAGTCAGGGGAGTAATAGCAAAACCACACAGAATTTCTTTTTGAGATGGTGGAAATGCTGTTAAGTCAGATTTTGGTGATGGCTCCACAGTTCTGTGAATATATTAAAACTACTGAATTATAAACTTTAAATGGTTGGTTGATATTTGAATTGTATCTCAATAAAGCTGCTATATATTTTCTTTAATTAAGAAATTAGGCAAAGGGAGAAGAAATGGCTAAGGCATTACACAATAAAAACAAAACAAAAAACCCTGCAGGCTACTGAGGCTGCGTGAGAAAATGGAAAGAGCACATGACTATAACTAAAGTTACAGGTGCCGGGATCTGGTTCTGGCTCCACCCCTCTGTACTGACTAGACCCATGACCTCGGTAAAGACATGTATCTACTCTGGGTCTCATTGTAAAATGAAGGGTTATGCCTCAGTTCTTTATCAGCTATAAAAATATGCCTGATTCTTAAAGATGCATTTCAGATTAGTCATCATAGTTTAACATGATAAAGAAGAGAAGATTTTTTTTAACAACAGTAACTAATACTGATTAAGTTCTTACTTCATACCACTGCCTTCCATGTCTATTAGCTCATTAAATTCTCACAATAACTCCCTGAGATAGATAATATTATCCCCATTCCACGGATGAAGAGCCATGGCTGAGAAGGGTTAAAATACTTTCCCTTTCAAGGACTTTATAAAGGGAAATTCCAGGACGACAACTATGGGATGGATACAGACAGCACCCAGTCCAGACCTGAGCCAGAGGACACTAAACAACATGAGACAGGACTCTGAAAAAAAAATTTAAAGGAACTAATGAGTTTGATTGGTTTGACTATGTCGGGAGGATTTTTCAGTTCTGCTAGAGTTTGAAGAAGAATTAGACATGGGCACAAAGAAAAATAAGGAACAGAAAAAGCAAAGTACTTATCAGCGCCATAAAAAGCAACGTAATTATAGTACACTATGTGACTCAGCTATGAATGTTCAAGCAAAAATGCTGATATACTGATATTGATATGTAGAGTTTAGGAGGGTAGAGGAAGGGCAAGTGTAGTTTTAGGTGAAGTGAGAAAACAATCCTCAAGGTCCTTTCGAGGGATAATAATAGATAACAATAGATGATACCTACATCTGAAACTGAAAGAAACAGAAACGAAAACATGATTTCTAAACATAAAGGGAAATATTAGAAGAAAAAGGTCAGAGAGTTAAAAATGGTACCCTCTGGGGGATCCCCCCGAATGGCAGGGAGGGATGACGCTGGGGATTCTAACATTTTTGTAATAAATCTTACAGTCCTTTTTGAGTTTCATAAAATTATCTGCATGTATTGCTTTCATTTTTTTAAAAATAAAAATTAAGTTAAAACAAAACCAAAAACCCTATTCAAGTTGGAGCTGTGATTCAAATGTAGGTCTCAGTCCAAAATCCGTGCTGTGATCAACACACTCTGTGGCCCTACCTACGGGGCCTTTTCCCCTCTGGAATTTATATAAAATGATCTTGGAGATGTCTTAGAAAACATCTTAAGACATTTTGACATGATCATCAATATGAGTTCATTCATTCCATAGAAGAGATGAAACCCTCCACAGTTGAACTCCCTCTCTTCCAACACTGAACTGAGATGAGTCACACTAGTAATTAGGCAGGGCCATAAACACCAACAGCCTCCCTACAAGTATGAGCAGCTCTCAAAAGCCCACAGACATTTTAATGTGTTTTTCTTCACTTGCACCCATGGGGACAGGTTCCCTAGAGACGACCTGAGCTTGCGTCCAGCTGCAGCAAGCAGTCCTCATCCACAGAGAAAGTGCCTTAGCTCTCAGGAACAGAATCAGTAAGGTAAGAAAAAGACAGAGAAATAGTTGCCCACCACATATAGTCACCTGAATTTTCAGTTAACTAATGTGCTGAAGCTTTCTGGTCATCAGAAAAGAACCCGATCACCTGCAAGAATAGAACAGCCCATGATAAACCAGGACCATGGTACATCCCACAACCACTCTGGCTTTGGATGAAATCCTCATGTAACAATGTTCAGGCTTCGAATCAAAAGTTTGGATGTGAGAACCTATGTCCATTCTTTAATTGCCCAAATAAAGACAAAATGAATTATCATTCTCTCCAGTTCTCAAATGAGTGTTTCTTATACCCTAAGATGAGAAGGAAGAAATAAAAGTAGAGGACAAATCACACCAGAGACGGGATAGGCTTCCCACCATGACTGCGTGTTACGTGTGTGACAGTTTCAATATTACACTTTGCTTCGATGCTGTCAACCTGTTTACAAATAGCCCAGAACCCTGCTCCTGATCACAGCCCAAAGGAAAGCTGCCTGGATTGACTTAGCGACCAGCTCCGACCAGAAGGTACCTCCAACTGATCTATGCAGCAGGGAGGGGGTGGACAGAGGGACTGAGGTGGGAACTGTTTTTTGCACTGGAGAGTTTCTTCCCCCCAGTTCTCATCATTGGCCCCATCTGAGCTGCTTTCCCCTGGCCCTGGGGCCAGAGCTCTTCCAGGTGGGAGCTGGAGTGATCGAAGTCAATACAGATCTTGCTTTGGAATGGCTTCCATGCCATCAATCCACCTTAAAAAAAAAGAAATGCTCCTCAGTAAACAGGAGTATCCCCACCAGGCAGGTCTGCAGCCTAATGGTGGGTGATTCAGCTCATCAGTGCACCAGAGATTTTAGCTGCGAAGCTCCTTAAACATTTCTCAACTTGTTGATGCCAAGCCAGAAGTTAAAGTGGAAGCAGAGAGTGAATAGAAGCAATTTAAGTTCACTGGGAGTCCCAGGATGGACACTAAAAACACTCGATAGTAGTCATTCTTACTTTGCGTTAAGGAATTTGGAATACCAGACCCACCTCCACCTGCAGCGGCAGAACTCCAAATGGGAGTAAAGGTTCTGGGCAGAGAGCAGTCAGGGCCACCCCCATGGGGGAAGAAGCAGGTCTCTTGGATGACTGAAGCCCAGTTTGTGATCATGATATTATACTTTGAATAAACGTGACAATGTATTAAGTGACGTGATGCTCAAAGCTTCATGTATTATAACAACGTAGGGCAACCAGACCGCCTGTGTCCCAATCCCAGCCTCCCTTCACGTTGGCTGAGCGTTCATGGACAAAGCTCTTAACCTCTCTGTGCTGAGAATCATCTGTAAATTGATTCCTACAACTCAAAGAGGAGTTGAAAGGTTCGAAGTAGACAATCTGGGTAAAATGCCTGGTTCATAATAAGGAATCAACATTATTTTATGGTTATTATTATTATTCCTGTTTTACAGAGAAGGAAAGCAGCTTAGAAGGGATCACAAGCTTGTCTAAAGTGACACAGCTGATAAATGGCAGAAGTGGGTCTGATGGGCTCCCGAGCTCCCACTGTTATCACAGTCTCTCCTCTCCCCTGTACCCTTCTCCTTACTGTCCGTAGTGGATACATGACATCAGCTACTGGCTTGTCTATGTGATAAAATATCTTAGAAGAAAAACTGAAATTCCCTAAAAAGCCCATATAGTAGTAATACCAGTAGTAGTGGTGGCAGTGGTGGTGGTTGTCATCATCGTAGCAGTAGTCAGTGACCCTTGGCATACCACTGTGGGCTAAGGTGTGTATATACAACATCTCACCTCCCCTGTCAGGAGAGACTCCACGAATCAGCTAAAACATCAGGGATCTGGAAGTGATATCACAGAAAGGGAGCTATGCAATTGCAGGACAATTATGGACAAGAAATATTGCTGAATGGTCCCAAAACAAGGATCTTTATGACAGGTGGGGTGGGAGGATCAGCATATCAAATGCTCATGCCATAAAAGTAAGTGCTACACACCTCACATATGAGAAGCTGATGAACAGCTGACAACCACAGATCACAGGGAGGCGTCCTGGCTAGACCCTCTCAGCAGGGTAGGCACGGAGGAAATGGCCTTAATTTTTCTCCACTAGAGAAAATCAAATACAAGTCACTGCTCTGAGAAATCGTTGTAACTTCCTAAATTAACAGTTAAGACAGTACTCTTGGGGACACATCTCAGCAATGCCACATCATCACTTTCATCCTCGTCTACATTGTCTTCATTTTCATGGACAATGAAACATCTCTGGGTCTGATTTTAGTTCCTCTTCTTCACCCTAATCTCTATAAGGGCACGGGTTGAGTTGTGTTCACCGCTATACAGCCAATACCTAGAACAGTACCTGGCACATACTAAGTAGATAATAAATATTTGCTGAAAGCATAAGTGATGTATATAAATCTCTTAACAGGCAAACACTGAGGACTCCGTAAATAAATGGTACCTGATTATCATTATTTTCTCTTTTTCTCTACAGAAGGGTCAGTCTATTTCTTTGGATCCTCACAATTTGCAAGCCTTACATGCAAAGTTCATTAGCACGTCAGAAGCAAACAAAGAAAAAAGATGAACGTTTGCAACTCACCATTTCACAAACAGATCCCTGCCATCATAAATGAGGGCTTAAATCAAACTCGAATCATATACACACAGACACACACACAACCCCTGCAATTTATTGTGTATATATTGAACATTTCCTTCCTAGAGAAGACAGAAGAAATCCACACAGCAGAAAAGGTAATTAACCAGATGACACTATTGTTTTCACAACCTGGAAGCTCATCATTGTTGATTCTTCTCTTCCAACCAAAGAGCAAACTCTTTGAGGGCAAAAAGTGAAGGAGAGAGAAATCCAAGATTGCTACTTCCCGTTGGCCACAAGAAGAGATGAATACTAAAGACGAGATTTTAACTTTAAAGCTTATTACAGAATTCTTTTGACGGGACGGGTAATACTGTTTTAAGAAAGAGGAGATGCTTCCCCTATCCCAATTTTTCTGTTACCTACTCAACCCTATGCCTACCTTCATTAAAAAATTCATAGCATGTTATAACTGAAAGAAATATCAAAGATTATCTAATGACCAAACTTCTCAATTTACCCTTGGAGGGAGAGCAGAGATGTGGCAATTTCATGTGAAAACAAAATCACACTCAGGACACAATGTTCTCAATACATAGTATAATTAACATAAAATAATAAAATAATTTTAGATCTGCAAAGGCCATAGACACCCTTGTAAATATTTGCAGTTTGACTCAATTCCAGACTTGTTCCTTTCTTCAGACCCCCCAGCTTCCACTTGACTCATAATTTGACATCTCTCCTAGGAACTCATGTGCAAGAAGGAATTTCAGCACCTGCAGGTCAAAAGGCTCTGTGATCCCAAATCCACGTGTAGGAAGTAAGAATGACCAAGTCTACATCAATGGGGTTGCTCGCCATCTGTATTCTCCCAAGTCAAGTGGGCCCAACTCAGCCTGACGAAGCCCTGCCCTCTGCACCTGGAACAATACAACCAGAGTCCAAGAGGTTGTGGTCCTACCACACATCCTATGCTCAAACCGCACATCTCACCTATAAAACTCAAACCAGAGAAACCCTAAAACATGTCCCCAGTCAGCAAGCCACGAAGAGGACCGTGACACATTCTTAACTCCTCACTGACGTTTTCCATGGTTTGCAGGAAAAAAGGTCACAAGAGAAAGGCACATTTCTTTAAAAATGGTCCACATCAAAAAAAATCTTTTAAAAAAAAAAAAAAAGAAGGGGGACTTCCCTGGCGGTCCAGTGGTTAAGACTTCACCTTCCAATGGTCAGGGAGCAAAGATCCCACATGCCTTGAGGCCAAAAAACCAAAACATAAAACAGAAGCAATATTGTAATGAATTCAATAAAGGATTTAAAAATGGTCCACATCAAAAAAAAAAAATCTTAAAAAAAAAAAGAAAGCAAGGCACATTTCTCAGGTGAGTCAGACAGTGATCAAGAACAAAGCGGCAGGGCTTCCCTGGTGGCGCAGTGGTTGAGAGTCTGCCTGCCAATGCAGGGGACGCGGGTTCGAGCCCTGGTCTGGGAGGATCCCACATGCCGCGGAGCGACTGGGCCCGTGAGCCACAATTGCTGAGCCTGCGCGTCTGGAGCCTGTGCTCCGCAACGGGAGAGGGCACGATGGTGAGAGGCCCGCGCACCGCGATGAAGAGTGGTCCCCGCTTGCCGCAACTAGAGAAAGCCCTCGCACAGAAGCGAAGACCCAACACAGCCATAAATAAATAAATAAATAAAATTTAAAAAAAAAAGAACAAAGCGGCATCCATAGAATTCTAGCGTTTTAGAGGAGAAACAGTCCTTCAAAGTTGTGTGTAACACCTTTCTGTTACACGTAAACCGAAATCCAGAGCAGTGAGCGAAGGTCCCATGGATAGGCAGTAGTAGCAAACTCAGGTCCCCTGATTTCCAACTCTAGGATTATTCTCCTACCCTGACTGGAGAGATATCATACAAGGGGTCCAGAGATGCATAAACACAACCGTAATTTGTCATGCTTTGGCACCTTCCCCGCCCTGCTAAATCAGTTATCTTTCAAGGCCAAATTAAATGTCATCTCCTCTGCGAGGTCCACCTTGTCTTTTCCGAGCCCAGCTGGGACCAATCACTCCTTATTCTCTGTCTTCAACTCAGCCCCTTCCTTGATCTGCCAATTAACCCTCAGTTCAACTGATCCTGTAAATGAATGTCATCATTCACCACTTGTCTCTCCCTCTGGACTAGAAGCTCCTGGGTGCCTGGGTTCATCCTTCTACCCTCCCACTCACCCCCAGTCTCCCACACACTGCCTGGTTGCATGTATTCATTAAAACGTTCATTCATCCAACAAAAATTTACTGAGCTCCTCCTCTGTGCCATACATTGCCCTGGGGATATAACAATGACCGAGACAGGAACTGAACCAGCCCCCAAGCAGTCTTCACCCTTAAAAGGGAAGAATCATGTTACAGAGTTAATTATTCAAACAATACAGATGGGTGGTACTGATGAGGAGAAAAGTTTACTGTGTCTACATGGCTAGGAAAGGTTGGGGTAAGTAACAAGTAAGAAAACTGATCCTTGTGAGAGGTTCTCCATGTGAACATGCTTATCTGGAAACACTGTGTATGTTTTACAGCCAGTAGTAGAATATGAAGATTCAATCCGAAGATTTTGATGATCATGATTTCACCAACAAGAAAAATATCTTTTGGGCAGGAGAGTCGATAGGAATGATTCAAAGTCAACTTTTGACATGTTGGCGACCAAATGAGGGAGGGAGAAACTGGAACGGGAATTGGGGGAGATTTTTTAAAGAACAGAACTGAGGTCAAATGAGGAAGAATCAGAGTAGTGAACAAGGGACAGGTTCCCCAAGAAAGAATTAAGCTGAGACCTAAACTATGACTAAGACTAAGGTAGGTGGGTTGAGGAGGATGAGAGACAGAAAAGGTGTGGATCCTCCCAGGTGGAAGGAACAGCAGATTTACATCAAGCCTGAATTCAAGGTTACAAATAACCAGCACACTATAGACATCCCATCATTGTAAAAGTAACCAATTTTTAGGCACCTTCATCTCTTCTTCCTCCATCACTAAAATCCACACGTATCAGCCAGATGCTGCCTGGCAGATGTGTCAATTCCTCCCAAATACCATTTCAAACAGATTTCGTTTCCCAGGAAGCATCACATATAAATTTTAAATCACTCTCTTGTCTTAAAGGACAAGATGGTCTCAGGGTAGAAATTGCACAGAAGGAGCTGGAAAACTTGGGTTTTAATGCCAGTTTTGTTGTTAATTTACCAGGTGACCTTTGGCAAGTCAATAAACATCCTTCTGTCTTCAATTCTCTGTTTATAAAATGATTATCCAGAATGACCCTCTTTTCTAAAAACACTGAAATTTTATGAGAACTGCCAAGATGTAACACTGAATCTGCTTTAAAATGATTCAGTAATAGAGTCAACTTAAAAAATTATTTGAAAGTATTTAAAAGTTGTTTAGTCTTTTGATGCGGAGGAATTTTATTCCAAGAGATTATGTATTTTTTTTCTAAGTAGTTTAAAAATCTCTGCTAGAGCCTTTACATTGATTAGAAAAATAATGCATGCCCCAATTCTTAAGCCATGCAACACTGAAAACTTGAAAGTAGACACACTACTGGCCAAATGACCATGGCCACGCATGTTAGAAGTTCCTACAGTACAGAGGTTAACAAGAGGAGCAGAGAGCAACAGCGTGGAGACAGCAGAACTTGGTCTGAATTCTTCTACTACCTCACCGGCTAAATAACCTGACATTGGGGATTAATCTTTCCAAGTCTTATTTTCCCACATGAAAAATGGAGCTGAAGACCGCCTTAGCTGACAGCTATGGCAGAAAGTCTACTTCACAACGTATTAACAAAACTTAGCATAGTACATGACACATACTAGTGCTTAAGAACTGGAAATCAAACTGAGCCTTAAAAATTAGAACAAAGGTGGCCATTTTGATAACCTATGACTATTGATTAAATACCAAACACGTGCATGGTTCTCACTGTGCCAGATACAACAGTCAAGACAAAGAATAATATTCAAAACCCTCAACACGTATTAACTCATTTAATCCTCCCAACAGCCATATGAGTACTACTATTATCCCCCGTTTTACAGATGAAGAAATCATGGCATTGAGAGAGGAAATAATTTACCCGAGGGAAGAACTGGTCAATCCAAGCACTTGAACTTCAGAGCCTGGGCTCTAGACGAGTGTGCTATATGGCTCCTCTACAGAAAGAGGGTGCCACTTTATATGCTTGAGCACGGGAATAGAATGATCAAAGTAATTTGGGGGGGAAATTATTCTGATCATATCAACAAAATTAAGTGAAAGAATGAGACTAAAATCAGGGAAACCGGGCTTCCCTGGTGGCGCAGTGGTTGGGAATCTGCCTGCCGGTGCAGGGGACATGGGTTCGAGCCCTGGTCTGGGAGGATCCCACATGCCGCGGAGCGACTGGGCCCGTGAGCCACAACTACTGAGCCTGCGCGTCTGGAGCCTGTGCTCCGCAACAAGAGAGGCCGCGATGGTGAGGGGCCCGCGCACCGCGATGAAGAGTGGCCCCCACTCGCCGCAGCTGGAGAAAGCCCTCGCACGGAGGCGGGGACCCAACACAGCCAAAAAAAAAAATAAAAAACAATAAATAAATAATAAATTAAAAAAAAAAAAAATCAGGGAAACCAAGTAAACTGGTTATAGTAATCCAGAGGGAAGGGGAAGTGACAGCAAAGAAAATAAACATCAGTGGTACCAACTATCCTAAGACCTACTAGACTCGTACACATGATATAAAACATCGGGGGAAGTCAAGTCTGGCTATCTTTCTGGAAAGGGTGGGTTCTTTGACCAACCTATAATCTAGAGTTGTTATTAGCAGATTTCCCCCAAGATCTTGGGAGGAAAATAAGATAAAGGAAAGGAGGTAGGGAATAAAGCTGTTCCTCTTGGCCAGCAACTGTGAATAGCCATTTTACAGTGTGAACAAAGAGGTTTTCTCTAACGTATACTGAAGAATTCAGAAGCATCCAAAGTCCAATCCAGGTGGTCTGGTTGAAGTCCTAGGAAGCTGGGACCATCATGGGGGTGTATGTAATAAGCTCATCTCACATTTGGAGTAAACTTATCAAAGGATTGGACTTAGCCTTAAGAAAGTCTAGGTTTAGAGAAGAATGTGTTCTCAAATTTATGGTGGGGGGCCTCAGCTCCTAGCATCTTTCTAAATTCGTCCAGGTACTTTTCCTAGCAGGTGAGCTGGGTGGGAGAGGAAGCTCAAAGTTCTCTTCCTCACCTAAGTAAAAGGCGGTTAAAAAGGCACGGGAGGGACTTCCCTGGTGGCGCAGTGGTTAAGAATCCGCCTACCAATGCAGGGGACATGGATTCCTGGTCCGGGAAGATCCCATATGCTGTGGAGCAACTAAGCCCGTGCGCCACAACTACTGAAGCCCGTGTGCCTAGAGCCTGTGCTCCGCAACAAGAGAATCCACTGCAATGAGAAGCCCACACACCGCAACAGAGTAGACCCCACTCGGGACAAATAGAGAAAGCCCGTGCGCAGCAACAAAGACCCAATGCAGCCAAAAATTTTAAAAAATTAAAAAGGCATGGGAGCCTCTGGAAATCTAGCAGGGGAAAGAGCTGTAGGATGGCAGAGCCCACCCAAGCACTGTCAAGAGGGGATGAGGTTTCTATCTAGGATCATACAACTAGCTCATCCTATTCACCAAGCAACCTTCTATCTGGGAAACTCCTGACTTCTACATGGCTTGCCAACAGGAAACGGCTGCTTTTCTTTTATAAATTCATATGTGATCAGTCTAACTCATCATTCTGTGAGATGAATTAATGTGAGTTTGCTCCTGGCAGCTGGGTAAAATACCCTCCTTGGAGGCCCCCTGGCTGCTGCACAAGCTTCCCTTGAACTATTGTGAAATACATTTCAGGTAAGTTTCTTTGGTTAGCAACAGAAACCAACTCTGGCTAATGTAAAAGAAAAAAAAGAAAAAGAAGTTTATTACATGGCCACAAAATTAAAGGAAAAAAAAAGGAAAATAAGTATTTCTGCCATCTAGATTTTAAAAATTCTAACGATCATGTGCATAATTTATATGTGTAGAAAAAAATTGAAAAAAATATCACTCAAATTGGTTTACCTCTGTAGGCCTGGAATTTTGGGGTGGGTAAAGAGGGAGGTAACAGGAAAAAATGTAGTTTTCTTCTAAATATACATATGTTTTATTAGAATTTTTTGCAATAAACATGTATTACTTTAATAATACACAAAAGTTTCAACAATAAAGCATATATTAGAACTCTAAGTTACATTGGTTTTAAAAAAAAAAGCAGATACAGGAGGCAATGAAATTTCCATGTACAAATAAAACCACAGCCTTCTGAAGTCAATGAAGTAAATCCACACACTCGTAACTCCTACCGTACATAAAAAACTGTAGCACACCGTAAAACTTAAATCTATTTCTTTAACTTCTTTTCCTTTAATGGATACAAAAATTTCTCTCAGACTGAGACAGTAAACAGAAAAAAAAGAAAACTGATAAAAATGAAAGGAACAGAAAAATACACATTCTATATCTGGTTAAGACATCAATAAACTAACAATCACAGGACAACTGTGGATCTAAGGCACAGTATTTTCAATTTGGATGTTAAGTCGGTTCATCTTTGAGCCTCAATCAGTGTCTGAAGGCTATCAAGACCTTGTGAGGGTGTGGCAGGCTGCCTGTTATCAAACTTGGGCATTGATACATTATCCATTGCCAAGTACTTATTCTCACATAACAACAGTACAGCTACACTACACTGAATAATAGTGCACATCAAACACACATTAACATCATATACACTGAATGTTAGTGACTCTTAGAGCCTGAGTAATACAGTATCAATAACTGGCTATCTCATTCAGGCTGCCATTAGTTCAATACAGTATACTTATTTCATAAAGAACATACCATCAATTTAAAATTTCTTTAGATCAGCAGCACCCAATCTTTATAAAAGGTGCCTGGTTGATTAGCTAAATCACATTCTCATTACTGTAAAACAATCACTGTTGCCCAGCCTCATGGTAAAAGAGCAGCCACATAACAGTGTGTGAAACCATCAACTTTGAGTATTCCTAGAAAAGAGTGCTCCAAATCTCTATAGGACTTTAAATCTACGGAGACATATTAAGCACCTAGAATCCATCTCAAGAACTTTATAAAAGCCCAAGAGTATTCAAAGAGAGCTGGAGAAAACAGGGACTGTATCTTTCATCTCCAAGGCCAGAACCAAGGAAAAGCGTTGAGCATTTATCAGGGACTTAGTATATGTCCAATGCAGGCAATCAAAGTTTTAAGAGGCTCATTATAACTCTCAAGGTCCAAATGCACTCTTATGAGGCTAAGTTGAGAAGAAAAAAATGTTGGTGTTCATTGCAAATTATTACTGGCAGAGGTTAAGAAAATAAAAGTATTCAAGTAGTAAATGGGATAAAATCTCTAATACCAATGAACGCAGAATTAGAACCTACCAAAAGTGGAAAACTGATTCACAATAGTCTTACACACACACACATACACACACACATGCACGCACACAGATATTAAATTTTAAAATGCTAAAACAATATTCTTTACATTTAAAAAAACACTCAAAAACAAAATACTGATTATAAAAAACTAAAGGCCTTTAATTCCCCCATTCTAAAAGAAACAGAAAGCATAAAGATTGCCCAGATGGCTCAAGACATTCCAATCCAATGCTCCCGTGAACTGCAGGTCACAAAATCTGATAGATGGAAAACAGTTATTCCAAGGGGTTTGGTATTCTATATGGATACCTAGAATTAGCTGTATAATAAATAAACAGTGTAATTTAAATATATGTATTTTCCATTACACACATGCGCAAACAGATGTAATAATATAGAGATGTAATATACAATAAATAGGCACTATCAGATTCATTGTGGTTTTCCAAAACTAACAGATCCTAAAAGTATAACTAATATTAAGTAAGTGTCTAAAATTTTTTTTGAAATATAGACTCTAAAAGACTAGAAACCACCACCCTTATCCAGAGTCATCTTTCAACTGACCTGGACAATATACTGCCTGATAGCTAGCAAGAGTAACTAAATCAGCCCTGGGTCACAGTGAAATGGCTGAATAAACTAAGCAAAGAGAACAATCATCCGATCTGTAGTGGAGAAAACAAGTGAAAGGAGAAGAGAAAGATCTATCAACTGAAAAAGGCAAAACGTCCCTTTTGTTCCTAGGAGTCTTTGTACAGATCACGTTGCTTCTGCGGATTTTGGGTCAGCACAGATCCTTCCCTTCTGGGCTTAGTGATACACTCAACATTTTCAGTCCAGAGTCATAATTCTCTGTCTACTCAGCTACACAATGAGCCATAGTGATGACTATACTTGAATACCATTAGTTGAATAACATTAGTGACTTACAACAAATTCCTCTTTCCCCAAAACACTACAGAGAAGGACAGTAACAAACTTAATTTCAGGGACAGCAAAGATTTTGTAAGATTCTTTTCTCATTATCTGCCTCAGAGTGTCTATGAAAATGACACTGATAAAAGCCTGTAGCACAGATCCTGGTACGTAATATGAGTAAAATAAGATTTCCTTCCAATCCCCTGTTCTTCACCTGTTCTTCTACTGACTTCCTATAACGGAGTATTTATGTATGCCTCCTTCTACCAACTGAAACCAAAGGTTCTTGGATATGTACAATCTTAGCAAAATATGTAAAATAAATGTTTGGCGGATACTAGTAATATACTAGCGATAGATTTATTTTTAATTTTTAATTTTTAATTTCACAAAAATGACTTTCAAACTAAAAGCCCCACGGGTTTCTTACCTAGAGAAAGGCACTTATATAACATTTGCGTAACTCCTTTAAAAATCATAATAAAATGAACATAAATCTATCCACACATTCTCAAACTCCAACAATACAGTTTAATAGAAAATAATAACAACGAGCATTTATTTGACATCTCACAGGTATTAAATCACTAATTATCATTAAGTCTAGAAGGAGCCCCATTTATAGGTAAGGAAACAAAATGCAAAGAAGTTAAATATCTTGCCCAAGGTCATGCAGCTATTAAGTGGTGGAGGCAGTATTCAAACCTATAAGGAGAACGACTGCTTCATTTGAATCTCACAATGAACTTGTTCTGGTTATTTACTGCTGCATAACAAATCACCCCAAAACATCATGGCTTCAGACAACAACCATACGTTTATTATCTTTTACAATTTTCGTGTGTCAGGCTTTTCTACAGAGCACAGTGGAAATGTCTTGTCTCTGCTCCTTGATGCCTGGAGCTTCCACTGGGAAGACTGAGGGTGACTCGACAGCGAGGGGTAGACTCTTGCAGGATCCACCTAGCTCGGCTGGGGCCGTCCACCAGAACGCCAATGGGAGCATCTCCACATGGCTGCCTGAGCTTCCTCACAGCCTGCTGGCTGGATTCCGAAGTCAAATGTCCCAAGACACTCAGATGGAAGCTCTCTCACTTTTTATGACCCTATCATGGAATTCGCATAGCACCACTCCCACCATCATCACAAATCCCCCTTGATTCAAAGAGAAGTAACACAGACACTACCACCCCTTACCTCCCCATGGAAGCAGTGTCCAAGTCACACTGTAAGAGGAGTATGTGGAATGGGAGCTATCACCGCACTCAATTGCTGCCATATTCCCTAAAACACAATGAGTATTATGATTCCTAACTAAGAGTGAAAAACTAAGTTTCAGAAAGCCTGTGTGACCTGCCCAAGTTGACATAATTAATAAACGATACTAAGATGTTAAAACAGGCCTTGGCGATTTCAAATCCTATGCAATTTACATTACACCATACTTGTAAAACATGCCATTGAAACTGTGCTATTCTTTGGCAAAAGCTAGTACACATGTATGTTTCTGAAAAAATAAAGAAAAGCATCCCATAGCTAAGAGAATATCCAAATATGAATTATCAGACTTTGGAAAGGTGGCAAGTGGAAATCCTATTACATCCTTAGCCTTGTCAATCATGTGGAATACTAGGGTTTGTTTGTTTTTAATTGAGGATTAGTGTAAGAAAAGAGAAATAAAATACCAAGAGTATTCTGCAAAGAGAATCCTTGAGAAGAACAGGAACCACCTAGGACAGTGGTGCAACCATCCAATGAAGCCTACACAGGACAGACCCAGGCAACACAGGGAACCCAATGAGCTACCATCTCCACCTGATGTCAAGAGACATCCAAAAAGAGAGCTCTCAGTCATCACCATCGACAGCCTTGAAAGTGCCAGTCCCAGCGATGAGTGTCTCCTCTGGCATGGGAAATTTCACAACACACCTTTATTGCAGGCCGAGGCTGCTTGCATCATCCACATTTACTGCCTTAAGAAAACCTGTAATGTGAATGTTTACTGTTGTCATGGCACCTTCACAGGAGGTCAAGATAACACACACCCATCGCTGTGACCTTTCCAAAGAGAACTGAACAATACAATGAGGATCGGAAACAGAGACACCTAATAATGTTATTTATTAAAACAAATCAAGACGTCTCTTTTTTAGGGATCTGTGGTGTTCACGGGAGACTTAGCACTATGCACATGGTCTTGTATAACTTGACAATAAATCCATCAGTCCTCTACTGCACCACTGGGTTGAGGAAAATGCCAGGCATGAAAGTGACTGTACCTCTTGAATAAATGCATCTTTTAAGTGGCAGTGTCAGAACTTGCTCCCAGGATGGGTACATATCAAGTACAATAAGCCGAATGCTTTACTTTAAAATTCAGAACCTCTTTTTCAATCCCTTTTCTCTCCACCCAAAGCCTTGACCAAGACACTAAAGAACATATTATGTGAAACACACACAGCGTTTCCTGGTCTGGGCTTAATCATGTGACGTCTTAATAGTTCAGAATCAAACTGACACCTCAGAGTCAGAGGCCAGAATTCTCGAAATTACTGTCCTTCATTCCAGAAGGCAAGGCATAGCAGACACTACCTTTGTGTCTTCAAACAATAATCACAATTTTTCTTTCCAAACCCCCACCAAGAATCATGAAATGGTTAAGCACTATCTACCTATCCTGCAGCTTTCTTTATCAAAGGGAATAACATAAATTAATTACAGTTTGAAGTGCCAAGTGCATAGATAATAGCTAAAATCAAAACAAACGCATCTAAATGGTGATGCCTCATCCAAAATTACACAGTCACCCTCCATATTAATGTTGAAAAGCAATGCCTATCTATGTCATCAATACACTTACTTCTAAACACTTTTCTGCCTTTAATGGATTCTTCAGTAATCAAACTATAATTGGCATTAAGCCCAAAAGAGTATTCAACCATAGAAATTAATATCTCCCTGGAAACCAATTAATTATTCAGCATTCCTTAGCTGCCTAGAAGCCCAGAGGTACCCTGATTGTTCTGCAGTGGAAACACTTGCTTAGCACTCCTCCAGCAAGGAGAGGACTACAGACTCACTCCCACTGCATCCCTGCCACACTCGTGAAGGGATGCTTAAAGAGGATCCTATCAATAACACCCAACAGCCTGGCTGAGAAAGTCCCAGACAAACCGCATCTCTACTAGCTGTGGTATTTTTCTCCCTTACAGGCAGCGGCCAAAAGGCAAATGTTACGAGACCTCAAATTCAGGCATGAGTAAACAGACTTGGGCAAGGAAGAAAACTGAGGCCCCAGTCAAAACAGAAACCACCAGGATGTTAAATCATCATCATCATGATAATAACAACAGCAGCAGTAGTCACAACAATAAGAACACAACCATGCCCAGTCCTGGTAGGAAGGTGATCAATAAAGGAAAATTTGGTTATACGTGATTCCAAAAAAAAGCCTTAGAAATATCAAACAACAAACATCTCGGACTCAGCAGTTCTACATCTGGGAAGGCCTTCCAGGAAAATCATTCATCTGTTTGGCAAAGATTTAGGTACAAGGATGTTCACCACAGAGTTGTTTAAAGTGTGAAAAACGGGACACAACCAAGATACCTGAGAATAAGGAAACAGTTATATGTATGTAATATGTCCATACGGTGGCATACTATGCAAACCTTAAAAGTGACAGTGTAAAGTCACATGGGGGTGTTGGGGGGTTTTTTTGTTTTTGGCTGCATTGGGTCTTCCTTGCTGCGTGAGGGCTTTCAGAGAGTTCCAGCAAGCGGGGGCTACTCTTCGTTTTGGTGCGTGGGCTTCTCATCACGGTGGCTTCTCTTTTTGCGGAGCACGGGTTCTAGGTGTACGGACTTCAGTAGTTGTGGCTCCCGGGCTCCAGAGCGCAGGCTCAGTAGTTGTGGTGCACGGGCTTAGTTGCTCCCTGGCATGTGGGATCTTCCCGGACCAGGACTCCAACCTGTGCCCCCTGCACTGGCAGGCGAACTCTAAACCACTGCGCCACCAGGGAAGTCACCACATGGGGGCGTTTTTGACAGGACAAAATATTCATGAATTACTAGGAAGTGAAAATTCAAGTAGCAACATGTACACATTCAATATAAATTTTAATTTTATATACAAATATACATCTAGAGTAACATATCCCAAAAGGATAACATTGGTGGAGTTAAAGGTGTTTTTTTTTTTGGATCTGTTCTAATATTTCTATAACAAACACATAGCACTCTTTGGCATCAGACAATTAATGGAAAGCATGCAAGCATTTCACCCACATTCTATGCCTTTAAATGGAGCATTTTTAAAGGCATACTGTTTTCAGAGAAGACAGATATTTGCTCCCTAAAATTAACTTGTAGCCCAAATGCAAATATTGAACCCTATCGATAATTCCATAATTAGCTCTTTTTCTCTGTAGAATTCCTAAGAATATGTGCTTGAGATAAGATTGACCACTAGCCAGAGAGTTTGACATGCCAGTAGGTTTAATGATTCTTTCAAGGCTCAAAATGACCCTTCTCAATTTATCTACTTTTGCTAGGTATTTTCACCCAGAAGTCCGACCTTAATTATGACATAAAGGATCAAATTCTCATTCTTCCCAAATGATAGTCCACTGACAACTTTAAATACAAAGGGGGGCTGGGGGAAGGGATGGGAGGAAAGGTACTATTTTATAACACCTTAAGAAAAAGCAGTAACATAGAAGAGTTTGGTGTGGCAACGTAAAAATGCAGGCATTTGTTTGTAAAAATAAATACACGTTTGTTTGTATTATGTATCCATGTGTGTATATGTGTATAATTATGCACACATACACACATCAAACAAAAACAAAAAGATAACCTGAAATTCAAATTTCGGCAAGTACAAAAAACAGGAGTAAGTTGATGGCTCATTAATTTGTATGACTCATTTCAGCAAAGGTTCCTATTACTATTTTGAAATGCTTATTATACAAAGTCCTTCAAAATACACTGACCTAGAGCAACAAATAAAAACAACAGCAACCAATGACAAAGCAATACATTTTAAAAGGATGTCTTTCAGAAACAGAAAATGCATTCACACTGTGAAATCCACACCAAGAGGATTCAGCTCCATGAAAACAGCCATCAGAGGCAGGAAGTTCCAAATTACTTGGGTCTATTTTCTCTCTATAATTCTTACTAATAACATGTACCTTTATGATTATTCATCTGAAAAAAGTCAGGCTTATCATGAAATGAAAACAGATCACAGGAAGGCAGAGGAGGAATGCCAACTTCATAAAAAAATGAGAACTTTTCAGAGGCGCTGACAAATAGTGGAAATATCACCCATGCCAAAAACTACCAGCCCTTTGACATGACTGGATTAAAATCCTTAATAGACAACAATACCAGAGGAATAAAATGAAGAGGGCTGGAAACAGAACAATTATGAGCTGTCCTCATTTGTTATGTTGGAAAATTAATTTATACCAAGGACCTTGGCATCAATGTTAATTTTCCATACATGCACCAAAGACCCACAGAGATTTTTAACACAATTTATAATATACTTCAGGTAACTCGCTTACATTTTGAATTAGACTTGCAAAGCGGGATTAAAGTTAAAACTGGATTAAGGAATGCAAATTAAAACAAACACTCCCTGATGTATTACTTTTCCAGAGACCATAGAAATCTTGGTCAAGTCCAAAGTGAAAGTATTAAAATGGCCTTAAGTCGATGAAAATCCACATCTTGCCTCCAAAGACAGAGGGAAAGGAATGTATTACACATACCTGCAGTCAATCACTTGTATGCTTAGATCAAAGAGAATAATTAAATAAAGTTCGAAAAGAAATTCAGTTCAGATTTCACATTATCATGTGTCCCATGATTACAATTACCTGGACCCAAAATGTAATGAGTTTTCTAGCCTACTGGTAAATTATGCTTCTTTGCATGTCTTTGGGACAAGTGATGGGCAGTAGATACCCAATCGTCCTGCCTTGGATATTCCTTCAAGGACACATGCAGTTCGTTACAGATCTAATCCTTCCTCTGTCAGGCCGCTTTGAATTCATTAGCTATTTAAAGTCACACCCATCACCCAGGACATAAAACGTATGAATCAAACATCACTCACTAAACTTCAAAATAACATGCAGCTCACTATAATGAACATGATGGGTGACAGGTGGACAGAAAACAGAGGGTTAAAATTGGGAAGAGGGGAACTTCCCTGGTGGTGCAGTGGTTAAAAATCCACCTGCCAATGCAGGGGATACGGGTTCGAGCCCTGGTCCGGGAAGATCCCACATGCCCCGGAGCAACTCAGCCCATGTGCCACAACTACTGAGCCTGCACTCTAGAGCCCATGAGCCATAACTACTGAGCCCGTGTGCCACAACTACTGAAGCTCGCGTGCCCTAGAGCTCGTGCTCCGCAACAAGAGAAGCCACCGCAATGAGAAACCCATGACCGCAACAAAGAGTAGCCCCTGCTTGTCACAACTAGAGAAAGCCCTTACGCAGCAACGAAGACCCAACATAGCCAAAAAAAGTAATTAATTAAATTTTTTAAAAAAATTTTGGGAAGAGGTAGTAAAGGTATGGACAACAATAAAATGACTCATGTAACTGATGTCTAGTACTAGACTTGAAACAGGGCTTAGCATACAGTAGGCACTCAATAAAGGCTAAGTAATAATATTCTAGACACAATTACTTTGCCATACCTGTCTATCCAACACCAAGCATATAAATACTCACCAGTGTTTGACTAGGTTCTGATAAAGTTGAAGTTACGATGGGGAGGGAATTAGCAAGAGGTCCAACAAGGTCCAACCAACAAGCATAAAATCCAACTGTGGTGAACACCATTGGGTAGCCTAGCAAATACTCTGCTGCCCCCCCAATTTTCTAGCCATTGTCATACCCCTATCTATTGGTTTCAGTAGACACACTTCCAGCTACCACATCTGCATGTTAACTCCATTGCACTGGCCACTGTTTACGGATCCAAGCCCTTACGGACCCAACAGAGCCCCTGGAATTCACAACAAGGACTAAAAGATTCCAGCCTCAGTTTGGCTGAGCTGGTGAGAGTAAGAAATGTATGCTGGGAACTGTGGGCAGCCAGGCTCTGCTATGGAAGGCAGACGAGTCTACTTTTAAAAAACAGAAGAATGAAGCAAGAGCATATTAAGGGGGAAAAGACAGATACCTGTAGGAAAACCAAATAAGGTTCAAAGCCCCAAGTCTTGGGGTGTTTTGAAGGCTTGACTACATCCCTTACCTTGAGCATCCCTCAGGCACCTTATACCCTAAAAATATACACCATCTTTTTGCTTTTGCTCAAGAGTATTATACTACTCACAACTCAGTAGCCATACATGAAAGACTAACAAAAATAACCAACAGGGCTTCGCTGGTGGTGCAGTGGTTGGGAGTCTGCCTGCCAATGCAGGGGACACGGGTTCGGGCCCTGGTCTGGGAGGATCCCACATGCCGCAGAGCAACTGGGCCCGTGAGCCACAATTACTGAGCCTGCGTGTCTGGAGCCTGTGCTCCTTAACGAGAGAGGCCGCAATGGTGAGAGGCCCGCGCACCGCGATGAAGAGTGGCCCCCGCTCGCCGCAACTAGAGGAAGCCCTGGCACGGAAGCGAAGACCCAACACAGCCAAAAAAATAAATTAATTAATTAAAAAAAAAAAAACCAACAGATAAGAAGGATGAGAAGGGGAAGGTCAAATGATCCAGGGTGGCCCTTGAACAGATGAGGAATCCGCCATGCAGGGCCAGGACAGAGCCCGGAGAGCTCAGAAAAAGTGGATGAATTGCAGTTCTGTTCATAACCTGTGGAAGGGCGTGGGGAACACAGTGACTTCACTGGCTACAGACATCAGCATTGTTTTTACAATGTGCTAGTATTTGTGAATACCACATTCTTTTCCTTTCTTGTACAGTCTTGTTTGAAACTTTGGCAAAATGCTGCACAGGGGAAGCAGTTGAATGTTGGCTGAGATGAAGTTCTGTGATTTCAATTAAAAACATTCTCTCACTCGCCACTTGCTACCGCTGTGGAAAGGAAAGAACTGCTGTGACAAGGGAGTTTTTTCTATTGAAAAATATTTCTCTTAAGCTTCAGAACGGTGAAAATCACTTATCTACATACACAAATAACTTCTGTTCAAGTTATACCAGGGCTCTGGCCCAATCCCCAGATTCTGGGAAAACAGCAAATTTTGTAGAGACTAATTCTACTGTTCTCATTTCCTAAGCGACCTCCACACACTTGCATTGATTATATCCAAGAATGGCTAAAAACTCCCCTAGATGTTTGCTATCCCACAGAGTTCCAATAATTATCACTTTTACTAGTACATGCTCATTCTGCTTCAGAAGATACCTGCCAGGTTGAAAAATTCATTATTATTTAAAAACACTCCTTTCACCATACAAAAAGAACTACCAAGCCTGTTCTCCCCCAATGGACAAACATACCTCTTAATTTTTCCTCATGATACTAAACATTAAAGAATACAAAAATAAAACCTCTTTGGGAGCGTTCTCTGCTATGAATTAATGATATCTTCTTATATAGCAAGAGTAGGGAATAAATATCTGGATCTGCTTCTGCTTCCTGAACAATCGTACAGGTTGGGATGTTAGCATTACACAAACAGAAGGGAGGCAAACAAGCAAAGCGGAAGGAGAAAGGACTTCCCGCATCTCTGAGCTTTGTCTTCTCAAAGAACTGGTCCCAGGAACACTGCCCTCCATCCAGAAGGGAAGCCACAGATTGCCAGCCCTCTACATGAAGCCCAGCTTCCAAGAGTGGAATAAAAATAACAAGGGCCAAGATGGCTCCTTCACACTGAAATTCCAGCAATGCAGGAAGCCAGCCACCCACCGATACTGACTTCAGAGGCAGGGAGAGCCCCAGCCCCTTGAACGTGTGAAAATAAACCCTCACATGGAGTCATTCATTGCTGCAGGAAGCACCCACGGCCCTGCTGGAGTCACAAGCAGAGGGGATAAGTTTTAGCTGTAAAACAACAGACCAAGCTCGGGCTCTCTTACCTGTACCAGCCTGCGGCTCCCTCCCCCTTATTCCAATTTGGGACACGCCGCCAGGGCTCTTCCGGCAACTCTGTGAAAGGGGCGGGGCTGCTGGAGTTACTGCCTGCACCTGCGTGCAGGAAACTGAGCATGCTCCCTCACCAGGGAGATGCTAGGACAAGGATGCCCCCCTCATCTCAAGCTTAAGAGAGAAAGCAGGCCATCAGCACTGACCTTCCAGCATTACTATTAACCTCAGGAAACTAAAACTGCCCTAAGGACCTTGACCAGAATCAGAAATTAAAGATCAAAGGAAGAGAACAAAAGAGGTCATGGGTGTCACTCAAATGGCTGGAGTAAGGCACAGGGCTAATGGTTAAAAAGGAGCCATGGAATTAGTCCACATTCAGCCAGGGGTTCTGAGTTTGAGGTCTTAATGTAGTGCAGGAACAACAGATAAGAGCTTGGGCTATGGGACCTGGGCTTATACTCTGACTCTGCTGGTTCCTAGTTGGGCGTGACCTTGGACAAGTCACTTCTCTCTGGGATAAAGTTTCTTCATCTACAAAACAGGGATAATAGCAGTGCCTACACCTCATAGGGTGGGGTGAGAATTAAATTCCAAGCACACAGAAAGCACTCGTGAAATGTCATTATCAGGGTAATACAACCCAGAAGAATCTACACACACTCACACCTTCCCCAGAGACTAGTTTCCTGAAGAGAGAGGAAAGAAGATACTCCCTGAAAGGTTTTGTTTTTATTCCTTGCCAATTGGTTTGCTTTCATCAAAGTTCCTAAGTACCTTTTACAAATGGCCCAGTTTTCGATTTGCCTGAAGCCAGGCACAGAAAATAATTTTAAATTCCTTGAAACCACATAAACCTAGCAAATTAGAAAGGAGAATACGTCATCTTTGGGGAAGTCATCTAGATTATGCAATAACTTTTTGATTCAGCTCTCACCTTTCCAACTAATTCCAGACACTACAGAAACACCATCACATTGATGGCTGATAGTTCTACAAACTATGAGGTGAACAGAGCTGGTGAGGGCCAGAGTGACCTGCACTGACCAACCCCAATTCGTTTTCTATTTTCCCTGCTTGACCTGAAATCAGATTCTCAGGATTAGAAGGGGCAATAAAGCCACCCACTCTCAAGGCCCTTCTCACCTACCACATCTCCAAAGGCTTATTCAGCCTCTGAGTTATCAACCTGGGTGACAGGAAGCTCACTGCCTGCTTTAAACCCCCCAAAGGCTGGCCACTGCCCTTAGAACAAAATCTAAACCCCTTACCATGGGCTTCAGGGCCCAGTGGGCTGGCCTCTGCTCCCGCCACCCCCCATCTAGTTCCCGCCACTCTCCCTGGACCCACCCTCAACCAACACTCCAAGCTCCACCCACTTCTGAGACTTTGTTCCCACCCTCTCTCAGCCCAGAATGTTTGTTATTTCTGTTATTCCCACCTCTAGCTCTTTCTCATTCTCCAGGTCTTAGACTACTCTACCTAATATTGACCCCCTACCATTTCATTCCATCAAAGAGGAAGAAATTTTTCTCTGCTCTTCTAGGTTCTTCTGGCTGGTTTAAGAATGAAATTGACATGAGACAGATTAACAAGAGAAAAACAAACAAAAGTTTAATAACATGTATACATGGGAGAGACCCCGGAAAACGGAGTAACTTGCCAAAAAATGATTGCCTTAAATACCATCTGCAGCTACAACCGAAAGAGGATGTGGAGGGTACAGGTTTGGGACTTCAAAAGGGTGGAGGCAATTCACATGGAGATGGAAAAGCAAATGCTTGGTAAACAAATGTTGGCAGGGCACCAGAGGCCATAAGACACAGACTCTAACCTCTAGGCCCAGTTTCTCCCACCACAGAGCCCGTATTCTTCGTAGACAGTTCTGGTGATATCTCTATCCCAGGAAGAGGCCCTTTATCTAAATAATTTTAGGCACTTAAAGGGAAATAACAAGAAACACTTCTTGAGTCTTCTGTTTCTTAGAAATAATCAGCCTAAATTTATCCTCATGCCAAAGAGACACATTTTGGGGTGGCAGATTCTGTTCCCCCACAGATTCACAGCCTGTTCTACAGCCTGTTTCCCTCCCCCCACGAGACTGGAAGCTCCCCAAGGGCAGGGCCACATGCTGATCCCCAAGCCCATCTAGCTCCTCTCTGTACAGCATTTTGAGACAAAGCTAAATCAGGTAACAGGCAAAGAAAAGGCTTCACCTTGAAGACTTTCCATCTTTTATGAGGATCAACAAGTCTTCACAAGCATCTCAGCAAAATGTCAGAGTCTCCACATGGGGGAGCTCAACCTTGACCCCATATTACAATAAAGGGAGCTTTAAAAATTACTTTAAAAGGAAAAAAAAAATACTGATGCCTGGGTTACATCGCCAAGATTTTGATTTAAGTGATATGCAGTATAGCCCCCGGTGTGGGGATTTCGTTAAAAGCTCCCTCACATGAGGCTACTGTGCAGCCCGGGTTTTAACCACCACCTTAGAGAACTGCTTCTCAAGCATTCTGTGGGGAAGGACCAGTTGTCCCTTGTTTCCAAAAGTATCCAAACCCAATAAAAGTGAATAACCAGAAAAAGAAAACGCATACAAAATACAAGCCTCAAGTTTTTTTATTACTAAACTCAAGTGATGTACAGTTGCTCTGTGCCATTATTATTAAATTTCTAAATGCTTACTCTCAATTTCTGTATTTATAACTTTATGCATCAGTAACTAAAACACAGTTCTGCACCCTGACATGAGTCTACAAAGCCCATGTTCAGAGCAGCACTATCCAGACGGAACAGAAAAGCAACAAAATATAGTCTAACAACTTAGCTGAGGACTGCACACCATTCAACTTACACTACACAGCACTAAACAGCTGCATATCTAAACCAGACAGCAACACGACAGAGATCAGGACAGACTCGTCCTCTGATAGGTTTTTTTCTGCTGCTTCTGGGGACAAGGAAACATTCTCGGAGTGTTTTTAGAATGCTGAAAAAGTGGAATTTCTGGGGTGGTTTATACACAATTAAAGTATTTCCTTTTTTAAAAATAACCTTGCATTTGTTCGCTTGGTTTTTTTTTTTTAACGTCCCTATATTGGAACATGTGTTTTGCATTACCTAATAATGGAGAGGTGTGTCATTCTTCTCCCTAAAAATATGCTGCTATCATGAAAGCACATGTTGGAAATGATAGCATCTAACCATAAAGAGAATGTATGGCTTGAACCAGGACTAAATGAGGAATGGGAGACTCATGGTCTAAAATTAATGAAAGGATGGGAGAGACCAGGGAGGCTCAGAAGAGAAAGTGAACGCTTTGCGCAGAAAGAAGCACTGGGGTGGGGCTTAAAGATGGTTAGGATTACACAGGCAGATAGAAGCAGCAAGGAGGGACTTCAGCCCGGTATGATGGACAGCAAGACAACTGGCTAATTGTAGCACAAGGGCTATGCCATGGGGAGGGAGAGAGGGATGTGGTGAGTACTTGTCTTTTCCTGGAAGGGACAGTCCCCCAGGCTCCGGGCCCATTCCTGCCTTCCTCAGTATCCACAAAAGTCAATGCATTTCTCTCAAGGGAAAGACAGAGAAAAGTTTAAATATGATCTAAACCAAAGGCCATGGTCTTCCCAGGAAGTTTTAAAAAGGAGAACTGAGAATGTACTTCTGCATCTGAGCCGTGCATCTGAGCCGTGGTGAGAAAAATGAGATTCCCCTATTGTCTCTAGGATCTACCCACAAATTCAGTGAGAAAAATCTTGCTTCTTGTTTACATAAAACAAAAACCACCAGAACAAGCTCAGCTTGGTGAAGCTTAAGGATTTTTAGAAAGAAAGAGCTCAAGTACAAATATAGTATTAGCTTTAGTCACTCTACTGCCTAAGAAAGCCCTTAATTAGATTTTTTAATTTCTAAGAATATTACTGCTTACTTCCCCCTTTGGTTTAAATATGATGTAAAATATATTATTAACAATAAACAGTTTATATGTTATTCCTGTTCATCCTGCAGAAAACCCTAGTGGGTGTATATCACCATCTTTTACAGACTGAGGTTCTAGTGAGATGAAGTTACTTGTCCAAAGTCCTATAGATAGTCAGTGACAGAAATAAGACTCAAACTCAGGTTTCTGGTGCCAAATCTTTTGAAGGTCACCACCGGCAAAATGCTTTCACTCCCACCCCCCGCCTAAATCTTGTAACGGCTCAGCCAGTCAAGTTTCGGCTACTGAAACATAAGCAATTATGAAAGCAAAGAGGCCATGTTAAAAGCAAAAGCACAAATCGTTTTAAAATCTGGAATACTCTGCTCTCCAGAAGTGGCCAACTAAAGGCTTGACATTTTTCAGGTTGAAGTCTTCAGTAGCCCTGGTTTTTCACGTTGCCCAGCCCTGAATCTTCGTTTACAGTCACGATTCATCCTTCTGGGAAACTTCACTGTCAGTGTCCTTGAAGCCTGTTTCAAGCTATTCCTTCTCCACCCCAACTTCCTTCCTCAAACATCCAGTGGCTTTTTCAGACTTGTTCCTGCCTCAGGCCCTTGACACTTGCCATCCTCTCTGCAGGGAACTCTTTCCCTAATATCCATGTGTCTGGCTGGGCTCAATATTCCAACTCAAACATCACCTCCTCCAAGAGGCCTACTAGGATTACACTGTCTCATGCCACCCCCTATCACCTGATATTAGCTTCCCATTTTACTTTCTCCCTCGCATTTATCACTATCAGAGATTCTTATTCATTCATTGGACAGGTAAACTCTGTACAATTTAAAAGAAAAGAGAGAAAGAATCAAAGTTAACACAGAATGAATGAACCAGATGCCACATTTCATAAACAAACATACCCTGAAGGAAAAATTCTTGTCAGTAAATTCAAAATAACAGAAGACACCAAATAATGACTGTTTTGCTAGCTCTACTATTGTGCTGGTAGAGAGGCACGCAAAGGCTGTATACACAGAAAATTTCTACCAAACAACAAAAAAACAATCTCTTCTTCCTGCTGTTTAACACGCTTCCCTCCGCCAATATCGTCCTCCACAATCCCTAATGTTTCTAAAATAACTTTTTAACTGTGGCTACAAATTATCAGCTGTATTGCTCCCTCTAGGAAATAGGTTAGGTTGCAAAAATCAGCTAAGAAAAAACTGATAACTAAGCTGTCCAACATAAAGTATATATCAGGATTCTCTGGCCATCTTCTGCTCCCAAAAACTTTGATCACTCTTTCCAACGTCTGTCCTCAGGGCAACTTTCCAGTGTGTCTTATCATTAGAGGATTCTCTTGGTCATTAGCCATAAGGACCATTCACAGGCCCTTCATTTCCATGTGCAACACAGTGGGGCTGAAACTCAGAAGTCTGCTCATGCCCTAGTATGTTATGCTGATGCAGATCAATTTTTTAATAAAAATAGTAAGTTTATGGTTTTATATAAAATATAAGAGGATGACTCCCAGCTATGAGAAACTAACCAATTTTATAATGCCAACCCTGTACACAACTGGGAATCAAGTTAAAGTGAAACTCTTTCCAAGTAGAGTATGTGAATTCTTACTAGAGGATGCTTTCTGCTCACAGAACCTCCCCTCCCCATGGGGCGACCCTCAAACTGTATTCACGTGTATAAAATCCCTTTTCCTGCAATGACACCATCAATGAAGTGCTGGTGTCAAAATTATGTACTACAGTCCACCTCTTCCCAAAGTAGCCGCTGTCAGCTTTATTTCAGAGATTTGGGGATTCCAAACTTAAGCAAACGCAGATAATATCAACACAATGCTAGTTGACAACCATAGGTCTGTGTTTGGCAAAAATTACACTGAATAACTGAATATAAAACAATAAATAGTTTGAGTAGTTTGGGCTATTAATTTAAAGACTTAAAGATTACCTTTGTTAAGCGCTAGATATAACTGGGAATGTCAAATTTGGGAGGAGACTTTTTATCCCCATGAAAAGAATGTACAGTGACCCCTCTGTATCTGCTGGGGGAACTGGTCCCAGGACCCCCTGTGGCTATCATCATCCACAGGTGCTCAAGTCTCATATAAAATTGTGCACTATTTGCATATAACCTATGCACATCCTCCCATATATTTTAAATCATCTTGAGATGGCGTATAATACCTAATACAATGTAAATGCTATGCAAGTAGCTGTAAGTGTATTGTAAATGTTATGAAATAGTTGCCAATGTGCTGCAAATTCAAGTTTTGCTTTTAGGAACTTGCTGGAATTTTTTTTCAAATATTTTTGATCCGTGGTTGGTTGAATCCGTGGATACAGAGAGCTGACTATACCAGTTAGTTCAAAGCAAATATGTAGAAAATGATAATAAATACTGTGCTGACAATATACAAGTCTGTCAAAGGCACATTCCAGAGGAAAATCAAACACCCTTGAAAATAAGCCTGTGAAAAACACCAAAAGAGCACGTCACCATTTGTGAGTGTCTTTCTCATTTATATGTTAAAGTGGTTGCTGGGCCAGCACGATGGAAAAACTAATATGATGGGGGACGTGGAGGTCTGAGGTAGCCAGGAAAAATAATAAACTAATCTAAGGAAAGAGTCGGTGTTCCTTTTTAAAGAACTGTTTATTTATAATATCTTGCTGTAAAAACAAGATGTGACCCTCAACCTCCACCAAAATCGTACCAAGGCTTCCCAATACCCTCAGGACGTAATCCCAAACTTGCTCTCCAACTTTCCTTGCCAACATCCTCCTGATGTAAAGGTCTTTGTCTTGTCAAATCTCTCCTCATCATCTATCCAACATCATGGATGGATTTCTGCCTTCAAGTCTCTTTCATACATGGTAGATTTTGCTACCCAGCATCCATTTTTTCCCTGCTCCTGGTGGGAGCAATCCAATTTTGTTGAAGGACAAGATCCTTTCTTCACTGGCTCTGGTTGAGTGGGACCACTAGTCAAGGTGTTCTATGTGGGCATTTTACCCAAGCCAGACCATTTGACTCTCCAGCAGAAAAAGACTGAAAATGGTCAGAGATGATTCATCCTTGAGGAGGCGCTTGGCAGAGATGGTGCATCCCCTCCTCCATCTAGCAGCCCTGGAGATGCCCAGTTCGTAACCTTTATTTTTCAGGTGTCACTCAGACTCCATAGGCTATTCCATATCTCTATTATTTGTTTTTAATAAATGTATTTTCTGCTGAAGGTGGATTCAGGGCAGATTTTCTGCTGCTTGCAACCAAAATATACCAACTCACATGCTTGCCAAGATCATTCTTGTACCTTGGTACCAAAAAAACCCAGTCTCTGATAATTTCCAAGTCCTGCAATGCTACCACCCCAACACCATGACCCTCCCTCCTCATAGCTTTTATGAGTCCTATCATGTACTCTTATTTTTTATTTACTTTTTCCAAATAAAATTTAAAAGCAAAATTTTGTAGCCCACTGACCTGTGATTTTCCAGCATTGAATTTCCACCTAGAAGGTGATAAAGTTTTTTATCTACCATTACTAAGTACTTATTCCCACCATTCATTATGCATTTAATCCACACAAGATAGGCAGTGTTATCCCATTTAACAGATGAGTACACTAAGGCTGAAAAGAGACTACCTTGCCTAAGAACTTACCTACACAGCTACGGAATGAATATACCAGGATTTAAACCCACGTGTACCCTCAAAAACCTAAATTCCCAACCACTGATGATAAAATTTGATGAGGGGGAGGAGGCGATGGGTATGAAAATACTTGTATCTTGGGAATTTTAATTTTGTTAACTGGCTACAGATGACCAAACCCATATCTTCTCTTGGGTCTGGTTTAAAAACTCTGCCAATTTGAATGTCCACAAGCCCTGTCTTGAAAACTATTCAGAGTTAAATGGAACAATCCATTATTTTGGCTAAACATAAAAAAATCCTGTCCTCTAAAGAAAGATGTCTGCTTCCTAAATCACATATACGATGTCCTCAGACTTTAGGGTTGGTTTATATGCTGCTCTGACAAAGCCAAAGCAGGGGCACAGAGACAGAATAGCAGATAGAGAAGCTGGGAAGAACCCAGCAGGGGATTAAAAATTAGCTATAAGTGGATAATTCACAAATGGATCATTAGGATTTGGGCATGGTTAAAAACAGCTCACATCTGGTTTTATTTGGGCTCCCTGTTTTGTCTAATAAACAAGTGGCAAAAAGGAAGAAATTCTGGCTTTAGGATTAAAAAAAATTAGGTAACATAAAGGTATTTTTTCAAATCATACACAAAGTAGAGTTAGTTTGGGGAATGCAGACATGCAGCTAGAAAGGCTAATTCACTGAACTAACTCACCATAAGATCCTGAACAAGTGACTTAATCTCCTAGGACCAGTTTCCTTAATAAAATTGGGAAATATGTTTCTGGTAGTTATCTCACAGGATTATTATAAGAATCAAAGGAAAGCATTTTACGTGGGAAAGATTTACCACCATGACAAGATATTAACAAATATGCCCAGAAGAGGTTATGCAGGTCCAAATGAGTTGACATTTAGACAAGTTTGTCCAGTGTATTATAAACTGCAGGATCAGATTAGTTGCGAGTCACCAAAATAGAAAGAAACCCAGGGCTTCCCTGGTGGCGCAGTGGTTGAGAGTCTGCCTGCCAGTGCAGGGGACGCGGGTTCGCGCCCTGGTCTGGGAGGATCCCATATGCCGCGAAGCAACTGGGCCCGTGAGCCACAACTACTGAGCCTGAGCGTCTGGAGCCTGTGCCCCGCAACAAGAGAGGCCGTGACAGTGAGAGGCTCGCGCACCGCGATGAAGAGTGGCCCCGCTTGCCGCAACTGGAGAAAGCCCTCGCACAGAAACGAAGACCCAACACAGCCAAAAATAAATTAAAAAAAAAAAAAAATGCTGGCTTAACTCCTAGAGAGTTTCATTATAAAAAAAAAAAAAGAAAAGAAAAAAAAAGAAACCCAGTCCCCATGTCATCAAGCAATCCACCCACCAGATATCATGAAGAATGACATAGCTTTTATTTAGCATAATCATTTTAAATACTCCCAAGCCATGAAGTTCAATTCTTCATTAATAATTATTCATATTCGACAAACTTGCATTTCACAAAATAAATCCACTGAAATGGAATCAGGATTATGCTCCTTCCCCCCCCGCCCAAAAAAAAAACATGGCTTCATGCTTTTAGGCAACTTCTACTAAGAGGCAATCTCAAAGTATGTTCTGTACAAAGCAGATAGGTACATGTAGTAGTTTTAGAGGACAGGGAGGTGATGTACAGAAAGGATGGGCTCCAGAGGGGGTTCTCTGGTCAACTAAGTTTGGGAAATGCTGTGTTAGGCAAAACAAAGTATGTTCCTTGAATATGATACTGCTCAGAGCCTCTGACACGGTATGCATTTCAAATCCCTGAGTAGGTGTTGAAATAAAAAGCATTTCCCAAACTTATTTGTACGGGGCATCCTACAGGAAATGAATTCATGGAAAACACGGGGAAGAATTTCATGAGAAACACACTGAAAATGTGGCAGAAAATAAAGATGGAAATACATGGAACAGACCATTTTTCAAAACACACAGCAATGTACATAAATAGCAGCATGGGGGAGGCAAGTTCTGCCACTGGCCCACTATCCCAGGTTCCCTTCACCCTATTCGAGGAGTGCTAAGTTCCTGAACATTATTGATAATTTAGAAGACACTCATATAGGGCCAGAATGCAATTCGTCTAAAACTGGGGATTCACTTTGTTATGAAGCAGAAACTAACACACCATTGTAAAGCAATTATACTCCAGTAAAGATGTTAAAAAATAAATAAGTAAAACTAAAACTGGAGAGTAAATTAGGAAGGAAGGAAGGAACGCAGGAAGAAAGGGAGGGAGGAGAAAAGAAAAGAAAAAAGAACCACAGACTCTCCTTTCTCTCCTAATGCTTCTGAACAACCAATTTGCTTTCATTTTTTTCTTCAAGAGATTTAGACTTATGAAAAACTTCACCTCGGGGCATATTATTCTAATCAATCAAACATCAGCTTTCAGAAGATGCACCATATGACTCTATCCACACAGGTCAGCAGACATAAATGAGGCGGGAAATTCTACCATCAAAGGGCCTTCTGTGAAAAATGTTAACAGTGAATTGGTAATAAAGTCTATCCATTGTCTTATAGAGAGTAATGTCAATACCAGCAATGTTTATTTCAGGGCAAAAATCGATTTGTTAATTAATCTGAACTCACAAATGAATGCATCCTAACCGGCATACTTCCTGGTTTAATGGTTTCTGCAATCACAAATTCGGATGCCATCAGGGGCCATACAGATAACCTTAATGAGTGAAGCAGGCAGGGCCTAAGGAAATAGGGAGTTATGGAGACTAAGGGGGGAACTTGGGAGCACATATAAGCCTCAAGACTTTCATGCTCAATTCAATTAAAACACAGCGCTGGCTTCCCTTCCCCCTCTCCTTCCAAAACAAAACATAACAGGTGCAGTCCACATTCGGCCCACAGGCTGCTGGCTTGAGACCTCTGGGAGACCCACTGTCCTTAAGAGGATTTTAAGCTCCTCTTCTACAAATGCCTGATGAACACATTAAATTCACAGATTGCCAAGTTGAGAACAGAGTGTCAACCCAGATGTGTCAAATAAATGTGCTTATGGTGGACAAATTTTTGCAAGGTGTATATACAAATATAATAGGTTTTCAACACTGCACAACTGAGGTGAATGCCTTACAATCACCTGCTGAGTGACCTCGGGCAAGGTATGCCACCTCTCTGAGCCTCAGTCTCCCCATCTATAAAATAAAGATGATAATACCAGCCCCTCTGGGTAGTAGTGTAGGTTACACAAGAATACATTTGTAACACTCTTAGCAGACAGCAGGCATTTGTAAGAAAATTAATAAAGAGAAACTTCAATTAAATAGAGTTGGGTCAATGCTCTGTTGCAATAGCAGAGCCCAATGGGAGGAAGAAATACTCTTCTTTCCAGGCAGGGACTCAGCCAATGAAAAGCCATGGACTCTTTTGTTTACCTTAGCCCTCCCCCAACTTCCTTTCCCTTCTATTAAAGTGGTCTCCTTCCCTTGCTGCAGAGGGAACTTGCAGGAGGCTTGCCAATGTTGCAGACTCCCAAACAGCAATTCTCCGCTGATCCCAAATAAACCCATCTTTGCTGGAGAAGTATCTGGCAATATATTCATTTCAGGTCAACACACTCAATTTAATGATGGTTAATAATTTTTATTACCAAGTATATTTCAGTTACTACTACAAGTGATGTTTAGAACAATTCATGGGGCGATAGAGTAAATTTCACAGGTAAACTGTTAGGTAAATGATGCTGATCAGCCCCTTGGAAGAAGCTACTAATCGTGTGACCAATCTCAGTCACTTTCCAGAAGTCATGGAGAGATGCCAGTGCCAACTCAGGGAAATGCTCAGAGCCCAAAGGAGATTAAAAACTACTAGTGCCATTAGAATTTGAACAACAGCTTGTACACATTTAGCATTAATTCTGTTAAATATTTTTAAACACAAATCACAAGTGCAAATCCAAACACACACAAGATGCTAATACACAGCTCCCTGCGAAACACCTTGCAATGTGCACAGTCATTTGTCCTCCAAAATTCACGCCCATTAATGCTACTCTTCTCACCTCGTCTTCCAGCAGATGACCTGTATACTTGCCCTTTTTTAGACACTGAACACTCTCCCCTACAAAAAATTTAAATTCCAACTTGTTGGGTTTTTTTTTAATCCCTGAAGAAACTGGACTGGGAAGAGGAAAAATGATGAAGTAATAACACCCAGGTGCTTCCTACCTCATTAAAAGAAGTTTACAGCTGCACTGGTAGTGAATCATCCCTGTGGGTTATCCACGTGTATCCTTCAAGTGGCACGTAGCTCCATCAAGAGCCATATTCCATATGCTTTCCTGAGAACTGCCTTCTCTTCGCTTTGGTAAAATGATAACTATCAGGTAAGCAATGGTATTTTCTGCTTCCTGGCTTTCCTCCCTGTGGACATCCCAGTTCATCTGTGTTTCCTTAATTCTAAAAATAATTAAGTACCCTTGAAGCAAGAGGCTCAGAGCTTAGTAAATCAAGCTTTACTTTAAATCAAAAAGTACTGTCAGCGTAAAAAAAGCTAGATGCAAAATTAAAGTTACCATTTATGTCAGATATATAGAACTCACACACATACACATATACACACCTTGTCATTACCTCAAGGAAAGCCCACTGGCGGAGGTGAGAGGAACCCAGCTGACTGAGGGAGCAATTACTCTTCATTGTATACCCTTATCTTTTGATAAAGGTGAATATATTAATGGTCCCCCAAAATTTACCTTTGACTTTTTCTTTTTATTTATTTATTTATTTATTTATTTATTTATTTATTTATTTATTTTTGGCTGCATTAGGTCTTCATTGCTGCACACAGGCTTTCTTTTTAGTTGCAGCGAACGGGGGCTACACTTCGTTGCACTGCGCAGGCCTCTCATTGCAGTGGCTTCTCTCGTTGTGGAGCATGGGCTCTAGAGCACAGGCTCAGTAGTTGTGGCGCACGGGCTTAGTTGCTCCTCGGCATGTGGGATCTTCCCGGACCAGGGCTCGAACCCATGTCCTCTGCATGGGCAGGGGGATTCTTAACCACTGTACTACCAGGGAAGCCCTACCTTTGACTCTTTAAAATTTTATCTGGACTGCCAGGTATTTTCTTACATCTCAAATTACTAATACTAAAAATGTTTACATTAATCTGTTTTTAATTCAAATTTACCCATGGATATTTCTCTTTTTTGTATATAAATAAAATATCTAGAAAGCTATACATCAGACCACTAACTCTAAGGACAAGGAGTTACCTGGGACTAAAGATTTTGCTTTTTTCTCTATCTTTCTGCAATAGTATCACCTTTAAAATCCGAAAAATTAAATTAAATTAAAAGCTACACAGAGGAAAAACAATGAGATACCACTCCACATCTATTAGAATGGCCACAATCCAGAACGCTGACAATGCCCAATGCTAGCAAGGACATAGAAGCAACAGGAACTCTCATTCTGGTGGGAATGAAAAACAGTACAGCCACTCTGGAAAACATTTTGGTGGTTTCTTATGAAACTAAACATAGTGTTACCACACAATCTCTCTGTACCTTCTTCTCACTTTTGATGTGAACTTAAAACTGCTCTAAAAAATAAAATCTACTTAAAAAAAAAAGCTACACAGAAAAATATCAGAATGAGACTGAATGAATTTTATGGTTACAAAGAGAATGGCTACCTACCAATGCAGGGTCAGAATCATTACAAATAAATTTTTATCCTTAAGCATTTTTATTAAATGCCCAGGACAGCTATAATTTAAACAAGGATTTAAATAATTATACTAGGTTAATTTCTCCACTTTTTTTTTTTTAATCTTCCAGATCCAATTTATTATACAGGAATATTCCTATTTCTTGATTACAGATTTTGTGCACTTATGAATAATTTAAAAGTACTTAAAATTAAGATGTCTATGCCCCTCAAATAGTTCATTCATTATCTGACTATTGGCACCAACTGGGCTTCCACTGTATTTTGTAATTATTGTGAGTCTAATCACAGTGTTATATTTAACACAAAATTCTTTTTTTTATGTATTTATTTATTGAATGAAAGATTCTTATAATTCTATAGTGCTTTACAATTTTCAAAAGTTTCACACACATGATTCTATATAATAACCCCCCTTTTTTCCCCTATGCACTCTCTTTTAAAAACTTATTTTTATTTTAATTATTTTTGGCTGTGTTGGGTCTTTGTTGCTGTGTGTGGGCTTTCTCTAGGTGTGGCAAGCGGGGGCTACTCTTCGTTGTGGTGCGTGGGCTTCTCATTGTGGTGGCTTCTCTTTGTTGCAGAGCACGGGCTCTAGGTGCGCGGGCTTCAGTAGTTGTGGTGCATGGGCTCAGTAGTTGTGGCTCGCGGGCTCTAGAGTGCAGGCTCAGTAGTTGTGGCACATGGGCTCAGTTGCTCCGCGGCATGTGGGATCTTCCCGGACCAGGGCTTGAACCCGTGTCCCCTGCATTGGCAGGCAGATTCTTAACCACTGTGCCACCAGGGAAGCCCTCCCCTATGCACTCTTTACTTTTGCTTATCTTGATTAAAAATCTGTAGTAGGAAACTTTCACCTGCACAGTGTACTCTTTTGAGAATCTGTACAAATATCTAGCTCCACAACATTCTTCAACTGATTTATTTGCAACAAATAAATTGCTTTTATCCTATTGCTTGGTGGCTAGACATGTGAACTGAAAATTAATGTGTGCTTAAAATCAGAATATTTCAAATGGTTTTCTCCTCTTCAAATTGTCCGCCCAATAAACAAATGCCACATAAGGAGAATGCTTATAAAAAGTACTAAAGAGTTAAATCATATCCCAGAGAGATCTGTTCTTCTGAAGGATAATAATCCTCATTTTCCAAAAAATAAAAATAAATAAATAAACCAACACAAAATGAACACTAGCTGAAAGGGCATAAAATTTGAGTCCCATATTATTCTGGCAGACAGCAATAGCAGGTCTACTGGGGATTCAGTGAACATGGAATCAGGTAATACGGTAAACATTGATTTGAGAAGACAATCAGTTTTCATGACCCTTGCTCAACAGAATTTCATCAGCGTCTCTTCTGGAGAAGAATGAATTAATATCATTGATTTTAGAGATTTTCTTTCCCACCCAGGAGATAAAATGCTGACTTCTCATTCTGAAACTATATATGTAATAACAATATAACTTTCCAGTTCTTTTTTTTTTAATTGAGGTAAAACTGATATATAACATTATATTAGCTTCAGGTGTACAACATAAGAACTCAATATTTTTATACAAATTTTCCATTTTTTAACCCCCAAAACACTTTTACAAACAAGAGAAGGAATACAGACGGGAACTTGGATAGATTCTCATTCATATTCATATTCTCTCTCTCTCTCTCTCCAGCCTCCACACCTCTCTCATATTGCCAAGTTAAAAAAAACACAATTTCCCCCATGTGAGGCTTTCCTGACAATGACCACTAAATACTACTGCAATAATTTTCCTCATACATACTCTTAGCCTCCTCCCTAGTATCCAGCTACTCGTTTGTATATCAAAACTCTACTTTTTAGCAAAATATTCTAGATCTTCAATCATAGTGCCCCCTTTAAATTTTTCAGTTGTATCCAATGGCCATCTGCTTAAAATTCCTGGAAACTCAGGAATGGCAGAGATCTTAGTGGTCATCTGGTCCAACTTCTCATCTAATATTTGGGTCCATTCACAACTTGTGCTTGGAATGACCCAGGCTGGGCTTGGAGAGCTCAGATGCCAATGAACGACCCATTTTTCTAGGTGGCTAAATCTCATTTCAGGAAGCTTCACAAGTCACCAATTACTGCCAGTCCTGTTCACATCTCTTAGGTCCACAGAAAACAAACTGAAGTTCATTTACAAATATTAGCCGTCCACCCATTCAAAGTGTTGGTCTCCACCTCCTTTCTGCTATATTATTTTCTTCCAACTAAATACCTCAGGCTCTGCCCTCATTTTCTGTAATACCTCTGTGATAGTCATTAAAGACACAGTGATATTCAAGAACAAGTGGTTCTAAAATTACCTTCCTTTTAGTTTTAAGCCGTGTGGAACAAAACATATTGGATCTTCCATCAAATTCTGACAGTCATATACAAACACCACATAAATTTCTAATCCTGAACTATCTCTTTTTAAGCTATAATACATGCGTCAGGTGAAAACCTAATCTCTCTTCTCTTAGATTCAATCAGCTCAAGGCACTCCATATTTATAAACTTCATTCTCTCCTGGGACTTAACATATTTTTTAAACAATACAGTATAATTAAATTTAGTCCATTTTGCCCCTTCTCAAAAAGATACTTAACAACAGTTACTCAATTCAACATTTCAGAAGAAAATGAAAATTAATGTTAAATTGAATTATCCCTTGTGATTATTTATACATGGGTTTTAATTTATATTACAACATTTACATTCGCTAAGTACAAAATGGAATTGGGCTGCAATTTTATACTTATAATCTACTCCACTGCCAAAATAAGTTCAGTTCAAATTATAATTGCACTAAAAATGCAAACATATGATTTTGACTTTTATTACCATTTCAACCCGCTGCAGAAATTATTTAATGTGGTTTTGCCAAGTTGGAAGAACCCTACCACATGATATTTGCTCAAGCCAATATGCAATCAGAAAAATTTGACTTGAAAAGACAATTTTTTAAAGTCTGTGTTTGAGCCTTGACTTACAACTTTCTTAAAACCTTTACCACCAGATTGGAATACTCTCCAGTCAATGCAGATACCATTACCTCTCTTGCAACACATCCCAGGCCCCCCCCCCCCAGGAGTAATCATTCTGCCCAATCAGTCCTAGAAGAATCAATTAAAAAGACTAATAAGTGAATGCAACCTACTAATAAAAATTAGAGAAACAGAAGAAAATCAGAATTGATTTCGAAAAACAGTAAAAAAAATTTTTTTTTTAGAAAATACCTTTAGGCTCAGGTTAGATATGAAAGAAGAGAATAACAATAAGAGTGTAGTAAATGCTTTACCCTGTGCTGGCTATGTATTACACTGTTTCTCTGCATCATCTCATTTAATGCTGAAAACTTCGTAAGATACAAGTACTATTACTAGTGCCCTTCTACAGAAACTGAGCTTCTAAAATATGACACGACATGCAGCAGGTCACACAAAGAACAGCAGAGCGTAGACTTAAACTCACAGACTAGCAGCCAAGGAAAGAGTTGAATAGTGGGTTGACTAGTGTCTGCAAGCCCCCCAAATTCATGTCCACCTAGGACCTCAGGTGACCTTATTTAGAAATAGAATCTGTGCAGGTATTATTATTTAAGATGAGGTCAGATTGGATTAGGGTAGCCCCCAAATCCAATATGACTGGCGTCTTTGTAAGAAAAGAGGGAACACTCAGATACACAGAGGGAAGACAGCCATGGGAAGAGGGAGGCAGAAACCGGAATGATACACCCACAAACCAAGGAATGCCAAGGACTGCCAGCAACCAACAGAGGCTAGGAAGAGACAAGAAACGATTCTTCCCCAGAGCCTTCAGAGGAAGCAAAGCCCTGCAGTCACCTTGATCCCAGACTTCTAGCTTCCAGAACTGTGAGAGAATAGTTTCTGTTGTTTTAAGCCACCCAGTTTGTGATACTTTGTTATGGTAGCCCTAGGAAACCAATACATCTGGGAAGAGGATGTAATGATTCAAAATAGCATTGCATCCCAAAGAAAATCTGGGAAAGGGAGAGACAGCAATATGAAAGTCAGAAGACCACCAGGTCAGCGTCAAATATCAACCACTGGTGTATTAACAGTCCCTTCCAACTGTCATTGGAAACCCCAGCTTGCAACTATGTACATCTACGATGAGCTCTGGCAGCACAGCACATAATGAGAAAACATAACACTTTTTCTTGATAGCAAGAACATCTGGTTATGTCAAATGTAAGAGATTCACAACGGAAGAAATGTGCAAAATACAGCCTCCCTAAGGGTTGAGAAGCACCTGGATAAAACTTGATTATTCTATACCAGCCTGCAAGTTTGATTCTAAGATCCCAGGTTCGAATGCCCCAGGCAAAAGATTTCTAATCCTTCCATGTAAGACCTATGCTTGTTCTATCCATTCCATATGTATCCATGAACCCACGCATGAATGCAACTTGTCAAGCCTGCTTTCAATAAACATCATAAACAATAAACATCATAAAGAGCCTACTGGGTACTTGGCATTTTACTTGTTCGTAGTATAAGTGAGATGACAATTACCAAGTAAACATAAAAGATACTATGGGGGATATGAGATGAGGTGGCCAGTCATGTGCAGCTGTGCAGGCTGTGTACTGCCCAAGGGCACCTGGCCGAGGAACATGTGGGAGCTAAAATGCAACCCTGTCCATATGTACAGCCTGACCAGAAGAGCATTATTTTCTCATTACCACAAAGAAGCAATTAAAACTGGCATCAGCCCTGAAGCTGTAGAGGACAGGGGCAAGATCTTGCAGGCAGCATTAATAAATTTGGATTTTACATTAAGCGTAATGGGAAATATTGGAAGAGTTTTTTACATACTACACTCAACTGTCTAGGGGAGCAGAGGCAGTAATTTAGCCAACATGATTTCGTCACTTGTGTAATACTGAAATAATTCAAGGAAAGGTATAAATAGTTGGAACAAAGACCATCTGTCAAAATGCCATTTTGGCTCTTCACCAACTGATGTGCATTTAAAACCATGATGAAAAATATAGCTTTTTTCATTCTCTTATCTTCAGGAGGATTTAAACGCTTTATTAATCAGATGCCCTTTCATTTGACTCAGGTAGGATCACAGGCCCTATTCAAAGCTGTCTTCCATTTCCCCATAGCAAGTTGTCACCTTCAAGAGAAGCTATTAAAATGCTGAAATTAAGAAAGTTTGGTCTGCAGAAATGGGATCTGTTCTCCCCAACCAGGAGATCATAAAGTTGGAAAATTAAACCTGTCACTTTAAGATTTTTGAGTCCCACACTTTCAGAATTTCTAGCCTCAAATCAAGCAAGAATATCATTGGGAAACAAATCTATATAACGTGGCTATTCTAAGAGAAGCCATCACTTATTTCCTGGGCAGAAACCAGGAGGCCTAGTAACATGCAGTCAGAGAGAGGCCATCCTACTTCCAAAATCATCTAAATGTGAGTCAGTGTGCTTAGAGCATGAGACCAGGCTTCCACGGCTCTCATCACATGAGGTGCATCACAAAACCTGTCTCTGGTCAGATAACGTTTAAGAAATCCCACATCCTACACTCCAGGCTTCAGTTTCCTCATATATTAAATGAGAATAAATAGACATGCTTATTACCTCCTAGAGCCATTCTGAGGATTTACAAGTTAATACATGTAACGTGCTCAGAACCATGTCTGGCACATAGTAAGTGCTAAATAAAAGTTAACTCTTACTGTTATTTTCATTTTTAAAGCATCATGATGGATTTCCATACACAAAGCCCTCTGAATGGAAGTGCAAAGAGATAAATCCGTTGAGCTTTATGTGTTCCAGTTTTTCCCAAACTCGTCTGGCCACCAGATCCTTTTCTCTCCCCTCTTTCTATCACTAGGGGAGCTCAAGTCCTACAGAGCTCACCGTGGGACACGCAGCTTCCAGCTTTGTGTCTCTGCCGTGTTTACTTCCCACTGCTCATTCAGGAATCCAGAAGGAGATTTTACTTATAAGTCACGAGAGGGCATAAGAAGAAAAAGCAGACCCATATTTAGGCCACCTTTAAATTTCCAGTTCCTCATCTATTGAATCGTCCTTGATATTTCCTTTGGAATTTAATTCCAACGTAATAAAAGGTCTTAATCCAGGTGGTGTTTTTAATGTGTTATTTATACATAAGAAATCGGCTGAAAGGTCACATGAAATGACAATAAAGGGCACCTTGCCCAGACATAGTGTAAAAAAGCCCACCTTGACTCACTGAGGACAATTATAAACAACCCAGGGCCAGTGAAAACATAATGTGGAGCTGGGAGGAAAACAATAGGAACTTTTGTTCATAATATTAACACAATATGGCTTATTCTTTTTTCTATTTACCTAGAACACTAAGTAACACTCTTTTAAGAACTAGAACATGTTGGTTAGACTGATAAAAATGAAGAACCTCCCCGCCACCAAAAAATGAAGAACCTCACCATCTTAAAAAAATAAGTAAAAAATAATAATAATAGCTCACACTTATATAGCCGTAACTATCCTTAATGTGTAACTCACTTAATCCTCACAACTGCCCTTTGATGTGAAGACTTTTAACCCCATCTTTCAGGTGAGCAAACTGAGGAGGCACCAAGCATTAAGAACCTTACCCAAGACCACACGACTAGTAAAAAGAGGGATTCAAATCAGGAGACTTTCCGTTCACACTCTTAATGGCTATTCACATCCACCATTATGATGAGATATTTTTAAGTTCTAAAATGTTGTTACTTATCTTACAACCTGGGCTCTTAAAAGGATTTGTATCCACTTCTGATCCTGCAGCATTATTTAGACAAACATTAACAAAACTTCAGACCTTGAAGACTTACCTTCATAATGTGTCATGCTTGAAAACCACCTGTTATTTCATATTTCTTTAAATAAACACATTTTTAACATGAACAGTTTCAATTTGAAAGGATATTTTATTTCATTATTGTGAGAGGAAAATCAGTATCATCTACTCTAAGTAATAAACAGCCCTAAAGATAAATAAATACAATATAACTAAAGGAATGTTAATTTCTAGCTAAAAACTGTCATCTGCTGAAACTCCAAGACTGAAGTTCATCTCTCTCTCTCTCCCCCCACCCCTTTTTCTTTTGTCAAAAGGTACATCAGCAACTGCTACAAGACATTAAAGACTCACTGGCACCAAAATGACACTGTCTCCTCAACTGAATCACACCCACTGACAGTGAACTTCAAGGGGGAGCGACCCTCTCACTTGAAGATTTGGTGTCATTCAATGCCAACCCCTTCACGTTTCATGGGTGATTCCACACTTTGGAAAACACTGCTTCAAGGAGCATTAAGACCTAGAGATGTCACAAATAAAGATTTTTCTGCCAATAAATCAAGTTACCCCTGTAGGTATTTTACATAATGAGAAACCACAGAGATAAATGTAAAGTTTTGCCTCTAGGTTCAATCACTCAGTGGTAAAATGATCTGATGAGGGAAACCTGGCTTGGCTGGAGGGCGTTCCCAAGGCAAAGGACCTGTGGTTTGCACTGACCACAGGATCAACAGCAGCCAAGAATGGGACGTGGGTCCGTGGAGAGAGAAGGGCCTCTTAGGCTGCATTCCTAACCTGTTAGGGACCAAAACAAGGGAAGGAGGGGAGCCCAGACTGCACCAAGAACCTGGCGGACCACACCTGGTGCTCAGGGCACACAACTACTTAACACAGCATGTCCTTTTCAGAAAAGGCAATCAGAGATGGTGAAAGAAAGGTCTGAAAATTAAGCCACATGAGGAATATTATCGCCCTATTTAAAACTGCAACAAGTCCCTCCAGTATACATAATCGCCCTTACTCTGTTCTATTTTGTTTCACAGCATTTTCACCTCCTAACATGCAACATTCCTTGCTTTTACATGAGTCTGTTGTCTATCTCCCTCCCTGAGGACGAGGATATTTACTGTTTTGTTCACGGATGCACGAGGAGTGCATAGAACAATGCCTGACGCATACAGATGCTCAGTAAACTAAATTAATGAATGAACTATTTGATTAGAATTGTGGATGCTTCCACCAGAAAGGCGAAAGCTTAGATAAAATGCAATCAGCTTTTAATTTTAAATATTTTTTAATTTTATATTTTATAGTGATTGTAAGTGCAGATTCTGGAATCTGAAAGACACAGGTTTGAATCTGACATCTGCCACTTACAAGCAACTACACTCTAAATATTTGGATAACCTCAAGTTTCACAGAGATAACTATAAAGAGATTGAGAATCCAAGTATTTGGGAATAGAGACTGTACTAAAATGGGGAGACTAATAGCAGTTATTTCCCAGTTATCATGGTGCTCAAATAAGATAATGTGTATAAAAGAGCTTTTAAAACTCTTGCTCCCAATGAACCATTATCCATCCTCATTTATGGTTTTTACATTATCAGTCATGATAATTTACTGTGTGTGGAGTTCAGTGGTGGCAGGAGCCACCTGTATTAACACCAAAGAGCCAACTGCATGCAACTCTTCCCAACCCTGTGTTCAGTGTCTTTACATTAGTCACTTAACATTGGCCAAGGTGGGAATATTTACATAATGGAAACTGGCAAACGCTACAAATCAGTGCTCACTGCCCAGAGCAGGTTGATAACCATTAACCAGCACAACACTGATTACACTTGAGAACAGAATTCGGGGCAAGAGTAACATAAGGACAAACTTACAAATGAGAGAGCTCTCCAGATTGGCCCCAGGAGCATGTTTAAACAGACACTGGACATCATTTGTCAGGAGTACATGAGATGCAGTCAATGCATTGTTTTCACACCGACTCAGTGAGCCCAGGAATCTCCACTGTCCGCATGTCTGCATCTCCCGACACTGCCACAGGGGCAAGCGCGCAGCGTATTGTAGCAGTATTCAATTGTTTCCTTCTCCCTCAAGATTCTAAAATTCTGTAATACCTATCAAATTACATTAGGTCTAACTTCCTTGGTTCTGATCTCTAGGGAACCAGTGCCTTCTTCTAAATATAAAAGGTGCAGTTTCACCTTTTAAAACCTACCTTTCAAATAAGAAAATAACAATGGGAGCTGTTACATAAGGAAAACTACACCTTGCAGCGTTCTCATTCCAGCCTCCTGGCAAAACAATGAAATCACTTCTGTTCTTCAAAAGGACCTTGACAATGATGCAATCAACAGGAGTTTTCAGAGATGCAATGATAACGAGTGGGGGGGGGCATTCAATGAAAAAAGCCTGTGACAATGAACATGTTTGCAGAGCATCTGTCCTGAAAACCTACCTATACTGTACTTCTTTCATCCTTTCTCCTCATCCTGACTCAAAATTCGTTTCACACAGTATCCTCTCCCAAATTGACAAAAACCCCATCATCACACAAGAATGGAATCAAAAGATTTATAGCCAGAATTCAATGCAATCCACGTAAGATACTGGACAATTTTACCTCTTTACCTGAGACCCTTTCATGCTGCAAAAGCTATAAAAGTGAGAAATGAAAACAAATCCTCACAAACAAGGTACCGTAAACCACAAACCACAAACCACAAACCAGGGGGCCTCAGAGCAAACCAACACAGGGGAATAATTCAGGATGAGAAGCTGAGGGGCACCAAAGGGCTGTAACATGGAACGTGTGGTCAGTCAGAAATCCGGGGTTCTAGTTCATTCTTTGACATACTAATAGTTACGTGGCCTTGGGCAAGCAATTAAATGAAGTTATAGTTTTCTTCATCAGCAAAAAGAAAAATACTCCCCTGTGGACCTCACACCTTTCCTAGAGCGTAAATCACTTAGAAGTATGCCAATGTAAGTTCTTTAAAAGCAAACGCTGAATAACAAAAATGTATACTGTATCTAAAGTAAGCATCAGGTTCTTCCAATTATGTTCTGGCCTTTAACTAGCTTCTCCAAGTATTTATCGAAAAGACCACTTGCATTCTTATGTTTGCTCAACTTCTTTTCAACTTATATTACAGGGTAAAAAAAACAGGTTATGCATTATTCCCCAGGGCACAAAAAACACTATCATGAAGAGTGGATTTGAGGGACTTCCCTGGTGGCACAGTGGTTAAGAACCTGCCTGCCAATGCAGGGGAGACAGGTTCAAGCCCTGGTCCGGGAAGATCCCACAAGCCGCGGAGCAACTAAGCCCGTGCACCACCACTACTGAGCCTGCGCTCTAGAGCCCGCGAGCCACAACTACTGAAGCCCGCGCGCCTAGAGCCCGTGCTCCGCAACAAGAGAAGCCACTGCAATGAGAAGCCCACACACTGCAACAAAGAGTAGCCCCCGCTCACCGCAACTAGAGGAAGCCCGCGTGCAGCAACGAAGACCCAACGCAGCCAAAAATAAAAATTAATTAATTAATTTTTTAAAAAAGTGGATTTGAGCCCCAATTTTGTGTATGCCACGGCGAAAATCCCCACCTATGTCTTACAGTTGACTTTTCATGGCCAGGAGCCACGATAACCACTTGCCTGAGTGTCTCACAACAGAAGGTCCCGGTAAGGAACACTGACGGTGCTGCCGAAAACTAACCGGGAGAATTTGGAGACGGTAATCTCCCAGAGTCCTTCTTGCTGGAATCCATCTTGGCTGAGAGATGCGCGCGCCACCCGGAAGGACCCGGAGTCAGACTACGGGCCGAGCAAGATGATTGGCCAGAGACAACCCGGAAACCAACCCCATTACCATAAAACCTGAGACTGTGAGCCAGACGGCAGAGCAGTTTTCCTGGGTTCCCTTATGCTACTGCTCTCCGCCCAGGTGCCCCTTGCCAATAAAGTCTTTCGCTTTAACAGTATGTGTGTCTCCTTGGACAATTCATTTCTGAGTGTTAGACAAGAGCCCACTCTCGGGCCCTGGAAGGGGTCCCCCTTCCTGCAACAGTACTATAACTAGAGTACGTGCATATGTACACTCACAGAAAAGCCTTATGACACTAATTAAACTATGTGTTTAAAAATACCCCCTCCCGGGCTTCCCTGGTGGCGCAGTGGTTGAGAATCTGCCTGTTAATGCGAAGGACACGGGTTCGAGCCCTGGTCTGGGAGGATCCCACATGCCGCGGAGCGGCTGGGCCCGTGGGCCACAATTGCTGAGCATGCGCGTCTGGAGCCTGTGCTCCGCAACAAGAGAGGCCGCGATAGTGAGAGGTCCGCGCACCGCGATGAAGAGTGGCCCCCACTTGCCGCAGCTGGAGAGAGCCCTCGCGCAGAAACGAAGACCCAACACACCCATAAATAATAAATTAATTAATTAATTAAAAAATTAAAAAAAATACCCCCTCCCCATTGGAATACCATCACATATAAAAGTACTTCATTGAAACTGGGAGATGCCAAATATTCCAGAAAATAAACCAGAGATAAATGAAGAGATTGAGAATACAAGCATTTTGGAATAGAAAGAAACCTCATTAAATTATCTACACTTGTGTGGACGCAAATGCTTAGAAACATTTCAAAAGATCTCAGTGTACTACTTTTTTTCAGCAAGGAATGCCTCAAACTTGCACTTTTTAATCTGACTGGTACATCGTTTTCTTGTTCATTTTCTCTTCCGATCTGTTTAAAACAATGCAAAGAAAGCTTTGTTGGAGATCAGTGCTCTATTCAAATTACTTCATTATATTGTTCAAGGAGGAAATATTTCAGACATCCTGACTCGAAGTTGTATGTGGCAAATAAGAACATCAGAACTGCCACGTGTATTATGCCCAAATTCCCAGACAATGCTTGAGTTTACACTGACCAGAGAAGGATATTTGTTCTCACTCCCTTCACTCTTTACAAGTGATGATTTGGAAAAGCCAAGAACGCTGAGTCTCCACATAAATGTCATAAAAGTACATTATCGATATAGTCTTTGATTTTGACTTTTAGCATGGGTGATTAGCTAATATCTCACTAAAGCCCTTGGTAGTAACATTTATAACCCAGGATCTAAGGGGGAATAAGGGAGAGAAGGGAAATTACATTTAGGGTTTTATCATCAATTGCCGTTTTGTAGAACAACAGGCTGAGAATTCGCTGCTTCATAAAGCTGAGAAATACATCATGTTTTCTAAAACTGGTTCTCCCCTACATGAGCAAATACCTTTGAGGTATCCGTCTGTCCCACAGGCTCCTTTAGAACTTAATCCCCCCACTACAGCATCCCGACCCCCTCACGCCCAGCCCAGCCCCACATACCTATACATACCTATACAATCAACAGGAAAATGCTCCAGGCAGCCCCATAGTCCCACCTCCCACCTCCAGCTCCTCCCCAGGGCAATGGCTCATTGGCTCAGGAATGGACTTCTGACAGAGACTCTACCAATCAAATTCTCTCTTGGGGGGAAAAAGAGAACAGAGTCTCTGTGTGACTAAAACTGTCACATTATAAATTAGGGGGCTGTAGGACTTCCAAATTCCACCTGGTAAATGGGAAATCAGAGAAAGACCATCTAGAGAAAAAGATATTCAGAGCAAAGAAGAGATGAAATAAGAGTCCTTATAATTTTCTACTCCAGTTCCAGACCCTTTAAGAGACCCTCCTCCATCCTTAAGCTGGGGTTCCATGAGACATTCCTCTTTCTATATAATACATTTCCTTCCTGCTTATACTGTTACTTGAAACCAAAGCTGATTCATAAGTTTAAATAAAGCACTATGCTACGCTACCCTATACCAGACTTCATTTACTTAACATTTCTATCTTTTCAAAGTTTTAATGTTATGAGGTATGAATGATATGAAACATGACACGATCCCACCTCTGCTTCTAAGTAGCATCTAACCCAATGTTCCACTGAAAATTGGGCATCCAGAAAAGGTTATAGTTATGCTTCTCCCAATAACTAGATATATTGTGCAAATATGTATGGCTGGGAGGACCTTTTCCAGGGCTAAACTCAGTCAGTCCTGTTGCAGACAAAGGCCATGTTCATTTCTTGGAGTCCAGAGAGAATGCAACATGGCCGATATATTAGTTCTCTATTTCTGTGTGACACATTACTCCAAAGTGTAACAGCCTAAAACAATAATAAACATTTATTATCTCAATATTTACTATTCCTGAAGGTCAGGATTTGGAAGCACTTTAGCTAGGTGGTTCTAACTCAGTCTGTTATGTGGTTGCAGTCAAGATGCTGGCCAAGGCTAGAGTCATCTGAAGGCTTGATGAAAGCTGGAGGATCTGCTTCTAAGATGTTTACTCATATGGCAGTTGGCAAGAGACCTGGGTTCCTCACCATGTGGACAATTCCTGAAGGCTGCTTGCATATCCTAATGTGGCAGCTGCCTTACCTCAGAGCAAGTGATCAAAAAAAGCATAGCAGAAGCCACAAGGTCTTTTATGACCTAGTCTTGGGGGTGACACACTGCCATTCCACCATACTGTATTGGTTCAAATGTCGGTCCTATCTGTTGTGGGAAGAGACTATACATGGGTATGGTTACAAGGGCATGAATACAAGGAGGTGAGAATTGCTAAGGTGGGGGGAGGGTGTCTTGGAGGCTGTCTACCACAACTGGCTAGATTAGAATATATATTCATTGAAACATTCATTGAAACTCTTAAGTTAACACTAAATCTAATGCTTGGAGTAAAAGAAAAAAGAAGGAAGATGTCTTGGCTAAGCCAGGGTTTATTAATTATTTATGATAGTACGCACTGTGAAGAAAATAAATGGGGTATGAAACACAGTCCTGTTGCTTCAAAGAGCTGACTCCAGGTGAGAAGCTGAGACTTGCACATGGCATAATTAGAGAGCAATTAGAGTGACAAACTGATTCTAAGTGCAATACAGGTTCAGAAAAGGAAGAACTAATAGGGTGGCTGAGCTAGGGGAAAGCCTTTCTCCACTCTTTACAAACAAAAGCTTAGCTTAAGTTCACATTTTTAACCACCTATTTTATGCACTACAGGTAGGACTTCTTCCAAACATTCATTCATTTGAGGTTAGCAAGTGATTTAACAGCTCTAATGACTCAGTAAGTCTAAGAAAAAGGCTTCCACCCTAACTATATAACTAAGTCCCTCTTCTTTTGGGCTGTTTCCTTGATGCTAGATTGGTGGGCTGAGCAGAAAAAAAAAAAAAAAATTAAGGGGGGGGAAGGGCAGTATTCCAAGGGGAACCTCAAAATCATCTTGTGAGCAAACACCAATATGGAATCTGCACCAACTTGATTGTGTGATTCCACAAGCATTTATTTAACAGCAGCTATTGGAAGCCAGCCACTGTGCTGGGTACTAGACACCCAGTAAGAACAAGACAGACACCAGTCCTGCCCTCTGACAGTTTACAGTCTATCAGGAAAGGCAAAAAAAAAAAAAAAATTAATTCTGATAAGGGAATGATGAGTGTTACTATGATAAGAAAAATCCAAAGGAACTATTAGATCATAGAAGAGGGATTATATTTTCCGAAATCTAAGACACTGTCAAGGAAGAGCACTCTGATTAAATGATAATGAAGTTAAAGTATGTGTGTGAGTTAACTGGAAAAAAAAAAAACAGGCAAGAAAGGAATACACGTTTTCAGGCCAAAATCTGGAAAACAAGGTGAGTTTGAGCAACTGAAAGAAGTGAGAGACTAGGATGTACAGTAAAAGGGGGCAAGTGGAAAAGGAGAGAAGAGGGCTTCCCTGGTGGCGCAGTGGTTAAGAATCCACCTGCCAATGCAGGGGACACCGGTTCAATCCCTGGTCCAGGAAGATCCCACATGCCACGGAGCAACTAAGCCCGTGCGCCACAAGTACTGAGCCTGCACTCTAGAGCCCGCGAGCCACAACTACTGAGCCCGTGTGCCACAACTACTGAAGCCCACGCGCCTAGAGCTCATGCTCTGCAACAAGAGAAGCCACCGCAGTGAGAAGCCCGCGCACTGCAACAAAGAGTAGCCCTTGCTCGACGCAACTAGAGGAAGCCCACACGCAGCAATGAAGACCCAATGCAGCCATAAATAAATAAATAAATAAATTTATTTTAAAAAAAAAAAAAAAAGGAGAGAGGAATGGTTTGGCAGGGTAAATTCTCTGTAGCAAATTCCAGCAACAGATGGAGTCTCTTTCCTCACCCTTTAAATTCTGGCCAGCCTGACACGTGCTTTGACCAATAAATGCGGTAAAAGTGACACTGTGTGATCTCTATAGCTTGGGCTTCAAGGGACCTTGCCACATCTACCTTCACTCTTTTGGAATGCTGCTCCAAAACCATCAGGGAAGGAAGACAGTCTGGCCTAATGGAGGCAAAGGGACCACGTGGAAGAGAACCAAGGTGCCCCAGTGGACCACTAGAACCAAAGACCAAACACATGATGGAGACCACCTTGGACCTTCTAGAGCTCAGTCACCCTTCCAGTTGAGCACATCAGATGAGTGAACCCAGGTGAAACTAGCCCAAGTACTATATGGCCAACTCAAAATATCACGAGAAATAACAAATTATTGTTTTGGTTTGTTGTGTTTTTAAGCCACTAAGCTTTGGGGATTTTGTTAGCAAACAGAAAGAAGCCAGATAGCACAGGACCAGGTAAAAGACTTTGACCATCATCCTGAAATCAATGGCAAGCCACGGAAGGGTTTTAAGAGTAGAGGAACATAATCCGTCAGTACCACAGACACAATGCCTAGGCCAACAAGATTTCCAAGGGCCTAAAAATGTTGTAAAGGTGGTAGGAGAAAGGGGATGGATTATGAAATACCAAAAAAAAAAAAAAAAAAAGGTAGGATCAGAACTCATCCGTGTTTCATTAGATGTCTGCAATCCATAGCAGGTTGACTGCAAATCAATTCTTATGTAGTTACACATATTATTTTTCATCTGGGAGGTGGGGTACATTTTAACTTGTTGGATTAGCCACAGACGGGAGGCTCTCCAAAGTGTCCCGTTCCTTGACTATCTTCAAATGGCAAATATGGGAAGAGAGAGAAGGTTTCAGAAGTGAGAGTAGCAAGCAAAGAGACAAAAAGGCTTACCACACCAAAGTGCCAACCCATCAATACAGCGAAGAAGAAATTATATTTACCTTGCAAGCCAAAAATAAAATAAAGAAAATTCAGAAAAATTTGAGTCCAACTGCTACAGTTTAAAAAAAAAAATTCTCCACCCAGTTTGTACAGATAACAAAAAGCAAACCGACACCCATGTGCTTATACCAGAGAGAGAATCTCATCAGGAAAGTAAACTAGCAAAAGAGAGGAAGGCCTATTTTCTGGAATCTAAATTCCAATAGCAAGTTACAACTGTTGGAGATTACAAAGAGCTGTCAAAAGAATGGCAGCCAATTACCTTGAAAATGCTTTCGACCAGTTTGCAGACCTCGGCCTGCCCCTCCCTGTCGCATCTCCCTTGCCCTTTCCCTCATATTTCCCAGGCTCACCAGCTTTGTCTGTTTTGAATGGCAGTGCATAGTGTTCAGCTAAGGAAATCCCCTCCTTCCCCAGCTGGCTCACCAGGAAATTGTTTGGAAGTCAGCTTTTTCCTGGAGGTGGCCTGACTGCCCACAGGGAGACAGGGAGGTTGTCTCTGAAGCTGAGAGCGCTCCCCTGGCCGGCCAATTTGTGGTGATGGACTGACCGCCTGGCCTCGGGCAGCCTCTGCAATGTGAGCTACCTGTCTAGATGTGTGTTTGATGTATGGACTGCTTCAGATAAGCACCACCCAGGACTCACTATCCCTCACCTGCTAAATAAAAATTTTAAGTCATACTTTTTATTTTATTATTATTTTTTTTTTACTTCCAACTTAACTTCTGACAAACAGGAGAGCTATTGCAAAGGGTGATGTTTCATTCAAAGAAGGGCAAAGAGAGAGAGAATGAAATTACATCGAAATTAAATAAGAACTTTCCCTAGAGGACATTCTTCTATTTGATGATTACTTTAGTCCAAAAGAGTTAGAAATAGGTGAAGTCAGGATCTCAGTCAATTTAATGAAAAACAAAATATGACAATTCTTTTCTCTTTATTTAATTTTATTTATGTATTTAGGGTTTTTTTTTTTAAGGGCAGTTGCCAGAATCAAAAGAATATGAACAAAATAATAATCTTCTAAGGATGAACTATTTAAGCACACACCTTGACCTTAAGTGGTATATTCCATATTAAATGTCAATATGACCTTCCTTGCTCTCAAGTTCAAATACATACAAGGAAGACAATCTTCAAGCTACTGACAATTTTTTTCAGTTATCCACGTTACAAATAAAAATAGAGTTGCCATGAGAAATAAAGAACTTGATACATGGAAAGGAACAATTCCTTTCAATTCAGCTTAATTAACTGGTGTTACTCGGGGGAAATTCTGCAACATACTTCTTTAACGACCTTTAACAAGGGCTCTGCTCTCACTTACCAGCTCAAGGTGACTCAAGTACTACATAGAGGCTGGGATAGGACGGCCAACCTCTGAATGTCTCCTTCAGTCTTAAGATGACATTGTTCAAAATAAAAAACCTCCCCATTAGCCACATTCACTGAGACTTGATACTCTTCCCCTTTCAGCATTTAGACAAAACAATTTAAAGCCCTGAATGGAATAAATTAAAACAAACTGTCAAACATGCACACCTTGGAATGCAGACTGCTTGTAATGAAGGGCGGTGGGACATCCTAATTATCCAAGGCCTTGAGATGTCCTTGTTCTTTGGTGTAACAGTGACATAAGATATATTTATAGTTTTCCTGAGACTCATTAAACATTTCCTGAAATGAGACCACTTCACTGAAATCATTTTCTTGTGGTAGGCTGGCAGAGCACAGCCTTTGTAGCAGAGGGCGGGGCATATTTTTTCTTTTACAGAGGATGCAGCCATTGGAGGTAAACAGCAAAGGCTGTTACATCCTGTCCTGTTTAACTCATTAATTTAGGAGAACCTAAGCTGATAGAGTGATAACTAGCATTAGTAATTCCTTTGTGACCGACTTCCCAGCTAAAGAGAAAAACATAAACCAGTCTATTTATATTTTAAATTAACCTAGATCAGGCAGAGAATGGGACACTCAAATCATCAATGATATACACTCTTTTGAACTTATTGTGGCTCTACAGTTGAACATGAAGTCTTTCTGTTTATTTCCTCCCTTTTTTTAAGTTGTCTTTTTCAAGTCCTGCAGGTTTCCACATTTCCACTACTATAGGCAGGAAGACCAGTGTAATAGCAAAATGTGTAATCTTTATTATTAAAAAACATACAAACTACATTTTACCACCAAGATCACTATTTCACAGTTTTTCATGTTTACACACTGTGTGGGGGAAAAAAAATTAATAACCACACAGATCACCAATGCTAATTCTAAACAAAAAACAGCTAAATGTAGATAATTAGTTGATCTTGAATTACTCATAGACAGACCTGAATAATTTAAGAGTATTCCAAAGAAACATTGTCAAGTGGTCTTAAAAATGGCTCATTTTCTAACTTCAGAGAAAATATTTCCATGGTGGATAGGAAATGATGAGCCTATCTAAATTATTTAGTAGGAGTGACCAGGGCCATATAAAATACCAACTCCTACTTCTCCATCACTCACACCAGCCCCTCTGATCTTCCCTGGAATGTATCATCTGCATCTAAGACCCTAAAAGAAAGGAAAGGGTGATTGATTTGGGGAGTAAAAAGACTTAAGCAGTCACAGTATCAAGTAGTTTGGGGCTAAGGAGGATTTGGAAGCAAAGCTGACATTCCTCATATTCTTTAAACATTAGTAAGCACACTGTGGCCACTTGATAAATGGCCGTTCAAAATATTACTAAGTTTCTGGATCATTTCATAGTCTCTCGAGGTAAAGGAAGAATAAAATGAGAAAGAAGAATATTAAGTGGAAAAAAAAAAGAGGAATCTTGAAATATCAGTGTAGTACAAGCTGTAATTTGCCTGTTGACAATCCTACCCCTTTGTCCCTTAGTAACAGAACCTCCACATGAATGGTAGTCAAGTACCAGGAGCTGGGCTAGAAGACCATCACGAAGGGAAGGTTTCAAAGCACCAGAGTCACACTTAGGAAGGAGTTATCCACACCTCACTTCTCTTTATCCCAAGCAAAGCAGAGCTCACAAGGAAATCAACACTTAGGAATGTCCACTCAAAGACTTTACTATTTGAGCCGTGCTTCAACAAAGAATTAGGGAGTCCAGTTATTTTACTACTGAGATTCTTTTTCATCTTTAAAATGGGTACATTTTGAATTTTATTGGATATTAAGAGTAAGCAAAATAATATATGCAAAGCACTTATCACACTGCCCAACACAGAGACAACCTGAAATTTTTAACCATGATTTAGTTTGTTTGTAGCATGTGTTTCAGAGGAAGATCTCCACCACCTCACAATTCCAAACCCCTAACAACCCCCTCTTATTCCAAAGTTCAACAATTAGAGAAATTCCAAGTACCACAATTTTCCTGGCAACTGACACCATTTCTCACCTCTTCTCGCCACTGCAGTATTTCGCCCTGCCCCTCAAAAAATTGAAACTGGATATGAAACTGTAGCCAAGAAAAATACTTTAATATAATCTAGGTGCAAAGGAGTTGAATTCTGTTGCTCCTAGTTAAAACCAAGAGGGTTTGCTAATACAGAACTGTATCTAATTGCTGCAAAGCAGGTTTTCTCAACTTTAATACTTTTTGCTTCTGTGGCTAGGAAATTCTTTGCTCTGAGGAACTGTACCGTGCATTGCAGGACGTTTAAGCAGCATCCCTGGCCTCTGCCCTCTAGGTGCCAATGGCACTCTCCCAGTTGTGATAATCAAAAAAGTGTCCAGGGCTTCCCTGGTGGCGCAGTGGTTGAGAATCTGCCTGCCAATGCTGGGGACACGGGTTCGAGCCCTGGTCTGGGAAGATCCCACGTGCTGCGGAGCAACTAGGCCCGTGAGCCACAACTACTGAGCCTGCGCGTCTGGAGCCTGTGCTCCGCAACAAGAGAGGCCGCGATAGTGAGAGGCCCGCGCACCGCGATGAAGAGTGGCCCCCGCTTGCCGCAACTAGAGAAAGCCCTCGCACAGAAACGAAGACCCAACACAGCCAAAATAAATAAATAGCGTTCCCTATAAAAAAAAAAAAAAAAGTGTCCAGATATTGCCAAATGTCTCCTGGGAGACGCCATCAACCTTGTGGAGAACCACTGCTAGTGTAACATCACTGAAATGAGAACCACGACTCTAGTATAAAGTCAGAAGCTCATGGGTTTAGCTTCTCTCGTAAGTGAATCAAGTAAACTCTTCAGAAATTAAAAAGTGTTTCCCAATGGGTATGGGGCAGTCGAGGAAAAAAATATTGACTTTCTTAGAGAATGCCACTTTCCTTTGTAGAGGAGGGGGAAAAAATCCTTTTCTTCTCTCCTGCTCAGTTCTAGGCTGGGGCTCTGTATCAAAAGACAGATTAACAAGAGAAAGGGTACAGATTTTTTTAATATAAGTTTTACACAACACAGGAGCCTTCATAAGGAAATGAAGACCCAACAAAGTAGTAAAACCTGAGCATTTTTTATATTAGGTTTGATGAAGAGCACAGAGTCATGGAAAAAGGTGACAGGACAGAAGGATATGAGCAAAGGGTATAGTGAACTGGGGAAACCCAGCAAGACTTGTTAATTCAGATTCCTCTTGGTGTCTTAGGAAATAAGGATGCTTCTTTCCTCCAGGGCATATAAGGGTCATAAGCCTGCTTCAGGGGAAGGTCAGAGAGTCCTTCCTGCAAATGCCACTTCTCAGACTCCTTCAGCTTAAAATAGTCAACATGCCAACAACAAACTCCTACAGTATAGCACAGGGAACTATATTCAACATCCTATGATCAACGATAATGGAAAAGAATGTGAAAAAGAATATATATATGTATAACTGACTCACTTTGCTGTACAGCAGAAATTAACACAACATTGTAAATCAACTATACTCCAATAAAAAAAAAAAAATTCAACATACCAAGGTGCCACAGTTTGGGGTAGTGTGTCCTGAACCCTGTCCCCTTCCTCAGCTGTAGCCAACTCAGCATGTTGCTATATACACAGTTCAGTTTGTGAGAAGTGTTACTTTTATGAGTGTTTTATACTATCCGCAGGAAAGACAGATACAAAACCAACAAAAGAAGTAGTCCTGACACTAGTGAAATACTCCCTTATAAAACAAAAATATTCCTTACTGGGGGTGGCTAGCAAGCAATATCTGAAGAAGTTTTATCCATGTTTTGGGGAACTGTCACATTTTAAGAGCCCTCAAACAGACAGTTGATCATTCTAGGGTCTGAGCATAAATTGCTTCCTCCCCCAATTCCATTACTATGGGGCCAGCAAGAACATCTGGCATGATCCCAACTCTAATATAATATAGATGGCTTCTCTTTTTGGTTTTAATTACCATTATTAAATATGAGGTCAAAGTTACACATACTAGAGTAATTATTACTGCCACTTTCTGATTTTACAGTTAATTGTATCAGACAGAATGCTAGCAAGTTCCTCACTTTTCTCATCCATAAAATGGGGATAATAATCCCACAGGGTTGTTATGAGGATCAAATTAGTCAATATTTGTAAAAGGTTCACAATAGTGTTGGCACATAGTAAATACTACCCTAAGTGCTTTTTAAATAAATAAAGTTAACATGGCCCTGTTATTTGAAGATGAAATTTTAATGTTTATACTGGCATTCTTCAAGTCAAATTGGCTGTATTTTTGTGTTGTTTTGTTTTTCTTTTGGTGGGAGGAGGTGCAGAAACACTGTTTTGAAATGTCACTTTCTGTCTGTGAACTTTCAGGACACACTCGCATCCTGAAAAAAAAAAATATTTTTTTTTTTTTCAGAAAACAATACCCCAGTATATGTGATGCACTAATTGTGTGTGTGTGTGTGTTTATGTACATGTACATGTAAATTCTGGTTGCAACCCACTACATAGATTTCCCTACCGTCATTCATCAATCTTGTCCTGCCATTTGGAAAACACCACTTCAGACAAGTATTCCCCAGACTATAAGATCAGCAGATATTAAAGAAGGGGTTCTGTGCTCAAATAAGTTTGGGAAACTGTTTATTTCATATACCCCACACACAGTACAAGTCGAGAAATTCCGCAATTAAGAAATGGATTAATTCTGTAGAACTCAAAGGCCTCAAATTTATTTATGGACTGGGAACATTTTTTTCTTCCATGGTAACAGAATAGCATCACAAAGCTTGAGGAATCGTAGCTAAATCTTACATTTCTCAAATGGAAGGAAAAAAAAAAGTCTCAGAGAGCAGCATTCTTTGTGACTCAGCCTACAAGTCCCTTAAACCTGTGCCTAACTCAAGGGAGGTGCTTAGGAATTCTTACTCAATTCCATTAAGCATTTTGCAGTTTCTTAATATCATTTCACGCAAAGTGATCCCGAATTGTTTTTCCCTCAAAAAGGAACGTACTAGTTGAGTACATCCCCCAGCCACCAGTGGGGACAACTCAATCCTTTTTGTCTTGGCAAGGCACTCAGTAAGCTGTTGGTTATGTCATTTGCCCACAAGTAGTCAGGTCTGGCTGTTCTGTAGTCATCCATTTCCCAAAAATGGTGACCACACACACACACACACACACACACACAGCAACACACTGCCTCCCTGGCCCCCTCCAGCTTGCTTTGACTCCAGAAGAAGCAGGGCCAGGCACAAGGGAACAAAAAACAGAAAAGAGGGCTTCCCTGGTGGCGCAGTGGTTGAGAGTCTGCCTGCCAATGCAGGGGACACGGGTTCGAGCCCTGGTCTGGGAAGATCCCACATGCCGCGGAGCAACTGGGCCCGTGAGCCACAGTTGCTGAGCCTGCGTGTCTGGAGCCTGTGCTCCGCAACAGGAGGGGCCGCGACAGTGAGGGGCCTGCGCACTGCGATGAAGAGTGGCCCCCGCTTGCTGCGGCTGGAGAAAGCCCTCGCAAAGAAACGAAGACCCAACACAGCCAAAAATAAACATAATAAATAAATAATAAAAAAATTAAAAAAAAAACAGAAAAGATACAATCCATATGGAGCAAAACACATAAAAATCTTAAATACGCAAATATTTTTTTCACCTACAGAGAAAGTACGGGAAACTGTGGCTAGCTGGAGAACTTTATCCAGCTGACGAGTTGATATGGTACACTTCCGAAATTAAATCTAAAATGACAAAACCATGAAAGCCAAGGAGTACCCAAAATTCCACTGCTGAAGTGTTTCATCTCAGGTATTTTATATGAATTAATTTCAATTTACAGCTAAATGTCAAAGAAAACTGGTTCGTTTTCTATATTGAATTATGTTCGGTGCCCTAAGGCCTTCAGGCCCTGCGTAGCTTGTAAATAATAACATTTTCTCCTGATCGTTACGTAAAATAATTCCCCAGCTTGTGCCTCCTACAGTCCCTGAAACAGAACCCCAAAGTTACAAAAAATTAGATCTATAAACCACAGTAAACAGTTCCTGAAAGCAGACCCACAAAATGCTAAGAGATCTGACCTCTGTCCTTTCATATTTATGGTTGTATAGATACTAGGGCTGGGATTAGAATTTGTAAAACCCCCAAACGGAACTGCAAGATAGAACTATTCCCCACAGAGAATTAAGAACGGACAAAAATCATACCACTAACCTAAGACGGGGGGACGGGAAGAATAAACAACAGCATTTCCCTAAATTCTGGCTTAAGATAAATTGTAAGGATTTAAAAATCCTGTACTGATACCTTAAAATCATCAAATGAGTACACTGAGACAAGCTATCATGAAATTATATGATCAAATAACACTAATTATAACTTGCACATCTCTGATTAACTATTGAAGCTTTTAAGTGAAAGCTTTAATCAGTAGTACCTTTTTAAAAATACTTTGCCCTGTGTGCTCTGACAGTGTTGAACTTTAAGCCCAAGGAAAGGAGACCAGTTCAATATATACTGCCTCTTTTTGGTGACCCTTTTGTATTCAAAGAAAGGGCTAATGGCAAAAGACCACTCAGCTCTGGAATACTCTGAGATGAGACCCACCTCCACCCTCCCTCAGGGTGATTCTCTTGTTTTATAAAACCCTGAGTTTTGGGCTTCCCTGGTGGCGCAGTGGTTAAGAATCCGCCTGCCAATGCAGGGGACACGGGTTTGAGCCCTGGTCCAGGAAGATCCCACATGCCGCGAAGCAACTAAGCCCGTGAGCCACAACTACTGACCCATGCGCCACAACTACTGAAGCCCGCGCGCCTAGAGCCCCTGCTCCGCAACAGGAGAAGCCACCGCAATGAGAAGCCCGCGCACCACAAAGAAGAGTAGCCCCCATCACCGCAACTAGAGAAAGCCCGCCCACAGCAACGAAGACCCAACGCAGACAAAAATAAATAAATAAAATAAATAAATTTATTTAAAAAAAAAAAGACAAACCCGAGTTTTCTCTCTCTACCTTGAGACTTTCCTCATTAATGAAAGTTTTCCCTACTGTAACAGCCTGAATAAAATGCCCAGTACATTTGCCCTTTTATTATAATAAAATCCAAACTGCTCAAGTACAGCTATGGTAAACTTTGAAATGGGATTAAAAGTCACCTGGCCAGCCTCATTAAATTACAGTTTGCGTTAGACCCAAGAGCCTGAAAATTCTTGGAAAAGTTCAGTCGAGCTAACTCAAAACCCATGTTTGAATTCTGGAAATCTTTCCTTTAAAAGATAAGAACAAGACTCACACTGGTTCGGCTTATTCAACAGATTTGTAAAACAAATCACTATATGTCACAAATGAAGACATTTCTCTTCAACTCACAGATTTCAAAAGCCATCTATGCCCAGGAATAATGTCTAAGCAACAATTTAAATTACCTAAAATTTAAACTGCTTGAAATTGTTTGAACAAATTAAAATCTGTTTTGATTTTAGCATCATAAAATCTCTTAAGAGATATATTAAGAAATAAAATCTATGAGACATGAAGATGCTTCTGCAGATACACTGTGAACCATGCAGCTGAATTTTATGTGCCAAAGCAAAAGGACTGAACTGACTCACCCACAGTCTCCTTTAACTGCCCAGTAACCAACCTAAGAAGATGACAAGAGCAGAGTGAAGGAAGCACAGGAAAAGAAGGCAAATGGCGCTCCTCCAAGTGTCCTCACCAGACCTATCGCTCTATATTCTTCCAAGCATTTGTCACTTCCTGAGCACACTTCCGTGGCAGTGGAACATTCAGCTATAAATTTTTCTTCACTCAAGTCGTTAAAATGCAAGTGTGCCTGTGTCACATCAGATACGTTCCCAGCACCTGCACAATAAACCCAAGCAAACCCTGCATCCATTGTGTGGGTCCCTATAGTCTAGAACAGTGCTTGACATATAGGAAGCACCCACTAAACATTTGTTGAATGAACCAATAAATGCCCACTGCTGTTTCTGTCGTTATTACTACTGCTTGGCTGGAAATTGTTACGTTTTTGTTAGGTGGAGGATTAAATAAACAAAACAGAATCCACTGACAAACGTTCCTTCTGTCTCAATCATTTAGACTTGTCCAAATTTACACCTTCATTTTACCAAGACTAACGATGCCCGGAGAGCAGGTAATGTGCTTTTCGTTCACTTTCAGTAGCACAGTATAATATTCAACATACAGGCCCAGCATTCAGCTGAAGTGTGAGACATGCTTCCAGGTTTCTAAAGTCCCAAAGAGTTCAACATTCTCTCCAAAGAGCGAAATACACCCAGGATTTACTCATGGGCAGAATTCACTTACCAACAGCATCCGACTGCCCTCCACATCTACCTAAACCCCGAATGTTTAAACTTTTATATCTAGGAAACAGTAAACTGGATCAGGACTAGCTACTCTATTGGTTCATAATGTCATCACAGCTTGTCAATTTTGAGCAAAAGAAATGAAAAAGCCACATCCGGGATCAAAATTTAGACACACACATTGGAATATGAAAGTAGAGTTAGACCGCCCAAGTGGAGAGCTTGGTGTTGGCTGAAATTACCTAGCTTAACTTCAGAGATCCATTCCTGCAAAGGAAAAGACATGGAACAACTTTAGTCAGTTGTGGGAAACGTGGAGCTTTGCTTAACCTTCCTGGTAAAGGACCTCCACGTGGATTTACGTCTCCTCTCAGCCCCGCAAAAGACTAAAAACACTAGGCTTGCATACTCCTTAACCATAAAAAAGAATGAAATTTTGCCATTTGCAACAACATGGATGGACCTGGAGGGCATCATGCTCAGTGAAATAAGTAAGTCATAGACAAGTACTGTATGTTATCATTTATATGTGGAATCTAAAAAATAAAACAAACTAGTGAATATAACAAAGAAGAAACAGACTCACAGATATAGAGATCTAGTGGTTACCACTGAGGTGAGGGAAGGGGGGAGGGGCAAGATAGAGGTAGGGGATTAAGAGATACAAACTACTAGGTATAAAATAAATAAGCTATAAGGATATATTGTACAGCACAGGGAATACAGCCAATATTTTACAATAACTATAAACGGAGTATAATCTTTAAAAATTGTGAATCACTACGTTGGACACCTGAAACATATAATATTGTACATCAACTATATCTCAGTACACACACACACACACAAACAAACAAAACAAAACACTAGGCTTGCACCTGCCCTACTTGGTAAATGACAGTCAAAGAAGATAGGTTTTGAATCCAAAAAGTAAGGACTAAGGTAAAAAATTAAATTATTAAATTAAGTCCTGCAAGACACAGATAAAACTACTATAAATTCATATGTAAATTAAATTCCCTTATTATGCCAAAGGATGGCTCAAGGAAAATAATTAGAATCTCTCCAAGAATTTGTTAATCCCTCTTCTCCCAGTTGGAATGGAAACTACAATATGCCACCCCCAACTGATCTGCAAAAGCCACCACTTAAACGGAAATGCCTGCCTTGTATCACACAAAGCTCCAGCCAGAGTTCTGTATTCTGTGTGGGTCTACTGGGGGACAGGCAGAGTGCTGGGGAGACTTTAAGGAGAGGACCAAAAATAAGCACTTGGTTCACTAAACAAAGTAACAAAAGACCATGTTTTGTCTTAATGAAATCTCCCCAGTGCCCTGTTCCTGCTTCTCCTCGTCAAGGGCTCTGTGTCTAGTCAGGCGCCCAGAGCTGGGCTAACAGGATGACCACAGGCCACACACAGGCCTGAGTACTTGTAAGGTGGCGAGTGTGACAGAGGAACTGCACTTTAAATTTTATTTCAACTTCACTGATTTAAATTAAAATGACAGTGCAATTAATGGGAAAGTTTTCATTACATTTAAAACCACCTGAATCTACTTTTTCAACTAAATTATTTTAAATGTATATACACATCAAGTATTTCCAATGAAACTGTAGCATCCAAACTCTGAGTGTAAAAATACACCTGATTTCAAAGACTTGGTATGAAAAAAAAATGTAAAATATCTCATTAGTAACTTAATATTGACAACCTGTTAAAATGATAATATCCAGAATAGATTTGGTCAAATTGAATATATTATTAAAATTAACTTAATTATTATAATTAATTCATCAATTAAAATTAATTTTATTTATACAATAATAAAATTGTATTATTATTAATTAAATGTACTTCATTTTATTCTTTTAAAGTAGCTATTAGAAAAATTTTAATTACCTGTGGTTCACATTTTATTTACATTGGACAGCACCACTCTTCAGATTCAAATCAGCTTAAACTTTCAGCTTTAAAACTTGCTCTTAATCTTTTTTGTGCCTGGACTTTGGCAGTCAGATAAAACCCATGGGCCCTTCTCTGAATGATGTTTATAATAAATGAATAAAATAAAATGCGTACGAGTATAAAGGAAACCAATTATACTGAAATACAGTTGCCCAAATAATTTAAAAAATAATTTTATAATTGTGCTTTTTTTTAAATTAAGGCACTGAAAAATCATAAACAAACAGTGATGAGTCTAATAACTAGTATAATTTCTAACTAGAGACAAGCATAAATGAAACTGTCACGCCATATTAAAATAGCTGAGATTTCTATTGATGGCAAAGTTGTGGGTATTGTTTATGCTGCTGTGGTTTGTTGCCTACTTTCATAATTGAAGGAAATGCTCAAGTTCAGTTCGGGGTGAGGGAAAATGTAGAGGTAATTTTTACGCTGCCCAAATGCATGAATCCCCTGATTTCTACCCACAGACCCCTTTGGGGATCCATAGACTCTAGGTTAAGAGGGCTGTTTTGATACCTGGTGAATTCCTGAATCCGTTTGTCAAAGATGACCCCTATCTTTAGGATGTCATTTTACCTTGGCTCATTCCTGTTCATTTGGAGTTTATGACTCACAATTCCTGTTTTTGACCACAACCAAACCAATATTATAAGGAAACGCTTGCACTTGTTTTTTTCCGATACTTTTGCTTGCCAAAGGGAACAGGAAGAGCAGTAAGAAATGTAAATTTATTTTTTTTTAATTTTACTCAAGTAAAGTTGATTTACAATGTTGTGTTAATTTCTGCGGTATAGAAAAGTGACCACTTATACATATATACTCTTTTTTATATTCTTTTCTATTATGGTTTATCACAAGATATTGAATATAGTTCCCTGTGCTATACAGTAAGACCTTGTTTAGGAATATACATTTAAAAGGAAAAAAAAAAATCTTAACTACACAGTACCAAAACAACTATTCTTTTGATATAATGATTAATTTCTGTGTGTCACAATATTCAGCAACCAGAAAGACCACATAAATTTCAGTGGCACTTAATACAATTGCACAAAGTATCTCCAAGTTTATTTTCATTTACAAACACTCTACAATACTTACTGTGTGTGAGGTACTGTCTTACGGACTCCAAGTATTAACTTCTTAATCCTTAACACAATCCTACGACCTGGGTACTATTAGTATTATCCCCATCTGACAAATGAGAAAATTGAGGCTCAGAGAGAGGTTAAGTAACTTTCCCAAGGTCACACAGCTGGACTTCCAACAGAGACCAGCTGCCTACTGTATTTTCAAGGTGAGGAAAATACCAAACAATGGAACCTCAAGACTACTCATTACAACAAGTAAGCTAAGGGTTTTGTTTTGTTTCATTTTGTTTTACCACCTTCATCCCCTGCTTCTAAATCACTCGCTGAAAAAGCAAAGCTAGATGAGGTAAGAAAGGCCACCTTTATACCTTCTGGCCGATTCACAAACAGGTTTGAAAATTAAACCAAATGCCTTTCTTTGTCTGTGACGAAAAATAAGCTCCTCTGTATCTTAGGGCAGAGAATGCTGGGCCTGGCATTTCTTCCACTCTTATCTAAAATACGTTCCAGGAGAACTGACGCCCCTGATAAGCCAAGTTTGGACTTCACCACACCAGCTTAAGAGAAATTACACACATACTCGCAGGACTGAACCAGCAGGAGAATGACACAGAAACCTGAGTTCCTAGGGGTCCAGTCACTGTTGACACTGTTGCCAGGGCCGAGTAAACCCCGCCTGTGTCAGGTGCTCAGCCATGAGTTTTCATCAGAGAAACCAGCCCTACAGGTGTATCCAGGGAGGCAGGTGTACAAGGGCTGCATTCTTCCCTCCTGTGAACAAACGCCAAGATTGTCTGGGGCTGTGCTGGGCTCCCGAGTCCAGATAAACACCCCCCCACACACACAGTAATCTCAACACAGAAACATTTTAGCAGGCTGCCACTCTGTAGCACCGGAAGTAAAAAGGCTTTGAACGCCAAGCACTGAAAGAAAGAGGCAGATAATGTTACAATAACATTTCTCTAGAAAGACAACGCTCCTTAGGTAAAATGTAACTCCAGCAAGATTCTTCAGGGTGGATACAATCAATTAATATTTGTGGCTCTAAAAACCAACTGCTACCTTTAAAAAGATCTCTTGGACTAATTTAAAAGCTTCTTCTTGGCTGTGTGAACTGCCATCCCCTTGCTGAAATGATAGAGTCCCAGTGGTAACTATAATATGAAATAAAATGACTTCATTTCCTCCAGAGAAATATTTTTACCTTGACTCCCACACTCTGGCACTCAAATACATGCACTCCAATAGCAGGGGGCAAAAAGTCAGGCCTCATAGGCCTGGCTCATTCTCAGATTAACAACCTTGGGGGAATAATCCTATAGGAAAATATTTTCAAGATTTGGGGTAATAACATTTTGGGGCCAGATGAAATTTGTTAGAGTTTGCACTTTTGTTTCTAAAAACCTCTGAAGTCATTTGTTTCCCACAGTTTTTCTCAGAAGCTACTTTGTGGGAAAGAAAGCCAGTTCCTAGGCAGCAAGCCAGCTAGAACTGGGTTGTTCTGAAAGCCAGCCAGCCCCCGCCAAGGCTGGGCTAAATGGCCAGCTCTTGCCAAGGTGGTTAATTTTTGACCCAGGTGGAGCTATAGCGACTGACCTGGAAAAACGTTTGTGACAGCCTGTCAGGGAACAAGCGAGATACACAGAGTGGACCAGGCTTCTTGCTTCAAATTACATAGGAGGGGTTACACCAACCTGTGAAATGCTTATCTCTAGATAAGAGTGAAAGATGGAGGGACAGTGGGAACAAGGCAATATTGTGACGAAGGACATAGATTCTGGAACCAGACTGCCGCCCATGCAAATCCCAGCTCTGCTCCTTCTGACCTGAGTAATGCTGAGTCAAGTTAGTTAAACACTCTCTGCCTCAGTTTCCTCCTCTATAAATGAGAGCCCACAACCCACAGGGCTGTTGTGAGGATTAATGAATGGATATATACCAAGTACTTTAGGCGAGTGCAATTCTCACGTGTTACTTCAAATCAGCAGGGTTAGCTTCTCTTTCTTTCCTTCCTTCCTTCTTTCCTTTCCTTTTTTTTTTTTTTTCTTTTTTGGCCAAGCCACACGGCTTGTGGGATCTTAGTTCCCCAACCAGGGATTGAACCCATGCCCCCTGCGGTGGAAGTCTTAACCACTGGACCTCTAGGGAAGTCCCTGGCTTTTCTTTTCTGACTTATTTTCTCTTAAAAAAGAAAGAGATGGGGGAAGTTTAAAAGAAAAAAAAAAAGCATATTAGGGTATATTATACTTTTTTTACTAAGAAAAATAATCTTAATTAATGACAAATGAAATTCCACCAAGTCAAACTCTTGGAGGATACAAGATGAGGGGTTACTCCTCTCCTGCCCTCCTGGCCTGGCTTGCACCTCAATTCTAGCTGATCTTCCCCAGCCAGGCAAATAGAGCAGAGGAAGGCTACGCTCATAGGGAAGAGACCCAATAAACCTCAACTGTCTTGGAAAAATCTCTCCTAAGGCTCAAGGGAGGTAGCACGATAAATCCGGGCGCTCAGGGAAGGGAACACAAACAACCCACATAACTCTCCTCTGCTTTTTCCTCCTTGAGATGTCTCCCAGTTTCCCTCAAAAGAAATATTTACCTTGAGGCTTCTGTTTTTATTTACATCACTTTTTCATTTATGGAAAAATGCTACAGCTGGTTGTCCTTCGAGTATCAGCATGACAATAACTGATCTTTCAAAAATGCCACCCTCGGTCACCATGTGATGGCAGGAAAGGAAAAAACAACCACACGGGACTGCCCATCACAATATTTACCAGGGCTAGAGTGTTTTGTTTGTTTTCGGTGGAGGATGCAGACAGTTGACAAAGGAAAAACAAAACTCCTCTGTGTCAAAACACAAGCTGAAGATGATTTCCTTCTCCGCTGCCCTTGTGTCAACCACACACAAATCCAGAGCTGCCCTGGGCTCAAGGAGTGTTTATGGTCCTGCGGAGCCATAAACACGCCATCCTTCAAAACACCACACAGAGCCACCCAACATCAAACAAACGAGTTCATTCCAGAAAGGATATACTGGGTTTTGACGTCTAACGCACTGGGTGAAATAACTTTGTTTCCCCTAAAAATAGATAAACTAAAACAAATATAGGAGTATTCCAAAGCAGTGTAGCCAGCCACTTCTTCCTGTGACTCACAACGATCTCATAGCTTCTTTTTTATAATGACCGTGGGCCATGGGCCAGGAACGACATGCTCGTTGGTGGATTGACTCATACTCTTCATACCAAAGCTGTGATGAATTTGAAATGATCCCATTTTGCAGATGAGAAGACTGAGGCTCACAGAGGTTAAGTCACAGTGTAGGTTTACATAGTTTGCTTCTAGCTTTTGGACCCTGGTCTGTTAGACTGTGGAGGCTGAACTTTAAAAAGACTGGCCCACGTCCTTCAACCAGGGTTTAAGTGAAATTCATTCAAGGTTTCTGGGCTCCAAACCTCAGCCTCATTTCTTTTCAACAAAACCCCAGATTCCATAATGATCAATTTTAAAAATTTAAAGTAGGCACACTTTTCAATGTCTAAAATGAAAAGATTGGCAATACCAAGCCGGTGAGAATGTTAAACAACAGAAACTCATATACTGCTGGTGGGAATGTTAACTGGGACCACCACCGTGGAATACTGTTTGGAATTATCTACTGGAATTAGATAAATGCATAGTCTATGCCCCAATCCTGCAATTCCACTCCAGGGTTCACCCCAGAGAAATGCAAGTACATTTCATGTGCACCAAAAGTCACAGATGGTCATAATGACAGTAATATTATTCATAATAGTCCCCAACTGCAAGCAACACAAATGTCATCAAAAGTAGAGCACCCAAGGGACTTCCCTGGTGGTCCAGTGGTTAAGAATCCGCCTTCCAATGCAGGGGACTCGGGTTCAATCCCTGGTCCGGGAACTAAGATCCCACATGCCGCGGGGCAATTAAGCTTGCACGGCACAACTACTGACCCCATGCACCACAACTAGAAAGAAGCCTGCGCACCACAACGAAGAGCCCACGTGCCGCAACTAAGACCTGATGCAGCCAAATAAATAAATAAATAAATATTTTTTTAAAAAGTAGAGCACCCGAGTAAACACTGCTATCTCCATACTATAATATCATACAAAAATAAAAATGAATGAACTCTAGCTATCCGCAACACAGACAAACCTATTGTATTCAGTAAAGACCTGCTTCTTGTGGTACCAAAGAGGCACACATATAATCCATCTCAAGAAGAGGCAGACACACACAGTGCCTGGGGTTTGAAAGGATAACTCTCTTACTGCAATGATGAAGTCATTTAGTATTTTAACACACAAGTACCCTAAGCCAGGGTAAAAACTGTGCATTCTCTGCAGCGGCTCCTAAGAGAAGCAAGGTCCAGTCTGCTTTTAAATGTCCTATTCAACATGGCAGCCTTACTTCCAACAGTCCTAGAGAAGACAACAGGGCTCTACATAATATAATATGGCCCATACAACTGAGGTCAACACATTTTAAATGTCCATGGTCCTAGTGAGGAAAAATACTCACTTTGTCCCTTGGCCAGTATAGAAAGAATTCCACTGCTTCTCACCCCTGCCAAAGCACAAATAAGGTTTCAAACTCTCCAGCAGCCCCTGAGGGCATGGTAGCTCCAAAAGATACAGACCCTGGGACTCCAAACTGGCTTGTCTGTCTGGCCCCTTCATTTGGTTAACTCCCTGAAACAGCTCAGACCCACCTCAAGCTCACTGCTTCCAAGCTTTCCCTGACCTCCCCTTCCCTGTGTTAGTCCCTTCTAGACCCTTAGACCCTTCTAGACCCTTAGAACATTGTTCCTTTCCAATCAGTCCCTCACTCAAATCGTCATTATGTCCTTATCTATACAATCATTTGATTCACTGCAAAGAACATCGCTTTTCTGCCCATCTTTGATTCCCTAAGGCAAAATATCTGTGCATAGTGGGTGTTTGATAAAGTCTTAATGAACAAATGAAAAAAAAATCTCTCCTAATACCAACAATAACAACAAAGGCAAATATCTTCCTGTTCTATTCAAACCAACAACTGCAGCCTGGTAAGTTTCAGGAGTGATCTAAAAGTCAGAAGGGTTTTTAGATAAAGTTCATGTTCCTTTCTGCCTAGATTCCCCATGTGGAAAAGCTCCCAGAAAGGCTTGCCGAGATAAGGAGAAAGTGATGTCTAGACGATTCTGCTTTAGCCTTCTGCTGGGAAAACCTCCAGCTATTTCACTGAACCTCGTATAACCAAGTCATAGTTCACATTTCACAGATTCCTCCCGAGGGTTTTGACATCTTTGGAGAAGAGAGCTGGGGGATGGGTGGGCAGACATCTGTCTTTAGAGTGGTTTCTAACAAACCCATAAGTACAAACAATTCTAAGAAGGCTACCATGTCACTGGTCCCTGTGGTTGCCAAACAAAAAAGGAGGTCTGTCCTATGGAATGACTCCAAAAGAGTGAAAAAGTGCTTAATCATGACTTAATTACAATATTTTATGCTGAAATCACAGAGGAGAAAATCACAGAGGAGAAAAATCTCCCAGGTTTCAAGCTGGAATTGTGGATCTTATTGTCCATACAAATATACACAAGATTGCCCTGGAACAGAACTATACAGGGAAGTGGGTTCTTGGTACCCTTCACCCATTTCAATTCTCCCACTTCTCCCCTAAAATTTCCCCACCTTAGTTTGCATATAACTTCCCTATCGTTTCTTCTATGTGGCCACAAGGAAAAAAATTCTGAGAAATGTGTTTCTAGTTACATGCATTCCTTCCTTGTCTATTAATAACCCTTAACTCTTACTGACTTTCTGTACCTTGTCTCTAAGCTATAAGCTCTTGGTGGGCAGGGACTCATCTGTCTTTTCCATGTTCTAGGCAGCACATGGCAGGCATGCAAATGCTGATAGGCTAGATGGATGAATTAGGTTCCTTTTCTGCTGTGAAATAACATGAAATGCCAGAATAACCTTTTGAACTTCCAGGACACCAAGCTTCTAGGGACAAAGAGGGATAAGATTATTGCTGTTTGCCATCTGGTATACCCCTGCCTCATGCTGTTTCCATGTGCTGAGATATATCAGAAGGAGGACAGACAGGAAACTACTCTAGATCAAGTCAAAAACTTATTCAACACACATCTATAGAAACAAAAGTCACCTTGATCTTGGTGAGCTTACGCAGCATCCACTTCTCCTTACCTCTTTGAATTCATTCAGTAACTCAGCCCATTCCTTCCTGGGTGGTAGCTGCTATCATCATTTTCAGCTCAAATTCCTTAAGCAACACTGAACATGTGTAAATGAACTGCACACTGTCAGCACTGAATAAATTACTAGGGTCTTGAAGATTCCTTATGTAAATTAAGAAAAAATATAAAACCAAAAAAATCCATTGAAAAATAACGTGCATACTGCATGGCTGACTTTAACAGTAGAAATACCTTTGTATGTGTGCTATGCTGGGAATCTTGGGAAACAATATTAAAATGGAGCCCTTTGGGAGATACCAATGAGATCAGGAAGGTCTGGTACCTAGATCGTGCCTCAAAAGGCACTTTATGAAGAACAGGTATCCTGGTTTTCAATACAGTCAGGAGCTGAACAGATTATACAGAACTACATCCGTTCGTGTCATTTAACATGTTTCAAAAAACAAGCTTTCCAGTAAAGACAGACTCCATTCCTCTTCCCCCTGACCTTCCTGTCAGACTTGCCTTAATGAAGTTTCTGCCTGATGAACGTCATGAATGTTCCATTGTGCTGAGAAGAAAGAAGCTCATGACAAGTTGCTTGGTTTGAGCTAAGCGCTTGGGAGCCACCTGAGCAAATCAGCTAAGTTCTTTGGAAAAGGTTATTTCTCCAGTTGGGACAGTTTCCATGATTAGACTTGGCATAATATTCAACAACAGGATCTTTTTCTTCTACTATCTTTCTCATAATCAGTAGTATCAGGATAAGAAGGAATCATACTTGGCTTGTTTTTTCTCATAGACACTCCTCAACTATATTGCTCAAGCGTATTCAGGTTTTTCCAGGAGTTATACACACGCGCATGCGTGCACACACACAGAACAAATGTACTTTCCAACTCAGTTGTTTGAGAAGATGGACTTTGTTACATCAAAATAGTGATTAAAAAGTCATGACACAATGGGCAAAGAGAAATTAAGCTTCCTCTCATAAGCAGGCAAAACAAGGGAAAAGAACATTAAAAGAATATCCATTTTTTTCAAATACTGTGTATAAAATAATGAAGTCATTTGTTCCAAGAGTTCTGTTATTGAACAATGACACCCCAATGTAGAATGTGTAGCTCATAACTTCTCCATAAGAGATATTTTCTAATTTTTAGAAGAGCCCTATACCCGTTTACAGACACTAATTTATTTAAATTTCAAAATAATCTTAAATGAGAAGGAAAAAAATTCTGTGAGGGCAGAGAGCTTTGCCTGCTTTTTCACTCATTTATCTTAAGATCTGGCACTGTGCCAGGCACACAGTAGGTATATAATAAAGTCTGTTAACTGAAGGTCATATGTTAGACAAATGCAGCTCATGACTCTCAAGCAACTTGTCTGAGACCACAAGACTATTAAGTGGCTAAACCAGGCTCCCAAGAAAAGGTGGTGGCATTTCTGAGTCCCGACAGGACTGTGGGTCTGGTCCTTCTAACACCACTTTTAAGATCACAACACTTCTCTGCAAGGCAACTATGAGACACCATCCTGCAGACTGAGAAACAACACAGTTTTAACCCAGTAACGCAGTAACTGCCCTACCCACGGCTTTCACTGTCCTTTCACTGTCTCTTTCACAGTGTACCTCAGCCCCCAACAATTACCTTAGAGTCACAGCTCCATGGGGAACTGAAGACGACCAGGACTCAGGAGAAGCCAAACCACAGGCCTGTGGATACCATGGCCCCTGCTGGAGGAAGTCACTTCCGTACTGATATCAAAATCAGTCCCAAGGAGAAGGGAAAAGGAAAGGGTAGAGGTGGCTCATCTGAAATCACCCTGACATTCCAAATGGGCCCCATATGCCTGTCAGCAAGTGACTCAAAGGGAGAGAAGAACTCGTCACAGAGCAGGCGCATGAGTCACTGGCTCCCCGTTTACCAAGAGATGCAAAGAAAAGGAGTTTCCCTTTATGCACCTAAAAATCTCCCAATCTCTCCCAATCAATCTGTCAATCAATCGATCATTCAATCAATCTCTTTTTCATTTGCTCCCATTCGCAAGGGTCCATGAATTGGAACAAGCTCTTACCAGTGAGCATCTGCTTCTCTTTCCGAGGTTAGATCTTGCCCTTACCTTCCCTCCTTTCCAAACTTCAGGTGATTTAGCACTAACCCAGCTCAGACAGATTTTGTGAGCAGCTGCACACCTTTACCTTCCTAAACAGAATCGCTAAGAATCATGCCAATCCTCAGGCTTATCCTCGATTCACTTGCAGGGCACTCTCTGAGGATGCCCCTTTTTGATGGTCTTCTGCCTTATGAAGTCACCCCAAGACTAACAGACATACAGTACCCATTTCCTGGTGTCCAGACACATAAGAAACTCAAAGGGTTTCAAGGAGAAGTTAAAAAATCAGCCTCCAACTCACCTACTCTAGGTGCCAAAGATACCAAGGGCTGTCTCATGAAAATATGCATGCTTGCCCAACGCCCCAAGGCATAATTATAATTAGTCTTGCTCTGAAACCTTTCAGAGGCCAAAACCTACTGCATATACTTTCTTAGCCAAGAAACAGATGTAGGGTATAAAGGATTTTCTACTGAGCATCTTCAAGACAGATGCAACTTTCTGATAACTATCCCCTCTGCCCAGAGCATCTACTGTCAAAGGAGACAAGACAGACAACCCTGAGGATCAGTTAGTGTTTTTTTAAATGCCATCATTGGGCTTCCCTGGTGGAGCAGTGGTTAGGAATCCGCCTGCCAATGCAAGGGACACGGGTTCGAGCCCTGACACAGGGAGATCCCACATGCCACGGAACAACTAAGTCCGTGCACCGCTCAGAACTAATGAGCCTGCGCTCTAGAGCCCGCGAGCCACAACTACTGAGCCCGCGTGCCACAACTACTGAAGCCGCACGCCTAGAGCCCGTGCTCCACAACAGGACAAGCCACCGCAATGAGAAGCCCGCGCACCGCAACGCAGAGTAGCCCCCACTCGCCACAACTAGAGAAAGTCCGCGTGCAGCAATGAAGACCCAACGCAGCCAAAACTAAATTAATTAATTAATTTTTAAAATGCCATCATTTGCATACCCATTCTCACGACTTTTGCCACAACTGAGTACCATTTTACTATCCCATCTTAGCTTCAAAAAACAAAAGCTTCTTTTTATGTAATTAAATGTATTTTAAGTGGAAATTTTATATTACTTCTATAAGCAAACATATAGAATCAGTTGCCATAAAAATAAATAACTCCAGGGGCTTCCCTGGTGGCACAGTGGTTGAGAGTCTGCCTGCCAATGCAGGGGACACGGGTTCGTGCCCTGGTCTGGGAAGATCCCACATGCCGCGGAGCAACTAGGCCCGTGAGCCACAATTACTGAGCCTGCGCGTCTGGAGCCTGTGCTCCGCAACAAGAGAGGCCGCGATAGTGAGAGGCCCCCGCACAGCGATGAAGAGTGGCCCCCACTTGAGGAAGCCCTCGCACAGAAACGAAGACCCAACACAGCCATAAATAAATAAATAAATAAATAAATAAATAAATAAATAAATAAATAATTCCAAAACTGAAAAAATAAATAAATAAATAAATAACTCCAAAAGCAAATACAAACAAGGCAAAATGATGGCATTCAAAACCATGGCCTCTCAATTAGAAAGGGAGATTAGCAAATGTTAAAGGGTATTAAAGACATATTAGCACCTAGAATTAAGGGGAAAGGGGGAAAGGATTGAATCTGAATGGAGGCAGGAACTCCAGTAAGAAGACAAAAGCCGAGGCTTTATTTCAATCTCCTCTTTACTGCCTAAGATATGCGCATAACACAGCTTACTGCAGACTTCCTTTCCAAGACAGAGATGCTATCAAGGCCACGACTTTCACCCTCAAGTGACCAACTAGGGCAAAGCTTCTCCTCCAAGCATCCAGGTCTGTTAGAAAGTCAACTGTCACATTTATTTCTATGTGCTGCCCTTCTCTCCACAAAAGATTTTGGACAGCAAATTGGAGCTATGCCTAGCACGTCAGAAGTTAAACAGTTGACAAATGATGGCATGCCAAAACACCCCAAGGTAATTCCTACCCAGCGAGCTCAGCCAGCACACCAGACAGCAGGAGGACCCAGAACTGGACATGCTAATGGGAAGGAAAGAATTTTAACAAGACACACCAAAAAATGGCAAGTTCTTTCTTCTACAAGACTGACCTTCCACAGCTCAAGGTCACACCAAAGCGGTAAAACTTTGGGTGCTTGTACCTGCTTCCCGGAGTTCAGAGGAAGGTTTTTTTCCCCAACCATAGATATCTCTGCCACCTTATACAATCCAGCAATTTCTCCATCTCACGATTTAAAAAGAAAGGGCAAAGCCTAGAGATTATGACCGTTGGAGTAGGATAGATTTGTGATTAAATCCCGTTCCTGCCATTTACTGGCCTCAGCTTGCTCATCCGCAATTGGGATAATCTGTTTAAGATTACTGTGAGGATCAAATGAGGCAATGTACATACAATGTCTGGCCCAGTACCAGACACACAGTTGCTCCTCCCTAAAATCCAGGAAATCTATTAGTTTTTTTTTAATCCAGAAAATTAAAATTAATTTAGCACTTTATGGCATGTATTAAATGACTAATATATTGTATCCTCTGTTCCAAATGCTGGACATGTACTGATTCAGTTAATCTCACAAACCCCCTGAAGTAGACACTATTATTATTTCCATTTTGCAGATGAGAACACTGAGGCAACAAAGAGGTTTAGTGACCTGCCCAAGATCACAGGGTTCAAACAGCAGAGCCAGGATTCAAACTCAGGCTCCACAGCTCACCCTCCAAACCACCCTCGTGCCATGATGCCTCTGAAATGCCAGAGATATCACTAAAAGAGCCCCAAATGACGAATGGGGAGATAGCTATGCAATAAAACAAGTATAGTAAAATGTTTATAGCAGAATCTATTAGCAGACATATGAGTGTTCGCTATAAAATTCTTACAACTTTGCTGTATGTTTAAAACTTTTCACAATAAAATATTGGAAGGAGAGCAAGGGAAAGCCCAGTATGCTGTTTCCTGCTCAAAAATGGAAGAACACTGAAAAGAGGATTTGCCAATAATGTCATGGTGAAAGGATTTTTTTTTTAAGTGTCCCTGTTCAATTCCATAGGCCAAAGAATCAAGTTACAGGTAACCCCAAATGGGGTGGAAGGCTGAGAAAGACAGGAGCTGGGGGGATGGAAACCTTGGTCCTCTGCCAGCTTAGCTGGAGAAACCATCTCCCCACTGAAAGCGTTAATGGAGATGCCAGGCCAAAGCAGTCATCTGGAAATCATTTCTTGACACTGTACATGCAAACATACACGGTTTTTTCTGAAATGGCAAAGAATGCAGTGGTCCAACCATGCCTATCTTTAAGTACTGGCAAGCACCCAAGACAAGTGAACAGATTTTGACTTTTTGGGTGCTAGAGATGAGTACCAGCTCTTAAAAGCTTCCCAAGAGAACGAACAGCAGAAAGAGTGAGGAAAGGGATGTCACCCAGATGAGGCTGAGCCAGCAAATAAAGGGGAAGGTGGGGGGGGGGGGGGCAGCAGCACTGCCTACCCCAGCGAGGGAGGAAATTTGAGCAGTGCTCACAAAAGGGAACAGGTTTGCGCCTTTCAAGAAAGCTCCTGTGAGATAAACCCTTCAACTGAAGGCCTCCCAACTTCTAGACTGTGTCCGGGGGCAGGAAGGGGGTTTGGAGAGAGAAATGAGGCGGAAAAGATTGTAAGGAAATAGGAGAATGAAATTTTAGGCATGTCCATAAACAGTAGGTCAAGGTACATCTTAAAAATGGTGCGTCTTTTTAAAAGGGGATTTTGGCAATATGTCATAGAAACATAAAATGTACCTACCTTTTGAACCAGAAAGTCCACTACTGGCATTTTATTTTATAAATACAATTGTATATGCATAAAGATCAAGATACAAAAATATATTACTCATTGCAGCATTATTTGTAAAAACAAAAGGTTGGAAAGGCCTGTAATGCGCATCAGCAGGGGACTGGTTCAGTGAATTATGTATGGAACACTGACACGAAGGCGAACTCCAAGTCATTGAAAAGAATGAAGCCAATCTCAGTACTGATGGAAAAACAGCTCCAAGGAAGAGTTGTAAATATTAACTGAAAAAAATAAGGAACAGAGCCTGACACATACAGACCATCCAAAAATACACAAAGTGTGTGTGTGTGTGTGTGTGTGTGTGTGTAGCACACATACATAAATACATACTCTCGTTTCTATCTATATTTTTTCTATTTATTCTTATTAAAGGAGGGAAGAGGAGAAAGAATATCCTTATATAGTATAAACAATTTCTAGAACAAGAAACCATCAAGGGTAGTTAGACCTGGGAGAAAACTGGAGAAGACAGAGGTCAGAGACCATTCACTCTATATACCTTTTTGTACTGTTTGAATTTTTTACTCCACATCTGCATTCCTCTTTCACTATAAATAAAAGTAAATACATATGCAGATATTCTAAATCAGACCCTTAAAAGGCTCTTTTATATAGGCTCACAATATCTTTACTGTTTTTGTTTGTGAATTTGTACTAAATTATTTTCCCTAGGGGCTGTGACAATTAGGGGCATATCCTAAAATACTTTAAATTTGTATGACTTTAGTCACTTTCATTTGCATTAACTGTTCATTTTTTTTATGGTTTGAAACCTTGTGACTTTGGTTTTGTGTAATCTTTTTTTTTTTAAGTGAAGTTGGGTTGATTTATAATGTTGTATTAATTTCTGCTGTACAGCAAAGGGATAAATGGAAAAGAATACAAAAAAGAACGTTTGTATATGTACAATTAACTGCTCTTGATTAAAATCTCCAGCACAAAAACGTGTCCCTCCCATGGACATTCTGTCAAGGATTTCTTCAGTGACAAAATCAAAGTCTTGGGCTGTGGATTTTGGGAAATCGTGTTCATTCATACCATTTCCAAGTGATTAAAACTCAAGTCTTCTTTAAAAAAAATCAGAGGTCCCCCTTTAAGTACATACAGGTCTTTCAGTCCATACAGGTGACAGTCCATTTGGAATGTAGTTAAAACGTCTCCATGAGCTTACTGCGCTGAATGCCTACTCTGTGTAGACATTTCATAGGACGGCCTTAAGTGTAATACCCAATTTACACAGGGTGGAACTAAAACAAGGAAGGAACATGTAGCAAAAGGCTAAGAACTCAACTCAAAATAATTCACGTGAAAGAGGAAAGGTTTCCAATACTGAGGTCCTTCACAGAACCCCAATGAGGGACAGAGGCCGGTCTCAGGTACAAGGAAGCTGGAGGCTGGACCCCCAGTCAGGAGTCCCCAACTCTGTGGCTGCATTCTCTCTCGCTGACACCAGCTTCTTCTACGTGCCGGGAAACATGGCTCTCAGATCCTGGTTCTTATCTGTAAACAATTCACCAGGAGCAGGAACACATCTCTACTTTGGAATTATTAGCATTTGGGGCCACCGTTTTGTTGTGCCGGGACTGCCCTGCTCAATGTAGGAGGTTTACCAGCATCCCTGGCCGCCTCCACCCTCTAGATGAGATGCCAATAGCACCTCCCTCTCCCTGCAGCTGTGACAATCAAAACTGTTTCCAGACACTGCCAAATGCCTCCTCGGGGTAAAATTATTACTGACCTAGAGAAATCTGAATTCCTTGTTCACTTTACCTTCCAAAGTGCTGAGGAAGGGCTCCGATTGGCTCGCTTATGGCTCAGACCTGGACAAATAAATTATGGCCATCTTGCACTCACAAGGTGACCTTGACAGGCTTGTGATTTAAGAAGAAAATTTTCAGAAGGAGAGAGCTGTTGCTCCACAACTACTATATGGCTTCCCCTAAACCCCCTATGTTGGTTCTGTCCAGTAGAACTTTCTGCCACGATAGCCATGTTTTATATCTGCACCATTCAATACAGTAATCACCAGCCACATGTGTCTATTAATCATTTGAAATGCAGCTACTGCAAATGAAGAAGTACATTTTAAAATTTCGTTTCAAGAATTCCCTGGTGGTCCACTGCTTAGGACTCTGCACTCTCATTACCGAGGGCCTGGGTTTGATCCCTGGTCAGGGAACTAAGATCCCACAAGCCACAAGGCACGGCCAATAAATAAATAAATAAATAAATAAATAAATAAATAAATTTTGTTTCGCTCTGATTTGTACTTAAGTAGCCACATGTCACTACTGGCTACCAAACAGGAAAGCACAACTCTATGTATTGAGAAATTTCAGGGTCATTTAGGAAAGCTGCTGGCACATACTAGGTGCTTACTAAGTATTCGTTGAATTAATGAATAAATGAATGGACAAGATTGAACACAGCGTCTGGAGTGAAAAGGATTATTAGGCAAAGTCAGATGACTCCAGCCATAGAGAAAATGGAAAATCAGTGACAAGGAATCAGGAAAATGGAAGTAACCCAAGTGTCCACTGAAATATGACTGGATAAACAAAATATGGTGTATGTATACTATTCAGCCCTAAAAAGAAAGGAAAATTAGACACATGCTACAACATGGACTAATCTTGAACACATTATGCTAAGTAAAATAAGCCAGTCACAAAATAATAAATATTATATGATTCTACTTTTATGAGATTCCTAGAATAGTCAAATTTATAAAGACATAATGTAGAAGGGAAGTTGCCAGGGGCTGGGAGGGAGAAAAAATGGGGTGTTTGTGTTTAATGGGTACAGACTTTCAGCTGGGGAAGATGAAAAGTTCTGGGGATGAATGATGGTAATGGTTGCACAACAATGTGAATGTAGTTAATGCCACAGAAAGAACTATTAGATTTTTGTATATTTTACCACAAAAGAAAGAGAAGGAGGGAGGATGGACGGATGGATGGATGGACAGATGGACCTACAAAGCTTAATACAGTATGGTGGACTGAAGCATGCCTCATGATTCTTCATGCTGCCTCTGTATTAAAATTATACACCTATGCCCTTTGCCATGTAAGTCTGTAGTTTTCTCTAATATGGATGGAGTATATTTCCCTTGCACCACTAATGTCGAGTTTAACCATGCAATCTGCTTTGGCCAATGGAATGTTCCCAGGATGACATGACACACACAGAGGCTTCCAATGTGCTTTGGCAGTCTGGCTTGCCTTCTCACACTCTGGTGATACACCATGAGAAGAAAATGCCACAGTACCTGCTTGTGAGAGAAGAAAGAGGAAATAAATAGAACAGACCCAAACTCAACTCCATACTCTGGAGTCGAGACCAGACAACCCACAGCCTGACATAAAGCCACTTCACCAACCTGTAACTGAGAGAAAGACATGCTGTTGTTGTAGGCTATGAGGTGTGGGGGCAGTTTGTTACACAGCATGTTTATAGCAAGAGCTACCTGATACAATGGGTTTCAATGGTCATGGCTTTGCCACCAAGAGAATCATCATAGAGTTAATGAGTACTTGCCACAAGGGTGCTTAGGAGGAGTTGGATTCCAGAATTATACATATATCTGTTCTTTTAAATATAATGCCCTGAACTATAAACTTTTATGAATTAAAATTTAGGAGGCCCACCAGGCCTCAGAGCCTTGAAGAAGGTGAGTCCAATGTAGAATTGTGCTTCATTCCTTAAGGCCCTGTGGCTTATGGTATTAAGTGGTGATAAACCTGAAGAAAACGAATTCTGGCACCTCTCATGAGGCACTATCATCCGAGAAGACCATCTGATTCAAAAAGGATCCGATTTGAAATGCTCCCTGAAGCGCTTCAAGCCTCACTCAGCATTCTCCTTTTAAAATTTCTCCTTTCAGCAGTCCCTGGCAGTCACTCCAAGCTGGCAGCCAACAGACTCTACAATCTGAGACCCCTCTCCCACAGAGGAAATAAAATTCGCATCCAAGTCAAGCACGTGTTTTGACGCAAGTCAAAGAAAGCAAACCATGAACAATCAGAGGGCTCACAGGAGCCCTGTCATCATGCACAAAGATCAGTGAAGCCAACTCCAAAACACTATCACTTCCACAACACAGATGCCTTCCTGCATCTTGCTGGGAGGAAGTTTCCCGGTTTCTTCCTGATGTGCTTCTCTGGGCTTTCAAGAGCTCCACATCCTACCCCAGCCTCCCTTCACCTCTGCACCAAGTGAGCGAAGGAGGAGGAATGGTTTGGATTATTTTTCTTCCCAAGGGGCAAATGTCTTAGGCTGCTAGGCCCCAAGCCCACCCTTGGGCACATTCAATAATCATGCTGATAGACTTCCGTGATGGCGTAGTGGTTAGGAATCCGCCTGCCAATGCAGGGGACACGGGTTCGAGCCCTGGTCCGGGAAGATCCCACATGCCGCGGAGCAACTAAGCCTGTGCGCCACGACTACTGAGGCTGCACTCTAGAGCCCGCAAGCCACAACTACTGAGCCCGCATGCCACAGCTACTGAAGCCTGCGCCTAGAGCCCGTGTTCCACAACAAGAGAAGCCACTGCAGTGAGAAGCCCACGCCACGCAACGAAGAGTAGCCCCCGCTCGCCACAACTAGAGAAAGCCCACGCACAGCAACAAAGACCCAACACAGCCAAATAATAAATTAATTATTTTTTAAAATAGATAAATAAATAATCATGCTGCACCGAGCAAGAAGGAGCAGAAGAAAAATCCAAGGGCGAATGGAAAAAGATTCTATCCAGGGGATGAGAGGAACAGCACCTGGGAAAAGACTGATTTCTAGGGCACAAGAGAGAAGGTATTAAATCAAGGCTTTCTCAAGCACACCCCTCCATCTGTGCAGCCTTCTAGCCGGTCCCAAATCCTGCCACATCACATAGCAAAGCAGTACCCATTTCTCATTTGGAAAACTGACAGAGACATAAGATAGCAGGTAGGAGAAAAACACACTAGCAGCAGTGAAAAAAGTAGAAAGGAGAAAACCATTAAAAGAGGGATTTGTGGGCTTCCCTGGTGGCGCAGTGGTTGAGAATCTGCCTGCTAATGCAGGGGACACGGGTTCGAGCCCTGGTCTGGGAAGATCCCACGTGCCGCGGAGCAACTGGGCCCGTGAGCCACAACTACTGAGCCTGCGCGTCTGGAGCCTGTGCTCCGCAACAAGAGAGGCCACGATAGTGAGAGGCCCGCGCATCGCGATGAAGAGTGGCCCCCGCTTGCCACAACTGGAGAAAGCCCTCGCACAGAAACGAAGACCCAACACAGCCAAAAATAAATAAATAAATTAATTAATTAATTATAAAAAAAAAAAAAAGAGGGATTTGTGAGAGAAAGTCATTGTTTTAAATTGAAAATGTTAGGTAATGTAAAAAGGAGCATAGACTATAAATACTTTAGAAAGAGGTTCATCACAAGATGAAATTTCGCTGGCAATTCTATTTTTATTTTGGGGGGGTTTTTACTTTTGGGGGGTCTTCGCTGTCAATTTTAAACATTTCCTGATGCAGTAACATTCCATTGCCCTATGGGTATTGCCATATGCATATGTTTCTTCTTTTATTTAAATTGTAAATGAACTAAAGATGTTTCTTTTAACTTAGTTTCTATTATGTAACCTCCTGGGTAGTCAGCACCATCTGACCTTCACTTGGCTGGAACCATTTCCTTCCTTAATTTTTATTTGAAGTTTCTATCCAGCCTATAATCTCGTGTATTCTTGCTAAAATCATGATGATGCCTCCGAAGCCTGCTAATGATAAGGATGACGATGAAGAGGGGGAGAAAGGGAAAAAAAGCAAGAAGAGTGACCCTATATTCAACTATTAACAGTCAACATTTATTAAGCACATATATGCATTTACTCAGTCCTCAAAACAACATAAAAGTATGCTAATATTATTCTAATTTTACATATGGGAAAATATACTCAAAAATGCTTAGGCATCTTCCGGAGGTCATACACCTGGTAGAGTGGTGCTTGGATTAAAGCCAGGGCCAATTAATTCAAGTCCTGATCTCTGAAGGACTTCCCTAGTGCACTGCCCTCCAGGTGGGTGACAGACACAGCTTTCTGAAGACAAAAGGTAAGGGGGCTTGTTCTCTTCCAGGAGACATTAGTCGACTCATCTCAGCCCCCTCTCTTCACAGTGATCAAAATTTAATGAGATAAAGTTTTCCTGAAACCTCTAATCTGGTATGTTCTCTCTCTTTTTTTTTTTTTCTTCCCAACTTCAGCACCTTTACGAAGGAAGTACCAAAGAGTTCCTCTGGGTTGCACAGGATTTGATAAGAAACCTCCATTTAAAGTTATGACTACTGCAGCCCCCATGATATTCTGATACAAGTTTGGCCAAATCATGCTTTAAGGGGTCTGTTTACACATAGCAAACAGGACAACTGAGAGTATCTGGATAAAACTATAAACTCCTGAAACATGCAGCATGGCATTGTGTATCAGTTCACAAGCATATACATCTATGTATAGCAGGGTAGCTAAGATCTTGAGACCTGGGTTTGAAAGTCACCTCCTTACTTACTTTTTGGACTTTGTGCTAATTAACTGTTCTAAATCTTAGTTTCATTAACCATAAAATAGGGATAATAATTATAATACCTTGTGAGGATTAATAGAAGTTATGTACATAAATTACTTAGCATGGAATCTGGCATAGAGAAAGCACTCCAATCAATATTAGTATTTACTATTATGTATTAATTTGGCTCAAATCAGATTTTCTTCCTGAAATTCCTTAGTAACTTTTCATTTTTGGAACAATTCATATAATCAGGGGAAATTATAATCAAGTAATATCAAGAATTCAATTAAAGCATTATATACAACTTATAAATACTGATGCCATATATTTTGCATTAATTTCATCTAAAATTCATTTTTATAATATAAACCAAATATTATTTAAATTAATGTTTATTGTTATCTGTTTTGAAGTAGCATAAAGAACATAAAAAAGGAAAGACAGAGAAAAACAAGAATTTTCTTTAAATATTTATTCACTTTTCAAAGTCTAATTTAACCCTAATATAGTGAAAAGGTAGAATTCAAGTATGGCTTTAATGGGGAAAACTAGATATTTTGCTCCTTGAGAACACGGATTGTGGCATTCATTTTAGCTTTTAATCACCGAGCACAGTTCCCAGGACAGAGTAAGTCCTCAAATATTTTTGAAAGCATGGAGAGTGGGATGGATGGATGAATGGATGGGTAGATGGGTAGATGGTGGGTGGATAAATTAACCCATCTTATATTATCAGACTGTATTTGTTATCTATTGCTGTGTAACAAATTACCCCAAACATATTAGCTTCAAACAACAAACCTTTATTATCTCACAGTTTCTGTGGGTCAGGAAACCAGCAATGGCTTAGCTGGGTGTTCTGTGTCAGGATCTCTCACACCCTTGTAGTCAAAGCATTAGTGGGACTGCAGTCATCTGCAGCTTGACTAGGTCTGGAGATAATCTTCCAAGCGCACTCATATGGCTGTTTTCATGTTCCTCACCACATGGGCCTCTCCATAGGGCTGCTCACAACGTGGATTTCCCCAGAGTGAGGGATCCAAGAGAGAGGGAAAGAGAAAGAATGCTCAGGAAAGAAAGCAGACTTTTATAAAGACATACCATCACTTCTGCTAGTGGTCACACAGACCAGTCCTGCACAAGGGTGTGAATACCAGGAATCATTGGGGGACATCTTGGAGGCTATAAAGTTTGAGATCATCAAATCTTCTAAATCCTGGAGCCAAGCTCAGACATTGACAAATTAACACAGCATCAGAGGCAGATTTATTTTTGCACAGTTTCAAAAGCTTATACAAATCATTCACGTTGAGTTGCAAAGATAAAAAAGGAAATATCTATAAAGAAGAAAAAGTAACTATCTATGGTAAATGTCAACTTTGATTTTCTTCCTGATCCAAAAACGACTGAAATGCTCCTACTGTCTAACCTCTAACTCATGGCAATAGTGGTTTTCACTCTAAAAATTCAGAACTTAACTCAGCAAACACATCAGTGCCAAGAAGGCAAATTGCCAAAATCATATCCCGCTCTTTCTGGAGCACAGGTTAGATCTAAATGAAAAAACAGTTTAGACCACAAAATAGGCTGGTGTTTCTAGCCCTTGTATAAACACATTACATTTTATGTAAGGCATAAAATAGAAGGAAACACTTTTCTAGAATGCCTTATTACCCAAGTGTGAATTGGAAGATGGCTTTTACATCACCAAAAGCTTTGCACCAGTTTCCCTCTATTTCTTTGTCTGGAATCAAATGTCACTCAGACTTGAACTAAAATTAAGTCATAACTGACAGATGTTGACCCTTGTTTTTGAGCTCTTCCGTGACTGGATCAAGCCCCTGAGTATCCTTATACGGCACATTCTTCCTCTTTTTAAATGCTTCCAGAGGATGGTGGCAGTGGCCAGCATATATTAATACAAAGCACTTTAAATTTTTTTTTTTTTTAATGTGGAATTAAGGAGAAACAAATGCCAGGCTGCACTCAGTCGCCGCTGAATGATGGAGAGGGTCCCTCTCCCAAAGGGCAGTCTTTATGGCTGCTTCCCATCCTGGTACCTACAAAATTGCCCTTTGCAAATGTTTCATCAAAGTTCTACTCCAAGTGCTGAAAAAGCCAGAAGCATTTGGTAACCTCAAGTGTGTTTCTTTCTGTGAGTTATCACCCCTTGCTGCCCCTCCCTAGCCAGCCTGTATGTGACACTAGATGATATTATAAAAGCTGCTGAGTCGTAAGATATTCTCAAGTAAAGCAAATCATCGCCAACACCTTCAAATGGTGGAAATTATTGTACATGACTATTTTTTAAACAAAGTGAGGTGGGAGTGTTAAAATACAGGCCATGCAAAATTTATTTATAAGACTTTTCTCAGGTTTCTCAGAGAGAGAAAGACAAATATCATATGATGCCACTTACATGTGGAACTGAAAAAAAATGATACAAATGAACTTATTTACAAAACAGAAACAGACTCACAGACATAGAAAACAAACATGGGAACCAAAGGAGAAAGGGGACGGGGCTATAAATGGGGAGTTTGGGATTAACAGATACACACCACTATATATAAAATAGATAAACAAGATCGTACTGTATAGCACAGGGAATTATATTCAATATCTTGTAATAACCCATAATGGAAAGAATCTGAAAAAGTTATACACATACTATTATATTGTATTGTATTGTACTGTATTATATGTATAACTGAATCACTTAGCTGTACACCTGAAACACCACATTGTAAATCAATTATACACTTCAATTTAAAAATATATATATATATATAAAATCCTTTCTCACCATTGAGTCTATTGATGGTAAAACATTTTTGATCATGTTTTAGAGTTAATTACTCTTGCATTTGATTCTGTTCGTCTTTTGAACCAAACTCAGTTACATATAAGAATCAATCAAAACGCACTTACCTTAAAGGACAGGTAAACCAAGAAAAGCATTAGAAGTCGTGATACTAAATTAGTAGAAGCTTATTACCTGCCCTAGTTCAAATTACACACTTTCACACTTGCTTTGTTCAAAAGCAACAACAGGCAGAAGGCATCTTCAAAGAACACCTTCTTTCTCAGCAGCATCTCTTACAGGTATTTTCAAGCAGAAATCGTCTGAATATTTCAAGTTAATAAGAAAAGGAAACCACTCTAGCAGGCAATCATTCAAATTTTAATTTCAGGAAACCAAAATGTCAATTAAAGCACTTAACCTTGGGCTTTTTTAGTGATGCTCAATACCTATTTATAAACGATGGTGGTGTTATGGGGTTTCCTTCCATTTAATTTGTACTTTAAGCACCTCAGTGTTGGAAAGGAGACCAGAGGTCATCATAGAATCTAACCCTGTGGTCTCCTTCCCCACCCGATGGCATGCTTGTAAGGTTGTCAACATCACTGCCAGTGTCATTGTCACCTTCAACCGGCAGGCAACTCCACTTGACTTCATCCTGAGAGCACACTTAAGTACAGGTTCCAGGGTAGCTTTTCCAAAATCAGATCACGTCACTGCTCACTACAACACCCACCTTACAATATCCTTACAATAAAAACCAAGCTCACCTCCACGGTCTACAAAGCTCTACATGAAATGGCCGCTACCTCGTCTTTGAGCCATCGTTCGTTTGTATGCCACTAGAGTCACACTGGTCTTTTAGCTCTTCCTCAGGCTCACTAAGTTCTTTTCTGTCTCAGGGCCTTTGTTGGTGCTTCTCCCTCTGCCCCCAGATCATCAAGAGGCCAACTCCTCAGAATCCGGGTCCTGTCTTAAATATCAACTTCTCAGAGAAGCCATCCCCGACCAGCCAATCTAATATTACGTCTCCCATTATCTCTTATCATTAGCTGTTACTTTTGTCTACATTTATTCATTAACATGCCTATTACCTGTCATATGGGTACACATAAAGCCGCAAGCTGTATAATAAGAGCAGCTGATAAAAAACTAAGGCTGATGTTGTATATAAGACTCACTAGGTGCCAGGCATAATTCTAAGTACCTTAGTTCTCTCAACAACCAGATAAGGCAGCTAATACGTTTATCCTCATCTCACAAATGGGAACACCAAGCACATAGAGGTTAAATAACTTGCCCAGGACACACCATTACTCAGTAGTAAAGCTGGGATTCAAATCCAGAAGCATGTGGCTCTAGAATCCATACTCTTAACCATCACATCCTGTGCCTTACCATCAGAGCAGAGATCTTCTCTGTTCTGCTTACTGCTGGATGCTGGGAAGAAAGGGTTAAATGAAGGGATCTAACTTATCTCCTACCCCAGGTCAATTTCCTTCCCCATCACCCCAAATACTACCAACCTCCACCAGTGGGCTCAGCTTCTTCACTGCCAGGTGTAATCTGAAATCATATAACATGGGTGACACAGCTCTACATTTCTTCAATCACAGAGTAACGATTTTAAGGATACAGAAAGCAACTCTTCCTTCATCCAAAGAGACCAAATATCCACTTTACTCACTCACTTTTTTTTTTTTTTTTTTTTTTAATGAGGATCTTGAATCAGATGCGTATGTTTTGATTGATTGATTGATTGATTGATTTTGGCTGTGTTGGGTCTTCGTCTCTGTGCGAGGGCTTTCTCCAGTTGTGGCAAGCGGGGGCCACTCTTCATCGCGATGCGCGGGCCTCCCACCGCCGCGGCCTCTCTCGCCGCGGAGCACAGGCTCCAGACGCGCAGGCTCAGCAGTTGTGGCTCACGGGCCCAGCCGCTCCGCGGCATGTGGGATCCTCCCAGGCCAGGGCTCGAACCCGCGTCCCCTGCATCAGCAGGCAGACTCTCAACCACTGCGCCACCAGGGAAGCCCCTCACTCACTTTTTTTTAATTCCAGAAAAAGGAGTCAAGTTAGAGAGAACAGCCAGCTTTTTGTTTTGTTCTTTTTATTTGTTTGTTTTGTTTTCTGCCACAGCCAATACACAGAGATCTCAACATCTCTGGAACAATACATAAGAATTCAACATTAAAAGCCCAGTCCAATTTTTTTTTTAGAGTAATTTATCAAACAAGGCACAACCTCAGCCTACAAGCCCTTGCTGCTCCTCCCGCTTCTATGTGGACCATAATATTTCTATCTACAAGAGGTCACATTCCCAAGGCTGGGAAGTAGCCTGCTGCTTAATCAAAATACCATGCAACAAAAACCTTCCTAGAGGTTAAGTTCGGTTTCCTTCAGAAGCAGTTGGCTGAAAGCTCACTGGGACGGTGGTTTCAGCTATTCTTACTCTTCAGGGTTGTGCTATTTTTCCTCAAAGCAATGTAGCCCAGCAACCCCAAAGAACCTTAATTAGCTTCTTTGGGGATGTGCTTGTAAAACTCTTAACTGTTTTCACTTCAGGGAATTGAACGGCAGCATCTCTGTTTTACTACAGCCGTAAAATACCCAGAGAACTATGAGCAAAAATTGATGCCTCTTCTGGAATCTTCTTTCTCTCTCCCTGTTCCTCATTTTGTTTGCAGAACGCAGGCCAGCAGTAGGACCTGGGACCTATACCTCATCTCTCTAAAGAAGAGCTGCATTGATACACTTGATGATATGCGGTCCAAAGGAACTCATTAAGAGTGAATACCTTATGTGATAATAGGACATGCCAATTACTCCAATGTCTGTGGCAGCATCGCTCAGAGGGTTCTAGCACCAGGCTATGTGACCAAGGATACAAAGTGAGTCTCCTTATAAACTACGAGCTCAGCAATATTCCAGGATTCAGCTGCACCTACCCCTGGGTTTAGAGAGTCATCTTGAAAATATGTGCTGATGACTCAAGAAGAACTGGCCTGCAAACTGGGTCAGTACAACGGATCACCATTCCTGAAAGAGCTGCTGAGCCCTTGGCCCTGGGTGAGAGCACCCCTGAATAACAGCCAGGGCTAGATGCAGGTAAGACGACTGAGGATGGGGCGTCCGAGTGCAGGGTCAGATCCTGAACTCATCTTAAATTTTAATATTTTGTCTTTCATAAATTTTTTCATTAATTCTGATTTTTGAACTATTGCATTCACTATTATTTACCTTGGTTATTGAGGTTTTGGCACTCCTTAAATTTCACAGCCAAGGTGAGTGCCTCATCCAAGTCTCTGCCCTGGCAGCCCATCTCTGTGGAGTAACTGCCTACATCTGAAGCTTCACGTGCCAGTTGACTTACTCATCTCTGTTATGTCATCTGATTTAATCCTTAGGGTAACAACCCTAAGAGGTAGGTACTGTTATTATCTCCCATTTTACTCAAAACAGGTTACGTAACTTGCCCAAAGATGCAGGGAGTCCAAGGGCTTCACTCCCAAAGCAGCTGGTGGGAAATTTGTAGCTATACTGATATCCCTTGACAGGTAAGCTTAAAACCCCTTCCTTAATTGCACTGCCTATCTTCACTTAAAAGAAAGGGCGACCGAGGAATACAACATAGTTCCCAATATATCAGCCCAAAAATAGCTTGAAAGAAGACTATTGGACTATCACAAACGAAATACAAGCAATGTAAGACTTCTCCTTAAAAGAATATTTAGACAAACAAGCTTCTCAGGTTCCAATTGATGTTTCAAATATGATTAATGAACCACAGGAGAAAACAATCTCAGTTCCCCAATATGAGCCAAAACCAAACTTTCCGCAACCTTGGTAAGGCATGCACAAGCCTTAGAAAACGAGATTAAGTGCATCAAGGGTGAAAGGAACAGGGATGTGTGCATTTGCACCTGGGGAACATCAAAGCAAGAGCTAATTTTAGGACTGGCTGGCCTGTTCGAATCCCTTTACCTTAATTACATACTTCTAGTAGAGCATAGAGGTTGGCCCTGATTCAGATGCAAGAGACAAATTCAGGTGCACACCCCAACTCATCCATGGATAAAATTCGTATAGGTTGTAAACGTATTTATAGAACCTATTTCTTCAACTGAACCTAAGGATCTCTGCAAATATTAACTCTTCTTCTAAGATAAGCCAATCTTTCTTTAAAGTTAATATGGGTAAAATCTGGGACACATCAAAAAAAATCATGTCATATTATCATGAATAACACACGTTTCATTTCATGTACCAATTCTCATAACTTGAGAATAACTCTGCAAACACAACTACGTTTCGGTGGGAGAAGGTGCCAAGATTGATAGGCTGTGTCTGCCGTGGGCTTGGGGAAACAAGACCTAACCTATTTGCTACCCCAGTCCTAAACCCTTACCCTTGAGTTGGTTATCCAAAAGCCAATGAAGGATAGGGATCTATCAACTAGGGTAGAATTCTGCAGCATTTAATACAATACATCCTTCTTGACTTATGGTTCTAAATTGAGTCATGGTGTAGGTTAAAAATGGACACTAATTTTGTTTTAGTTTTCTATTTCCAGTTCTCTTGGATTTTCTGCAATACCACTAGCCTTTTCACCTGAACTCACAGATGCAAAAAACTTGAGCCAAATTGGGTCTATCCCAAGTCACTGTCTGAAATCAGAGCCCTATTGTTCTGGGACAATATGACATTTCCTCCAAAAAGGTGGTTAGTAAATAAACAATCCAATACTGGAAATGAAGTTTATTTTAGACTCTCAAAGTACCAGGGGAAAAAAGGCAAGGGATTCGTCCTTTACACAGTCTGTTAGTCTTGTACTCACTTCTATAACCTTCAATCTCATCGAACTTTTCAGAATGACACATGTAAAGAATTTTCAGTGAGACCAAGACAGGTAGATAGGCATTTCCAACTTTTCCCAATTGCTTACCACGTACATTTCCAACAAGGAAGAGCCTGGATACCAACTAGCTCCAACTAGCCATTGACAATATCCCTGCATATGACCAAAATGATCAGGCCACCAAATAGGCCACTGTGATCACTTTGGCCCTTCTTAGAAGAGACTGAATTCATGAACAAGGTCCCAGCTTAAATGCTATTTCCTGCAAGTCCTTGACCTGCCACCCTCTACTCAGATGATGTTAAGAACAACCTCTCACATGTTCCTGAAACACTGCAAACTCCATCCAATACTCAGCATGCTTCTAGTTACACGCTCAGGGCCAGAGAATGGCTACTAATTCATCACAGAACTCGAGAGGCTAACAGTCTTACAAAAGGCTCACATACATGTTCAATAAATGAGGAAATGGGGCTGCCATCAGTACCAAAAGTGGATTGCAAGGGCTACTACAAAAAACTGGACTCAGGTAGAACTTCAAGTTGCTCCAAAGCAAAACAAAGGAAAAATCTCCCCTCCTAAAAAAAAAAAAAAAAAAACTCCCCTCCTCTCCACAGCACAACATGAATCTGCGAATAAAATGGTATTATATTTATATATTTAAAAGGGGGAGGGAGATACAAACATGCAGATTGGCCATCACAATTCCATTAAGCATTCCCTTCCCAGTATAAACAGAATTTTTTTTAAATAAATAAATATTAGTTTCAAGAATCCATGAATGCAAAACCACCTCTTTCCATTAATATCTGGCACACTGCCTTTGAAGAAGGCATTCAGTTATTGAATGAACGAGGGAGCAAGTGAATTAAAGGATGATGATGATGATGACCAATAATAAAAACATCAAAAAAAACCAATATTAATGACAATGTACTGAGGACCTCCTGGGCGCCGGGTACTTTATATGCATTAACTCATTCAAACCTCCCACCAATTTATAAACTGTACCTATGGTACTTACCTTCTGGGGCTAGTAACATCACTATTCCCATTTTACAAATCTGGAAAACTAAGACACAGCGAGGTTAAGTAATCTGGCAAAGTCACCAGAAAGTAGCTGCTCCCAACTAATGAATGTTTCCGTCCACTCTAGGAGTGCTGAGGGATGGAATGAGTGAGGGTGTGAGTGAATAATGAGAGGATAATTGAGAGGAAGAGGGGGATATGGAGGGGCAGATAAATGATTTATTTAAAACGCTGGCCACCAAACCCTTCAATTTGGTTTTTTAAAAAACATAATATTTATCTAAAAAGAAAACGTACTTAGAGAAAAGCACTCAAATTTGGAATCATGCTATCTAAATCTCGTTGTCAGTTCCAGTTATCTCATTTTATTCTATTTTTTATTTATTTTTTTGGTCACACCACTCAGCTTGTGGGATCTTAGTTCCCCAACCAGGGACTGACCCTGCACCCTGGGCAGTGAGAGCGTGGAGTCCTCACCACTGGACTGCCAGGGAATTCCCATCAGCTCCAGTTCTTTTAATCCCAATTATGTGAGCAAATTTTAAAAGACAGAAAAGCCCAGAGTTGCCATGCTCGCCAGTTGTTTTAAAGTCACTTCACAGAGACCTCAGAAAACCACACTGTACTTCACATTATTTGGATAAAAGAACTTCGTTTCATTTCACAGCTTCAAAGGGGAACACAAGTAAGCAATGGTCCATAAATCAGGAACTACTGAAGTAGAAAGCAAGATGAGAGAAATAAATAGTAAGTCCACATAATAGAGAAAAGAGAAGCAAATATTTATGTCAGAAAGCAAACAAGTTCTGCTTTATGAGGTAGCCTGGATCTCTCCTCTCCTCTAAGAATCCCTATGCGTTAAAATATCCACACTCCTTGCTGTTAAAAAAAAAATTTTTTTTTTTAATTTTTATAGGCTAGACTGTACCCTCCCAGGGCTATCATGAGAGCTTTTGAGAGCTTTTAGTCCCAGGATCTCTTAGTCACAGAGGGCTTCAAATTCAGCCTTCCAGCATTGTCTCATAGTGAGCTTAGATATACGTGACTATAATCTACTGATTGGAATGAAATTATACCACTGTCACTACAACTTTACACAGGAGCCCCATTACCAGACCACACATCCTCTGAGACATCAGTAATTAATATCTTTTATGAAACCACAATCATCTAATAATGGCAGTCACTCTACATGGCTATTTTGTATGCAGTAAGAGCACTAATTTATTAGGCATAAATATTTAAAATACACCATCATTTCTATAGCTGCGTTTGGCATTTATGCCCTTTATGAACGCATGGTGGAAAGTACCCGAGTGTCTCTCGACCTCTGCCCAGGACTTGGAATGAAGTGTGTTGCCGGTGAGGAGAAAGGTAACAGAACAAGGATCTGCCTTTATTCTGGAAGCTGCACCCTGCGTAGGAAAATCTAGCACAAGACAAGGAGCACACATCCTGCCCAAGTTTAGCCCCAGAGATAAGGAAAGGGTGGGAATTGAACCTCAAGCCAATCTCAGGCTGAAGTGGTCATGGAAACCCTCTCCCTAAGTCAAGAGCTCTTCCCAGAGCCACTAGGAAAGGGCCAGATGCCCAGGGGCCTGGGTCAAGAGGTGCAGGCACTTGTCTTCAGACTAAACCCAGCTGCAGCCAAAACGGCACTTCAAGGAAAATATCCCTCTACTATTTTAAGTTACATAATTAAGATGTTCACTCCTACAAGGTCAGAAGGTGCTGCACTGCAGTGATGTTTAAAGAACTTGAGCTCTGAAGGCAGCTAGAGGCCCCCGCTTACAAGACCTGGGGCAAGTGCTGAGCTGCATGTAAAATACATATATGCCATCTTTTGAGCTCTTAGTATATACAACATCTCATATAATATTTACAAGAAGTCTGTAAGGGGGCTCTGACGATCCCGATTTTACAGAAGATCACTCTGAAGCTCAAAGAGGATAAGCAGTTTGTCCACACTGTCAGATAACTGACAAGAAGGAGAAACCAGGATGAGAACCAGCAGACAGTATAACTCCAAAGATCTACTGCTCTTGATGGCTGCATTTTACCAAATCCGCAAAACGCAAACTGGGGACCATAAGGTTCATTACCTGCTGCGGCAACACTGTCCAATAGCACTTACAGTGACGACCAAAATGTTCGCGAGCTGAGTTATCCAATTACAGGAACCACCAGCCACAATGGATACTGAGCTCTTGAAATGAGGCTAGTGTAACTATGGCATTAAATGTATGATTTTATTTAATTGCTATTCATTTCATTGTAATTATTTAAATGTAAATAGTATAAACACAGGACAGGGTACGCTCTAGAGCACATGGACGATCCGTGGCCTGGTCAGCACTAATAAGTAAACTTCCAAACTTTCAGGCCAATGCCCTTTCCTCAGTATCACACATCAGGACATCTGTGTACAAACCAGTTCTCTGACCTACACCCTACAATTAACCAGTATGAAACTTAGCTACTAATTAGAAATTCTTTGCTAAGTTACAAGGATCCCCACATGTTATCCTTTAATTCTTCACACACCCGGGTACTCTATTCTTACAGTCCATGAAAATGTGGCTCAGAGAGGCTAAGTAATTTGCTCAGTGTCACACAGCTAGTAAGCGGCAGAAGCCAGAATTCAAAACACTTACCTCCTGACTCCAGCTTATTTAAAGCTGGATTTTAACTGCCACCACCATTTACTTCTGTCAAATGAGGATGACGCCTTTCCTGATTACCTCATAGTGTTACAAGGCTAAAATGACAGTGGGGATCTGAAAATGCACTGAAAATAGAAGACAGGTGTAAGTTACTATCTGAATGCTTTTTTTAAAATTTGAAAAACAAAAATCTTCTCAATTTTTTGGAGCTCATTAGTGGGGACTTACGACATTCCAATCAAAAAAGAAACCTACGCCAGTAGGTAATGGAAATATTCGGGAGCCTCTCCAAGTCACTTAAATCTCCACTTGTCCTGAAATTCAAGGTACTAGTTTGTCTGTGAGATCCAATGTTTTTCAGCCTATGGTTCCCAGAAGCCAGGGAGGCCAGCTATTGTCAACTTGAAGGTTAAACCAGGCATAATTCTGTTCTTGACAATGTTAAAAAGTGTCCCTAGTAAAGGAGGAATCCACACAGCACCCCTAAGTCCACTGGGAGATGGTAAGGGTAGATGTTTCCCTTCACCCACACCCCTCCATCTGGGCCATCTTCCAGAGCAAAGCAAGATTTCTACCACCGATGTGGAAACATGCAACTTCCAAGACTCCACCACAAATGAGGGCAAATCCAGAGCTAACACACTGCAGCAAAAGCAAACACAATGAGATACAGTGAAAGGGAATCTAACTTCAAGACACCAAAATCAGACCAGACTGTATATTTTATTTTAGTTGTAATTAGCAGCCACTGTTCATTTCAAGCATTAAGATGAGCCCAGCTGTTCCATTTCGAAGACTGTGAGTAGTCCAAGAGCAAAAATATAGGGTAGCTTCTATAATTATAATTAGCAAGAAGTCTTTTTTAAAATCACCACCACTAATGTGAAATATTTTTCCTCATACTCTTCCTATCCTATTTTTTATCTTCCCCCAGACTTGTTAATTAATAATAGTTATACACCATGATACCCTTAAGACAGTTGATGGCACTTTTTAAAAATGCATTTTCTCATTTGATCCTTACTGAGCTGGGAGACACACATGGTAGTGATGAGTCTCTCCATGTGACCACTGACTTAACCAAAGCTCAAAAAGATGTAGCCATTTGCCTACAATCCCCAAGTTAAAAAGTGGCAGAACTGAGCCTAGAACCCAAGTTTGCTCACTTTCACTCCAGTATCACAAAATTATATACCTAAGATGTTCCCTCTGCAGATACTATTCACAGCACTGTAATTATTTCTGTATAACCAAAAGTCTTTGAAAATCACAGTTTTAAGAAGATTAACATAAAAATAATGTAAAACATGGATTAAAACAGGTAGAGATTAAAGATAGTAAGACTATTTGACCCTATTCTAGGCTCCGTGGTTTTCAATTTCATCTGCACACTAGACTCACCTGATAAACTTTTTTGAAAAACTCTCTATACCTGTATCCCATTCCCAGAAATTCTGACTTAACTGATGAAGCTTGGGACATCGTTTTTTGTTTGTTTGTTTGTTTGGCCATGCTGCGCGGCATGTGGGATCTTAGTTCCCGACCAGGGATCAAACCCACACCCCCTACAGCAGAAGCTCAGAATCTTGACCACTGGACCACCAGGGAACTCACTCAGTTGTTTGTTTGTTTGTTTGTTTTAATATCCTCCCACATGAATCTAATATAATACTTCAGCTGAAAACCACTGCAATGGGTCAGAGCTTGGTACCCAAAGTACATGGGCAAGGATGGTAGGTGAAATGATTTTGTCATACCAGGCAAAAAAATTAAAAATTAAAAAAAAATTTTTTAATGTTAACAGTTGTGTGTTCATTTTAATGAATATTTGGGAAACATTAGTAGCCGTATAAAACCAATGATTTTACAGATTTTTACAGACTATCATTTAAAAAGTTTCTGACCGAAAGAAAAATATGAGTAAAAACCTGTACAGGTGGTAGACAGATATGAAGAAATTATGAAGGTGGTTCAAGTATGACTGAAGTCTAGATCTTCGATGATAAAAGCTGGGGAAGAGGGGTCTTGGAGAGAAAGGAGAGGGGGAAAAGCAGACACAGGAGGAGAGGAAGACCCAGCAGGAAGCAGGGAAGAGGCAGAAGGAGTGAACAAGAGTGAACCATGACATGAGACTTCCCTAACGGTCCAGTGGTTAAGACTTCGCCTTCCAATGCAGGGGGTGCAGGCTCAATCCCTGGTTGGGGAGCTAAGATCCCACATGCCTGGGGCCAAGAAACCAAAACATAGAACAGAAGCAATGTTGTAACAAATTCAATAAAGACTTAAAAAACAAAAACAAAAAACAGTGAGTCATGACAAAGTGCAGGAAAATGAAGTCAAGTTCTCAGTTCTCTATCTTGCTTCAAGTACTATAAACACCTGCTAGGGTTTCAGTAAGCATTCCACCACGGGCAGAAATGGAAAAGCTAAAGATTAAGGAGGCTGCTGATGGAAGACCAACATCTAAATCAACTGCTCAGGCTAGTTGCCTTAGAAAGATCTACAAGTCCCTTGAGGAAGATGCCACCTACTATGGCAGCCTGCCAGAGAACGGCCCCCAGGGTAAGGGAGACTCTCCTTATTTAGCTGAAGCTTCTAAAACCATCTGAGCATAGCTGACAAGCCATTCTCGGGCACATGCAAGCTTCAAGTTTCATTCTTCAAATTCAGCTCCTGCCACAGTGCTATGTTCCTTTGAGGCACTCTGCCTCCGCACACAGGGTAAATGATGAACTTGAACTCAGTATAATATAATGTTCCCAAAGTCGACGTGTTATAAACTAAACCACTTGCTCAGGGATGACTCTAGAAAGAGAATTCCAACCATGAAAACTTACTTATCTTCAGGCATATCTGCCAATGGGCAGGAGAATTCCAATGGTATACAGACACAGAAATAAGTAAGAGTGAATCACATTTTGAGAAAATTATTTCCTAATTCTCTTTCAATCCTTCAGATTTTGGATCTCAGAAGGCCACAGTTTGGAACTATAGGGTTTTTTTCCCCCACCTTACACTGGTTAATTGCACTCTTTAATGAATGGACAACAGGACTCAGGTTCAGAAGCTTGTATTTATGGTATAGCTTATATTCATAGCAAATAGTGCAGGTTTCCATTTATGACTGTGATATAAAGCTTGCTCCTGGACTTCCCTGGTGGTGCAGTGGTTAAGAATCTGCCTGCCAATGCAGGGGACACGGGTTCAAGTCCTGGTCCAGGAAGATCCCACATACCACGGAGCAACTAAGCCCATGTGCCACAACTACTGAGCCTGTGCTCTAGAGCCCACGAGCCACAACTACTGAGCCCATGTGCAGCAACTACTGAAGCCCATGCGCCACAACTACTGAAGCCCGCACGCCTAGAGCCCATGCTCCACAACAAGAGAAGCCACCGCAATGAGAAGCCTGTGCACTGCAACGAAGAGTAGCCCCCGCTCGCCGCAACTAGAGAAAGCCCGCGTGCAGCTACGAAGACACAATGCAGCCAAAAATAAATAAATAAATTTTAAAAAATTTAAAAAAAGCTTGCTCCTAAAATACACCTAATTCTTTAAAAGTGAACCAGTTACAGAAAAACAGGTCAATTGTACAATAATAGTATGTGAATAGGGGGAAAATCGTGAAGGTGGTTTCCAAGTGACTCATATTTGAGGACTTCTGCTTCAGATATGTGTTTTAGTGTTCTTCAATGGCATTATAAATGTTTCTCTACAGCTTCAGTGTATTTATGAAACGTAGGTGTTGGAAATGCAGACCTAGACATCACTTTTTCTCATTCCCAGGAAACTGAAAAAATAGCTCGCATGAGCTCAGTCCTAGCAGACTGTCTCCTTGGCCTGCTTCTGATGCAATGAAATTCAAATATTTACCAACCACTATTACATTTAAGACTTTGCTCTGATCGATCAAATATGTGTTTTGACTTGGACTCTTTTCTTGCTTAGATTCTTCCTGAAATCTCATGATGATATTGGTTTAAAAAATAAATCCCAGTGGCATGAGAAAGAAGTGCGCAGGATGATGGCATAGAAGGGTTTAGGTGCTAGAGAGATGTGGGGTTTGATCATGGGCAAGTGAATTGATCTTCCAAAATCTCCAGGAAGTTGTAAGAGGATTAAATGAAATAACACACAGAAGGCGGCTCGCACACTGACATATAAGAGGCACTTAATAAATGTCAGCTCGCTTTCCCTTTCTTGAATAAAACAGTCAGTTACACGGTTAAGGCAACAGGACCTCACCAATGTCCTGACACTGACATTCAGTCCATAATAATTTAGGACAAGTATTTGCTCTCCTTCCCTAGGTCCTCGAGTGATATCCTTCATTCTCGTAATAAAATACATGGATTGAATACAGTTGGTACTGAGCCAAAAACAGTGAACAGCCTTGTGATCAAAATTAATTGTGTAGGGGATTTCCCCAGTGTCGCAGTGGTTAAGAATCCGCCTGCCAATGCAGGGGACACGGATTCAAGCCCTGGTCTGGGAAGATCCCACATGCCGCGGAGCAACTAAGCCTTTGCGCCACAACTACTGAGCCTGAGCTCTAGAGCCCACGAGCAACAACTACTAAGCCTGCGCGCCTAGAGCCCGTGCTCCGCAACAAAGAGAAGCCACCGCAATGACAAGCCCGCGCACCGCAACGAAGAGTAGCCCCTGCTTGCCGCAGCTAGAGAAAGCCCGCACGCAGCAACAAATACCCAACGCAGCCAAAAATAAATAAATAAATAAATTTTTTAAAAAAATTAATTGTGTAGTAATAGTGTATCTTGTCTGCCTGTACGCAGCACTTTTACTTTAATATTCATGCGCCACAACTACTGAAGCCTGCGCGCCTACAGCCCGTTCTCCACAGCAAGAAAAGCCATCGCAATGAGAAACCTGTGTGCCGCAACAAAGAAGAGGCCCTGCTCTCTGCAACTAGAGAAAGCCCGCACGCAGCAATGAAGACCCGACACAGCCGAAAATAAATAAATAAATAAATAAATTATTTTTAAAAATGGAGAACCATTGCACCGGGCCTTATGTAGTTAGTTATAATGACACAGAACTAATCTGCCTACTTCGCCTGATTTTACTGGCAACCCATCTGATGTCAGTTTCCCCGCTGACGCTTCAAACTGACAGCTCTGTGGCCTATTATTCCGCAGGGTGTGGTCCTGCGTTGGTGGAACAAGAGCCGATGTAGCTAGAGGCTGCTGAGTCGCTGTAGGAATCCACAGGCAACTAGAAGAACCAGCAAGCCCTTACTGAACACCTACTGGCCAAGAATAACTTACACCCAAACAGACTTCACACATTAGTCATTCATTCAACAAACACTGGTAAGGCACTAACTGTGCCAAACCTGTTCCAGGTTCCGTAGATTGAACCCAGAAATTTGTTCACTACTGTAGCCTTGGTAGACACTTTTTTAAATCAAATTGAATGAAATTTGGTCACAACAAGCCTCTGCGTTAGGCAGTTCAAATACTATCTCATCAGACCGCTTGCTACATCATCTTACATAGTTTTCAAACGCCATGAGGTTAACATTATCTGTAGTTAAGAATCACAGGGAATTCCCTGGCGGTCCAGTGGTTAGGACTCTGCGCTTCCACTGCAGGGGCCTCGAGTTCAATCCCTGGTCAGGGAACTAAGATCCCTCATGCCATGCAGCGCGACCAAAAAAAAAAAAAAAAACAGAGATCTCACACACACACACACACACCTCTCTTGGGGTGGTTAAGTAAACTTCTCCCAAGTAACACAGCTAATAAATACCAAAGAACAAACTCCCACCTGATTGTAAGATCCATGCTCTTAATCTCTAGTCTGAGCTCCCTCCTCAGAGGAGAGAAGCAATTCCCTGCCTGCCCTCAAGAAGTTTACCATCTCATGAAAAAGAGAGTACAACCCACAGGGGGAAGCAGTTCAACAAACACAAAATGGTAAACGGTAAGCCAAAGTCAACACTTCCAACACAAAATGCTCTAGAACTCAGGCAACCCAATGCCCTTTTCAAAATACTTTTAACTTGGGAAATTGTATCAAATTACTTTCTTCCCATCCATATACTAAGCTCCCAGAGGTAGAGAGACCAGCCCAGTGATGGACCTACACTTAGTGCTGACTAAATATCTCCTGAATACATACATCTGTTTCGATTACCTTTTTTATACCAAACTACCCAAAACTTAGTGGCTTAGAACAAACAACAACCATTTCATTATTTCGCAAGTGGTATCTGCTGGGACTGGGGCGTCCCAGACACTTTGTACACTCACAAGTCTGGGGTCCCAGCAAGAATGGCTGAAACAGGCAAGGCTGGTTAGAAATGCTTACAAAAAGGTTAAGAAGTCAGGTGCTAAATGTGAGGGGCACGGAGTCTTGGACGGGAAGCTCCTCCACCAATGTACAAGCTTCAGGGGGCGAGAACACTGTCTTGTTCCTCACTGACCCCCGGAGGCTCACGCACTACAGGCCCCAAACAAACACGGAAGGCACAGCGACCCTCTGATGAGTCACCCAGCTTTGGCTTCTCCCTGGCGCAGACAACAAGAAACACATTTCCATAAGCGCGCTAAGATAAGCAGCAGCATAAATAATACATGCAATTGGGTCTTGGGATGGATTTGCTACCCAGTGGTGCCTGTCCAGACGGTTTGGTGATGGCCAATAACTCCAATGAGTCATTAGGAGGTAAGTGGCTGGAGGTGTCCCAACATGCGGAAGCCAAGAAATAATAACAGACAGATTTGGTCCCCCTGGAAGCTCAAATTAATTAGAAATTTAAAATATTTTTTAAACAGTATAGCTGATCGAAACAATAGGACACATTCTTTTCTCCCATTTTCTCTGTAGGGAATGATGGCTTCCTTAAAGGTTTTTTGGAGATAGGGGTCAGATCCAAAGTGTGTCTCCAGGCCCCAAACAATGAATTCAAATCCTACTCCAGCTATAGTCAGGGGAGGAGGGGAAATGAAGGAACCAGCAAGCACATTCCTAATACACCAACTTAACAACCTCCCATAATCTCTTCCAGCTGAGAGAGCACAGCTCCACTGGGCCCTTCTATCCCCATTTGTAATTATTCAGGTGTGTTCGTTTCCATAGTACTCAATGTCTACCAAATCCGTGCTGTGGGAACCCTGGGAATAGGTTCTTTGCAACAAAAGTTTGTGCACCAGTTCAAAGGACTCTTTTTCTGCTTAAAAAAAAATAAACAGGTATGGATCGCAATCTAGGACCCGCCACTCATGAGCTTGGTAACCTTGGGCAACTACTGAACATCTCTGAGCCTCAGTTTCCTCATCTATAATAAGGGATTATAACACCCACCTCATAAGGATGTTAGGAGGTTAAAAAAAAAATATATCATGTCTGTAAAGTGCTTCACCCAGGACATAGCACCCAATAAGCTCTCAATAATTGCTAGCTACTATTATAACTTGTCTTTTTATACTGCACCTAACCCTACATTAGCAGTGAGACACTCCATTCTTTTTAAGTCTCCTAATTCCATCCCATTCAAGTCTAACTGAATTTCAAATATACACCAAAAACTAAAAAAGAGTTACAGGCACAGCTGCCAAATGGAAAGTAAAAAGCCGCAATTTTCCATCATTGGAATATATTTAGTGATAACTATAAATGAAAAACTAAGAAAAAGAAAAAATACCTCCAACTTCAAGTCACCCTCCCAGTCTGACGGTCTGAAAACCAAAAATGAAGTTAGACTTCCGCTAGCTTTGCTCCTTTCCACTCCCGTCTGTCAAGGTTGGGTGGAGAGCTCCCACATTTCCTGTTCTGGGCCCGGGAGCTCTCTGCCAGGTAAAGCAAGAGACACTGCAATTTGTGTTGACAGCTGGGACAGTCGGGGGGAGAGGCTGGGAACTCAGGAAGCTTTCTACCATTCTTTCTGGGGTATTTTCCTATGATATCAGCACCCTGAACTGTGAGAGGGCCCCAGCCAGCCAGGGTAAAAGGTTCAATCACCAAATAACTAGCATGCCTGCCTCTTAAGCAACTGTTTGGGGCCATCCACAGTATCAAATGACGTCATCTCCAGGACACACCTTGTTGGGTGTTCAACTTCCAACTTCTCACACCTGAAAAGGAACTAGGCTGCTGGCTCCTACTGTGCTTTGTGGGGGTAGAAATTTAATCGGGATGCAGATGGTTCTTTAGATTTTATCCTGCAGGTAACTGTTGCCTCCAGCCCTTGACAACCCCTAGAAAACAGTTTCTGCTCCAGGGAGTACTTAAAAACATGTATGAGTGCACACCTCGGCCTTGATGGACGTGGTCTGACAACAGATTTCCTCACTTCCACTGACCGGCACGTGTGAAACTTTATACAAGATCCAAACCACGAAAACCTCCACCAAGTTGTCCACAGACCAAAGTTCAGATTTGCCAAGACCTATAAAACTATAGCAATGTCATACTAGCAAGAAAAGAATATCAGCCCTAAAGAACTCAATACAAATGACAAAGTTTAATATACATATATGACATTTCATCTAGTATGTTCTACCTCATCACCTCACCCACTGTCTAAGTTATCTTGTTCAAGTATTTGCTATTGTGCTTACCATCTTTTCCCTCCACTCCTGCCCCCCACAGAAAACAAGAATAAAGACCCCTGAGAGCAAGGCCTTTATCAATCTTGTTCACCATTGTAACTTTGACCTCACAAGGTATAGAGCAAATAGGAGCTGTGGTGGCTTCGATTATTTTCTGGCAAATATCTCTCCCTCCTTCTCCTCTAACCAATGGGGGAGGAATATACTTCATTAACATGCTTTGGATATGTGCCTAAATGACAACGTCATGTCAGTTCCAAGACCAGACTTACCTGTCTACACCATTCCTGCTTGTTCCTCTGGGAGCCTGGGTTCTTGCCATAACGAGAACCTGCCCCAGATTACCAATATCCCCACCAGCCCCTCATTCCCCATCCAGAATGAGACACGTAGACCAGAGCTCCCTAGCCAACCTGCAGACCTGGGAGTGTGAGAATAAATACTTACTGCTGAATGCCATGGAGTTTGGGGTGACTTGTTACACACCATTTTTGTGCCAACAGATGACTAATACAGCAGGCTCTCAATATATTTTTTCATTTTTTAAAATATATATTTGTTTAATTAACTAATGAAAAAATTTCACTGTACTTAGTACTTCCAAAACTCCATTCATTGTGACAATTCTGCAACACATCAAGTTTTAAGCCTGGTTTTTGCTTTTGAATATACTTCTTTGTGTAATAAAGAATACATATTCAGAAACTGGGACCAAAGAGACCAACACTGATCTGTTTGGTCTTCCTTATTTAACCTGAGCCAAAAGATAATGACTACTTCTTCCATCTACAGATTATACTCTGAAACCATTGGTAGGTTTTTTTTTTTACCCCCTCCTTTCCTAAAATGCTGGTGAAAGCTTCAAGCTCATAAGATACCAATTTTTATGGGGTAGTATCCCTTTCAACTAGTGCAAAAAGCCTTGAAGCTCATAAAATTGAGGCTGTAAACTTTCAAGGCATCTAGCTTTGTAGGGTTACTGTTGATGTATTTCCATTACTTGAAACATTTAATGGAAGTAGTTTTACAGTTCACTTACATACTGTATTTACAGTTACTTCATTTCTTAGCAGAGAATAGAATCACATCTAAATGGGGATAAAACCACATTACATTCTCTAAGTACCTTTTCATTCTGACCCTTTAACACTCAAGGCAACGGCTATGAAGAAATCTCTTTTTAATAAAATTACAATTTCAGGGGTGTGGAGGATAGACAGACAGAAAGGGGAAAGGACCAATAAAATCTGAGACCAAAAAAAAAAGAAAAAAATCTGAGACCAATATGTCTCCCAGCTATGGTATCAATATGTTTAATTTGAATGTGCCAAGCATATGAAATACCAAAATTTCATATGTGCAGATGGTTATAATCTATCAATTCCTTCTCCCCTTCCAAGTGTGAAAAAATATGGGAGAAGCACCTAACAGAATACCCGGGCCCGATGGTGAATATATGGTGAAATATTCAGCGATTTTGATGACCTAAAATCCAGATTACTTCAAAATGCTCTCTAGGACACCTTGGGAAGTCCATCATGTTCTCTATGTTGGAAAGCTCAAATCACTTTTTGAGACATGGTAGTAATGTTGGTTTATTCTCTTCTTTATTTTCAAGTTTTTAAGTTCCCTTTCAAGCCATGATAGGATATACCTGTGGTCCATAATCTTCTTGCCATCCAGAGCTAATTGCATCATGTTTTGCAAATACAGCCCCGTCATGAAAAGTCTGTGCTCCCCCGCTGCACTTATGAACTAATCAGTAACTTATCTGCTCCCAAGATAGCCAATGAAGCCAAAAGAGTTGAGAGAATTCCAACTAAAAGTAAGGAAACTTGATATTTTAGTTAACCTAGGTAACTGTATCTTTAGAAAACCTATTTTTGTCCACTAGGTTTTGTTCTCGTTTAATACTGAAAAAAACTTGAGATTCCCTCCCCAAAGGTTTTTTAAGGACTCCAAAGAGACTCAGAAAACCAGGTGCAGTTTTCATCTTTAGTTTCCCTTCTCTTTCTTCCTATCTCAATTAAATTTTCTTATTGAAAAAAAAGTAGGCTTAAAAAATAAACTTAATATGACTAAGGCAAAAATACTCCCTATACACACACTCTGATGCTTTAACCCTGGTTATCTACCAAGAGTGACGAATGGTACATGACGGGTCTGTAGGGAATGAAAACGAAGACTATCCAAAGACACCAGGCAAGATGAAAAGTGTTCCAAACTGGAGTATCAAAAAAGGAAGCAGGTGGGCTGAGAACCTGGCTTAGCTCCCATGCCTCCCTTGGGGGCACTTAGTGCAGCACTCAGCACAAGGGGTTGGGCCGGCGGTGCGCACTTAATGAATGTTTATTCCCTGTTGGCGACAGGGCAGTCCCCTGTATCATGGGCTCAATCTTCTCTATCAGGCTTTTCTGAAAGGGCAGCAATTATTTATGTTCTCAGTCCACCAACCTCAGTGACAATCCACGGCAGGCTAAGCCCTGTCTAAAGTGCTTCACACCCATGATCTTGTTTAATCACTCCGATGTTCCGGTGAGCAAGAAGGAAATTGAGGCTCCAAGAGTTGCAGTCAGCACGCAGTAACATATCATGAAGATACCTTGTCCTGGTACTGGAAGTGGTGAAACGAAGAGGATGCAACTATATTTAAGGGGCCTGCCATCAAACAGAGGAGACAGAAAGGTTTTCAGACGGTCACTGAATGTAGTAAGAACTAGAAGCAAGTACAAGGTATCCAAAAGAGGCCCCTAAGCTGGTATTTGGGGTAGAGGTTCCCAAGGCCCTGGTCTTTGAGCTCGGTCTTGAAGGACAATGAGGGGTTGGTTTGACGGGGATGGAGGGGGGAGATAAGGGAGTGAAGACCTTCCAGGATGAAAGAAATCACCTCCATGGGGCTTTCAAAAGGAAAATCTTGAAATAAACGTTGAGTATTCCAAAAAAAGATGTATAACATCTAAAAATCAGTGTGATTATTATGCATCAGACATTGTCATAAACTCTTGACTGGCAGCATCTCTCTCAATCTTCACAACCGCTAAAGGAGGTAGGTCCTATAACTAGCCCTATTTTACAGTGGGGAAACTGAGGCTCAAGGTGGGGGTTAAGTAACATGGCAAATAAGTGATTAGACTCCATTCCTATATAACGCAGAAACGTACATGATTTCTGCCTTAAAGACTGTTCCTACCTGCCCTTCAGATTTCACTTCCTGTCCAGTTCATAACAGTATGTCTGCCTAATCAAAAACAAGTAGTCTGAAGAACAATGGAAAATTTTGGACATCTGTGCCAATTTTAATGAAATAATTGCTTGCCCACAGGCCAAGCCGTAAAGTCCTTAGAAAAAGATGGACGTTAAAAGCTCTCGTCTATATAAAACAAAAGCTACCCTCTACGATGACTGTCAAGGTCCAAATCTTCCCCCAGCCTCTGCACTTGTTCATGACAGAAAGCTCAGGCTTAACAAACCACTTTCTGCCTCAAGCCTTCACACCCTCTGAAGCCAGCTGACATGCTTGCTGCCTCAATCTCATGGAGTGAGTCTCATAAACAAAAACAAATGGTCAGCACAGAAATCTCTTGCCAATAAAGTAAAGGCACTCGCATCTGTTGTCCTCAGACAAATCATTAACTTCCATAATCATGCCTCAAATCATGCTTACAATCAACTTCTGATCAATGCTTAGAAATCAAGAATTTTTAATTAGCATTTTTAGAAACAAAGGGCAAATTTGCAGAAAAGAAAAAATATGTTTGCACAGGGAGTGAGATCTCACTATTTTAAATGTCTCTATGATAAAGAATTCCCTACCTACCCACTTTAATCACTTGACATTTTGTTTCCTTTTGATGCAAATACACAGCAGACAACACTACAGCCCCAATTTTATTTGTAAGGATATAGGTCTCAGGCAAGAATTAGAGCCTATTTTTAAGACATTTTGGAGGGCGCAAGATGATGTGTGTCTTCACCAAAACGAGTGGGTACTTCTTAAGACTTGCCTGTCCCAACATAGACCAAAAATAATAATAATAAAATATAAATAAATCAAAAGCAGTGCTTCTGATTCACTACATTTCAGAGCTGCCCTTTAATATTTTCAGGTACAACTGGCATGAGAAGGACCATTTGCTCAGGCAGGTAAATTAATGATTGACCCAACAGGAGAATCAGCGCAGGGGTGGAGTTAACAATACACACACAAACACACATCATCCAAGCAGTATTAGATCTATATTCATACATGAGGCAAAACTTCCCCTTGAACTACTCAGACCTGTTTGCCATGAACATGAAAGAAGAGGAAATGGTAACTTTGATACCTAATAAAACAGTGACGATGAACAGGACAGGTGGCGCAAAACCGTAAAGCCCTTTTCCCTTGAACAGCAGCATCATGGGAGGGCCATAAACTCTCACCCAAACTATCCCTTCCCTCCCTCCCTCCCAGCCGCTCCCCTTTCTCACTGGCATCCGTACTATGCACTGGCAATCTAGCCACAGTATAATGGAAAGTAAATTGGCTTGTTGACTCCTAAGGTTGAAAGGGGGTAGGCATGAGAGAAAACTACTACACTACAGAAAAAGGGAAAATCTACTGTCATATTATTTGTTTCTATCACTCATGGGCAGATAAAATTTTTTTAATGTATCTACGTATTTTTGGACCAGGAAAGAAACGAATGTAGTAGTCCCCAGGGCATCTCTTGTGAATGCAAAGAGCTTTTATTGACACTAAACCGAGCTTTAGGCAACTTCTGCCTCTAAACAGTGTGTGGTGTCCCAGGAAAAGTGCTGGCCTGAGAGCCAGGAGGCCAGAACCCCAGTCTAAGCTCTCCCACATCCTGGCTGTATGACCCCAGCCAAGTCATCTCTCTCTGGGCATGGGCTTCTGTAAGATAAAGATAACAGATGAGGTGACTTCCAAGGTCCCTTCTAGCCCCGAGACTCTTTACCAGAAAGTGCCTTCTACCAAATATGTGTCAAATCTGGTTTAGAAAAATCATCATAGGTAGGGAGCTAGAAAGGAAGATATTAACTCAAAACCAAGAATACAGCAGGTCCTAGGGAATGTCAGGAAACCAAAAGCTTTCAAACGCTCCAATTTAAGGAGAAGCTTCAACTGCTTTTAAGGCTAACCTGGTAATTTAAAGCTTACTTGGTAACTGACTGGAGCAAATTCTCACCTTCCTGCTTATTTGTTTTAATAATAGAACAGTACCAAGAACAAGGTGTAGTACATCACAATCATCTACCTGTACCCTTTTTTTAAGCTGACAGTGCTACTTCCTTTATACTTGGGAGGCAAGCTAAACAATTCATAAGGTGATGCTTTATGTGACAAAAAATATATATATGGTGGGGGGGGGGGACAACTCAGAATTCACTTGAATGGAATGCCTTTTTCCAGTCTCTCTCTCTCTGGTTACTAATGCTCTGAAACAAATCACCCCAAAACTTGGTGCTATGAAACAACCATTTTATTAGGCTCAGTGGTTCTTAGAGTTCAAGAATTCAGATGGAGCAACATGGAGACATGACTTGACAGCTGGGGGCTGGAATATCTGGAGGCATCTTCACTCACATGTCTGGAGGCTGACACTGGCCATCAGCTGGAACACCTACACATGGCCTCTCCATGTGGTCTCTCTACAAGGGCTAGTTTGGGCTTCCTCACAGCATGGTGCCTTCCAAGAGTAAGGCAGAAACACATGGCATTTTTATGGTCTTGCCTCGAAAGTCACAGTACGACTGCTATCATACTCTGTTGGTCGAGACAGTCACAAAGGTCTGCCCAGGTTCGAGAGCAGAGGATATAAACACCCCCTCCCTACTCTATGGAAGAAGATTCACAGACATATTATAAGATGAGCACATGGAATGGGACTTATTTTGCCTCCATCTTTGGAAAATGTGGTCTACCATGCCGACAGACCCCTGACAGAAGAATCCCAGGAACAAGAGAAGTACAAAAATCTGGGTCTCAGGCACCCTTGAATATTACAGATTTAAAGCCAACACTTTGATAGGCAAAAGATCACAGCCAGGAGCTGGAGGAATGGCATTTTAGCCACAGAAGCCCATCGAGTTGCCTTTGAAGCCACAACTACAAACACTGGTTCTGGTAACAATTAGATGGGTCCTCGACAGACAATATATACCTTTGCTGTTTTATTACAGCTTGGTTCTTTCTGTATCCCACTGACATACGATTTAAATGTACAAGAGTAATAAAGCATCTGCTGAATTACAATTCCAAAGTTCAGATGACATTGAGATGAAATCTATGAAACTATGAATTGACCATGTTAAACAGATTTTTTTTTTTAATTGAATACAGAGAGCAGCTGTTTGTAAAGCAACCCCATATGCAGAGACGTGGGTTTGGGTTAATTTGGAGCTGATGTGACCTACAGGTCTTTGGACGTATTGCAAGGGAGACCTCAGTGTTCAATAATGCGGCACCTCATAGCAGTCCTGCTCTCCAGGACGGCAGGGGAGGAGAGGCAGAGCAGACGATCGACATTGAGTATCCCATGATTTTCAGCACTTTTTCCCCTTCTTAAACCTAAAATCCCTACTCCAGCCTCTTCCTCTGTCTTAGAATGCAACAGACCCATCTTGCAGGTTCCTAGTGCCAGCACGAACCAGGGCCACCATCACTATCAGATATTAAGCTAAGATCCTTATTTTGCAACAGTCCCACCCCACTTGTTCAATAATTAATATTCACTGCCTCTTTGCCTCCCCTCACCTGCCAAGAAAATCTTTGGCATTTGCCACTTACTACTAACCCCATTCCTAAAACTCCTTGTGTTTTATTCTACATATTGAGGAAATCAATGTGTGGGGGTGGAAGAGGGGAAAGTAAAGGGAGATAAGAAAATAGCAGCTGAAGGACAAAGAGAAAGAGAAGGTGGAAGAGACCAAGAGGAAGGGCAGCAGGATGTCTTAGTAGAGAATAAGGAACATACAATGAGGAGACAGTCAAGGCATCTACCAGGTACCAAGAATGGGACTAAAGACAAATTGTCAGAGAAGGGAAGTGTTGCCTGAGTTCTTCTAAATGTTCTTCAAGAGACATAAGATGGGAATCACTTCTACTGTTGGCCCTTGGACCCTCTTTGTTTGAATGAGACACTGCTCCAAGAGTCGGCCACTTAGGATCTCTAGATTTCCTTGGGGTCCACATAGCTGATAAAAATGAGGCTTAGAGGGAATTCCCTGCAGGTCCAGTGGTTAGGGCTCAGCACATCCACCACAGGGAGCCTGGGTTCGAACCCTGGTCGGGGAACTATGAGCCTGCAAGCTGCGCAGGGCAGCCAAAACAAACAAACAAACAAAAAATAGAAGGAGGCTTAGAGGCTTAGAAAGGTCAGTAACTGGAAAAGTGACAACTCAGTTCTGCCTGTCACTAAAGTGATTTACCACTGCATCACACTATGAGGCAAATAGAAATCCATACAGATACATTTAGCCCTTATCATCAACTGCTCCTGAGAATGAGCTATTCACCAGGTCAGGACCTGCAACCAGGAAAGGAGGCATCTGTGTTGTTATTATGCAAATAACATCAGCAAAGGAGAATTAACTCATGAGAGGCTGAAAAATTACTGCCAGTGGTGGATGCAAAACAAAAGGAATTTCCACTTTCTAAGAGAGAAAACGGCCAAGGATTTTATTTGGAGTTTTAAAGTCTTAGGAACTTCTCATAATGTGAAGCAAGTAATTTTTTACTTGCAACACAAATATACATGCACACATATGTATATAGGAGTTTATATATAGCTACATTTAAGTATATATTTGGATGTATGTATGTATGCGTGTGTGTGTACCTAAGTCAAGCTAAAATGATTTATTTTCAGCAAATGCCAAACCCTAGGCAAATGCCTAATAAAGCTTTTTTACTGGCTTCATGGTAACCATCCTACAGTACCAGGACTTAAGGAAGATTCTAATGATGTCACATATTATACTGTTTAAAGTATAATGTCATATAGACATAAAAACCCCTGAACACACAGACACATGAATATTTACAGAGAATGGGATTATAAATTTTTAAATTTTGTTTTGGCTTGTTTTTAGCTCAGCAGTTTTCTCTTTAAAAAGCATAAACTTCCTATAAATTGGATTGAGTTCCACAAAGCTCAGGGCACAGTGCAGAGGCCAGATCCCAGAGTCAGGGGAGGAGAGTGAGTCCCTGGTCCCTTCTTGGTAAACATTTATCAGTTCTATCTAATTATCTCATCTAAGCCCCAGGTCACAGTGGCATTACCATCTTCCCAATGAGTCACTGCCTCTTTTCCCATCTTATTAATTAACTGGCAAGAATCAAGTTGCAAACAAGAGGATAAGGGCAACAAGAAGCAGAAAAGTTGGGCCATACACTCGAAACCTAATGGATGCCTGAGACACCAGGAGTTGCCTCCAAGCCTTCTGACACGGCAAGTCAGCAACGCAGTCCAACCCCAACGGGGAGGAGGAGAGAGGACAAAGAAACTCAGCTGCACAAATGTACAGGGATAAGAACAACGGTGCAAGGCCAAGGAGAAATCCCTTAATTGCCTCCCAAGCGGCTGTAGTCGGTAAGACCTGCTGTTGCCGAGTTGTCTAGGAGGAAACATTTCAGGACCATTCATCACGGGTGTTGGGACATGATGTGGACGAGCCTGACACAAAGGAGAAAATATACTGCAGACAAGAAGGAAACCAGAGAACAACTAAATGTGACAAGCCACAGCACAGAGGTAACCATGTCAGTGTATTTGCTATACTTTGCTCAGGAGCAGAAGAGAACGAAAGGTACAGAATGGGGGTGTGGGGTACGCACCCCAGCCACACGTGTTCTCTGGATCCTACCTGGCTGCACAGACTCTTATTACTCCAAGCGTGGCCCCGGGACCGGCATCAGCATCACCTGGGAGCTTGTTAGAGCTGCCCGACCTGGGCCTACGGAGTCAGACTCTACATCCCCAGGAGATTCACATCCACGTTCAAGGTGTGTGTGGATTTACCCTCCTGGGCCCTACACCATTTGGTGAACCCAGAAGGTTCCATTTTCTCCTCCTCTCTTCATTCAGCTAGTCTCCAAAATGTGAGCACCCACAGCATGCAGGCACCATCCCTGGCAGGGCCTGTGGATACAGTGGTGATATGAAAAACAGAACATTACTGGCCCCCATGCAGCGTAGAGTTGAGCACTGGGCGGGGGGGGGGGGGGGGCGGGGAGAGCGGGACAGACACGACTCATACAACCACAAATACACATAAAAGTACAACAAAAAAGTGTGATGAGTGCTGTCAAAGGGAAACGTGTGGTCTTACGAGAGTATAAAACAAGGAGATCAGACCCTGTCAGGGATGGCTCCCTAGAGAAACTGATGATAGAACTGAGATCTGCAGGGGGACTAGACATTAACTAGGTAAGGAGGGGAGGGAACAGCATTCAGGTAGAGAGGAAAGGCATATGCAAAGGACCTGTGGCCTGAAGGAACACCACACGTTAAAGGAACTACAGGGGAACAGCATATGCAAAATGAGACGGGTGAGAGAGGCGGGGGCCAGACCATGCAGGCTCCTGTAGATCCATGAAGGATTTGATCCTAAGAACACAGCGAAGCCCCTGACAGGTTTTAAGCAGGTTACCCAAGGTGAGAAGAAAAGAGAGTGAAGAGAAGTGGATAGATCCCAGAGATTTTACTCTGGAAGCAAGACTGAGACCCCAGACAACCCTGTTTGTACAATTTACCTTCCCTCCTTTTGATTCTGGGCTATATCCTGCCTGCCACCAATCCCACAAGACAAAGTGAGCCCCTTTCGTACTGAAGAGTAGGCGAGAAGCACCCCAACGCTACAGCAAGAGAAACATACATTTAGGCTAGTGAATAAGCCTAAATGGCTTCCCGGAATGTTGGAGGGATGTTGAGTAGTACTTAAGACTCTTAGAAACACGGACTATCCGAATTCAGACCTGGTTCTACCACTGACTACCTGGACATCTCTGAGCCTCCACTTACTCAAAGGGCATAATAATCTCTACATCACAAGGGTCTGACTGGTTTGAACAAGGCAGACAGAGTCTACAAGCCCGGAGCAAGGCACTCAGCACACAGTAGGTGTTCAATGGAAGATGTAGTATCTTTACACATCACTGGTTCTCAGCCAGCCTCCAGGGACACATTATTAACTCTTGAAGCTACAAGTTTCTTTGTTAAAAGATAATAATCATTAGCATGGAGCAAATGCTTAGATACAATGCTAAGCCCTCACCTCAGGTTTATTATCTCATTAAGTCACCACAATAGCTCTGCAAAGTGGATGCTGCTATCAGCCCTACTGTACAACGAAGCACAAAGAGGACAAGCGGCTTGCTCACGCACCAAGTGAGTCCAGGCCCTAAGCAGGCTCGTGGCTCCTCAGGGCTCCCAGTGGGCACACCCCATGTGGTAAGGTAGACGATTCCCACAAAGGGCTCTCCCACTCACCCCTGAGCTCCTTGAAGCATGGCACTCTCAATCAACATGAAAGTCACCAGTGCCCAACAAGGCCTGGTGCACCCAAATTCTCACTGAATGAAAGCTGGGATGAAGGAAGCTGCCCCTAAAAGAATCTGACCCTGTGAGTCAGGTGAAGAGGAAGAAAGGCGGAAGACAAGTGTACATCCTAGGAGCACCTCACTATACCTTTCTTGCTCGGCTGGTCTGCAGTGTCCTTAGCAGGCCAGTGACCCAAAAATCCCTCAGGACTGAGTTTTGGTAAGATATAACTTTCTCTTTGGAATTTCCTGTTTGGGGCATTTAGAGGAATTGCTTCATCTCTGTTTTCTTTCAACCATGAACTGAACTACCTTTATTTTCCAATTTTTTGCACACCATGGCCACCACCAGCTTGGTATTTACAAAACACCTTTGCCCTCAGGATTTCCAGGCAGTGATAAAAGCATACAGAAAATCTTTCATAGCCGGTCCTGTTCTAGTGATGTCGGGGGATGTGCAGAATGCCAGCCAGCTGTAAGCAAAGGACCAGGACTTGAGAACTTTCTCAGAGGAAGCCAAGTGTTCCCTGTGGGATTTTAACGGTATGGGGCCTGGTGAGTCAAGTGCTTCCCCAGGGAACTGGAAGGACACCAATTTGTTCAAAGTCACCCCGGCTGAGGAACATAATAGAGGGCTAGAGTTCAGACTTTTTTTCAGACTGATGATTCATTTAGGACAAATGATGTTACCTTTCCTTTCACCCCCTGTGACAAAAGGTATGTTGGAGAAAGCCAATTCAGCAAACTTCAAGGATGTCCCCACACTGCAGCAGATGTAAAGCCACACGGACAACGAAAGGGGCTGCCCTGGGTATTCTTTTCTGTGGCAACTAACATTGCAAGCAGTAAAACACTGCAAACAGTAAAAGTCCCAAAACAGGTTTGGGGATTAGTCAAACGTGAATTCAAATCCAGACACATCTACTTCCAGATGTGTGTTCTCGGTCAAGTTACTCAAGAAAGTGGCACTTAGTAAATTAATACACACACACAAACTCACCTGCATTACACGCTCATGTGAAGTGAATACTGTCTACGCCTCCCTCCCGGATCCCCGGTCAGGACTCATCTTGACAGTAGGGAGCTGCCATCCCAAGGGTCACATCCCCTCCCCAGAAGCAGCCCACTTCCAATGGCTAGCTGACATGGCCACCCTAACCCTCTCGTCCCAGCTCAGGACAATGATGAAGAACCAGCTCAACTTCAAAGTTTCCTGTGGGCCAGCTGGGGCCTTTGCTGAGACAACCCCACAACCTAACTTCTCCTCCAGCCTCAGCCCTCCATAGGGGTTGATTCTTACAGCACTGCTGAACAAACATCCCATATGGTAATCTCCACCTCTGAGTTTGCTTTCTAGGGAGCCAACAATATACTTCACCAAGAAACTAGAGGGAGGGAGAGCAAACTATGACCACTTCACAGTACTATAGTATTTGATTGTCATTTCTCCAAGGTTAAGTAAAATGCAAATCTGAAAAACAAAAAACAAAACTGAGGTAATTTTTTTACATGGTAGCCAACAGACACTAAACATTTCTTCTTTACTTAGCTCCAGTTCTCCCTATATCACATAAACTTGTCTACATCAGATATGCTTGTGTTTGTTTTCATTGGAATGAACAGCAAAGTGGATATTTGAAAGTTATATCCTTTAAATTAAAAAGAATGACCAGGACTGACACTATTTACAGTCAGCTAACCTGAAACAGCCAACTTTAAAATGCATACAGGGGCTTCCCTGGTGGCGCAGGGGTTAAGAATCCGCCTGCCAACGCAGGGGACACGGGTTCAAGCCCTGGTCCGGGAAGATCCCACATGCCGCGCAGCAACTAAGCCCATGCACCACAACTACTGAACCTGTGCTCTAGAGCCCTCAAGCCACAACTACTGAAGCCCGCGTGCCTAGAGCCCGTGCTCCGCAACAAGAGAAGCCACCGCAATGAGAAGCCCACGCACCACAACAAAGAGTAGCCGCCGCTTGCCACAACTAGAGAAAGCCTGCGTGTAGCAACAAGGACCCAACACAGCCAAAAATAAATAAATAAATAAACAAATAATTTTTAAAAAATGCATACAGACTTTAATCTGTTAAACACTTAAACAAAACTTTTCTTGGACAAGTAATCCAGTAATATCTTAAACTTACTTTGTAGCAGAGGACAAAGAAAAGAAATTATACCCTGATCCACTAAATTTGAATAATATGAATGATACTTTATCTAGCAAACAGTCATTCCCAGTTTTTCTTAGGCATAGAAATATGAAAGAATAGAGAGGGTGGGAGGGAGGTGCAAGAGAGAGGAGATATAGGGATATATGTATAGGTATAGCTGATTCACTTTGTTATACAGCAGAAACTAATACACCATTGTAAAGCAATTAATCTCCAATAAAGATGTTAAAAAATAAAATGAATAAAAATTCCTGGTAAAGTAGGAAAAAAAAAAGAAATATGAAAAGAGATGTAGGGGCTTCCCTGGTGGCGCAGTGGTTGAGAATCTGCCTGCTAATGCAGGGGACACGGGTTCGAGACCTGGTCTGGGAAGATCCCACATGCCGCGGAGCGGCTGGGCCCGTGAGCCACAATTGCTGGGCCTGCGCGTCTGGAGCCTGTGCCCCGCGACGGGAGGGGCCGCGATAGAGAAAGGCCCGCGCACCGCGATGAAGAGCGGTCCCCGCACCGCGATGAAGAGTGGCCCCCGCTTGCCGCAACTGGAGAAAGCCCTCGCACGAACCGAAGACCCAACACAGCCAAAAAATAAATAAATAAATAAATAAATAAATAAGAAAATCCTTTAAAAAAAAAAAATTAAAAAAAAAAGAAAAGAGATGTATTAAAAGTTCCCTGTCACCAGACTTGCCTTGAAACACAAAGCAAAGATCTTAAGGCTCAGAAATAACCAGCTAATTACAAAAAGCAGAGGTGGAAATGGATGAGAGAGAAAAGCAGATGGCGAGACTTTGTTAACTCACTTAGAAGGAATTTTCCAGGAACGAGCCATTAACTGGCTAAGCAATAGACCTGTATAGTCTTTAAGGAGAAATGCATGGCATAAAAGCCAAATATCACTAAATAATTTCACCAAAGCCTCTTGCTATAACTCTGAATGGAGGCATATGGAATTCGTAACACGAGCCTTCATGGTTAGAGCACATACATACATCCGTGATGGACCACAGGATGAGCGAGATTAATCAGCTAAGAAATGTCTTCTTAGTTCAATATTTTGAACCTTTGCAACATTTTGACCAGAGCCAAGGTTAACTAATATGATTTTCAACTGCTTTTTCCTAGTTCCCAGGTAATAAAAACGGCGTGCAAAGAAAATTAGACCTGGAAGAATACACAGCCAGCCAAGTTTAAGGTCTCTACCTTTGCTTGCCTGTTCTTAACTCTTGATTTGTCTGGATTCTATGACAGTCTTCGATTTTGGTGTCGTGTAGCCATTCTCAGCCAGGGACTATTCTGCACAGCCCATGCCTCACCTGGGGACTAATTTTAGCAGCGTCTAAAGACATTTTGTGGTTATTAAAACTAGTGGGTGAGTGGGTTTACTGGCATCTAATGAGTAGAGGCCAAGGATGCGAGGATGTAGCTAAACATCTTACAACACTCACCGTGGCCCCCAACCCAAAGAATTATCTAGCACAAAATGTCAGTAGTGCTGAGGTGGAGAAATCCTAGTGGGGTGGAGTGAGCACTAAAATCCCAGATCAAAGGAGCATGAATGGAATCCCCAGTACCTGGGGCAGGAACTTAGCTTTTCTGAGCCTCGGTTTCCATCGGCATAAAATGGGCCTAAAAATACTCTTGAAGAGTTCTGGTAAAGAACACATGAGATGGCAGATGACAAATGACCTAGCACAGTGCACAGCACATCAAAGGTGCCCATGATGTCTGGGCAATCTGAATCACTGCTATTTTTTAACTGCAGCTACTTCCCACCCATCCCCATTTCCTCTAGGATTTTACTGGGAAGCAAAGAAAAGAGGAACCCAGCCAACTCTGAAGCCCACTCTAGGTCAAGAGTTTGCATTTAGCTCATTTAATAATTCTGAATCCTATTGTGTCTAAATTTACGTTTGAGGAACCCAGGGGTGGGGAAGGCCACAATTTTTACATTTTTTTTAAAGGTGTGTTGTTTTTCCAAAGGAGAATTTCAATTCAATGGCTTAGGAGCCAAATGAAAGAAGGAAATGCAAAAATCCCCACTAGGTCAATGAAGAAGCATATTAGTGGGAATGCTAATAAGTACTTTTCTCAGACAAAGGAATATCTTCAATGAGTTGAGTGAAGACTTATTTAAGCAGAACCAAGTAGACACTCAGATATCAGACAAAAACAAAAAAGGTAACTTCTCCCTAAGTAATGACCAGCCATGGTGGCTCAGCAGAGAACCACTGCATTATGTATTAGGGGCATAATCCTCAATACCTTATAAAAGTAATATTTGCCTGCTGTAAACTATACCAAGTCACGTGTGTGACAGCCAGTTTCCCATTCCTCTTGCCCCAATTCTAATCCTCAGAGGAAGGTAGGGTAACCATATAATTCATCATCCCAACCAGGCCACTAAAGACCAAAAGGGAGCACAATGAATAATTACACTAGGATAACAGGTGTAGACCAGATATTTCTCCAGCAAACGGGAACAGATGGCCACCCTACTCAGAGGTAGCCATGGCTAATGGTTCCCCGTCGTTTACATTTTTAAGGCACACACAAACACACCCATGAGGTCACCTGTGAACGAGCTACACCAATGGGATGAGTCTCTAGATGCTCCTCTGTCTCCGGCTCTTTTAATTTAATATATCATGATGTGTCTACACGTCAGCGCACAGAGATCCATCTCATTTTTTTAGTTAGCTGCAGAATATGCTACTGTACGGAGGTACCATAATTTTTCAATCACCTATAACACATATAAAGTCAACTTCAAATTTTCGTCATTACGAGCAAGGCTACAGGGAACATAACCCTAAACACATCTTTTAAGGACTTGCGTATTCCCACAGAATAGGCTTCTAGCAGTGGAAACGCTAAATCAAATGTTACCATTTTTGAAGGGTTCTTCCGAAATGCTCTCCACAAAGGGCTTTGTCAGGTCACATCACGACCAACAGTTACTCAACAGTTTTGAATTTCTGCCAAGCTGATAAACGAAGCATGCTATGTAGTGCTAACGTTCATAGCAGCACTATTTACAATTGCCAAGGTATGGAAGCAACCTAGGTGTCCGTCAACAGACAAATGGATAAGGAAGATGGGGTATACAGTATATACACAAAGGAATATTACTCAGTCATAAAAAAGAATGAAATTTTGCCACTTGCAACAACGTAGATGGACCTGGAGGGTATTATGCTTAGCGAATAAGTCAGACAGAGAAAGACAAATACTGTACGATATCACTTATATGTGGAATATTAAAAAATAAAACAAAATAGCAAATAAAACAAAAAAGAAGCAGACTCACAGATATAGAGAACAAACTAGTGGTTACCAGTGGGGAGAGGGAAGCGGGGGAGGGACAATATAGGGGTAAGGGGAATAAAAAGGGTTATTATGGGATTATATGAAATCATGTGTGTGAAACTTTTGAAAACTGTAAAGCACTATGGAATTTAAATAATCTTTTATTCAATTATTTTTTTTAAGTAAATGTACACAAATTAGAAAGAAAAATAAAAGATAAGCAGGTAAAGTGGCCTTTTGTGTAGGGGTCGGAGACCACGCTCCAAAAGACTTGACCAAATGATCCAAGATAAGATGTCAAAGACATTTCTATCCTCATACCCTGATAAACTGTGCCAAATCTGAAAAAAAAAAACGATGTCATCTCATTCCATGATTTCCTTATGTGGTCCCTCAACTCCAGACAGTCTGGGCCGTGGGTGTACATGGAATTTTCCACCTCTAGGCCTTTGCTCTGCTGTTCCGTCCACTTAGAATAACGTTCCACCCATCCCTATAAATATCCTACCAACAACAAACATAACCTCCTCCATAAGGCCTGTCCTGAGCCTGACTACAAACTGTCTTCACATCATCTTTTCCTCCTGGGAAAGCCCCCAGCGCTGCTAATTCCCCCCGCTGCACCCATTCCTCATAACCTGAATCAGCGTCCACAGTCACCCCTAAATCGTGCAGACTCAGAGACAAGTGGCTACGGGCACGCACAGGCACAAAGACCTGCCCTGCCCCAATTTCCAGGTCTCAGTTTCTGCATCTGTAAAATGGGGATTATATATAGTACCTAACTTAAGTTTTATTTTGAAAACTATATGAGCAAATGTATAGAAAATACTTAACATATAAGATGAGATGAAGAAATGCTAACAATTTATTACTATTTAATAGTGGAAGTGATCCCTTGATGACATGTTTCATTCACTCGTGAGTCCTTTGGAATCTCGCACATTCATTTGCATGTAGAAATCCTAAAATACATGCGTCTGTTGAATGAAGACTTTAATCCTGTTGCTCAGTGGATCATATAAAAATAATGATAAAGGCATCTCACGTGAATTGAGCACTTACTATGTACAAGGCACTCTGATGAATATTTCTCATCCACTATCGTATTTTAATCCTCACAAACAATAAATGAGGTAGGTGCTTTACAGATAAGAAAACTGAGACTTGAAGAGGTTATAAATCTTACCCAGTGCCACAGGTGGATGGGGATTCAGACCCACAATTACCTGACTCCAGAGTCTATACCTAACACATTCCTGAGTCTGTGTCCCTACGCTGCACCCCACACTGCAGCTAAAATCACATTAGAGAGTGAAGTCAACAGAGTCCCAAGACCTCCTCGTCTTACTCACATATGAATTCTTTCCTAGAATATAAAATAAATACCTTCATATGCGTAGGACCTGGATTTTCAGAGGGGAGAAAACCTGCTGCTTAGTGCAATCACCGCTCCAGTGTCCCTGTCCTTGACTCACCCACCCCTCACCAGCTCTCCCCACCAACGAAACCAAATATTTACTTTAAAAATAAAAGGAGGGGCTTCCCTGGTGGCGCAGTGGTTGAAAATCTGCCTGCCAATGCAGGGGACACGGGTTCGAGCTCTGGTCCAGGAAGATCCCACATGCCGCAGAGCAACTAGGCCCGTGAGCCACAACTACTGAGCCTGCGCGTCTGGAGCCTGGGCTCCGCAACAACAGAGGCCACGATAGTGAGAGGCCCGCGCACCGCGATGAAGAGTGGCCCCCGCTTGCCGCAACTAGAGAAAGCCCTCGCACAGAAACGAAGACCCAACACAGCCAAAAATAAATAAATTAATAAAACACTGACATTATCGGAATATTCTGAACATGAAATAAAATTTTAAAAAATAAAAAATAAAAATAAAAATAAAAGGAGCCCAGACAGCAGGGACAGATGAAACAGTGCTGTGGAGGGAGAATGCCAGGGCTCTACGGCCAGGCTCAGCCAAGGCTTCTTGCAGTGCTGCAGGTCCTGAAGCTGCTCCCACACTGCAGCCTGCAGGCCCAAGACAGATTCATACGGCTCTGCCTCAGCCTGCGGCCCCAAGACAGGAAACAGGACTGGGCATTGCAGCAGTTTGGGGAACAAGTCCAAAGTGAGCCTTGCACCAGCACCATATCAGCAACTTCTAGCCCTGTGGGGGGCGACTGCACAGCCAAAGCCATTGCTGGTACTTAAGGTACACAGAGACCACGTCCTTGTGACAGATGCTCGGCCTTGGTAGACATGCAAGTAATAACTTCGTTGAATTCCAGAAATTTGCCTTGACATCTACAAATATGGCACAGTAGCCTTTCTACAGACGAAGAAACTGAGGCACCGGCATTATAAAGTAGCATTATAAAGTATTCCTACTTATCACTTCAAAGTAGGAATAAAATGGAATAGTTGGGAAGTACAATGTTTTCCCTTCAACAGCCATGCTGATCTGTTACATCATTTGCAGGGCTTGTCCAAACTGCCCCTGTCATATATTGATGGTCTTTCTGGATTTGGAAAAATGGAAGACATAATGTACATGTACTAATTGATAAATGGTGATTGCTGTGATAAGTCAAAATCAGCTCAGGATACGGCATCAAAGACCTGGATGGGCGGAACTATATTCAATATCCTGTGATAAACCATGATGGAAAAGAATATGAGTAAGAATGTATATATATTGGGTTGGCCCAGAAGTTCGTTCGGGTTTTCATAACATCGTACGAAAACCCAAACGAACTTTTTGGCCAAGCCAGTATGTATAACTGAGTCACTCTGCGGTACAGCAGTAATTAATACAACACTGTAAATCAACTACACTTCAATTAAAAAAAAAAAAAAAAAAAACCTGGATGGGCTCTGCTGACCCTAGAGAGGTCCATTTCCTCATCAATAAGTGAAGATGCCACCAACCACCTCCCAATGCTCAGAAGGGCATCTATCATTCCAGGACCTGAGAACCTACTTTGTATCCCAGCACTCTGCCATTAACAGCAATGGTAGAGAATACTTTAACTTCTCTAAGCCTCAATTTCTTCTTCTGTAAAATGGGAATGATTATAGTACCTACACTCCATGGAGTTGTTTGAGGAGAAAATGAAATAATATAGAGCACTGACAGCAAGCATAGCACACAGTCAAGGATCTAACTAGCACTTTTTATTTTTTTGGCTGCGTCGGGTCTTAGCTGCAGCACGCCGGATCTTTCGTTGTGACGCGGGCTCTTCATTGCGGTGCACAGGCTTCTCTCTAGTTGTGGCGCGTGGGCTCAAGAGCAGCAAACGGGCTCAGTAGTTGCAGTGCGTGGGCTCAGTAGTTGTGGCGTGCAGGCTCTAGAGTGCATGGGCTCTGTAGTTACAGCACGTGGGCTCTGGAGTTGTGGTGTGCGGGCTTAGTTGCCCTGCGGCATGTGGGATCTTAGTTCCCCGACCAGGGATCGAACCCACGTCCCCTGCAACTGAACCACCAGGGAGGTCCCTAACTAGTACTTTTAATAAGGATTAAATGAGAGAACAGTATACAAAATTTTTAATAAGCAATAAATGTCTAGCAGTTCCCTTGTGATCCCATTCACAGCTGTAACAATCAATTGCAAGAAAAACTCAACAAACCAGGTAACTTTCCTGGTATCAAGTTTACTGGAAAACACCTATCTTTATATTAATCATTCTAGAATTCTAAAGACTCAGGAGTCATTTAATTGCTCTATAATCATTTGTAGCTTCCCACAGAGTGGTAACTAAATTCAGACTTCAAGAGAGAGAGCTACGAAAAATAACATAAAGACATAAAGATAGTATACTTAGAATGTGTCTCTATCTAATCTGCTCCATATGATTTGGTCCAACAAATTCAGCTCCATAAAATCTAAGAGGAGGTGTTAGTGCCAGGAAAGAAGATTAAAACCCAGTGTTAAAAGAAGTGTTTTGAGTCAATTATGCAGTAAATTCAGCACCTCCACAAACCTAAAATCAAAAGTGGTCAGATTCAAAAGAGGGAAACTGACTAATAATAACTAGCATTCATTCAATGTTGCCTTTGCTCTCTGTTCCATGCTGAGAGATTCCCTGCAACGTTTCCTTTAATCCTTGCAGCAACCATACGAGGTGTGTGTTCTTATTATCACTACGTCACAGAAGTAAAATCATGCACACAAGGTCCCATAGCAAGTGAGTAGTGGCACTGGAGGTGAACCCAGACTACCTGAAATGCAAAGCCTGTATCACTACTGAGCATATGGTCTCTAACCCAAAAAGGTGAAATGTTGGCCAAGTCAAAGCTGATGGTGGGATTGAAGCCTCCAAGACCAGGTGACCAGGGGCAGCATTAATTTTTTAAAAAAGCAAAAAACAAAACAAAACAACGAAGAAAAAACCTGGTGACCAATACCCATACGCTTCACAAACTGCTCTAACTGCCAAAGAGATGACAAGGACACACTGCTGGCAAAGCTCTACTCAGGCAACAAATTCTCCATCCTCAGAGCCAGAGACATTAGGCAAATGGCATTCCTGACAGACCTGGGAAGGTCAGGCAAAGCTATGAGAAAGGAGAAAAAGCAGAAGAGAGGAGACATCAAGAAAAAAACTGCACCTGCTTCTGAGGGCAGTGGGAAGACAAAAATCACATAGAGAAAGGTAGAAATCCAAATGCCCATTGGCAGATGAATGGATAAATAAAGGTGGTATATCCATACAATGGAATATTACTCAGCTGTTAAAAGGAAGGAAATTCTGACACATGCTACAACATGGATGAAGCTTGAGGACAGTACGCTGAAGTGAAAGAAGCCAGACACAAAAGGACAGACACTGTATGATTCACTCATATGAGGTACCTGGAGTAGTCTGACTTATACAGACAGAGACTAGAATAGTACCTGCCAGGGATGAGGGGAGGGGAGAATGGGGAGTTAGTGTTTAATGGATACAGAGTTTGAGAAGATGAAAGAGTTCTGGAGATGGATGGTAGTGGTGATGGCTGCACAACAATGTGAATGTACTTAATGCCACTGAACTATACATTTTAAAAATGGCTGAAACGATCAAACTTTTATGTTACATGTATTTCACCACCATTTTTCAAAAAGTCAAATAGAACCTTGCTATGGCCATAAAGTGCAAGTTCCATCGCCTGGAACCATGTCAGGAGAAAGCTGTGTGTCCACACTGGAAGAGGCAGGCACTTGTGTCCGGACCCGCACAGGGCATGGCTGCAGATGGACAAACAGAAGCCCTGAGCTGTGATGAGCCAAGCAGACTCACCCCAAAGCATCCCCAGGGCACCGATGTTTCCTTCCTCATGGAGGACACAAGGACTGTGGCCTCCATGAGCACGAGAAAGGGTACCTGGCTTCCGGCCTTCCCCAGACCACACTCCAGAAGCTTCTATACCCTGAATTCGCACAGTGGTGCAGTGCCGTCTGAAGTAGATCCCACCACATGGCATGAGGCAATAATGCAGCATGCTGGTGGAAGCCTGGAGGAAACCCATCGCTGTCACTTAAATCCGAGGAGTAACCTGGGACAAGTAATGACTCTCAAGCCTCAGTGTTCCGACCTCTAAAATGGGAGAATTGTACACACGCTTCATGGCTCGTGCTGAGGATTAAAGATCAGGCTTGGGCAGCCCTCAGAGCAAAGCCAGACCTGCCCAGCACTGAATCTCGTTTTGCTCTCACTGCCATCATTGCTACTAGCTTTCTCTGCTAGGCTTTCACTCCCATACTTGAAGTCCAACTGGCAGACGATGTGAGGAGGTGAGAGCTGGAAGGCTTCCCGACTTTGACAAGAAAGACAGACTTTTAGGCTCACACGATAAAGTAGGAGAAAGGCATTAGAGTTGAACTGTGAGAATGCCATGACCCAACATGATAAAAGGAAAAGCAAACATCCTTACTCTTCTTTGGGAGTTAGTATCTGTCAACTGCTTTATTATTTGGGATTCCTTTATTTTTCTCCCCTTTATCTTGGTCAGAGATGGGGTCCCTAATTATTGCTGGCTATACTTCACACACACACACACACACACACACACACACACACACACCCATGAGACAAAGATAAAGTGAGGACTTTTTGTTGTGTGCATGTGCACATTTGATGTTATTATATTTTACAAACCTGGAACAAAATACCTTTAACCACTCCCCTGCCACCACACACACACACATACACACACACACACACACACACACACACACACACACACGAGCAGCCCATGCATATCCTCATATTTGTAACTTTCTGCTACCACCACTCAGGAGATGTAAAAGCAGACTATTTTCCTCCAAAGACTGTTTGCCTGGGTAACAGCATTTGGACACATTCTCTTTCCCTAAAGATGGCATCCCCCCCTCCACCCACCTACCAGGGTTTTCGGAGCCAGGATTTGAACCCAATGTGCAATTCCAAAACTCTTAAGCATGGAGCTGTGTGGCCTCCAGCCAGGCACTATTATTATCACGGCTTTTTACAAATGAGGAAATTGAGGCACAGAGAGGCTGAGTCACATGCCCAAGGCCACACAGCTGGTAAGGAGTGGGCTGGAGTTGAAATCAGGGCAGCCCACTGTAAACACTCAGCTCTCTTGATTCACAGGGATCATGGTTCCCTATGGCCTGGGTTCCAGAGGTACGTGCCACAGCTAATGGGGCTGGTGGCCTTCTTTGCACCCCCTGCATTCTGGGTACTCAGGGTCTTAATCAGCCACCCAAGCTCAGGCTCTTACCTCACTCAGCACAACACAGGCTTGTCCTGCTTACTTATCTCCCATTTTCCTCTTCAAGTCAGTGCTTGTCAAGCTTTGCCAGCAGACTGAGAACTTGTCTGCTCATCTCTCACTCTGCCCTTGGGGAATCCACAGCATGTCTCCATAGCTCTCCAGCACTGCTCAAGGCTCCTGGTTAATTTTCATCTCTTCCCCGAGCCACTTCCACATCTGAAGGCACCTCCCCACCATGAGAAGGCAGCCATTTGGGTTGATTCATTCATTCACTGGTCCATTTAACAAATGTTTGTGCTGCTCAGCTGTCAGGTGCCAGGTACTGCTTCACCATAAGAATAAGAAAGTATATGATTCAGGTTCCTGCCCTCAAGATAATTACACTCCGGTGGGACAGATAATAAACAAAGGGGCTAATTTCACATAGTGATGAGGGTGAAGACAAAAGTAGAGTGATGAAGTGATGAGTGACTGGAGGACAGGAAGGTTCTATGAGAAGGTAACACTTGAGTCTGGACCAGGGTTTCTAAATCTTGGTTCTATTGCAGTAGGCTACAAGTGGCCAATGATTTGCTTAAGCTTCCAGAATTGGTTTAGGGATTGCAGACCTAAGCCACTCAGCACACAGCATATGGCATTCCTCTCAGTCTCTCTCCCCCTAGCTGTAAATAAGCAGGCATGTCACCCCTTTTGCCATGGTCACCCATCTGCGAACAAGAGAAGCCATTCTAAGGCCAAGCCAGCACTGTGAAGAGAGCAGCACTGAGAGAATCAAGGCTATCCCTTACAATATCTAGGCTGTGTCCTTACAGCTGAGAAGTATAGGCTGAAATCCAGCCCATACTCTGCTCTCCAGGCCATGCACGGATGTGTCTGCCCAGAAGAGATATATAGTTTCTACTTTGAACAAAGACATCATATGGGCTAGTGGCAGCTCTGAAGCAAATCAGAGAAACAGGACCCATGCCCTGATCAAACCCTACCTGAAGCTCCCTCCTTGTTCTGAAATTCTTGGTTACTTGCATCAGTTAATCTTCTTTGTTGTTTAAGTCATTTGAGTTGATTTTTCTGACTTGTAACCAAAAGCATCAAGGTGATAAAATGGTTTATGCAACTCCAAGATAACTCAGAGTCTCCCTCTCTGCATAAAATACTCAAATTGAGATAATTTATTCAACCATTTGTTATATTAGGTGCTGGAGACAGAGCAGTCCACAGGAAAAACATCATCCCTAGCTTCACGGAACATATCTGTTCCATATAAACCACTCCATTTGGGAGAATCAGCACATCGCCATACACTGAGCTTCTTTAAGAAAACTGTCACCAGTAAATACATTGATAAAACGGTCAAAAAGACACTTAAAAACTACCTATCCCAGGCTTTCACATTTAACAAATGTCAACACAAAGGGTCACTCCAGCCTCTTTTTCTTGGAGCAGCTGAATATGTCAAAGAAATATGACTGTCCTCACCATTTGTAATGGCAATGTCTCCCGTACTGTTCAGTCTGGTAGACACCAGCCACATGTGGTTACTGAGAGTTAAATTTAAATAAATTCCATGTAAATAAAATGAAAAAATTCATGTTCATAGTGTGGCTGGTGAAAGGTAGCCACACCAGCCACATGACAAGCACACAATCTCCATATATGGCTAGTGGATAAAATACCAGACAGCATAGGTAAAGAACATTTCCATCACTGCAGAAAGTTCTATTGGATTGCACTTTCCTTCCTCCAGAGTTCCTTTCCTACTTTAAAAAGGCATGTGGTGGTGAGGAAGAGGTCTCTTCAGTTGCCAGGTTAATGCTAGGATCCCGAAGCAAGAAAATGACCTTCCACATACACACCTGCACATAGCCAGTACGTGCCACCCTAGAAGAACCGGAGGCTGGAGTAACTCAGTTAGTCTTTTTATTCTTGACTCCCTTCCCCAAACAGTGTTCATTCGAGTATAGAGTGGGGTCTGTTACCATCATTTATTAGGGAACTGGATTTGAAGTGGCCAGCATGTTAGAGCCTGGAGTCTCAAGCTTTAAATTTCCACAACCAGCCAGAACTTTTTCTAAAATGTGTGGATTCACAGGGACCACCCCCTAGGATTTTTGATTCCACAGGTCTGAGATGGCGCCTAGTAATCCCCATATTTCATAAACCCTCTGGATGATTCTGAACCGGTGACCATTCCGTGGACCATTCTTTGCAGTTGGGGTTATCAGGACTCCGCTGGGCAGGGAGACATGAGTCAGCATCACTAACAAACTCGCCCGCAGATGCCCAGAGATTGCAAACTCGCCCAGGTAATTCTGATGCACTTTCCATTTACCTAAAACCCAATCTGTGGGCCACTGGTTCTGAAGTTGATCATTTTCTCCAATCAGCTCTGCCTGCAAGCTGTTGGCAGCCATCAGGTGAATATAAGTGCCTGGTAACAGGTGCCCAGGGCTGCAAATTTCCCTCACAGCTTTTTCAGGATGTCTCTCTTCCCTCAGGAATTCAGGCAATAGGGTGACTCATCATGTTTTATTAAAACCCATGGATGGGTTCCTTCCACCAAAAAAGACTCCAACAGTGACAACCGGCTATCATCTTCTCATTAATGCCATCTTCTCACAATTGTCTTCCTTGGAGATAATTATTTCATGCAGAATAACTTAAGCTTACATTTTTAGCTAAAATGTCTCAGAAACAGATTCACATTGCTTAAGAAAGCCTGGTCCTTTCTTCCTTATGGCAGTTTTTTCCCGCAGACTTAGACAGAAATCGGCAAGAGCTGCATCAATTTTTCCTTTGCTGGGCATCCTATCTCTCTGATATTTCTCTTATAAATCATGATATGTGTACATTGTATCAATATTGAAACAACACTTTGTGTTTTCTAAAGTCTTCCTAGACCCTGTGCAGGTACTAAACTGTGATTTTGCATATGGCATGATTCACTATGGCTAGACTCTTTACCAAAGACCAAAGCTCGGGAAATTTACCAATGATTGTCCAGTCTCAAACACCACATAATATAAGTTTTCCTGCTACATCTTATCCTTGGGCATTTTATGATTTTTAAAAAATATGTATTTATTTGTTTATTTATTTATTTTTGGCTGCACTGGGTCTTCACTGCAGCCCGCGGGATCTTTAGTTGCGGCACGTGGGACCTTTAGTTGCGGCATGCAGGATCTAGTTCCCAAACAGGGATCGAACCCCGGCCCCCTGCATTCGGAGCACGAAGTCTTACCCACTGAACCACCAGAGAAGTCCCCCTTGGGCGTTTTAAAGTAGAACAGAAGCCAAATTTCATGTCAACTTGGGGGAATCCTGGGTGCCCCAAAAGTGGTGATCATAATGAAGGAGGTGGATCAGGGCATACAGTCGTCTCAACTGGAAAATGCTCCTTAGTTTTGTCTCACATCCAGAGTACTGGATCACATATAGAATGTCCTATCTAGAATCTGAATTCCTAGACAGTCTCTTGGAATGTTCTTACTCCGATACAGATATGGAGAGAGGGAAGGGGACGAGAGAAGAGAGAAGAGAAACAGTCTCAATCCACACCTGGCAGAGTTTGAACTCCATGTCGGGCTTTTGCTGACAACTACACAGTTTTCATTTTATACGCCCTTCCTTGCTTAGCTCTTTAACAGAAAAACTGCACTGCCTAAACTTCTAATCTGAATTACCTAAGCTCCCTTCCCCATCCTAGTCCAGCAAACCTAGTGCCTGCCATGAACTCTGCAACGCAGAACAACCTATTTCGCAGGCAAGAAAGAAGGGCTGCACTGGTTTTCAAAATACAAAATTCTACCAGATAACGCTGGCCTGGAGAACAGATGCTCACCAGTCTTAGAGGTTAACTGTGTTCTGAAAGCATCCACTCTTGGAGTAAAAGTCAGGGTGCTGATTTACCTGTAGAATGCCCAAACGAGTCATGGTATTAGGGATTTTCTTGCTGTATCTAAAACCGCCCTAAGAAGTATACATAAAACTCATTCTTTTATTTGTAAGACCACACATTTCCCAGTAAAATCACCTTAGAGCAGAGAATGTATACTATTCCCAGTACATATTCATATAAATGTCATCATCGAGACACGATTTTGCACCCAGTTTTAAGATTCAGCAGACCACGACCCTGCAATAAAATAGTCCAAGAATCACGATCAGCTGTCAAAATACATCCTCTCCCCCACTCCTCGCAACTTGACTGGGAGAGCTGTCACTGGCTGAGCCTCCAATAATCTTACATGGGTTACAGGGACAAACTGGACTACTTCTGGAACTTATTATTCACTTCAACCCACATTTGTGGACCTTTACTGTGTGTTGGTCGCTATCCTGGGCCCTGAGAACACAGACAAGAGTAAGAAATGTGATGACTGCTCTTGAAGAGATGAAGTGTGAGAGACATCAAGTGAGAAAGACAAATATGTCAACCAGAGGCTGCAAGCTTGTTGCCTGAGGACCAAATATGGCTCCCAGATGTGTTAGGCTTGGTTTATCCATGCTTTTGGATAACTTTGAATCAACACTTTTACATTGGCAAAGTTCATTTTTTTAACAATTCAAGCTTCTGCATTCTCTTGAAAGCTTGAAAAATCTGGCAACGGTGGGCAATGCCCCCACATGTCAACAACAGGCTGAAGCTGAGTGGCAACTGCTCCCTTTTACCCTAGTCCCCACCACTCCCTAATGCCCTTTAAAATACCCAGTCAGTATTTGCGTTTGTGATGACTATTACAAAGGAACAATTCCAGGCCTACGTAGGATCTATTCTAACTGAGATAAGTAAAGAAATACAGGACTCTCACATGCAGGCAGCAAGGATTTAAGTTGATAAGTGGTCTGAAGAACAAGATGATGGTGGGAATTAGGTCTTCAAAAGATAAAATTCATGTGAGCCAAGAAGTTCTAGATATCTATCCAAAGAAAATAGCTGAAGAAGTTCACTAAAATGTATATACAAGGATATTCATCAATGTGTTGTATAAAATAGGAACTGAAAACAACCTAAATGTTCACTCTGAAAGCATGATTTAACATATTATAGCACAACCAAAAACTGATTCCACAGCCATCAAAATGGTACAGTCGATCTACATGTAGCATAGAAAAAAAGTCTGTGATATATTGTGAGGCACAAAGAAAAATCTCACCAAAACAGCGTGTGTGGGATTATCCAGTTTTCAGAAGAAAAAGACCCTCCCAAAAAAATCTACCAAAAAAACATGTGTGTGTATTTATATATGTTTACATATATAAATGTCTGGAGGTGGGATTATGGGCCACGTGGATACATTTTCCTTTCATATATTCACATTTTTCTCTATCATACACATTGTTTAAATGAGGGAAAAAATTAAATTTCACCATGAAAAACCCATAAGCTGTGGAAGCACAGACCAACAATGGAGTGATTGACAGTCATCCATGATCATAAAACTATTTGAGTTTTTAAAAGATTAGAAACCAAAAAATCTAGATGATGCCTATGCTTTCTAAAAAAAAAAAAAAAAAAAAAAAAAAAACCTACATGCTCCAACACCAAAGAAAGTCCTTTTTGAACAACTTGATCTTGAGTTTTGAATTCTTAACCAAGTCACACAGACTTAAACAGGCTGATAGTTGGAGGAGGAAATGAACAGGCTCTCCCTATCAGATGTAAATTCCAACGCTTGGCCAAGAATCCAGGTGGTAAAATACTGACTCTATTTAAATCAAGCCAAAGTGATGCCTCCTGTGGCCGCGTTACATAAGCAATAGGCTCCATCACTGCACACATCTGGTCAGAATAAAGGCCCTCTAAGACCTTCAACACAATTAATTCAATATTTTCCCGACAGTTCAAAATGCTACAACAACTGGCAGACAACCATTTTAAATCATCACAGAAAAGTCAGACATATGGCTAAGTATATTTAATATGCTTTAAAAATAAGCCGCGGATCTTCGAGCCAACAAGATCTTAGGCAAGAATTTTTCTTATTTATTTAAAAGTTATGCCTACCCATTACCTCAAAAGAATTCAATTCAAACGTGATTGCTTGAGTACCTAGAGAGGGCAGAGATTGCAAAGAGACATAAAACAGGGATGCTGCTTTCAAGAATTCAAGAAACACATAATCCAGTACAGGAGACAGAAGAGCAAATCTACATTACAAGACACTATTGTGACTCTTGAAATCATGTTGTGTGTGGGGAAAAAAAAAAGACAGAGAGAGCACAGAGGAGGAAAGAATCAACAGTGTTGGTGAGGGAGATCAGGGAAAACAGAAGGAGAAGGCAAATAAGCAGAATTGCTTGAAACTATATAGCAGCACCCTCTGTGTTCTGGCCAACAAACACTTTGGGAATCCTTTTTTTTTTTTTTTAATTTCTGGGACTCTCTTTGGTAGCGTCACCAGGCATGGTATGCTGTCTCAGGCAGCAATATTACAGCCTAACAGAGGTCAACACACTTCTAGTGTGGAAACCTGGGATAAGGATTTTGGAACCAGGTGGATCTGAGCTTGAATCTCACCTCTGTCAGCTGCCTGGAGGCCAGGATAAATTACTTGACCTCTCCAGCTAATTTTCTCAGGGCTAAAATAAGAATGACATCATCTACCCAGGTAAAAACCTAACCGGGGTCTCAGGGACATGTCAGAAGATCAATATATAATAGTGATTACAGTGATTAGTTTACTGCTCCTATTTCTGATTCTCCGTCTCAACCATGAAGTTATACCTTAGAGAAGAGTTTTTCAGTCTCAACCTTAGTGCCATTTGCGGTTGGACACCTTTCTGCCATGGGGGCTGTATTGTGAAGGATATTTACTAGCATCCCTGGCCTCAGCTCCCTCAATGCCACTAGCACTCCCCCTTCCTGAGCTGTAACAACCAAAAATGTCTCCAGACATTGCCAAATGTCCCTTGGGGGTCAAAATCACCCCCAGTTGAAAATCACTGCTTTAGAGGAAATCATTGATGGGTCTTCACTTCTCAACTGAAAGTGAACATGGCTGCCATTAGGTAGGTATTGCAGTAAGCACTATTTACACGCCAAGCAGAGGACAAAGTATTTTGCATACGTTTTCTCATTTAGTCCTCACAACCACCCTATGAGGTAGGTATTATTCTCATTTTCAACTGGAACAACTGAGGTTCTGGGGGGTTAACATGCCCATGGTTCTTCAGCTGGAGTTGGACCTAACCAGCCTGACTCCAAACCCTTATAACACCAAGCCCTACTGCCTCCCCAGCCTTTCCTGATTTGGGAGCCCAGGTATGGTGCCAGGAGGATCAGAGGACCTCAGTGTCAAGTTCTCAAGGATCACCCTTGCTGGTACTGCCCTGCCCAGGACCTCCAGGGAGTAAGGAGAGGACCTGTCCTTCCTCTACACATTACTGAACCTGGGTCCCGGTGACAATCATTAGAATCAATTCGTCACCAGTGACAACGTAGAAGTTCAGGCAGCTCAGACCTCTACCACACGGTGAAATCTAGAGGTTTCCTTCTGACTTGTCTGAACTAATCCAGTCTCAGCCTTTTTAAATAGTGGCATCTGAATCAGGCAGGAAAATGAGGGCTTTTTCTAGACTTGAAAAGCTCTCCAGGGAACTGTGTACCACAATCTCTGTCTCTCAAGAGATTCTTTCTTCCCTCCCAAGTGCTTTCCAACAGGGAACATTCAAACAATAACAGAAGCCAATATTTTGTGGGCGCTCAACACGTGCCAGGCCCTGTGCCCTGTGGTTTACCTCAATCTCCTCATTTTATTCCTCCATCAGCCTCAGGTAGTAGGTATCATTATCCCCATTTGCAAGAAAGAGGGCAAGTATCTCGCCCTGAGTAACCCAGCTAGTAAATTGAAAAGCCTGGTTTCTAACCCAGATCAGCCTGAGTCCAAAACCTGCCGATCTACAACACATCAATAAATGGATACTTGTGGATTATCTTACGAGCGGCACTGCAGTCCTGTTAACACTGTATATGGCAATAATTGTGAAACATGGCTTATAATCAGGGCATAATGGCCTTTTAATTGCACCATCATGCCACTGTCCATAAAGAGAACTTCAAGTCTCACAATGGGCTGAAATATTAGCCTTATTGTGGAAAACATAACTGCATTCCGTTAAAGGCGCACACTAATGGCTCTGTTGGCAATAGGAATGGGGCTGACACCTTAGCCGGGAGGATGTAATTCTCTTACGTAACTCATTCTCACCACACTGCAGATGGTAACAGGAAAAGTCTATACACACAGCTTATGGTGCCCAGAAGAACATCTCACAGTCCGCTGGAGGGTGAGAGAGTGTGCAAAGTTCGCTGACAGACTCACCATGGTGCTGCCTTAAATCCCTAAAATAAAGACCATTTGAGCACAGCCAGCAACGCTCACTGTCTTCAAGAATATTCCTAGATCAATCAGTGAAGCTCTATTTAGCCCAAGTCATGGACTGCAAATGTTAAACCCTTATCAAGTTTAATGCGATCCATCACAAAGTACCTACATTTTCAGAGACTTTCAAATATCGGAATTTTCAGAGGCAACCGAGCTCAGGAGAGAGTTATTCTAGTTCTAAATCTGACAGTGGACGTTCAAGAAATACTGGAGCAATTACTATGCATCAGGCACCATTCTCAGTACTGGGATCAACAGCAGCCCTGCCCTCTGGGAGCTTATATTAACGAAAGAGAGACAAAACAAGGAACTTCGTTATTTTGAAATGATCGACATATGATAAAGTAAAATAAAGCAGAGGAGGGAATAGGGAATGACAAGGCAAGTGGGAAAGACTTGAAGTTCATGAGAGAGTAAGCCTCCCAGGTGTCCAGGTCGGGCCAGCAGGCCACGGCCAGGGAGAGAGAAGACAAGTCACAGGACAGATTGTGAGTCACTGGGAGGACTTCCGTTTCCCCTCGGAGAAAGGGACTAGAGAAATGATTGTATGTAATGGATTACTCCATTCTTTAATCACTTGGCTATAAAAAGAGAAGATTACTATTTAATCATAAAAGACATTGTTCAGAATTTCCTGGCGGTCCAGTGGTAAGGACTCGGCGCTTTCACTGCCAGGGGCCTGGGTTCCATCCCTGGTCGGGGAACTAAGATCCCGTAAGCCTCGAGGCACGGCTAAAAATAAAATAAAACAAAAGACATTGTTCAAATTACGTTTGCTATGTGCCTTCAGAAAGGATGACATCCAGAACACGCTGGACCCTCCATAGGCCACTATACTATAAAGCAAAAGTCAGCACCACTTGCTTGTCCTTGACATCCGTGGGGGTTCAGCTGTGAACACACCAAAACAAATTCACCAGACATACTATATGGATGTCGACATCCATAGGGGTGCAGTAGAGCAAAGCGCCAATATTTACCAAGGATTCTTCAAGGTTATAGATCTCACATATGAGCTGCATAAAGACAGGCAGGAAGGCAGTAACCTACTTTTTTAGGATATGAATGTCAGCCCTTAACGAATTTGACAGCCTTTATTCTCAGTGTATACAAAATCAGTATATCCTGTTACACATATATACAAACTCAAGGAAGGGACCACTAACATCAGAGACTGGTGTTTTGCATTAAATAACCATCGTTTATAAAGCAACATCCTTCATGTAAACCCTTGTGGTAAGGAGATGTCAGAATGTTTTCTCTTATAAACCACTTAATTCCCCTTGGTGGATATCATCAATTCTGCCATCCGAAACTAGCTGGGTAATGAATGCCAACAAATGCAGTGAGCCAACTGTATGCCACTGCATCATAAGGTCAAGCTAATCTATTTTTAAATAACACAGCCATTGGCAAAGGGAGGCCTCCAGAAACAATGGACATGTTGGGTTGCCTGTCCTTGCATTATTTTTTGTAAAAGCCGTAGAATGTTCCACAATGTAACCTAAAAATATCCTTCAGAGAGTGGTCTTTTGGCAGCAAGAACAAAAATAGATTGATTTTTGAAAGTTTAAGTTAAAAAAAAAAAAAGACGTAAACACCAAGCACAGTTTAAGAGCAAGAGGGGACAAAAATCAGACTATTTTCTGTAGCAAAGATCCAGTTTGCTGTCAGCTGGAAACACTGTACACAGGGACAATGCTACAAGAAAATGGAGGTAACGTGTCATTCTTCTGGATGCTGACATAGACCAGGTCCCACATGAACAGAAAACAGAAAAGCTCCTCATCATTCTGCTTGCTGAATGAACATCTGAAATTTCACTTCTTAAACTCCACCTAGAGTCAACAGGCAGAAATACTTAAATACAATTCATTAAGCCTTGTCAGTCATTTATTTATTTATAGCTCGGTATAAATTATTAGACACTGAGAACCAACTGATTGTAAAATCTGGTGATGAGAAAATGAACATATTAGGATCCTAAATGACAAGAAATCAAAGACGAATAGGGAGGAAAGAAGGAAAGATGTGCGTGTCCTGGTCTGCACTTACCATCCGAATAAGAAGCAACAAGAGAAAATTCATTCATGCAGCCAACAAATTTTAGTGAACACCTATGACTTGCCAGGTACTATTTTAGGTGCTGGGAAATAGAGGGGTGAACAAGTGAGATAGACTTCTTGCTTTCATGGACCTTACATTCCAGCGGGAAGAGAGACAGACAATAAAGAAGCAAAAGAAGAAGATAATGTGAAATTACACGGTTTTTTTTTTTAATATATAAATTTATTTATTTATTTATGGCTGCTTTGGGTCTTCGTTGCTGCACGAAGGCTTTCTCTAGTTGTGGCGAGCGGGGGCTACTCTTCGTTGCGGTGCACGGGCTTCTCATTGCGGTGGCTTCTCTTGTTGCGGAGCACGGGCTCTAGGCGCATGGGCTTCAGTAGTTGTGATGGGCGGGCTCAGTAGTTGTGGCTCACGGGCTTCGTTGCTCCGTGGCATGTGGGATCTTCTCAGACCAGGGATCGAACCCGTGTCCCCTGCATTGGCAGGCAGATTCTTAACCACTGCGCCACCAGGGAAGCCCAATAATGTGAAATTATGTCAAAGCTTTGAAACACAAACCACGATGAGGGGATGGCATGTGATCCAAGGCGCTATCTTATATGGGGTCAGTGGAATGGTGGGGCCAGCTCCTACTGGCTCTGAAGAACCAATTACATGCATCTCTTCCCAACTCCAGTGATGCTACAAATCAGTCTCCCCTCCACCGGAGCCGGCTGTTAAGCCTTTAGCAGCACACCACCAGATGAGAAGGTCTTTCTGAAGAGACACTAAGGAGAGGAGTCAATCTTGTGACCATCCTGGCGGAGTGTAGGGGTGGGGAGGAGGCAGAGAAAAAGCAAGACCGGAGACCCCAAAGCAGAATTCACAGGAAACTAAGCAAGACATGGAGCTGTGTTTCAAAATGAGAACAGAATTATTTTGTTACAGAGCTGTTGTAATATATTCCAACTGGTCAAAATAAACACACAATGTCAAAACAAAACCCAGAAGGGCACAAAGAACTATATTCAATTGTATGTGGTCCTAAGTCCCTCATTACGGTGAGGGGAAGGGTCTGGTGGTGGTGTTGTGGTTTTTAAATTGTGTCTTATTTATTGCCTCCATTCTGTCTATAAAAAAAGTGGAGGGCCAGTTTGGTTCCTGGGTAATTTGCAAAGCCACAAAATTCACTTACAAAAATATGTAAGTGTGACCTATAATATTACCAGTTTGGGAAACTACAATCACACCCTTCTAAACTTTTGGAGCCTGGGTTATTCAGGGAATCTTAGCATTTTAGGAGCTCAAAGGATCTAAAAGGATACATCTACTTATTTTAGATATGAAGAAAGGCCCAAAGAGGTGACTCACCAGAGATGACAGCACTAGTGGCCTAGCCTGTTCTAGAACACAGATCACCTGCCCACCTCGATGCCATATTTTCAATGCAGTCCATACCCTAGGCCAGTGGTGCTCAAAACTGAGCATGCATCAGAGTCACCTTGTTAAAAACACGCCACAGGCTCCACCCTCCTAAGTTCAGGTATCAGTAGGGCTGAGGCCCGGGAATCTGCATGTTTAACCAGTTCCCAGGTGATGTTCATACCACTGGTCTGGGGAGCCTACTTTGAGACTCAATGACCCAGGAACTAGAAGCATGGGTTTTGAAATCCAACACGGCTGAGTTCCAGCTCTACTTCACCCACTTGTATGACCCTTGGAAAAGCCACCCACACTCTCTGGACCTCAGTTTCTGACACGTGAGTCCAGTTGAGAGGAATAAAGAACAAAATGCCCATAAAGCACTAGCTTAGCCAAGGGCCTGGCACTTCCTAAACCAAGTACTCAAAAAATACTAGCTATATCCTAGAGCTAAGCTTCCTTAATTGTAGTAGTTCCCCCTTATCTGCTGTTTTGCTTTCTGTGATTTCCATTACCCACAGTCAACCACGGTCTGAAAATATTAACTAGAAAATTCCAGAAAAACACAAAATCGTGTTTTGTAATTGTACACCAATAGCAGGATGAAATTTCCCGCCTTCCCCCTCTGTCCTGCCCAGGACATGAATCATCCCTTTGTCCAGGGTATCCTGCTACTAGGTATTTAGTAGCTCAGTTATCAAATTGACTATTCAGGTACCGCAGTGCTTGTGTTCAAGTGACGCTTATTTTACTCAGTAATGGCCCCAAAGCACGAGAGGAGTGATGCTGGCAGTTCGGATCTGCCCAACAGAAGCCGTAAAGTGCTTCCTTGAAGTGAAAAGGTGAATGTTCTCGACTTAATAAAATCGTATGCTGTGGATGCTAAGATCTACAGTAAGAATGAATTTTCTATCTGTGAAATTGTGAGAAGGAAAAAGAAATATACAGATTGCCAACAAACACATGAAAGAATGCTCAACATCATTAATCATTAGAGAAATGCAAATCAAAACTACAATGAGATATCATTTCACACCGGTCAGAATGGCCATCATCAAAAAATCTAGAAACAATAAATGCTGGAGAGGGTGTGGAGAAAACAGAACCCTCCTGTACTGTTGGTGGGAATGTAAATTGATACAGCCACTATGGAGAACAGTATGGAAGTTCCTTAAAAAACTAAAAATAGAACTACTATACGACCCAGCAATCCCACTACTGGGCATATACCCTGAGAAAACCATAATTCAAAAAGAGTCATGTACCACAACGTTCATTGCAGCTCTATTTACAATAGCCAGGACATGGAAGCAACCTAAGTGTCCATCATTGGATGAATGGATAAAGAAGATGTGGCACATATATAAAATGGAATATTACTCAGCCATAAGAAGAAACGAAATTGAGTTATTTGTAGTGAGGTGGATGGATCTAGAGTCTGTCATACAGAGTGAAGTAAGTCAGAAAGAGAAAAACAAATACAGTATGCTAACACATATATATGGAATCTAAGGGGAAAAAAAAAAAACGTCATGAAGAACCTAGTGGCAAGATGGGAATAAAGACACAGACCTACTAGAGAATGGACTTGAGGATATGGGGAGGGGGAAGTGTAAGCTGTGACAAAGTGAGAGAGTGGCATGGACATATATACACTACCAAACGTAAAATAGATAGCTAGTGAGAAGCAACCGCGTAGCACAGGGAGATCAGCTCGGTGCTTTGTGACCACCTAGAAGGGTGGGATAGGGAGGGTGGGAGGGAGGGAGATGCAAGAGGGAAGAGATATGGGAACATATGTATATGTATAACTGATTCACTTTGTTATAAAGCAGAAACTAACACACCATTGTAAAGCAATTATACTCCAATAAAGATGTTAAAAAAAAAAAAAGAAGTATGTGCTAGTTTTGCTGTCGTACTTAAAACTGCACAAGTTGTAGCCATAGTGCATGATAAGTGCTTAGTTAAGATGGAAAAGGCAATAAATTTGTACAGTAAGATATTTTGAGAGAGAGGGAGACCACATTCCCATAACTTTTATTATACTACATAGTTATAATTTGTTCTATCTCATGTTGTTTTTAATCTCTTACTGTGCCTAATTTGGAACGTATCACCCACAGATAAGGGGGAATTACTGTACTTTTCCTCTTTTTCTACACTAGAATGGCTAAAGTTCAAAAGACAGACCAGGTCAAAGATTGGCAAAGACGTGGCAGAACTGGAACATTTACAGCAGCTTTACTCATAATAGATGAAAAAACAAACAGTCCAAATGTCCATTGACAAGCAAAAATATAAACAATCTGGTATATGTATGCAATGGAATACTACTCAACAGCACAAAACAACCATGATACACACAATATGTGAAAAAAGCCAGACACAAAAGAGTACACATTGCATTATTTAATTTATATGAATTTCAATGACAGACAAGATTCATCCATGGTGAGAAAAATCAAACAGTCGATGCCTCTGGAAGAGGTGGGGGGGGGGGAACTGACTAGAAAGGGACAGGAGGGAAATTTCTGGGGTGATGGAAATGTTCTGTATCTTGATTTGGGTGAAGCTAACATGAGAATATACATTTGTCAAAACCCATCAAACTATATACTTAAGATCTGCGCATTTTATTACAGGTAAATATATACCTATAGTATATATAGTACATATATATGCTTTATTATATATATAAAGTAACATATTGTATATAACATATATATGTATTTGTACATTCTTTTTAGGCACTTTTGTGACAAAAGACTGTCCTCTCCATTTAAAATGAATCAACTCTAACCTGGTAGATCCATTTAGCTTGATTCTTTCACAATCCAGTCCTGCTTCACATAATACCATTTGCTACAGACTATTTTGGTCTGTGCATCTTTTCAGAGAGTTGCCATGAAATAGAAACAGCAGAATCTTCTCCCACAAGAAGACCGTGACATTTTCATACAGACAGCACCCAGAGTGACGCGTGTCCCTGGTAGTGGCTAGTTCAAGGTGCAGACAACACAAAAGTAACATTTTCCTTTACCACGTACCAAGTAGAAGCCTATCTAATATGATTAAAACACAGTAATGAAAGCACAGGAAGAGCAATTTCGTAGTATAATTTAAATCTTATTCTCAATATAAAAGAGAAGGCTGGTGAAATGCTTTCTAGTGCCGTCTTTCTGTAATGAAGATGTTAGAAGAGCTACCTGTGCCTGTGTAATCATTACAGGAAGTAGTAGCTTTTACACTGTGGTGGATTCCAGGCCATTCAAGCGTCCCCACCCATATCTTTATTCTATCCCATTACAAGAAGAACAAGTAGATTTGCCTACACATATTCACACACACACGTTCTATGAGCATTCCTACGGAGCACACAGAATAGTTCCGGGTGAAAGTAAATAAGATGGGGAGACACTACAGTTTCCTTCGAACCCAGAGATACCTGACTCCAAACACACTTTGTTAGCTGACAACCCTTCCAGACTGCCATGATGAGGTAGCCCTGGGACGATGCCTCCCAATCTTTGGTAACTGATGGAGGGAGGCTCAGCCACATGCAGTAGCTTGAACACTGAGAACAAGCCCCCACTGGACCCATTAGACACCAGTAGACCCCCGCACAGGATATGCAGGAACTCCTGCCGGTCCTTCCACCAGCCCTTTCTCCAAAATGCCCCTGCACGGCGACCAGCAGCTGATCCCATCAAATGCTACAGTATTTTCTCTACAGTTCTATCAAGTCCTAGTAATCCAGGTACTGGTATTAACTTCATAATTCAGGTTCCTGACACTAAAATCTAGACTTAGAAATAAATAACTGCCCCAATTCACTTTAAACATAACAATAATAGCTAATCTTTATTGAGCACTTACTATGTGCCAGGCACTGTTCTGCACCCTTTGTGCTTATTAGTTTATGTGACACAAGAAAGCCAGTTTACAGATGAGGGAGGACACATTCTCAAGTGAGGCAAGGTGATGGACCTCAAGCAAAACTGGGGAGATGTGCAATGAATGAGCCACAGTCTCTCCCTTCAATGAGCTTACCACCTTGTGTGGAAATGAGGGGAGGGAACTAACATAGTTCAGAGTAAGTAAAAAACTACAAGATACACCTTTAGGGGAGTCCAGAGGAAGAAGGATTTGTTCATCTGGGAAGGATGCCTGAGGGCTTCTTGGAGGAGGTGTGCAAGCGGACAATGAGGACATAAATGGAAGGAGCTTTCCATAACCGTCAGTCCCTCAGCTCCCAAAGCTACCAAAAGGCCCAGCTCTTCTCCCTGTCCCCCTCCTCCGTTTCATCTGGAACGGGCCTGTTTCCAAAAGAGGACTAGCTCAGCCCAACCCTTCTTTCCTCTGACACATTCCTCCAGCTGCTGCTTGCCCTTCCAAGCCCGCGCAGGCACATATGGGAACTTTTCACCAGGGCTCAACCTGGCGCTTTCACGGGGGAGAACCTGCGTCATGGTGCATGGTCGTACAAGGGCTCCCTTTAAGGGAGTCCAGTCCTTCTCTATTGGACTGTATCAGGGACAGCCCCATGCCTGCACCGAACTAAGATGTAAGGGGCTCCCCGCCCCCACCAGCAGCCATCATAAAGGTCATCACTCCTCTCCGGGCTTCTGAGAGATGAATTTGCTTCCACTCCCTCCTCTCAAGTGCGCTCCTCGGGGCTCCCACGGTCATTCCCCCACCGCTTCCTCCTCAGTGCTTAAGGCTCTGCAACAAGGGCTCAAACCCTCACTCTTGGCATCTGTGTGACCTTGGACAAGTAACTGAACCAACATCAGTCCCAGTTTCCTTATCTGTAACATGGGGTTTATAAGAACAACTCGTTCTCAGAACTGTTGTCAATCAGAACAAGATAGTGCAAGGAAAGCATTTTACATAGAGCCCGGCACGTAGTAAGCTAACAAGAAATAGCAGCTATCACCATCATCACAGGGATGATGACGGTCTTAGTGATGGTGATGGTGGTGATGTTGGTGGCAGTATAAACTTGGGCTTGAGTAGCACTGAAATACCCTCTCCATTCTCTCCCCCCACCGCCACCCACGAGCCTGGGGCCGGGCCACACGGTCGAGACACATGCGTCATCCTGCTGTGGGGTGAAGGCAGGATCTTCAGGCGGCGGACTTTGGAACTGCCAGGCGGTGATGCCCGGACTCACCTGGGCGGTCGCGGGTGACGCTGATTTTCTGATGGAGGAAGCCCAACAACCAAAGACCCTCACCTCCTTCGTACCCATTCTCCAGGTCTGAAAACAGACAAGTGGCCAAAGAACGCAGCAACTGCGCCTGCTGCAACACTCGCCCAGGGAGTCAGGAGAGCGTCCACGTTGCCCCTGCCAACTCTCCTCCAGGTGCAGGCAAGCTGTGCTGCACTTGGTGGCGGAGATAACAGGTTGGCAAACCAGGACTGGGAAAAATCTCCGCGCTTCCCCGCACAAACCCAAGCCCCTCTTCCCGATGCAGGTGAGCAAACAACCCACAACCTCTCAACAACTTTGTATATTTCACTATCACAGGGCGCACGGCCTCAACTTCCCCTCTAAGCCGCATTCGCAGGAGAAAAGCGGGAAATCGAGTCGGGGGGCGGGGGGAGCCTCCGCAGGCCGATCCCCTTTTCTGGGGGCGCCTCCCGGAGGCGCGTCCCGTCTTACCTTGTCTGACGGCTCTGAAGGTGACGGCCTCCTTGCAGCTGTCGATAACTCCCAGTACGTCATAGCGGGGTAAACCGGACACCCGGATCCCCTGCACCTCCAGAAGCAGCTCCCCCTCGCCCAGCCGAGGGCTCTGGCCGCCGCCGGGAAGCCCCGCCGCCTCGGCCGCCGCCACCGCTCCGACATACGGAAACTCTCCGTTCTCCGCGCCCCCCAGCACCGTCACCCCCAGCTCGCCCTGGGGTCCCCGTTTCACGGTGCATTCGTGAACCCTGCTAGTCCAGTGGTTCTTCTTCTGGATCACTTTCGACATGATGACTTACGCCCCTCCCCCCCCCCAAAAAAATAACAATAAAATGAGAGACAGGTGCCTTCCACAGCACAAGCCCCCAAGCCCACGCTGGTTCAAGGGAGAGACATCTCCCCTCAAATAACGCAACGGGAGAGAGAAACTTAGCAGACTCGCTCCCTGCACACACTCGCGCACTCAAGCCATCATAAAACAAACTTTCTGGGCTTCCCCGCGAGCCCTGCACAGGCGCCCGCGAGCTTTGTTTGCATTCCGGTGCTTCTAGGTCCACGTTCCGGCGCCTGACCGTGCTCTCCGGGACCAGAGTCCACTCTGCGCCGCTTGGGTTATTTTTTTCCTTCCTTCCTTTCTTTCTTGCCTCTTAGAAATGCGGTGTCTCCTCTTTGCCTCCCGCCTGGCTCGCCTTTCCTCGCTGGCGGGCTGTTCCTGAGGGTTAGGGAAGCCCTTCCAGCCAGTTGCTGGGAGCCCTGGATACGCGGTTGCGGAGCGCGGCGGGGGGGGTCGGGGGGGCGGGGGAGAGGGACAGGAGGGAAGTGCCTGCGTCCCCTTTAAGCAGATACAAAGGCTCGGCTTGTTTTGTTACAGTTCATTCTATTCCGCGCCGCCGAGCGCAGCGGCCGGCAAGAGGAGACGCGCGCGCATGCGCCCCGCGGCCGCCTGCCGGCCGGCCCGCCCCACCCCGCCTTCCCGAAGGGAGAGATTCCAATGTGCTTCCCGTTGGGTCCTAAAGCCGCTCTAGCAGAAGCAGGCAATTTTCCCCCCCTTCACACACCCCTCTTATTCTTCCTTTTCTTTCAGTGCCCACGCCTCGACAAATCCCTTTGGGAGTTTGCGGGATGCGCAAGTGTTTTCCTCCAACCGTTTGCAACTTTTGAAAACATAGGCAGTCTGGCTTTGGCATTTTAAAACCGTTTCAAACAGGTGGGGGTTGGGGAGCCTCATACACTCACCCTGGCGCTCATACTCACGCACACACGCACGCACTCACGCCGCCCTAAGCTTCCTTACCGCCCTCGGCCAGTGGCTGGCCCCGCTGTCGGTCACCGAGCCCGCACTGTCTGCCGCCCCCCGCCCCCGCCCCCGGCCGCATTTCCATATAATACGCAGTACCCGACCCCCACGCTTCTGTCCGCCGCCTGCACAAAGCTCTCGGGTTCGGCTCCTGGAGCGGGGTCTGCCCGTGGGTCTGCGATCCTGTGGAGGGGGACCGTGAGTGTACCCTGGGTCTCCCAACTGGGATCTCTGGAGAGTCACACGCTCAGACACACACACACACACACACATACACCCTTACACTTTGGGGCCAACTTTTTTGGACACGGGGGAAAACTATAGGTGAGGGAAAGAAGCCAAAAGGCAAGAGGGGGTTCGGGTCTTCAACCGAAAAGGGGTCTAGCTCTTTAACTCTCTCGCCGGGAGAGACTTCTGGAGCCATGCATCTGTCTCGGGCTCAAGTTCCTGGCTGAGCTGGGCAGCCTTTGGACCCGCCCCAGGGCCAGGAGATAAGGATCACTTCTGGGTCTGGGATCTGCACCCGAGTCCTGGCGCCCGCGGGGGCGTGGGCGCGGCAGCCACCTCTCGGAATTCGCAGCCCCGGGGGCTGAGGTAGAGCCAGTTTCTATCCCTGCTAGCTTTCGGAACGTGCTCGGGGGCTGCGGAAAGAAAGAATACCGTGCACCGGCAAGGCTGCACTCCCCACATACTCCCCAACTGGCCTGGGCGATAGTCTCCCAAGCATTTTCTTTCCCTCAGTGATTTATAACTTGTTTATTCATCTTTGGTCACAGGAGAGATTTCAAGTGCTAAATAAGGGAGGTGATTGTAAAGGACTCAGAAAGAATGCGGTGCTGCAGAGGTCACGGTTGAGAGCCGGGCTCTGGGGTTTAGGTTCCCACCGGTCCAATCTCTGTGTGACCTTGACCAAGCGCCGGGACCCCTCAGAGCCTTCGTTTCTCCCTTGTTAAGTAAGTATAACAGTACCTCACAAGCTTCTTGGGAGTATTACAGGGAGAACACTTGTAAAGTGGCATATAATAAAAACTTAGTAGTATTAGTAGTAATAGTAGTAGTTGGAAAAATTAGGAATCAATTGGGGTTTCAAGTTAGATGATGATAATTCCCCCTCTCCTTTCTAAAGCTTAAAATATATAGGCATACATTTAAATATTTTAAAGCACTGTTTGTAGGGTGCTATTCTAAGCCAATATAAATAAAAGAAGAATGTTGCTGTTTCTCTCTTGAGATATCCAGAACTGAAAAATCCTATTGCCTTGTAGTATTTGTAAAAAAAGGAAGTGGCCAGTTTTCCATGGCTCTTCTTGGTGAGGGAAACTTTGTCTTCAGCCTCTTTTCCTGGAAGATACCCATTTGTTTCCAACTTGACTGAATCAAGATGAGTGAGAAATTCAAAAGGTTCATTCCCAAACCCAAACACAGATCCAGTCAGAATCTTAGGGATGGGTTCTATCATCTGGACTTCTAAGGTTCCCCTGAAGTGGTGCTGGTATACAACATGAAGACCACAAGTCTAGCAGCTTGATTCCTGAGCATTTTTTACATCACAGACCCTTTTAGGAGAAGAAATCTGTGGTCCACATCTTCCTGTAGAGTGTAAGCTCCAGGAGGGCAGTGAAGTTTGGTTTACTGATGCATTCCCAGTTCCTAAAACAGTGCCTGGTACCTGGTTAATGTTCAAGTATTTGGTGAGTGAATCCTTCCCCCCAAATGCACATTTTTGTGTAACACCTTAGACTGAAATCACAGATTCCCCTACAAATCACCGGTAAGCTTGACCTTGTATGTTCCTCACTTCTGCAGCCCATATTCTAGGATTGCTTGCCAAGAATTCCCCCACCTGCCTCCAATCACTGGTCCCCTACCTCCTACCTCACTCCCACCTGGAGGAGTCCAAAGGATGGGCAAGACCAAGTGGTTTGCGATTCCTCCCACTGGCAGAGCACCACCTTCCCTCTCCAGGATTCCACATGTTTCTGAGGCTGAGAAGAGGAAAGGACTTGGAATTTAGCCCACTTCAGATTTTAGATGTGGAATAACCCCCCAAAAAAGAAGGGATACCTATGGGTACAGACAGCAGGGTGGAAAGAGGTATAGAGAGACATATTATCATCCAGGAACATAAAAAGAAGTAATTTGAACCTCCGGTGCAGCTAAGATTGTCAATTTTTCATTAAGTTTATGATATTCCCAGGCTCTCTGCTCCTCCTCTGACATTCTGTCTACTCTGTTTCTCCTGGTGCAGTTCCTATGTCCCAGATTGGAAACAACTTCAAGGCAGAAATCATATCTATCCTTTTCCAACCTTTGAATCCTCAGCACCTAAATCCATGCCTTGAGGGGAGTGTGCACCATACACACTTAATGAATGAATGCATGAATGCCCGGATTAAGTGTGATCTTAAACTGGATAATATATGGCCTTCAACATGAAGCCCATTTAGATGCAGTGGCTAGAACCGATTTATAGATTGTTATTTTGAAAGAGCTTATAGTTATCTTGGAGTATATTTTTCTTGAATAGATGTAAAGTGGGATCCTAGTGTTCTGGCTTCTCTCACTTACATTGTGACTTTGACAGTACATTCCAGTGGACAATATAATGCCATAAAATATCTAACTTGGAGGTTTATCATGTGTGCCAGGATAATTATGTGCATTATTTTATTTAATCACTACAACAATCGCGTGAGGTAGGTATGACCTTGATTTGCATGAATGACCTTGATTTTACAATTGAGGAAAGTGAAGCTAGGCAAGTAAAGAAACTTGCTCAAGAGCTTGGAAGTGATAAAGCTAGGATGTGAACCCAGAGGCACAAACCAAAGCCCATTCTGAGAACCACTGCACTCTGAAGGTGTAGGATGTGGCCATCCACCATCTAGCATATTTGGGTACCAGCATTCTTTGGCTCCTGAATCTGCCACATAGTGTGTGCATATCAATTAAGTCACCCTGCTATCTCTTCCCTTGAAACTGAAAGAATACAGTGTTCCACTCCAGAATCCAATCTCCAGTTCCCCTTCTGTAGGCTCTGAAGATCGAATAATTTACTGTAATGTAAAGAGGATTAATTTGCAAACATTTCTAAAGTGTTTGGAGATCTGTGGGCTCCGGTACAGGTGACGTGCCAAATGGCCTTATAACTGTTATTGCGGAAGCATTTCAACAATGAACTCTTAATAAACACAGTGGATCGAGATGAGAAGTAAACTGTGACACAATGAACTCTGCACAGATGATGATTTAATTTTCATATAGCTAGGTGAACTAAAAGGAAGAAAAAAAATCCACAAATATAAATTGTACATTGCTTTTCTTTCTCACAAATAACATTTCAAAGTTTTCTAGTTGTGAGTAAGGAAATCATTATTGTGGTCTAAAGTGGTAACTTACCTCCTTTTTCTGAAAATGCGAAGATGGGAGATAAGTTCGTTGGTGTGGGGCAGAAGAGGACATGAAAATTGGTTATCTTTTAGTTTCTGAAGAATGCCATCGAGGCGTATATTATAGACATCAAGGTAAATATTTCGTATTCAAGAAAGGTAACTGACGCCAAACTGGTAATTTAGAGCAGAAGATCAACAGAGGAGGTTAAAGCCCTTAGTTCAAATTGAAGGAAACAGACAGGACAACTTTCCAAGTCATCTCCTGGAGAGGCTTTTATGATTCGCTTGATAACTTGTTCTTTTCCTCACAGGGAGGCAGATGGGTTTTTTCTGACCATGGTACCCCTCCCTTTAGTCCTTTCAGCTAGGCAAGAATAAATAAAATGTTAATTCTTGTGACCTTTCAAGACATCACATGTGAACTATTATTTTAATACCCCAGAGGAGGAAGAGAGTTTAATACTGGCTAATGTTCTGGTTCACTTCCATGGGAAAAAATGAATATTGGTAACTGGAAGATTTGAAATTTGACATTGGGTCCGAGAAAGCAAGAGAAACCAAAGAATTTATCATGAGAATCTCTCCTAAAATTTCCAAAATGTTCAGCTGTAATGTAGCATATCATCCTACATAATTCCACTGAACATATACCTCATGATATTGTTAATTCCTTGAGAACAGGGTGTTTGCATTTTCTTCCTAATAGATATTTGTATCTCTTTTATTTCATCTCCCACCAACTCTATGAAAATATAGTAATTGGAACATGGTAGATGCTTAAATAATACAGGATTTTATTATTGAAGGTGTTCACTCATTATATGTCTTCTTCTTTATTGTATGTTTTTAACAATTTATTGCACGGAAACTGAACTGAATGAGAGAGAAGGAAAATACACGTTGAAATCAAAGATGGAATGCCCATATTTTTAAAAATACCCGAGTAATGTAAGTTGTTGCAGAACAATTTTAAAAATAGGTAACTAAAAAGGCAACATTAAATTTAGTTATTCAAAATTGTATTACCACAAGGGACTTCCCTGGTGGTCCAGTGGTTAAGACTCCACACTTCCAATGCAGGGGGCCTGGGTTCGACCCCTGTTCGGGGAACTAAGATCCTACCTGCCCTGGGGCGTGGCCAAAAAAAAAAATTGTATTACCACAAGATAAGCACTTTCTACATTTGGGTGTATCTATCTCCTCCTGGACTTTGGTCAATACAAGTATGTACACGTGCATGCAATCTACTTTCTTAAGTTGTCTCTCTCTCTCCCTCTCTCCCCATTTGGGATTTACAGTTAATTTATGGAATAAAATAATCCTTTATACCTTTTATTACTTACCAATATATCCTCAATTTTCTATTTGTTAAATATAAACCTCTACTGACCACTTTTATTAGCTCAATAATATTCTATTCTTTGAATGTTCCAAAATGTATTAAACCAATGCCCTATTAGTGATCATTTAGGATTCTGAACGGGGCTGAAGTAATTACTTGTATTAGGATGTTTTGGTTGCCAGTGACAGAAACCTAGCTGAACTAGCTTAAGCAAGAAAGGAAATATATTACTCCATATAACTGGCAAGAGTAGAGATGAAACTAGTTTTCATCAAGGCTGGATGAAGAGGCCCAAGCGATGCCCTCAGCTTTCTCTCTCCATCTGTTGGTTATTTTTTCCTCTGTTGCCCTCATCCCCTCCTACTACATACAGACTGGCCTTCTCCCGACAGCCGGGAAAGATAGCCACGTGCAACTTACGTCATCCAGGTTTAGCAATCCCAAAATAAAGGAGATTTTTCACTAACAGATGGGAAGAGCAATGAGAGACATTTCAGTCTGTATTAAAGCCTTCAGTTTCAATTGTGGAGAGTAGACGGAGTCTGCCTACTTTTCAGTAGCTTTGAGAATAAACACAAATGAGTCACAGACATGATTGGCTGTCTGATCAAGCCTGGCAGAGTATGTGTGGACTTGAGATGACTCAGGGAAACCTCATTAAAGTGAGTTCCTCTACAAGTTCCGATCGTGGTCGCCTCTTCCACAGTTAACTAAGAGTTCCAAGAATTCAAACGTAGTGTGAGTTTGATTTCAATCGAAACTGCAGTGGTTGGCCCACACATTGGTAGCTATTTTGAAGATACTCTGAAGCTGGCAGTAGTGCAGAATTGTACCCTTTACAAAGGAAGCCAGTCAAGTGTTACACTTGTTTAATACAGATGGTTTGTTAAACTACACAACATCAATTTCAAATATTCTGAAATGAATCTTAAATTTTTCTGAAGCTAAACTAAAAAAGAAAATTAAGTATTCTAAGATGGCCAATGACAGTTGGCAGATTGTTTTCATTCATTTTTTCATTCAACAGATGTTCATTAAATACTTATTTTGTCAATTCCTACTAGGCACTGATGGTACAGCACTAAAAGACACGCTGTTTTTTTGCTGGAGGAAGCTTACCTCCTAATTGAATACTCATTGGATACTGAGACAAGAAAACATACCAGTTCAATAGTGTTGGGTAAGTTCAATGCCAGGGACCCTAGGGTGATCCTGGTGGACATCTCTTTGGGGAGGATTGTAATTCACAAATATGTCTTCAGAAACTAAAGGTGCCATTGTTAGAAGAACTTCTTGCATCCTCCACCTATAATTTATTTTAATAGTATTTTAATAAGTGAAAGACCATGTCCAGTTTTATGATCACATTATGATACTTGAAAGTGTGCTTTATGGAACCATTCACTGAGTTCCCAGATGGTTACAGTTGCCCACAGTGTGAATATATGCTTCCATAAAGGACAACCCTGTCTTGCCACAAAGCCGATCCAGCAAACACTACGCAGAGTTTTAGAAAAGGACTCAGCAATCTGGAATCTGAGCAACCTTGCTCCTTGAACTGTACCATCTTTGGAAAATTGTTCCCCATAAAACCTTGTAGCCAGATGAATGAGGACCCCAAAAAATGTGTTATTCACTTTCCAGATTTAGCACATTCCTGGAATTTTAAACTCATTTTTGTGGACTGTTGCCCAGGTGAGGGGAGGCTTAGCCAAACCGGGAGTGGTTAAGAGCAGCGTCCCCCAGGGAATCAGTGCCCAAATTTGGCGTGCTTATATCCTGAACATTCCTGACACTCCTGGCTGAGAAATTCAGCTTGCCTGAGTTTGGGTACCCCAAGGATTTTACATGCAGCAGAGAACTGCTGAATTAAGCTAAGTGTTGGAAGACATTGCAGTTTTAATCATTAAGTTAGTTTGCTGCTTCAGTGAACTTAAAAGCTGGCATATGCTTGGGAATGTTTCTGCTTCCAAACGCACAGCATGTGCATTTTTCAGATGTTTGACCTTGATCTTGTGACCTTTCCTCTAAAATCCTGAGAGTGCTGGGAACACTCACAGCTGAGTGATGGGAGCAAAACTAGACAGATAGCAATTCTTTTTTTCTTCTCTCTCTCTCTTTTTCTTTCTTTTTTTTTCTTTGCTTAAATCTTAGGTTACTCTGTTTTAGACTAGACCCCTAGTCTAAATAACTTCCCCTTCAGTTATTAATTTCCTTTTAATCTATCACTTTGGTATGACTTTACATTTTGAATTGATACCACTAAAGCCTAAAACTAGTAAAGCTATGTGATCCACCTGCTAAGGCAAGCTGGCATTTACGACACTGCTCTCCAGATAACCTTCTCTAGGTTAATGTTTTCAAATTTTTTGATTGCTGTTCAGAATAAGAAATGCATTTTGTTTTACCACCACATATACATGCATAAACATGTATATAAATAATTGAAACAAAAGTTTCAAGAAACCGTATTTATCCTTTCTTCATATGATGCACTATGCCTTGTGTTATGGCCCACAGCCAAATTTATTTCTTAACCTTTCCCTGTATTACCTACAAGCTAAGAATGGTTTTATGTTTTTCAGTGGTTAAAAAACAAACAAAATATACTGAGACATATTTACAATGTGTCATGTACTCTTCTAAATCTTTGCATTTATTAACTTGTTAAATCTCTGGTGGTTAACATATTTTGAGGGAGTGCTCAGTGTGCAGGATGCTTTGGTAAATGCTTTCAGTGATGCACTTACTTAATCCTTTCTACCTTATGAGGCAGGGAGTATTAGCAGTCCCACTTAATAGATGAGGAAACAGATGCTATGTGACTTGCCCAGGATCACCCACCTAGGAAGTGGCAGTTGGGATTTAATCTTAGGTTTCTCTGCTTCCAGACTTTTGATTCTTAATGCTATTGATGTTTGCAGCTTTGTGACCACAGCTTAACACATAATATGGGCCCAATGCATATTTGAAGAATGAATGAATACATGTATGAATGAATGAAGGATGCAGAGATAGAATGATGGTATCCCATAAATCCTGACCAACTATGGGAACACAGATAAATTAGGTGATTGCTTGGTGCTTTAAGAAGCAAGCAAACAAACAAAGTAAATCCCTCATTTATTGAGTGCTAAATACTGCATGTGAGTGCTTTCAATACATTTTTTCAATTGACCCTCATAATGACACTATGAGGTAGATGCTATCCCTATTTCGCAGAAGAAGAGACTGAGGTTCAGAGAGGTTAGATACCTTGCCTAAGATGACATGGCCAGTATATTTAGACCTGGTGTGACTAAGACAGACGATGTTCTTAATTACTGTGCTATGTACCACCATTTATTAATTTCTAATGTCACTGTAATACTATCTACCCCCATGATTTTGTAAGCAAAATAGACAATGTATCAGAACCTTCATCAATAACTATAATATTTTCCAATGACATATTTCTCTATCAAAAAGTTAAAAACTCAAGGTAGAAGAAGTAGAGGAGGCAGAGAAATGCCTTCCAGTACATTTGATATGGAGATTGTGTTATTAAAATGTTGTTATATAATTTTTGCAAATGTTCTATAAATCTAAAATTTTAGATTATTTATTATTATCTATTCTAGAATTAAATTTTTTTTAAAAGAACAGTACTAAACACATGAAAAAATAATGTTTAACTTCATTAGTCATTAGAGAAATGCAAACCAAAACCCCAGTGAGATACTACTATACCTCCACTAGGATGTGTACAATTTTTTTTTTTCGTGGAAGATAACAAATGTTGGTGTAGATGCGAAGAAATTAGAACACTTATGCATTGCTGCTGGAACTGTAAAATGATGCAGACACTGTGCAAAACAGTTTGATGGCTCTTCAATAAGTTAAACAGAATTACTATACCATCCAGCAATTTAGTTCCTAGGTATATATATCCAAAAGAATTGAACACAGGTGTACAAACAAAAACTTGTACATGAATGTTCGTAGCGACAATTTTCACAATAGCCAAAGATGGAAATAACCCAAAAGTCCATCAAAAAAATTAATGTATAAAGAAAATGTGGCTATCCATACAATGGAAAATTTTTCAGCTGTAAAAAGGAACAAAGGACTGATATACGCTATAAATAGAAGAACCTTGAAAACATGATGTCAAGTGAAAGAAAACAAATACAAAAGACCACATAGTATGTGATTCCATTTATCTGAAATGTCCAGAACAGGCAAATTCATAGAGATAAGAAACAAATTCGTGGTTATCAGGAATTGTGGGGAGGCAGGAGGAGGAGTGCTGGTTAATGGTTATGGGATTTCCTTTTGGGGTAATGAAAATGTTCTGGAACTAAATAAAGGTGATGGTTGCACAACACTGTGAATGTACTAAATGCTACTGAATTGTGTACTTTATTTTTTTTTTTAATTTTTTTTAAAGTGAGTTTATTTATTTATTTTTTAATTAATTTATGTATTTTATTTATGACTGTGTTGGGTCTTCGTTTCTCTGCGAGGGCTTTCTCTAGTTGTGGCAAGCGGGGGCCACTCTTCATCGCGGTGCGCGGGCCTCTCACTATCGCGGCCTCTCTTGTTGCGGAGCACAGGCTCCAGACGCGCAGGCTCAGTAGTTGTGGCTCACGGGCCCAGTTGCTCCGCGGCATGTGGGATCTTCCCAGGCCAGGGCTCGAACCCATGTCCCCTGCATTGGCAGGCAGATTCTCAACCACTGCGCCACCAGGGAAGCCCAGAATTGTGTACTTTAAAATGGTTAAAATAGGGAATTCCCTGGCAGTCTAGGGTTTAGGACTTGGCACTTTCACTGCAGTGGCCCCATTCAATCCTTGGCTCTGCAAGCCAGGAGGCCAGAAAAAAAAAAAAAAGGTTAAAATAGCAAACTTTATGTTATGTGAATTTTACCTAAATTTAAAAACTCACTCTGACACCATTTTATTTATTTATTTATTTATTTTTAAAATTATTTTTATTTATTTATTTTTGGCTGCATTGGGTCTTTGTTGCTGCATGCAGGCTTTCTCTAGTTGTGGCGAGCAGGGGCTACTTGTCGTTGCGGTGCACGGGCTTCTTGTTGTGGTGGCTTCTCTTGTTGTGGAGCACAGGCTCTAGGCATGCGGGCTTTAGTAGTTGTGGCACGTGGGCTCAGTAGTTGTGGCTCGCGGGCTCTAGAGCGCAGGCTCAGTAGTTGTGGCACATGGGCTTAGTTGCTCTGCGGCATGTGGAATCTTCCCAGACCAGGGCTCAAACCCGTGTCCCCTGAATTGGCAGGCGGATTCTTAACCACTGCGCCACCAGGGAAGCCCCCTGACACCATTTTAAAAAGGTGGCATACTAAAATAATATAGAATGTGCTGGGTTATACGATACAATTTACAAAGGAAAAAATATAAATATTACATGAAATACCAGTACTCAGTACAGCATCCTGATTTAGAGTATGGACTTTCAAAACTAGCAGCTCTAGAATCAAAGCCCTGTGCTGTCACATAATGACTACTTATCTTTAGGCAAGTTTTATAACCTGTATAAGACTCGCTGTCCTCATTCATCAACTATGTGTAATTGCTGTTAGTTATAATATAATACTTTTTATATAAGTTGTCACTTAGCCTAAATATGATGACGAAGATTAATATATACTTTGATCTTTTTTTCCTTTGTATATATGTGAATTGAGTGTTGCTTGTCTTCCTAATGATCATTTCATTAAAAGCAAAGGGTTTAGGGAGATAGCCATCATAGTTTTATCACCATATGTGTCTTTCTACATCCCAGGAAAAGTATCCTGTGAACAGATCTTTAAAATAGCTTCTAGGGACTTCCCTGGCGGTCCAGTGGTTAAGACTCCGAGCTTCCACTGCCGGGGTTGCGGGTTCCATCCCTGGTCAGGGAACTAGGATCCCACATGCCGCGTGGTACGGCCAAAAAAAAAAGGTAGCTTCCAAAGGAGTCTAGCAATTCACTATAACTATTATGTGAGGTTATATTGAAATTCAGGCTAAATTGCTTTAGTAAAATTTCTAGGCTGCTCCCAACCTGTTACTAAGGAAGAACAGTCGTGGAATATGGGAGTTGATAGGAAAGACTTTATTAAGAAAAAAAATACCTATTTTTCCTTCCCTTCCCCTTGAGGATAACTAAGCTGTCCCCATGAATATGAAGACCGCTATTTCTTCTTGAATTTGCATATGGCATCCTCCCAGGTAATTTATGGAACAAATCCTGACACAGCTCCAGAAGAAACCATATAGCCCCTTTAGTATCATTAGTAACTGAAAGGCCAAACGTTTAAAGAGGCAGAGGAAATCCATCTCCCAAAGGTTCAGACCCAGCGCTCTCTGCTCTATACCCTATACAATTCCTCCACCCACACAACTCAGCCTTTCGTAAGAGAAAGAAACTTCTAGAACCCTGCCCTCTAACCTCTGTTCCTCATCTTCTGGAGCCCTCCTGGGAGTTGAGGAATGCGGGGAAAATAGCTGCAGGGTTTGGCTTCCAGTTGGTCAACCCTGACACTAATTGCTCTCTGGGAGATTTTCAATCTTTGTTCTTGGCAAGAAACTGCAGGACAACAAAAGCTGCCAGCTGAGTGACTATATGAAGAGCAGGGAGGTGGGTCTGATAGGTATCTGGGAAGGGAAGGGAAGGGAAGGGTTTAACAGTTTCCACTCCTGCTCAAGCATTCTAGTCTTACCAACAACTGTAACAAAGTTTCACTGACCTACAGGCATACCTCGTTTTCTTGCATTTTGAAGATACTGTATTTTCATAAACTGAAGGTTTGTGGCAACCCTGACTTGAGCAAATCTATCCGCACCATTTTTCCATCAGCATTTGCTTACTCCAGTTCTCTGTGTCACATTTTGGTAATTCTCACAATATTTCAAACTTTTTCATTATGATTTTATTTGTTATGGTGATCTGTGATCTTTGATGTTACTATAGTAATTGTTTTGGAGGGCCACAAACCATGCCCAAGTAAGAGTTAACTTATCTGATAAACGTTGTGTGTGTTCTGACTGCTCTACCAACCGGCTGTTTCCCGTCTCTCTCCCTCTCCTCAGACCTCCCTCTTCCCTGAGACACAACAATATTGAAATTAGGCCAATTAATAATCCTACAATGGCCTCTTAAGTGTCCAAATGAAAGGAAGAGTCTGATGTCTCTCATTTTAAGTCAAACACTAGAAATGATGAAGCTTAGTGAGGAAGGCAAGTCAAAAGCATAGATAGGCCAAAAGTCAGGCCTCTTGCACCAAACAGTTAGCCAAGTTGTGAACACAGAGGAAACGTTCTTGAAGAATATTACAAGCGCTGCTCCAGTGAACCCATAAATGATAAGAAAGTGAAACAACCTTACTGCTGATATGGAGAATGTGTTCATGGTCTGGATAGAAGATCAAACCAGCCACAACATTCCCTTAAACTAAAGCCTAATCTAGAGCCAGGTCCTAACTCTCTTCTATGCTATGAAGGCTGAGAGAAGTGAGGAAGCTGCAGAACAAGAGTTTGAAGCTATCAGAGGTTGATTCACGAGGCTTAAGGAAAGAAGCCATCTGTGTAACATAAAAGTGCAGGGTGAAGCAGTAAGTGCTGATGTAGAAGCTACAGCAAGGTATCCAGAATATCTAGCTAAGATAATTTATGAAGGTGGCTATAGCGAACAAGAGATTTTCAATGTCGATAAAACAACTTTCACTTGGAAGAAGATGCCATCTAGGATTTTCATAGCTAGAGAGGAGAAGTCAATATCTGGCTTCAAAGCGTCAAAGGACAGGCTGACTCTCATTGTTATGGCTAAAGCAGCTGGTGATTTGCCATTGAAGCCAATGCTCATTTACCATTCTGAGAATCCTAGGGCCCTTAAGAATTATGCGAAATCTACTCTGCCTGTGTTCCATCAATGCAACAACAAAGCCTGGATGACAGCTAGCACATCTGTTTACAACATGGTTAACTGAATATTTTAAGCCCACTGTTGAGAACTACTCCTCAGAAAAAAAAGATTCCTTTCAAAATATTACTGCTCATTGACAGTGCACCTGGTCACCCAAGAACTCTGATGGAGACGTACAACAAGATTAATGTTGTTTTCATGCCTGCTAACACAGCATCCATTCTGCAGCTCGTGGATCAAGGAGTCATTTTTACTTTCAAATCTTATTATTTAGGAAATATATTTCATAAGGCTATAGCTGCCATAGACAGTGATTCCTCTGATGGATCTGGGCAAAATAAATCGAAAACCTTCTAGAAAGGATTCACCGTTCTAGATGCCATTAAGAACATTCAAGATTCATGGGAAGAGGTCAATATTAATAGAGGTCAAATATCAATATTAACAGGAGTTTGGAAGAAGTTGATTCCAACCCTCATGTATGACTTTGAGGGGTCCAAAACTTCAGTGAAGGAAGTTACCACAGCTCTGGTGGAAATAGCAAGAGAACTAGAATTAGAAGTGGAGCCTGAAGATGTGACTGAATTGCTGCAATCTCAGGATAAGACTTGAATGGATGAGGAGTTGCTTCTTATGCACAGAAAATGGTTTCTTGAGATGGAACCTACTCCTGGAGGAGATGCTGTGAAGATTATCAAAATGACAACAAAGGATTTAGAATATGACAAACTTAATTGATAAAGCAGCAGCAGGGTTTGAGAAGGTTGGCTTCAAGTTCTACTGTGGGTAAAATGCTATCAAACAGCATTGCATGTTACAGAGAAATCATTTGGTAAAGGAAGAGTCAATTGGTACGGCAAATTTCATTGTTGTCTTATTTTAAGACACTGCCACAGGACTTCCCTGGTGGTGTAGTTGTTAAGAATCCGCCTGCCAGTGCAGGGGACACAGGTTCGAGCCCTGGTCCGGGAAGATCCCACATGCCGCGGAGCAGCTAAGCCCGTGCGCCACAACTACTGAGCCTGCGCTCTAGAGTCCGTGAGTCACAACTACTGAGCCTGCGTGCCGCAACTACTGGAGCCTGCACGCCTAGAGCCCGTGCTCCGCAACAAGAGAAGCCACTGCAATGAGAAGCCTGCCCACCGCAACGAAGAGTAGCCCCCACTCGCCACAACTAGAGAAAGCCTGCGTGCAGCAACGAAGACCCAACACAGCCAAAAATACATAAATGAATAAATAAATTTATAAAAAAAAAAAAGACATTGTCACAGCCACCCCAGCCTTCAGCAACCACCACCCCGATCAGTCAGCAGCCATCGACATGAAGGCAAGTACCTCCACCAGCAAAAAAGCTCAGGTGATGGTTAGCATTTTTTAGCAATGAAGTATTTTTTAATTAAGATAAATACATTGTTCTTTTAGACATAATACTATTGCACACTTAATGGACTATGGTATAGTATAAACATAACTTTTGGCATTAGGAAGCCAAAAATTCCTTGCAACTTGGTTTATTGCAATGTTCACTTTATTGCAATGGTCTGGAACTGAACCCGCAGTGTCTCCGAGGTATGCCTGTATTGGCTTAATGCAATCAAAATGGCTGAAACCCCCTTTTTATTCTATATACCTTATATGACTTACAAGGAGGTTAAATGTTCTGCATTTGTTTGAGCAGCACCTATACTTCTTCATACAGGCACTTACTCACTCAAAAATATTTACTGAGTGCCTACTATGTGATGACAATTTGCTAAGCACTAGGTACTGATTCAGCCATTCTTTCAATAAATATTTACTGAGCACCTAATATGTACCAGACAGGTGAGCTTCCAAGGAAAACGTAGTCAACGAAACGAACAAAAGCTCTATTCTCATGGAGCTTCCATTTTAGTGGAGCAATACAAAAATGAAGAAAATAGAGTCTTTGAATAGTAGAGGTGCTCTGCAGGGCAAGATAAAGGGAATTGTGATGCCCTGAGTTGGGACTGTTATTTTGTGTAAAGGAGTTGGGGAAGGCCTCATGGTTAAGTTCATATCTGAGCAGAAACCTGAAGGAAGTCAGAGAGTGGACTATGTGGCCATCCGGGAGACAGTGTTCCAGGCGGAGGGAGCCGCACGAACAAAGGCCCTGGGGTGGAGCGTGCTTGGTATGGCATGGAAATACAAAGGTGAAAACACTAGACACTGGTTTTACCTGCTTGGAACGTAGAGTCTGGTTGTGGAGGCAGAGAGTAATCAAATATCTCCCAAATAGATGTCTAATTCTGAAGAGCCCATGTGCCAAGAGGGAAACACAGATGGGGTTGGAAGATCCTACAAAAATAGCTGATCGAATCTCAGGGAAGGATTCCCTTAGGAAGTGTAGTTTAAACTGAAATCCAAAGAAGAAAGCGAGGTTAACCTGGTGAAGGGGAAGGAGGTGGTAGGGTATTAGGGAGGCTATTTCCTGTAAAGGGAACAGTGTGTGCTCGAAGTGTTTGTGTTCAGAGGGGTGGATGGGAACAGGGCTGGTTCTAGGACAAAGAAGATCCAGGCATCTGCCTTGCAGAGAATGAGGGGGAAAGCTTCCTTGATAAGCAGGAGGGTATGAGCAGGGGACATATCGCACAGGATTTCTGCAGTTTGTAATTACTTAACTGTTTAAATGAGTATGTTTACTGTCTGCCTTCCCTGCTGGAGCAAGTTCCAGGGGGCTGGGACCCTGTCTCCTTTCACTACTGTATCCCCAGCTCCTACTCCAGGTGTGGCCCCCCTGCAAGGGCACGGTTTGTATTGGTGGGCTCCGTGGCTGGCTAATATCTCCAGCAATCTCACAACCAGCTGAGAGCCTCAGTGGTAACAAGCAGCTCGCATTTTGTGAGTAGTTGGCTCTGCCAGATTCTGGGTTCAGGAAAGGCCAGCAAACTCGGCAGTATTCAGAGCTGAGATTTATGTTTCAAAATCATAGATAAAAGCCAACTGTGACCATGGAGATCTCCTCCCACGGAGAAGCAGAGTCCAAATGGCACTGTTCTCCCTTCGTCATACTAAGATGACGTTTTCATCTTGACTTGGTGATAGTGTACTTCTAGGATGGGTGCTCATTGCATAGTATTAAAGAGTCAAACTGTCAGATGAGCAAACAGTATTGTTTTTTTATTTCAAGAACGTGTGATGTTATCTAAGACACCGGTTGCCCAGCCAGTAGACTGATTGCCAAGGCATCTTCACTGTGAGAAAAGAAAAAAAAAAAAAGGGAGGGGGTGTATAGCATAACTCTGGGACAAAGTGCAGAGATTTAGCCAAGCCCTCATTTTTGCAAAGCTGAAGATCAACTTTTGGGGGACAATTCCTGGTATTTCCTATCAGCCTCCACTCCCCGGTTCTTCCTTCCCAACAGCTGTTATCTTGCATTTGAGGCCGCCTGTGGTACCAGGGAAGTGAATTCTACCCTCCCCAGGGTTGGAGCAGGGAAGCCAGGTGCAACCCATTCTGTTCACATGGCCGCAGTCACGGATCCCGGGCTGCACGTGGGAGCTAGGCTGGTTCCTGGAGCGAACCTCGGGCGCTGCACTTGGAATGCTGGGATAGAGGCTTCCTTCATGCTGGGCTGCGTGGTAGCGGCAGCACCTGGAACAGCGGTGGTGATTTTTGCCACCAATAGGACATGCCACCCTGGGGCCAGTGCTAGTTCAGAGGAGGCCAGATTGAGAGAATTGAATGGAGAGAGCGGTGAAGCCCCAAAACATGGTGAACCTCAGAATCAAATTGCACCTGAATCCTGCCATGTCTCTGGACTCTTCCATGAAGTAAGTCCATACATTCTGTTTATTATTGAAATTGAGACTTCTGTATTTGGTGGCCAAATCATCCTAGATGGTAAGGGTAATAGAAATGCAGAAACAATTTTCTGTCCTCTAAAAATATAGTAGCATGTACAGAAAATCAGAATGCAGGTGTAATTGCTGCAAGATCCATATTCTCCTAATTTTTTTTTAAGTGAAATCTTCCAAGAGTTAATGCCTTAAGTATGTTAATGACATTTTGAATAAGTAAAAATACATGTTTTCTTAAAAATGACAACAGTATGAAGGGGTAGACAGTGAGAAGGGCATCTCCACCCCATTCTTCTCAGTTCTCTTCCCCAAAGGCAACATTTTAATTCCTTTACAAGCTTCTTATGTGTACTTTTTTTTTTTTTTTAAATTTATTTTTGGCTGTGTTGGGTCTTCGTTTCTGTGCGAGGGCTCTCTCTAGTTGCGGCAAGCGGGGGCCACTCTTCATCGCGGTGCGCGGGCCTCTCACTATCACGGCCTCTGTTGTTGCAGAGCACAGGGTCCAGACGTGCAGGCTCAGTAGTTGTGGCTCACGGGCCCAGTTGCTTCGCAGCATATGGGATCCTCCCAGACCAGAGCGCGAACCCGTGTCCCCTGCATTGGCAGGCAGATTCTCAACCACTGCGCCACCAAGGAAGCCCTTATGTGTACTTCTTAAGATAGTCTGTACATAGATCTCCCTTTTAATTTACACAAATGCTGCTATATGCTGTCAGCATCTTGCTTTTTTTGCTCACAAATATATCTCAGAGGTTGTTCCATATCAGAAAAGATATAAGCTGCTTCCTTATTTTATATTTCAATTGAAATACAGTTGATGGGCAATATTACGTTTCAGATTTTTTTTTTAATGAAAAAGCTGCTTCTTAAATATGGCTACGTGGCTAGGAATTTTTCATTCTTCATTTCACTGCTACCTGCAAACAAGGGTGAGTAAATTAGTTTGTTTAATCAGTGAAATGAAACAATGGTAGTAAACACCTTTCATACACTTCTGAGGAAATTCATTTAAAATTATGAAACAGCTCCAAACTATTCCATTTTTTGGTTCTGTGATTTATTTAACCAAGCTCCCATAGTCATTTAGGCTGTAACCTTTAGCTACTTTACACAAAGCTGCAACAAATGTTATGTATGCTCCTTTGTTTGAAAGCTGTATAAAATGTTCTCAACAACAGTCTATATAAATATAGGCTGTTCAATCAAAAGTTTTAAACCTGAGACTGAATACAAGAATTCAAAAATTGTTTTTTGTTGACTTTTTGTGTGTGTGTGTTAACCTTTCCCCACCCCCCAACAAATAGATGGATTCCTTTTTTTAAAAAATTGAATTATAGGGTCTTCCCTGGTGGTGCAGTGGTTAGGAATCCGCCTGCCAATGCAGGGGACACGGGTTTGAGCCCTGGTCTAGGAGGATCCCACGTGCCGCGGAGCAACTAAGCCCGTGCGCCATTACTGAGCCTGCGCTCTAGGGCCCGCGAGCCACAATTACTGAAGCCGACGTGCCTAGAGCCCGTGCTCCGCAACGGGAGAGGCCACCGCAGTGAGAGGCCCGCGCACCGGAACGAAGGGCAGTCCCCACTTGATGCAACTAGAGGGGGCCCGCGCGCAGCAACGGAGACCCAGAACAGTCAAAAATAAATAAATTTTTTTAAAAATTGAATTATAGTTGATTTACAATATAATGATAGTTTCAGGTGTACAGCAAAGTGATTCAGTTTTATATATATATATATATATATATATATATTTGATTCTTTTCCATTATATTGATGTTATTATAAGATATTGAATACAGTTCCCTGTGCTGTACAGTAAATCCTTGTTGTTTACTTTATATGTAGTAGTGTGTATCTGCTAATCCCATACTCTCAATTTATCTCCCCACTGCTTTCCCCTTTGGTTATCATAAGGTTGTTTTCTATGTCTGTGAGTTTGTTTCTGTTTTGTAAATAAGTTCATTTGTGTTATTTTTTAGATTCCACATATAAGTGATATCATATGATATTTGTCTTTCTCTCTCTGGCTTACTTCACTTAGCATGATAGTCTCTATGTCCAGGTGGATTCCTTTTTCTCACTCATCCATCCATCCATTCATTCATTCAACAAATAGTTATTGAGCACTCACTATGTGCCAGGGAATATTTTGGTGCCGATCCTTACCTCAAGGGCCTAACATGACATGTTCGTTGGAGAAGACGATAATAGGTCCAATGGACGGCCAATCATCTGTGGTTATTTATACACATTAATATTTAAGTGACTTTAGCTGTAACAGCTTCACAGTTACTTCAGTACAAACCAACTCAGTCTTGGACCTGTATCAGAAGGGGTCATGTCTATGCTAGGTCAGTCAATATTTCTAGGTGATAAAAGCAAGGGACCAACAGTCCCTTTCTAGGGAGAGCATTCCCTACAATCTCTTACTGCAAGAAACAGCTCCAAGCCATTCATTAAGCATCAATGCCCATGTAGCTTCCCTGTAGCCCCAGCTCTGTGGCCTTGGCTGATTGGACCAGGGTGGGCATGGGACCTCAGGGCAACCAGTTTATAGGTTGGCTGGTGGCCTATGATCTGGCCTGACTCCAAAGCTTTGTCCAATAGGAATGCTGGTAACAACTTGCCCCAATCAGATCCTTTTGAATTGAGATACAGAGAAAATAAAATAAATGTTAGCTAAGGAAGCAAAACCAAAGGAGAGGAGAAGCCTAGTCATGTAACTGTTGAAGTCAAGGTTTCCAAACCCAGTGACTAACCGGAGTTAACCAGGTCAGGTCTGGTCTAGGGCAATGGTTCTCAAACTTGCAGAGACAGTCCATGCTTCTGGACTCTTCCAGTAAGTCAGTCCATATGTTCCACTTCTTGTTTATCTTGAGACTTCTGTTTAATTGGTGATTGTTGTCTGAATCATCCTAGATGGTAAGGGTGATGGAAATCCAGAAACAATCTTCTGCCCTTGCCTGGAGGGCCTGTTAAAACAGAGATGCTTGTTGCACCGTCAGAATTTCTGATGCAGTGGGTCTGGGGGGTGGTGCTGAGAATTTGCATTGCTAACAAATTCCTAGTTGACGTTGATGCTGATGATCCAAGGACCACACTTTGAGAACCACTGCTCTAGGGAAATCTTCCATCCATTCAGGTCTCTGTGAAGTAAGATGGGTCCTTTTCTTACCGTTAGGCTAGAGCATTGCATTTTCTGGGTCCCTGTGAGATCATTCTACCACAGAGCTGAAATTCCTGATTGCCTTTTTTTTTCAGGTCCTTTTGACATCTCCACATTTCTGAGTCAGTCCTTACCACATTACGAGCCCCCAAAATAGAACATAGTAATAGGTATCATTTATTGAGCCTGCACTCTCTACAAATAGAAAGCATTCAGTAAATGATAACTAGATGTTCACTAGGGAATTGCAATGACTCATAAATATTTTGTCCCTAAATTCACTACTGCAATATTGTTTATTTTGTATTTTTATTTTTAGAAATTTTAATTTCCTCTTGATTCTTACTGTCAATTATATAAGAACCAGTTTTTGCTCAGCATTTGCAATTTTTCCTACAGTTGTAATGTTCCCTCATATCCTCAAAAATATTAAAACTCAGAGAAAATCAAAAGCAACTCTAACAAATGAGACTGAACTCTTCCTTTGACCTAGATATACTGTTCCTGACAAATTAGTGTGTTATTAAAATGTTTTAACTCTGAGGACATCTGTGATCACATTTATTACAAACAGAAAGAGGAAGATCTATTGGAAGTTTATTTATATCAAGTCCCATCCTAAAAATCTCAGGTCTCCGGTCATGTCTTTTGTCAAACTTTAAAATGGAATATTTATTTTACGATTATTTCCCGTGTTTCTGCTCCACTGGACTCCGAGCTTTGTGAGCTCTGCAAGTGGGTCTGTTTGTCCATCAGTTTTCTCTTAGCGCCTAACACATGACAGGTGTTCAATAAATACTGGTGGATGTTATAGACTCAATGTTTGTGTCCCCCTCCCCGCCAAATTCTGACTCCCAGTGTGATGGAATTCAGAGGTGGACGTAATTAGGTCATGGGGTGAAGCCCTCATGAATGGAATTAGTGCCTTTCTAAGAAGAGGTCAGGGAGCTCCCTTACCCGCTTTCCTTCATGTGAAGATACAAGGAGAAGGAGGCAGTATACAAGCCAGAAGAGGACCCTGAGCAGAACCTAGCCATGCTGGCACCCTCATCTCGGACTTCTAGCCTCCAAGACTGAGAAATAAATTTCTGTTGTTTATAGGCCATGCAGTCTATGGCACTTTGTTACAGCAGCCCAAATAGACTAAGACAGTGAAACTGAATTACCCTGGCTGTACACTTACCATTAAAAAGTGCTAAGGCGGGCTTCCCTGGTGGCACAGTGGTTAGGAATCCGCCTGCCAATGCAGGGGACACGGGTTCGTGCCCCGGTTCGGGAAGATCCCACATGCCGCGGAGCGGCTAGGCCCGTGAGCCACAACTACTGAGCCTGCGCGTCTAGAGCCTGTGCTCCGCAACAAGAGAGGCCGCGACGGTGAGAGGCCCGCGCACCGCGATGAAGAGTGGCCCCCACTCGCCACAACTGGAGAAAGCCCTTGCACAGAAGCGAAGACCCAACACAGCCAAAAATAAATAAATAAATAAATAAAAACAACCTCCCTCAGTCCCTAGTTTCTGAGGCTTCTAAAAAAAAAAAAAAAAGTGCTAAGGCAAGCATCGTTTGTATCATATTAAACTAAAAGAATAATGTGAACATAATTAAAGTAGAATAATAAATTGAAAATAATGTAGCTCATTAAGTAAGCCAGTGAAAAAGGAGAAGCAACAAGGCTAGGAATTTCTTTATTCCTCATTCCATTGATAAGAACTCTGCCTGTGGCCAAGGGCAAGTAGATTGTTCTGTTTAATCAGTGAAGTAAGGCAACCACCTTCAATTCATTTAAAACGATTTTGCCCCATATTCTGTAAAAGAAATATAAGAGAGCACATAATAAAAATGACAGCGTGATACACCAAAATGACCCCTTTTATCTCAAGACCTTGAGGCATTTTGCAAATGATAATTATCTCTTATATCATCCCCTCTGAGGTAAGAATTATTTTCCTCATTTATAACTGAGCCTCCATAAAATTATTCCCTCCCAAAGTCCCAAGTCATGGCTGCTCTTTGAATCCCTCACCTCCTGAGATATGTCTAAGTTAGCACATAAATCACATTGTTAAAACTTTAAATCAGGGCAAAAAGTTATGTTTGAGCTATCCAGAGAATAAGCTACTAAGGGATTTTAGATTTCAAGTAAAACTTTCCCAGTGATGAGTGGAAATGAGAATGGATTGGAAGAATTTTTTTTTTAATTTGCTTTTTTTTTTTAATTTTATTTATTTTTGGCTGTGTTGGGTCTTAGTCGCTGCACGCAGACTTTTTCTCTGCTTGTGGTGAGCGGGCTTCTCATTGCGGTGGCTTCTCTTGTTGTGGAACCTGGGCCCTAGGTGCGTGGGCTTCAGTAGTTGCAGCACGTGGGCTCAGTAGTTGTGGCTCGTGGGCTCTAGAGCTCAGGCTCAGTAGTTGTGGCACATGGGCTTAGTTGCTCCGCGGCATGTGGGATCTTCCCGGACCAGGGCTCGAACCTGTGTCCCCTGCATTGGCAGGCGGATTCCTAACCACTGCACAACCAGGAAAGTCCTGGAAGAATTTTAACACAAAAATCTGTTCAGTTCTACTTCGTATTTTAATGACGTTTTCAATATTTGGATGGCCTTAGAAGTGAATTGACTTCAAAACACAATCTGAAGTTGTAGGTGATCTGAAGCCAAAATAAGGAATATCTGACAAAGAATACATTCTCAGAGGAATGATAATAAAATCCTGGACTGGGAGAATGTTCCATTTTATTGCCCAAATCCATAGAAATTGACCATGACAGATCAGACTTTTAATATCTGGTCACAAGGACATCATTCTTGGGCTTCCCTGGTGACGCAGTGGTTAAGAATCCGCCTGTCAGTGCAGGGGACACGGGTTCGAGCCCTGGTCTGGGAAGATCCCACATGCCGCAGAGCAACTAAGCCCGTGCGCCACAACTACTGAGCCTGTGCTCTAGAGCCTGCGAGCCACAACTACTGAAGCCCGCGTGCCTAGAGCCCGTGCCCTGCAACACGAGAAGCCACTGCAATGAGAAGTCTGCACACCTCAGCAAAGAGTAGCCCCCGCTCACTGCAACTAGAGAAAAGCCCGTGTGCAGCAACGGACACCCAACACAGCCAAACATAAATAAATAAATAAATTTATAAAAAAAAAAAAAAAAAAGGACATCATTCTTAATGATCCCCAGCTGCAGAGAGTATGTACTTGGAATTTTCATCCCTACCTTTGTGCTATTAGGGATCCTACAGTTTAGATTTACAGAATTTTTAAACTTCTATTTGCAAAGAATTACAAGTATCAAAATAAATTACCAGGATAGTACAAAAAAACTCCACAATGCCCTTCACCTAGATTCACCCATTGTTAAAGTCTTGCCCCATTTACTTTGTCATTTGTCATATATAAAATATTTTTCCCAAACCATTTGTACTTATGTTGCATTCATTATTCCACCTTATCCTTAAGTTCTTTAGTGTGTATTCCTAAGAACAAAACGTTCTCTTACATAACCGCTCTATAGTTACCCACTTCAGGTAACTAAACATTGATCAATACTTTTATTTAATCTACTGTCCACATTCCACTTTTGTTGACTGATCCAATAAGGACCTTTATTGTATTTTTCTTCCACAGTACAGGATTCAGACCAAGATTGCATATTACATTTTGTTATTATGTTTCCTTTAATTTTGATCAATTCTTCAGCTGTTTGTTTTTTTTTTTTTTCATGACAGTGATATTTTTGAAGAACACAGGTCCCTCTTTAAATAAGTTACATAGAAAAAAATTTTGGAGAAATGTAGGTTTAATGGTGGTGGTTATTGTTTTTCAGTTAACAACTTTTCAAAAAAATTGAAGTATAGTTGATTTACAATGTTGTGTTAGTTTCAGGTGTACAGCACAGTGATTCAGTTTCATATATATATATGTGTGTATATATATATATATATACACACATATATATATGTGTGTATATATATATATATATATATACATATATGTATATGTTATTTTTCAGATTCTTTTCCCTTACAGGTTATTACAAAATATTGAGTATAGTTCCCTGTGCTATACAGCAGGTCTTTGTTGGTTATCTATTATAGATAGATAGATAGATAGATAGATAGATAGATAGATAGATAGATAGATATAGTATAGTGTGTGTGTATTAATCCCAACCTTTAATTTATCCCTCCCAGTTAACAACTTTTGATGGTAACTGCAAGAAAAGGAGAGATGGGAACTGCATAACTTCTAATTCAGTACTGTCAGTGAAATTCGTAACAAATCCATTCATGTGTAATGTGCTAAAGCAGTGCCTGGCACACAGTTACTGGAAAATCAGTGTCCTCAAGAGCACCTTTCTTCCCCCTTCCAAACGTGTATGTTCCATGTGACGAGGGCCATATATGAGTCTTGTTGGTAATTTCATCCTAATTATCTAACACAATGGGTTGGTGTTGAGTAGACTCAGTAAAATGTTTGCTGAATGAATGACTCCTGCAGGGATGAGGTGTATTCAGATGTGTTAACTGGTACCATCTCTTTTTTCTTTAAAATTTCAGTCACCTAACGTAATGACAAGGCACGAAGTAATTGAGCAGGTATTGAAAGCCTTCACCTTCTCATGGAAGTGAGTTTCACAGCAGGTGTCAAGCATACTCCTGCAACAAATATTTTGTTTACTTCCCAAATGCTTAAAATCCACTGACAATATGGTGTTCTGTTATCATTTTTTAAAATTTATTTTTATTTTATTTATTTTTATTTTTGGCTGCGTTGGGTCTTCGTTGCTGCACGCGGGCTTTCTCTAGTTGTGGTGAGCAGGGGCCACTCTTGGTTGCGGTGCATGGATTTCTCATTGCAGTGGCTTCTCTTGCTGTGGAGCACGGGCTCCAGGCGAGTGGGCTTCAGCAGTTGTGGCACGCAGGCTCAGTAGTTGTGGCACACGGGCTCAGCTGCTCCGTGGCATGTGGGATCTTCCCGGACCAGGGCTCGAACCCGCGTCCCCTGCATTGGCAGGCGGATTGTTAACCACTGTGCCACCAGGGAAGCCCTGTTCTGTTATTTTTAATGGTCATTATACATAATTTCCTTCTCTTCTTTGTTCATTCCTTCTCTCCACATGTTAGGATACCAAAAACTCATTAACTTAAATTCTGATAAATTGAAACCTGTGGAGTTTTTGAAACATTCTCTGTCATCTGAACATGCTAAGCAAATTTTAAAAGTAAATAAACCATGTAACGGTGCCCATTTAGTTTACTTAGGGAAATCAATAGTGCTTTGCTGAGGCACTATTTACATACAAGTGATGGGTTAATGGCAAAGAGCTCTATACTATTATTTAGTTAGCAAATTGAGGGGACAGATTTAGGGGACTGCGTTGCTGTTTACTTGTTCTTATCCCCACACAGCCACGTTTTAGCCACAGACAAAATGATTGATGCTAAGAGAGAAAGAACTAGCCTAGGGTCCCACAGGTGGTAAGTGGCTCTGCTGGGATTTGGATCCAAGTCTTTAAGTTGTGCCTTTGCTAGACCACACGCTGTGCCAAACAAGTTTGAGTCATATGAGTCCTTACAGTGCTGAGTCCCTGGCAGGCAAATTAAACCAACAAAGCAACTTCACCAAGAAAAAATTTTTGAGAAAGAATTAAATATATGCTATTTCAAGGAAATCAATAATGTAGTCCTTGGGGAAAAGTAGAACGTTGGCCTTTTTTCCCACTTATCTTAGGGTCATTTTTATTTTGAAATACAAGGTGGGGGCTTCCCTGGTGGCGCAGTGGTTGAGAATCTGCCTGCCAATGCAGGGGACACGGGTTCGAGCCCTGGTCTGGGAGGATCCCACATGCCGCGGAGCAACTAGGCCCGTGAGCCACAACTACTGAGCCTGCGCGTCTGGAGCCTGTGCTCCGCAACAAGAGAGGCCGCGATAGCGAGAGGCCCGCGCACCGCGATGAAGAGTGGCCCCCGCTCGCTGCAACTAGCGAAAGCCCTCGCACAGAAACGAAGACCCAACACAGCCAAAAATAAATAAATAAATAAATTTTTTAAAAAAAGTTACCAAAAGAAAAAGAAATACAAGGTGGGGTGAGGGAAGAAGCCATTGTAATGTCTTTGGTCTTTAGAGCCTCTTAAAGTACTCATTGCAGCCCTGCGTCCTTTAAAAGGAATAAAACAGTGTTTCATTTAAAACTATCCCTTTCATCATTTTAGAGAAAGCTTCCTTCACATTGAGATAGTGAGCTTTTCCAGCAAAATATGGTGGTGAAAGACTTTGCTTTTGAATTACGCAACTCGGAGCACATTTTGAGCAATTAGAACAGCTCCTGAGATAAAAGGAATCACCTGATAGAAAACACATATTTGTGTCTAGAGAGAGTTACAATGAAGATTTCAGAGTAGCGTTACTTTCTGATTTTTCGTTGTTTATCTCTGGTCAGCTAAGGATTAAATTCTTTCTTCATATTCTGATGAAGTGCCCTTCAGAATGCTTAATAGCCCACTCTACTTATAGTTGATTTTTTTATTTCTTTGAACATGTTTTTGTTTTTTACTGGGGGCCATAAGGGATAAGTTATGGGAAGAATCTGTTAGGAGTGTGAAAGGAATTGTATTAACCTAAAAGGAAGAATTAATAAATGGTCCATCTACTCCTATTTTAAACGCTCCTTTTATATCTGTGACTTAAACCATTCCTAAGTATGATTGGTTTCGTTTAAGTTATATGCATTTTCTCCTAATTGTGCCCCTCAAAAATGATGAAAAAGAAAACAAGACGTAAACCTGACTTTGCACTTGACCTGTATAAACTGATGAATGAATGTTGTAGAATAAACATGTGCTTGTTCATAATAGCTGGGGTGAGATTGTCCTAAATGGCTGGCTGGTGGGCAGGCCAAGTGGTCATAGTCATGGGACCTAATATTTACTGAGCAGTTGCTATCTGCAGGCACGAAGGAAAGCACTTCACTTTCCCTTAACCCTCACCTGAAACCTCAGAGGCAGTGACTATTATCAGTTTTGTAGATGAACACGATGAGGCCCAGAAAGGCTATGGGTGACAAATGCCCCATGGCTAATGATCCCATTCCATCTGACTCTAGAGGCTACACTTTATTTTGGATAGATCTCACTGGCACTTGTCAGAAGGGGGAATTAGAAGGGCATTGAGTAGATCCAACAAACTAGAGGAAGAACTGTTGCAGTAGTCCACGTAGGAGGTGATGGGAGCTGGGACTAGAATTTTTTCTTAATTTTTTTTTAACGCATTCCTCCCATCCTTCACCCTCCCCCACCCCACCTCTGGCAACCACCAATCTTCTGTTCTCTGTATCTATGATCTTGTTTTTTTGTGTTTTTGTTTTTCTATTCCCCATATAAGTAAGATCATTTGGTAATAGTCTCTTTGAATTATTTCACTTAGCGTAATACCCTCAAGGTCCATTTATGTTGCTGCAAATGGCAAGATTTAGTTCTATTTTGTGGCTGGATAATGTTCTACTGTACATATATATGTGTGTGTATGTGTTTAAAAACATGGGGGTACATATATCTTTTCAAATTAGTGTCTTTGTTTTCTTCAGGTAAATACCCAGAAGTAGAATTTCTGGATCATATGGTGGTTGTATTTTTAATTTTTTGAGGAACCACTGTCCTGTTTTCCATCGTGGCTGTACCAGTTTACACTCCCATCAACACTTCTCCACATCCTTGTCAACACTTGTTATTTCTTGTCTTTTTGATAATAGCCATTCTTACAGGTGTGAGGGGATATCTCATTGTGGTTTTGATTTGCATTTCCCGGGTGATTAGTGACTTTGAGCATCTTTTCATGTACCTGTTGGCCATCTGTATGTCTTCTTTGGAAAAATATCTATTCAGCATATCTGCCCATTTTTTAATTAGATTTTCTTGGGGTTTTGCCACTGAGTTGATGAATTCTTTGTATATTTTGGATATTAGCTCCTTATCAGATATACGATTTGCAAATATTTTCTCCTACTGAGTAGATTGCCTTTGCATTTTGTTGATGGTTTCCTTTGCTGTACAGAAGCTTTATCATTTAATGTAATCCCACTTATTTATTTTTGCTTTTGTTGCTTTTACTTATGGGGTCAGATTCCAAAAATCATCATCAAGACCTACGTCAAGGAGATTATTGCCTACGTTTTCTTCTAGGAGTTATATGGTTTCAGGTTTTATGTTCAAGTGTTTACCTTTTTTTTTTTTTTTAAAAGACACCAATTGTACTTGAACATTTGTTACTTTTTTTTTTAAATTTATCTATTTATTTATTTTTGGCTCTCTTGGGTCTTCGTTTCTGTGTGAGGGCTTTCTCTAGTTGTGGCAAGTAGGGGCCACTTTTCATCGCGGTGCATGAGCCTCTCACTATCGCGGCCTCTCTTGTTGCGGAGCATAGGCTCCAGACGCGCAGGCTCAGTAGTTGTGGCTCACAGGCCCAGTTGCTCCGCGGCATGTGTGATCTTCCCAGACCAGGGCTCGAACCCGTGTCCCCTGCATTGGCAGGCAGATTCTCAACCACTGTGCCACCAGGGAAGCCCCACAAGTGTTTACCTTTTTGAGTTAATTTTTGTGTATGGTATAAGACAGTGGTCAAGGTTCACTCTTTTGCATGTGGCTGTCCAGTTTTCCCAGCACCATTTATTGAAGAGACTGTCCTTTTCCCATTGGATATTTTTGGCTCCTTTGTTGTAAATTAATTGTCCATATATTTGTGGGTTTATTTTTAGGCTCTCTATTCTATTTCATTGATCTATATGTCTGTTTTTATGCCAATACCATACTGTTTTGATTAATATAGCTTTGTAATATAGTTTGAAACCAAGAAGCATGATATCCCCAGCTTTGTTCTTCTTACTGAATGTTGCTTTGGCTATATGCAGTCTTTTGTGGTTCCATATGTATTTTAGGATTATTTATTCTATTTCTTTTTTTTAATATATTTTTTAAAATTCATTTTTTTTTATTATTATTTTTGGCTGCGTTGGGTCTTCGTTGCTGCACACGGGCTTTCTCTAGTTGTGGCGATCAGGGGCTACTCTTCATTGCTGTGCGCGGGCTTCTCATTGCGGTGGCTTCTCTTGTTACGGAGCACGGGCTCTAGGCATGCAGGCTTCAGTAGTTGTGGCATGCAGGCTTCAGTAGTTGTGGCTCACAGGCTCTAGAGCGCAGGCTCAGTGGTTGTGGCACACGGGCTTAGTTGCTCCACGGCATGTGGGATCTTCCCGGACCAGGACCCAAACCTGTGTTCCCTGCATTGGCAGGCGGATTCTTAACCACTGCACTACCAAGGAAGCCCTATTCTATTTCTTTGAAAAATGCCATTGGAACTTTGATAGGGCTTATATTGAATCTGTAGATTACTTTGGGTAGTATGGACATGTTAACAATATTAATTCTTCCAATCCATGAGCATGGAATATGTTTCCATTTATTTGTGTCTTCTTCAGTTTCTTTTATTAATGTCTCATACTTTTCAGTACATGGGTTTCACCTTCTTGGTTAAATTTATTCCTAGGTATTTTATTCCTTTTGATGCAATTATAAATAGGACTGTTTTCTTAATTTCTCTTTCTGATAGTTCACTATTAGTATATAGGGACACAACAGATTTCTTGTGTACTGATTTTGTATCCTACAGTTTTACTGAATTTAGGGACTTCCCTGGTGGCACAGTGGTTAAGAATCCGCCTGCCGATGCAGTGGACAGAGGTTCAAGCCCTGGGCCGGGAAGATCCCACATGCCATGGAGCAACTAAGCCCATGTGCCACAACTACTGAGCCTGTGCTCTAGAGCCTGTGAGCCCCAACTCCTGAGCCTACGTGCCGCAACTACTGAAGCCTGTGCGCCTACAGCCCATGCTCCGCAACAAGAGAAGCCACTGCAATGAGAAGCCTCAACGACGAGTAGGCCTCACTTGCCGCAACCAGAGAAAAAGCCTGCGTGCAGCAACAAGGACCCAATGCAGCCAAAAATAAATAAATAAATAAATAAATTTTTAAAAATTTACTGAATTTATTAGTCCTAGCAGTTTTTTGATGGAGTCTGTAGGGTTTTCTACATATGACATATGGTATATATGATATCATGTTATCTGCAGTTAGTGACAGTTTACTTCTTCCTTTCCAGTTGGATGCCTTATATTTCTTTTTCTTGCCTAATTGCTCTGGCTTGGACTGCAAATACTGTGGTGAATAAAAGCGGTGAAGGTGAGCATCCTTGTCTTGTTCCTGATCCTAGAGGAAAGGCTTTCAGTTTCTCACTGTTATATATGATGTTAGCTGTGGGCATGTTGTATATGGCCTTTATTATGTTGAGGTACCTTCCCTCTACACACCTTTGTTGAGAGTTTTTATCATAAATAGATGTTAGGGACTAGAATTTTGAGGGTGAAAATAAAGGAAAATGTGTAGCGATGGTCAGGTCTTGGTGACGGATTTGATAGGGACATGCAAGAGTACTGAGGGTCAACCCTAGGTTTTTCCCTGACTTGTGAAATATGTATTTGGTCTTCATCAAATTTCGGGCACAGAGCTCCTAAAACTCTTGGAATTTCCTAACTGATGAAAGTGACAATTTTTTTTTATATTAGTGAGGCAACTTTTGTATCACAACTAAGGGTGGGGGGTCTGGTTGCCAGGAGAACCAACCATGTGATTAGAGTGTTGGAACTTTCAGTCCCTCCGCCTTGACCCCTGGGGAGGAGAGAAGAGAAAGAAACCAAAGGCAGTGGAGGAGGAGCTCTGGAGAAAAAGATCTATGAAACCCTCATTTGTCTGACTACTTGTTAGAGGAAGTTCAGTCAGAATGAATGGAATATCAGAACGGTGAAATATTTTTAAAGGAAACAGCCTCACTATTTCCAGGAAATAGAACCAGGCTTTAAAATGATTCCTTCGTTGATCCCCAGCACTTGTTTAATAGAGACTTAGAAATGGTTTGCCAATCACAAATCGGTTGGACTGCCAGTGGTGCTCCTCAAGTGTTTGAAGGTGATTAAAAGCAGCTTGTTTTTCTAAGGCATTTAAATAGTCCCTCTGGAAATCTTGTTAAACTCTTCATTTGCTTCCCAAACTCTTTCTCTTTAAAGAGAGGAAAACCTAAACTCTCGTTGAGCCTCTCTGTGTCCCAATTAATGAGGCTTTACTCATTTAAGAAATATTGACTGGCTGCATTAGCCTGCGTCTTCCTCTGGGGTCAATAGAAGCACTTTTCACCAGGCACTTAAACCTTAGCTGGTGTTAGTGACTATTTTAACGATCGCTCCAGTTAGCATTTTGCATTCTGCCAAATGGACTGATGAGGTAGGGGTGGGGATAAGGGGCAGAGTCTCATAGCCCACTTTGCCTGGAAACAAACCCCAGATCATGGAATTATGTCGTGGTGGAGGTATTTCCTCTGACATCTGTTGAATACCTACACATGCCAGGCTTCCACACACACTGTCTCCTTAGTCCTCATGACCACCAGATGTGGAATATTTCATCCTTCCCTTTTGCAAATGATAGAATCCAAACCTTAAACCTGTATATCCAACTGCCTGCTGACCATCTTCACTTGTACATCCCCTGAGCAAAGGCCCAAACAACGAATTCTTTTTTTTTTTAACCTCCTCCTTTATTTGGGGTCAGCAACCAAACCAATTCATCTATCAACAATTAGAAATCTAGACTTTTTTTTGGCCTTGTTGCGCGGCCAAAGGGATCTTCGTTCCCAGACTAGGGATCAAACCCATGTCCCCTGCAGGTGAACCACAGAGCCTTAATCACTGGACTGCCAGGGAAATCCCTAGACTCATTCTTGATTCTTCCTTCTCTCTCGCTTTCTTTTTTTAAAGCTTGTATATCCTACCAATTGCCAGATCTTAATGGTTTCACACCTACGTATTTCTGTACATCTGGCACTTGAACAACAGGTTTGAGCTGCATGGTTCGGCTTATGTGCGGATATTTTTCAATAGAAAATACTACAGCAGTACATGGTCCACTATTGGTTGAATCTGAGGGTGCAGAATAATCACTGACAGGGAGATCTGACTGTAAATTATATGTGGATTAACACTCATGTTGTTCAAGGTCAGCTGTATTCGTTTTTTTTTAATCCTCTGTATTAGTTTCCTATGGCTGCTGTAACAAATAACCATCAACGTAATGGCTTAAAAAAACCCACAAATTTATTCTCTTACAATTCTGGAGGCCGGACATCTGAAATGAGTCTTACAGGTCTGAAATCAAGGTGTCAGTAGGGCTGGCTCCCTCTGGAGACTCTAGGGCAGAATCCATTTCCTCATCTTTTCTCGTTTCTGGAAGCCGCCTGCATTTCTTGGCTGATGGCTGCTTCTTCCAAGCACATCAGCTTTTCTCTCGCTGCATCCGTGGTCATTCATCCAAGGTTTTCTTCCTCTTCTGCAGCTGAATCTCCCTCTCCTTCCCTCTTATAAGGATACTGTGGTTACATTAAGGGCTCACCCAGATAATCCAGATAATCTTCCTCTCTCAAGATCCCTAATCACATCTGCAAAGTCCTTTTTGCCATGTCAGGCAACATTCACAGGTTCAACATTCAGGATGTTGCCATGGACATCTTGGGGGGCTAAGCCCACCACATCCTCCTTGCCTGGCTCACCTGTCCTCACCTCTCACCTCCTCACTACTCTTCCTGTCTAGTTTAATCCATCCTCCCTTCCTGCCACCTGTGACGTAGGGCAGTGGTTCCCCAAAGCAGATCCATTAACTGAACCCCGAGAAGGTTGTTAACAGTACAGGTGCCTGGATTCTACCCCTAGAGATTCTGAGTCAGAAAGTCTAGTGGATCTGTATTTTATAAAACCACCAGCATACTGATTAAATAAGTAAATGAACAATCAAAGCTTGATGACCTTGATGACAGCTCCAAAATTTCAATATAGGGGAAACTCAGGAGTTTGCTTTGGAGAGTGCTTAAAAATAATTTAAGTCCCCCCGCCCCAGGGGACTTACCTGAGACTGTGTTTGCATAGCAAGCATGCTGTGTTTACACTGATTGCATGTTACAGATCAATGAAAATAGCAAAGTTTTCTAAAGATGGCTTTCTGCAGATACTGCATTTGTTTTTTAAAAATTGTTTTTACTTCAAAGTAACTTTACGGGGTGGATGGAGGTGATAGGGCGGGGGAGTGATGCTTAAACCTTCCTTTCCCATGCCATACCTTACCACCCCGCTGTTTCTCCAGGTCACTGATGCCCAGGGAGTTTGGGAACCTCTGATTCTGATCACAAACTTCTTGAGGACAAGGATTATATTAATACCTTGTTCTGTGTTTAGTCCCTACCTCCTAGGACTCTGGCACTCAGTCAGCTTTCAAATACTGTATGCTAAATGCACAATTCAACAAATTAACGGAATTTGCTAGTACATAATGTGAGTACAACAGCATTTGTTGAGTTTTTACTAAAAGACAACCTACTTTGTTTTCGGTTTTTTAAAAAATATTTATTTATTTGGTTGTGCCGGGTCTTAGTTGCGGCTTGTGGGCTCCTTAGTTGCGGCTTGTGGGCTCCTTAGTTGCGGCATGCGTGTGAGATCTAGTTCCCTGGCCAGGGGTCAAACCCAGGCCCCCTGCATTGGGAGTGCAGAGTCTTAACCACTGCGCCACCAGGGAAGTCCCAAGACAGCCTACCTTGATGAGAAACTGAGGTGAGGGATTAAAGGATCTGCTGGGAGAAGCACAAGTACCCAGGTTGTTCAGAGGTCAAGGTGAGCATTTGCTGTTGAAGAGTGTTACTAATGCTGGTTGATGGTGATGCATGTCCAGAGTGGACCCAAACACTCCTGGGAAGTGAAACGCCAAGCAGATGTATGTTATTTGTATCTGTCCGAATATGGGGTATGCAGATAATAGCTAACACATAGCACTTCCTATGGGCCAGGCACTGTTCTAAGCACTGTATATGTACCAGCATGTATGTGTATCATCTCATTTAATTTTCACAAGAACCTTAATAACTCACAAAAAACCATTTAAGAATGATGAAACAGAGTGGTTAAATACCTTGGCCACGGTCACACAGCTGGGGAGTAGGTTCAAATCCAAGCACCCTGATTGCAGAGGTTTTACCCACCATGCTGCACTGCCCAGAGACCTGAGCTGTGTCACAGGGTACGGTACAAGAGAGATGGAAGAACAAGCCCTGAGTGCATGGTCCAGTTAGGTAGATAGGACACAAACATAGACAACATTTTGAGACTATGACAAATAATTTGATACAAAGGTACCTATCTCCTGAAGTCTTAAGGAGGGCAAGTGACTTGTCCAAGATCATGCCAACAAATGACACAGCTGAGACTAGAATCCACATGTGTCTGAGACCAAATCCAAGTACTTGCAAGTGGGATGAAGCTTTCTAAAGTAGGGGCCAAGGGAAGGTATAGCAAGGGCATTTTATTTAATCTCAGGCTAAGAAAAGCCTGGCCTTATTATTGTTATTTTAAAATTTTTGGTATACAATTCAATGATTTTCATTCAATTGACTGAGTTGTATAACTATCATCAAAATCCAGTTTTTAGAACTTTCTCATCACCCCTATAAACTCCCCCATTCCCATGTACAGTTAATATCTGTTCTATCTCCAGCCACAGGTAACCACTCATCTACTTTCTGTCTCTATAGATTTGCTTTCTCTAGACATTTCATACAAGTGGAATCACACAATGTGTTATCTTTTGTACTGACTTCTTTCATTTAGCATAACATTTTTTTTTAACATTTATTTATTTGGTTGCATCAGGTCTTAGTTGCAGCAGGCGGGCTCCTTAGTTGCGGCTCCAGAGCTCCTTAGTTGCAGCAGTCAGGTTGTGGCATGCGAACTCTTAGTTGCAGCGTGCATGTGAGATCTAGTTCCCTGACCAGGGATCGAACCTGGGACGCCTGCATTGGGAGTGTGGAGTCTTATCCACTGGACCACCAGGGAAGTCCCAAGCATAATGTTTTTTAGGTTCATCCATGTTGTAGCATATATTAGTACTTCTTTCCTTTTTGCAGCTGAATAATATTTCAATCTATGGCTATATCACATTTTGTTTATCCATTTGCCAGTTGACAAATCTTTGGATGTTTTCCACTTTGGGGCTCTTAAGAATAATGTTGCTATGAACATTCATGCACAAGGTTTTGTGTGGATGTTATGTTTTCATTGCTCTTGGGCACATGCCTAGAAATAGAACTGCTCAGTTGTTGTGGTAATTTTGTTTACTTTTGCATATGTTTAATTTCTAAGAAACTAAAGCCTGACATTTAAGCAAAGATATGAAGGCTGAAAAAAGAAAGAGCCAAGGGAGAGGGAAGGGACAATGTTCTAGGCAGTGGGAAAAGCACCAGTTTCTTTATTCCTGATGTGGTACCTATAAAGTAATAACGATTGTATGTTGCATCTTAAACCCAAGGCAAAATAGTGTTATCAAAGGAAAACTGTCAATTTCTTGAAGGTGATTAATGTGCCTGAATCACAACAAGGTTGCCTTTTCTCAGTTTGGTTTGAACTATTCTATGAGAAATCATTAAAAAACAAAAACAAAAAACAACAACAAACACCCAAACAAAGCAAGCAAACAAAAAACCAAAACCCTGGCCCTGATAATCTGGTATGAGAAGGGCACAAGCCAAAAGAAAGAATCTACACTACTCCTTATAGTCTGTCTTTTTCTACGTTTCAGTGAGTTAATCTCCTCACGTGCATAGCAATAATATCTGCAGAGTCTAAAGGCCACAGCTCTGTTTGCACTGCTTCCCAGATGATAAATGGTGTTCGGCAAAATGCAGGAAAATAATCATACCTGAGCCACCTTTCTCCAATATGCTTTCCTCCTTTTTGTCAGATTTAGTTGAAGTTGTTTTGTGTGCGTGTGTGTGTTCCCTGTTCGTGTGGTTTTCAGTGCAAGACAGAGCACGTATTCAGGGCCCCAACAGTTGTGCACACAATACATTGGTTAATCTAAGGTGACCAGCATGTTTCAACTTTGTTTGCAAAGGCAGCTACAATACAGCCGTGGAGGCAATTACAGCATTACAAACCATGGACATAAAGTTGGAGAGCTGATTTCTAAAAGGCCCAAGGAGAGGTTTTACTTCTTAGCTTATGACCAGAAGTTCATGGTACATTAAGTTTTCCATTTGAAAGCTAAGAGAATCCCTTCCCACAGCTTCTAACTTCTCAAAATGATTGGAGAGAGAGAATGTCAGGGTTTCTCTTGGTGAAAAAAAGTACTCTCCAAGTGTAGTGACAGAATGCCAGCTTTGTCTCTGTACTTTAAGACTGAGTAGGAGGCAGGGATTGGTGGTCTATCTGCACAGAGGTCAGTAATGGCCTTTTTTTTTTTTCATCATCTACTTAAAATTCATGTCCCTGACTTCTAGATATGGCACCTTGATTTTCCTCTGTGAAATTCTTGAGTTCATGTAGTTTGGTTGTTCTGACACCATCACTATGCCCCGGGGTAGGCAGACGAGACCATTTGGAACAATGCGTATCCCTGGTCACGGTGATGGATTCACGAATGGGCATGTGACCCAAGCTGGGATAATGAGAAGTCTAGAGCTTTCGCTTAAACAGTCAGAAAAAAGGTGCCCTCTTTCCTTTGGGTCGTTAGGCTGGTAGAATTGAAGTCTAGAAGTGCTGATGAATATCTTCTTCTGGCTTCAAGGAGGGATCCTATCTATAATAGGAGAGAACAAAGCCAATAGAGAGGAAAGTAGAACCCAGAGATGGGGGAAGACAGGTTACCATGGCATGATCTCAGCATTCAGTGCCAGCTGTGCTAAAACCTATACAGCCCCTGGACTAGTCCACTATTTGAACGAAGGATTTCTTTTGTGTGTGTTTAGATGGAGGGAGGGTTTTGTTACCTGCAATCCAAAAAAAAAAAAAATCCGACTGATTTAGGGGTCACCCGAAGCTGTGTTTAGTACTAAAAGAAAATGGGCTTTCTCCATACCTTAAACCCCACCTCTGAATCAACATCAGAATTTGAAAATAGTCTCAGCGAGTGAATCTGGGTTCAGCATATTTTGCTTTATCTACACACAGGTGCCGTATGTAAAAATTTCAGCAAGCTAAACCTGGAAGACTCCTAGTAGGTTTGTGACCTAAAAAGGTGAAGTTACTGTCCCAGGACCGTATGTTGTGGTATAATTGAAGTGTCCTGGTGTCAGAGTCTTCCACTGTCTTTCACTATTTTCAGTGAGATGAATTTCAAAATGTAAGATCCTACACATACGTGGATTGTAGTATCAACTTACAGGAAGTGGTCAGCTTTTTAAAATAAATGAAATAGAATAGATAATATCAAGAATACATCACATAGGGACTTCCCTGGTGGCACACTGGTTAAGAATCCACCTGCCAATGCAGGGGACATGGGTTTGATCCCTGGTCCAGGAAAATCCCACATGCCGCGGAGCAACAAAGCCCTCGAGCCACAACTACTGAGCCCACGTGCCACAACTACTGAAGCCCGCACGCTGTAGGGCCTGCGTGCCGCAACTACTGAGCCCAAGTGCTGCAACTACTGAAGCCTGTGCACCTAGAGCCCATGCTCCACAGCAAGAGAGGCCACAGCAATGAGAAGCCCGCGCACTGCAACGAGGAGTAGCCCCGCTCACCACAACTAGAGAAAGCCTGTGCGCAGCAACGAAGACCCAACGCAGCCAAAAAAAAAAATACATCACATATAAGAAGAGCAAGTACTATTTTATTTAGTTTCATTTCAGTTGTATATAAAAAAATGTATATATCCATGTATACATAGAAATCAATATAGTGAATCACTGAATCTGACATGAACTATGTGCTTCTTACTGTGAGTCTAGGTCAAAGTTTGAAAGCCTCTTGAGTGCATGCTGGGGTTTCTTTTATGAGCACGTTTACATTGGAGGGGGGAGGGGAGAGTATGCTTTTCATAACAGGAAAGGGTCCCTGGCCTCCCAAGCCAGCCTATTGTGGCGGGCACGGGTTCTAACGAAGGTTCCAAGCCTGAGTTGTGAACACAACAATTTCCCTGTTTGTCTTCCCCATCACTGAGCTACCAGTAACCGGAGCATTCTTTCGGAACGCTTTTGGAATTCTTTGGGGGATGAAAGTGCTGTATAAAATCAAGCCTGGTCTGTTTATGGATGTAATTCCCTGCGCCCGGAGATCAGGACCGAGTGCTGCGGTCTGAATTACACTGCATCTGATTCTCATTAACTGCCATGATTTCCCCCCCTGGATCCGGCTCCTTGGTCCTCTCTGAATTACTGTGCACATGGCTGGCTTCCGCAGATTGCTCAGCCCCGCTCATCTGCCATCCAGTCTGCCGCTCCGTTGGAACCCACACTGCAATTTGAGTGGACCCATATCAGGGGTGCTTTCGACATGAAAATTCTGTCTAATGATTAAAGAAACTTCCCGAGCTCAACGCTGCTGACTTTACACAGTTTATTACCAAACACCATGGGGAAGAGGTAGATTCGATTTCTTTGGCCTGGAGAAAGAAAACTGGACATGTTTATTACCAAAACTCGGACCACAAGCAAGGCCTATCTCAATCCCTTTTTAGTATTAAAAGAGTGTTGCATACTTTTTCTTAACTTAATAATTACTTACATAGTGCCTACTATTTACTAGTCATGTTCTCAAAGCTAAACAACTATTAAGTCATGCAATCTTCATAGCAACTCTCAATCGGGGTGGACTCAGTGATGCTAAGTAAGGAACAACTCATATTTCAGTGTTTAAAACTACAGGTGTTGGGCTTCCCTGGTGGTGCAGTGGTTAAGAATCCACCTGCCAATGCAGGGGACATGGGTTCAATCCCTGGTGTGGGAAGATCCCACGTACCGCGGAGCACCTAAGCCCGTGCACCACAACTACTGAGCCTGCGCTCTAGAGCCCGTGTGCCACACCTACTGAAGCCCGCGTGCCTAGAGCCCGTGCTCCACAATGAAGAAAAGCCACCGCAATGAGAAGCCCGTGCACCACAACGAAGAGTAGCCCCTGCTCACCGCAACTAGAGAAAGCCTGCGTGCAGCAACGAAGACCCGACACAGCCATAATTAATTAATTAATTAATTAATTAATAAAAAACTACAGGTGTTTACAAAACTGTAATTCAAAAAGACACATGCACCCCTATGTTCATAGCAGCACTATTCACAATAGCCAAGACATGGAAACAACCAAAATGTCCATCACAGATGAATGGATAAAGAAGATGTGATATATATATATGATGGAGTACTACTCAGCCATAAAAAAGAATGAAATAATGCCACTTGCAGCAACATGGATGGACCTAGAGATTATCATGCCAAGTGAAGTAAGTTAGAAAGAGAAAGACAAATACCATATGATATCAGTTACATGCGGAATCTAAAATGTGACACAAACTTATCTATGAAACAGAAACAGACTCAGACATAGAGAACAGACTTGTGGTTGCCAAGGGGGAGGGATGGATTGGGAATTTGGGATTAGCAGATTCAAACTAGTATATATAGAATGGATAAACAAGGTCCTACTGTGTAGCACAGGGAACTATATTCAATATCCTGTGATAAAACATAATGGAAAAGAATATGAAAAACAATGTATAGGGACTTCCCTGGTGGCGCAGTGGTTAAGAATCCGCCTGCTAATGCAGGGGACATGGGTTCGAGCCCTGGTCCGGGAAGATCCCACATGCCGCCGAGCAACTAAGCCTGTGCGCCACAACTACTGAGCCTGTGCTCTAGAGCCCCGCGAGCCACAACTACTGAGCCTGCGTGCTGCAACTACTGAAGCCTGCACGCCTAGAGCCTGTGCTCCACAACAAGAGGAGCCACCACAATGAGAATCCCGCGCACCACAACGAAGAGTAGCCCCCGCTCGCTGCACCTTGAGAAAGCCCACACGCAACAACGAAGACCCAACGCAGCCGAAAATTAAATAAATAAATAAATTTATAAAATAAAAAAAAACAAAAACAATGTACATATATGTGTAACTGAATCACTTTGCTGTACAGCAGGACTTAACACTGTAAATCAACTATACTTCAATTAAAAAAAAAAAACAAAAAAACTACAGGTGTTTTAGTTCTCCCTCACACTTAAGTCTTCCTTGGGTTGGTGTTTGTATAGGTGGGGGGCTCCTCTCCACGTCATCCATTCTCTACCTTGACTGCACCTGGCAGATTGCAAGCTCTGTGACAAGGGAACAGAGGGTGGCAAATTGTGCAGGAGTACTTACAGACTCCTACCTGGAAGTGACACCTTCCGCTCACTTCTCATTGGCTGAAGCAAGTAATAGGCCTCACCTAACTTGAGGAGGACCAGACAGTGCTTTCCTAGCATGTTTCTGGAAGGAAGAGAAGCAGACATATTTATTGAACAAGAAAAATGACGACTGCAACCGTTCTATGAAGAATGTGCTTTTACTATGCCCATTTTACAGATGAGAAAACCGAAACACAGGGAGTTTATGGAACTTGCCCCAGGTCACAGAAGCAGTAAATAGAGTAGGGTGGCCAGGTTTAGCAAATGAAAATATAGGATGCTCAGTTAAATTTTAATTTCAGACAACAAATAATTTTTTAGTATAAATACAAATATCTCATAAGCAGATTTGGGGCTCAGATGTACTTGCTGTTTATCTGAAAATTAAATTTAACTGGGTGCCCTGTATTTTATCTGGCAGCCCTAAAATGGAATGGCCCGGATTTGAACCCAAGAATTCTGGCTCCAGAGATGAAGCGTCTATTTCATACTGTTCTCTGGCTTCTGTGACTTTGTTCCTCTTCCAATGTTAAATTAGTATTTGTTCCTTAATTATATGAATAAGGCCCTAAGCAAATTTGAAGATTTCTCCATCAAAGAAAAAAAAAAGCATTCTAGAAATGTTTGCTCGCTGCTAGCTTCATGTAGTGTCCTAGGAGGTGGGAGTGGGGCTGCGGAGGGGACAGGAGATGGGGGAGGTAAGAGTACAAGGGGGAGTAAGAATCTGTCTACTTTCAGACCCATCTCTGATCTGCCCCCTAACATGCTTAATGGGAGGGGAAATGTGGGGCAGATAATGAAAATGACAATCAATCCCCCCTGTTTTCCTCTGTGACTTTGAAATGTGGCATATTTACCTTTTAAATTATGAAACACTTAGGCTGATAATAAGATTAGTTTTCATTCTTGGTTCACAATAATTGAGGATATAGGCTTGAGGAGTTGGATTTACCCCAGTGGCCGAGAGTGGGCATATGATTTATTTATGTGGGTGTGTGTAAGTTTAGGGGTGGGTGGGTTATGAAGCCAGCCTAAGACTCCAAATGTTTCAGATACTTTCCCACCCAGTGGATAGTTCGTATGCAAATAATTATTTAATAATTAAGTTATTAAACAATATCTGATGCATGATTAGCGTTTGATAAATACTTTGCCTGAAGCAGAGCCTAGCAATAATAGAAATTAAATATTTCTTGAATCAATGAATGATTGATACTCATAAAGTTGATGCCTTTATTTGCCCTATTTTATTTTTTATTTTTTTATAAATTTATTTATTTATTTATTTGTTTTTGGCTGCATTGGGTCTTCGTTGCTGTGCACGGACTTTTCTCTAGTTGCGGCGAGCGGGGGCTACTCTTCATTGCAGTGCACGGGCTTCTTATTCCGGTGGCTTCTCTTGTTGTGGAGCATGGGCTGTAGGCATGGGAGCTTCAGTAGTTGCAGCACGCGGGCTCAGCAGTTGTGGTATGCAGGCCCTAGAGTGTGCGGGCTTCAGAAGTTGTGGCTCGCAGGCTCTAGAGCGCAGGCTCAGTAGTTGTGGTGCACAGGCTTAGTTGCACCACGGCATGTGGGATCTTCCCAGACCAGGGCTTGAACCTGTGTCCCCTGAATTGGCAGGTGGATTCTTAACCATTGTGCCCCCAGGAAGTCCCTGCCCTATTTTACAAATGAGGAATTAGAAGTTTAGAGAGGCTAAGTGACCACTGGTTAAAGTCAGACCAATCTCTGAAGAGCTTTTGGTCTAGGCAAGAACTTTGATTTGCTGAAAGGCTGGTGTTATTACTATTCCTTTTGATTTGACTTGGCCTTCTAAGGCCTTGCAGCAAAGGCAGTTAACCTGGTGACTCATCACTCCTATTAGGAATAACAACAAACAAACAATTAGGAAGAGCTGATTGGTATGCCTGAGCCCTTGGATAAAATGATAACCCAGTACAGAAGATTAGCATTTCCTTGCTGCTAAGTGGCCGGAGTTTCAAGTCTTAATCCTCTGCAAAGGGAGACAAAAATCTTTCCGTAGGCTAGGTTTTAAAGCAAAGTATTTGTTGTGGTTTGATGATCCCATCAACTGAACTACCTTTTTTAAATCAAGTTCTGCAAAGACACAACCTGAGTGGTTTTGTTCTAGAAATAGATGCTGTATGCAAAAGCACCATGGTGCTTTATTTTAATCTTGCTGGCTTGCTTGTTGTTCAAAGAAACTACCTTCTCAGTGAGGCCTGTACAGACTACTTTCAGATCTGAGCAATGGAGATTGAGTATCCTCTTATTTCGTGCCTTGGTGCAGAGACCAAGGAAAAGAAAAGTAAATGCAAGTCTGAAGTTGTTTCTGATCAGAAAACTGCTCAACACAGATGTGTTCCTTGGGCTGTTTAATACATTTTGGCTTGGCACTAGGGGTATATCAATAAGCTGGACATACACATCTCAAAGACTTTAATAGTGTAACAGAAAATAACACTTGGGGCTTCCCTGGTGGCGAAGTGGTTGAGAATCTGCCTGCCAATGCAGGGGACACGGGTTCGAGCCCTGGTCTGGGAAGATCCCACATACCACGGAGCAACTAGGCCCGTGAGCCACAACTACTGAGCCTGCGCGTCTGGAGCCTGTGCTCCGCAACAAGAGAGGCCACGACAGTGAGAGGCCCGCACACTGCGATGAAGAGTGGCCCCCACTTGCCGCAACTGGAGAAAGCCCTCGCACAGAAACAAAGACCCAACACAGCCAAAAATAAAAAAATAATAATTAAAAATGAATATCTGCTAAAAAAAAAAAAAAAAGAAATGAGTTCCACCAACAAAATGAATGAGCTCAAGCCACAGATGAGACCCAAGCCTTGGCTGACACCTTGATTCTCACCTGTGACCTGAGCAGAGGATCTAGCTGAGTCACGCCCCAGCTCCCAACCTATGGGAACTGAGATAATCAATGTGTGTTGCTTTAAACCACTAAATTGGTTTGTTACATAGCAGTAGAAAATTAATATAGATCGTAGGGACTGGAAGGGAGCTACTGGGGCACTGAGAGCATTCTGTTTCTTGATCCGAGTGATGGTTACACCAGTGTGTGTGTGTGTGTGTGTGTGTGTGTGTGCGTGTGTGCGTGTGTGCGTGTCTGTATAAATTTTTTTTTTTGGCCATGCCGCGCCGCTTGCAGGATCTTAGTTCCCCAACCAGGGATTGAACCCTGGCCACGGCAATGAAAGTGCCATGTCCTAACCACTGGGCCACCGGGGAATTCCCTACACAAGTATATTTTTAATTTGTGACAATTCATTGTGCTTTACACTTAGGATGTGTGCACTTTTCTATCTATATTTTGTATATTGGTACAGAATATCAATACAATATTATGAAAGGTTCATCAAATTATGACACAGTTGGGGCTTCCCTGGTGGTGCAGTGGTTAAGAATCCGTCTGCCAATGCAGGGGACACGGGTTCAATCCCTGGTCCGGGAAGATCCCACATGCCACAGAGCAACTCAGCCCATGCGCCACAACTACGAAGCCTGCGTGCCACAACTACTGAAGCCCACGCGCCTAGAGCCCATGCTCCGCAACCAGAGAAGCCACCGCAGTGAGAAGCACGAGCACCACAATGAAGAGTAGCCCCTGCTCGTCCCAACTAGAGAAAGCCTGCGCGCAGCAACAAAGATCCAACACAGCCAAAAATAAATTAACTTAAAAAAAAATTTTGACACGGTCTTATGAAATAAGTTGTATGGTATGATCTCTACTTTACAGTTGAGGAAATGGAAGCCCAGAGACACGCAAACCCAGGCCCATCTGGTTACACTGCAGCCCCATCCCTCTCGTTCATGGTCAGGCAATAAAAATCTCCCCTTGGGGTTAGTTCTACTACAAAAAAAAAAAGGCAGCAGGGAAGTTACTCTTTAGAAGGAATCAGACCTTTGCGATATGTCATTTCAATTATTCAGAGAAGCTTGATGATAATTCCAGTCATTCTCCCGTGGTGCAGTGAGTGATCTCTGCTAAGTGCGGCCTTTTATTGCTGTCTCCCTGCCCCTCCTTCCTCCAGGGGCCAGCAAAAATTGTAGCTACTGAAGATTCTGACTTCTGACCCCTCCTGTCAACGATGGAGAATGAAAGTAGAGATGAGGATGAGAGGTAGGGCCTCACCCAAGCATCCCTTACAGCTGCAGTTTCTTTAAACGAACAACCCAACACCAGCTGTCTTTTAAAGATTACCGATACACAACTATACTCCAATAAAAAATATATAAATAAGCACCTTTTCTATTGAAAGAATGAAAGAAAGAAAGGTAGATTACCGTTATAATACACAATCATTTTAACAGAATCAAACAACCTTAGAAATTAAAAACCTATAAATTTAAAGACTCTCCTAAAAATAAGCACTGTTAACTCTTGGGCAGGTCTTTGTTTTGTTTTGTTTTTTGTTTTGTTTTTTAATGATCTGTTTGCATTTAAAAAGCGAGTGGAAAGTTACCAAAAAACGGAATTCGTTACCCTATTGTTCTGCAGAATGACGGCACATGCCTACCTAAAACCACACTGTCCCATACAGCCACCCCTAGCCACACGGAGACGTGCTATGTAAAATACAGAGGATTTCGGAGGCTTAGGGAAAAAAAAGAATGTGAATATATCAATGGCATTACATTGATTATGTGCTAAAATGACAATCTTTTGGATATATTGGGTTAAGTAAAATATTTTATTACTTAGAATAAAATTTTATCTGTGGCTTATTTTCCATTGGGTAGGCTAATCTAACGTATTGCAAAAGATACCTGCAAAGGAAAAAAACTGGAGATCTAGTTCCATGGCATCATTATTTGTTTCGTAATAATCTTTTTTTCTGATTGTAAATGTATGATAGTACAGTAAAAAAAAAAAAAAAAAAGTCAGAAGTACAGAAAAGAATAAATTAGAAAGCAAAAGCTCTCCCGTAATCTGAATCATTTTGTTAACGTGATGACTTGTACCCTTACAAACTATATTTACACATACATAATGTGTATAGTCTGTTCTGTAAACATTTTTTCACTAAATCTATCATAGACATCGTTCCATAGTAACATATAGGTAGATATTTCACTGTATGAATATACCATGAGATTAAGGTTCTATATGATCCATTTTTCATGGGGAGAAAAAAATTAAAATGTCACCTACTGGAATTCTAACAGTACTTTTATCATTAATTCATAGCAATTTTAGGGTTTTAAGTCTTCAAGGAGTGCCTGGAAATTAGTAGGCGCTCAATTGCTGTAATTAACGGAATTAGAAGAAATATTCAAAGCCATCTAGCCCACCTTTATGCTAGTAGAATTAACACCATTTTATTAGACATATAAAACCACTCTGTATTCAGAAACATACTTCGGTCTACAAATGTACACCTCTAGGGATTTAAGGTCCAAAGATTATCATTCTGTACTGTACACTTGTCATGAATTAAAAAAAAAAAAGGCAAATGTCACCTACTGGTGCACAATGGAAATTTTCATAGAAGGGCTTGACTAGTTTCTTCTGGAGTTTGGAGGGCCCAGAACCTGACTTACACGGAATAGCCTAAAGATGAATAGCCGAGGGATAGTCCCTCCTGGCAAAGCATATAGAGCGGCCTGTGAACTAATAGCGTGCACACTCCATTGGCATTGGTAACCTTGTTTGATTCTCTGAAGATTCCCCCCCTCTGAAGAGGAGAGTAGCTGAATGTGGCATTATGGGCTATACCAACAGAGTAGGCTGGGAGGCGACACATAACTGTTGGTGAAAGAGTACATTAACTAAGGAAATAGGGCACTGTCAGAAGTCCCTGGTTTTGGTGTTCAGTAAGACCATATTGTCTGCTTCCGTAAGCTCCTCCCCCTCTCTCAGCCCCAAGTCTCTGTGATCCAGAAGAAGCCAAAAGTGGCTAAAATTGGAGGCCAAACAAGGAGAGAAGCCTCAAATCATTTTGCCTTACCATAGGGGGTTAGGTCTGAGCTACTGGGGAAAAAAGTCTGAAGTGGATGAAAAACTGAAGTTTTGATATTAAAACTACATTGGGGGCTTCCCTGGTGGCGCAGTGGTTGAGAATCTGCCTGCCAATGCAGGGGACACGGGTTCAAGCCCTGGTCTGGGAAGATCCCACATGCCGTGGAGCAACTAGGCCCGTGAGCCACAACTACTGAGCCTGCGCGTCTGGAGCCTGTGCTCTGCAACAAGAGAGGCCGCGATAGTGAGAGGCCTGCGCACCGTGATGAAGAATGGTCCCTGCTTGCTGCAACTAGAGGAAGCCCTCGCACAGAAACAAAGACCCAACACAGCCAAAATTAAATAAATAAATTAAAAAAAATAGCAAGTAATAATAACTCTATTAAAAAAAAAAAAAAAAAAAAAAAAACTACATTGGACATCTAATACCTGAAAATGAGTTCGTTAATACTCAAATGTTCCCGAACAAGCCATGGAATCTGCCCTAGATATTGACCTGGGGTAGAGGAGAAAAGCACAGTAGAGAAGATCTGAAGATGGCAGTGGGGGAATTGAATTTGCTTCCTTCTTTCTCTTATCAAGTTCAATTCATTTAATTAGCCAGTTTCTCGGATAAACCTTCATTACTATGTAAACCGTATCTCAGTTTTTACAACCTGAGATGACCTGATTGACCCAATAATCATATGTGACTTGTTAGTTTGGGATCAAATGAAGATTCTCTGCTAGAACCAGGTGGCTCTCTTTGACTAAACAGAGGACTGGTCCAGGGACCAGCAGCATCTGTGTCCCCTGGGAGCTGTCAGAACTGCAGAATTGCAGGCTCCATCCCAAACCTACATAAGAGGGATCTATATTCTAACAAGATCCCCAGGTGATTTATACACACATTACAATTTTTTTTTTAAAGAGCTCCTGACATATTTATTTATTTATTTTATTTATTATTATTTTTTTTTGGCTGTGTTGGGTCTTCGTTTCTATGCAAGGGCTTTCTCTAGCTGTGGCGAGCGGGGGTCACTCTTCATCGCGGTGCGCGGGCCTCTCACTATCGCGGTCTCTCTTGTTGCGGAGCACAGGCTCCAGACGCGCAGGCTCAGTCGTTGCGGCTCACGGGCCTAGTTGCTCCGCGGCATGTGGGATCTTCCCAGACCAGGGCTCGAACCCGTGTCTCCTGCATTGGCAGGCAGATTCTCAACCACTGTGCCACCAGGGAAGCCCCAACATTACAGTTTGAGAAGCATTGATCAGAGAACTCTCAGGATTGTGAGATGCTGAGTTAGAGGGAGCTTGGAATTATGAGACCTGGGCCCTAGCTGTGTTACTATGGGCAAGTCATTTCTAGGACTCTCCTTCTGCTTTCTCAAGGTTGTTTCATCAGATGAATTGTAAGGTCCCATCTGGCTCTGACCTTCTGTAATTCTAAGAAATTTCAGGGACTTCCCTGGCAGTCCAGTGGTTAAGACTCTGTGCTTCCACTGCAGGGGGCACGGGTTCAATCCCTGGTCGGAACTAAGATCCTGCAAGGCGAGTGGCGTGACCGAAAAAACAACAACAAAACACCAAACAAACAAAAAAAGAAATTTCAGTGAAGCAGAAGAAAAAAATAAGTTGAGACTTAATAAACTCTGTAAGAAGTTGATTAAAGAGCCACTGCAGCTTTACCACGTCCTTGTGTAACTGGGATGGAGGGTATTGTCCATGCATTCAAGCACATTGCACTGTCCTTTGTGTTAGCCCAAATGAAAAATAATTTCCTGTTTAATAACAATTATCTCTTCTTCATTGAGAAGGAAGTGTATTTGATGAGAAAAGAAGATTATTGCTGAAACAAAATAATATTTAGAGCAGCAGGCTGCCAGGAGCTTCTAAATCATTTGTATCGGAATGATTAGTAAATTCTTCATTTGGAAAAGATGGCTAATTGGGATCAGTTTTGTGTGTAAGGATTTCTTTTGAAGAAAACTCTGTTGAAAATCAAAACAACCCCACCCTCCTGCCCACCACACTCACCCCAAACTCATATCTGAGTTCTGAATGAAGTCATGTGTTCGTGTAGGGGTTCAGTACTCAGGAGTACGTGTCGAGTGCATCGCTGATTCGCTGTGTAACCATAGCAAAGTCTTTTTCCTCTTCTGTGGTTCAGTTCTATTATCTTAGACGTGATCAGATCAGACTGTTCCATCCTGCATGTTAATTGCTGCTTCCTAATAGAGGTTGCCTGGAATTTGGGGCCCAGAATGACAGCAGGACTTCAAGCCAGCTCAGCGGGAAGGAGTTGATTGATTAGTAATGTCTGCTATGGGCAAAGGAACAGAAAGTGACAAAGTAAGTTCCATTTGTTTGCAAATTCCTGGATTCTCTGGGCTCTCTGAGGACATTGATTTTTAAATGTATTTCCTCCTGAAAACATTTATAAAAGGTTCTTCTTATAGGATAAAACGAAAGAAATAGACTGATTACTAGGTTTGCTATTGCTCTTCTGGAGTCTTTTCAAAGCTTCAAGTACATGTGTGTTTTTGTGTTCTCGATAGAAACATGCAGGGCAAGCTCTAAGGAAAAGAAAAATGTGCCTGGATTTAAAAGAAATTCAGTGTGAGATATCTGATGGGTTGAAAGTGATTTATGAAATGAGTTCTCTGTTTTGTTAGAACATGGAGTGTTTTTCCATCCAGGGCCCCTTGATATGAAACAGATGCCCCCATCTATAAATCAGGCACCCTGCAGTAAGGAGATGGCATTTTTGTATAAATTATTATGGATCCAGGAAGAAAAAGCATGGATGAACAAATTTTTATTGGCTTCTTGGCATAGAAGTCATTTTATTGGTCATCTGTCTGGGCTGATCTTCCCTCCCTATTCTTCCTAGGGGATTGATGATGAGGAAAGAGTTGAAAGTTCTGTGGAGAAACATCCTCTTTGACCTAACAAGTCCCTCCCCAGGTTTAACATGACTGGATGGGTAAGTGCCTCTTTCCCAGCCTGTAGAGAGAGCACTGCTGTTGCATTGGGGTTTCAATTTCAAATGTAAATCCCTGAAAGGAAGCTGGATTAGAGAAGGAGTACATTTATAGTTTTCTTTTTTCCCTTTTAGGTCATTAAGCTCTTCCTTCAGTGGTCTACTTTCTACTTTCCATTTTAAAAATGAAAACTTCACTGTTTTCATGCCATTCCTTGGTTCTCTGATAGTTTTTGACAGTCAGCTAATGATCATTCTCTCTGCACTTGAAAGCAGGAAAAGCTCATTTGTTTATTCACTGGTTCAGGAAAAAAGTATGCATTGAACTCCCTGACTGAGAGTAAGACACATGCCTGGCCACCCAGTTACAGGGTTGCGTACGACCTTGCACAGGGCCATAGTATTTTCAAAATGACAGAGAATTCAAATAAGGATTCTGAGTTGGGAAGTCCATATTCATTTTAGATGTTAATAATTTTCTTTATTTTGATTTTATTATTGGAGTTGGTCCTATATTCACATGACTCAAAAATAAATTGCAATCAAAAGAAGTCTTATTGTCACTCCTGACTCCACCTACCCAATTTCCCATCTTCAGCCTCCTGTATGTAACCACTCATTAATTTCTTGGATAGCCTTCTAGTGTTTGTGTTTGTGCAGATATAAACAAATATAAATACACTCTTATTTACCCCCTTTTTACATAGAAATTAGGAGACTACATGTATTGTTTTGCATCCTGTTTCGCTTAATAGGTTTCCCGAGATATTTCCACAGAGCATGGAGAATTGCATTCTCCTTTTCGCAGCTGTGTGATACTGTGTGGCAGTACCATGGTTTATTTATCTACTCCTCTTTAGATGGACACTTGGGTATTTCCAGTCACTTGCTCATGCATGCACACAGCCCTGCGATCAGTAATGGGGTTTATGTCACTTTACTTCATGCTGGTTTAAGTAGAGCTGTAAAAAAAAAAAAAAAATTCTCAGGAGTGAAACTGCTCAGTAAAAAAGAAAATGCATTCATAATTTTGATAGGGATTGCCAATGAGCTCCCCAAAGTGTTGTGGACCATTTTGCACTCTTGCCAGCAATGTGTGAAAATGCTTACTTCTGCTATTTATTATAGGACATGATGCATAAAATTTTTGAATTGAATTTTTGTCAACTTGATAGGTGAAAAATGATGTACTGGTGTAGTTTTGACTTGCAGTTTTCTTATTATAAGTGAGGTGGTCAAACATCTTTTCAAATGGCTAAGAGCTATTTATTTTTCTGTGACCTGTCAGTGTTCCTGTCATATTTCTCTTGCTTTGCTGATATTTTCTTCTTCACAGTTTCTAGGCGGATTTACTCTTACTTATGAACAATTATTTTAAGGATCTGAGCTAAGTCCTCTTTATACGTGTCCTTGTTTAATCCTCATAACATGCTTGGGAGTTGAGTATTGCCACCCCATTTTAAAATGAGAAAACTGAGGGACTTCCCTGGTGGCACAGTGGTTGAGAGTCCACCTGCCAAGGCAGGGGACACGGGTTCAAGCCCTGGTCTGGGAAGATCCCACATGCCTCAGAGCAACTAAGCCCGTGCGCAACAACTACTGAGCCTGCACTCTAGGGCCTGCAAGCCACAGCTACTGGGCCCGCGTGCCACAACTACTGAAGCCCACCCGCCTAGAGCCTGTGCTCTGCAACAAGAGAAGCCACTGCAATGAGAAGCCCGCGCACCGCAGCGAAGAGTGGCCCCCGCTCGCCGCAACTAGAGAGAGCCAGCGCGCAGCAACGAAGACCCAACACAGCCAAAAATAAATAAATAAAAAATAAAATGAGAAAACTGAGATTCAGAACAGCTAAGCCACTGACTGCAGGCCATACATCCAGGAAGGGGCAAAAGTGACGCTCAGATCCAAGTTTGTCTTACTCCAAAAGCCTTTCCTCTTAATCCTCCAGTAGTACTGTTTCTCTTAGGCAGAGACCAGAATTAACTAATTCAAACTGGCTTTCATTTCCCCAGCACGCAAGATGACAGAGGAGGGTTTTGCTGAGATCATGCTGGGTGGCATGTGGAAGCCCAGCTGGGATTAGAAACATGCCTCGCATAATCCACCCAGTGAATAATCCACAGGAAGATTGATGGTACACCCCCTCCCCCGCCCCCAGGAAAGGATTGCCACAATGCATCTGAAGCCAAGAGGAAACAGAAATGACAAGTGGCTGAAATTACACAGGAAAAGGATCACACCGAGTCAGGCATCAAAGCATGTGTGTGGCCGCTGTGAACTGAGCACAGAAACCAGACTTTACCAAGAGAGCCGTCCAGTTAGGAGCCCAGGCAAATTTTACATATTGCAGTTCCTTCTGCCTCTGCTGCCTTAAAGGAGGCTTCAGGAAAACCTGAGTGATTGGCGGGGTTGGCAGCCCCTCACCTAGTTCTTCTCACACAACTGGGGCCAGCACGTGGCGCTCAGACGTGGAAGGATGATTTCCCTTTAAGCTGTCCTGTCTGCTTAAAGTTGCCTGTGCTATGATTGAAAAAAATAGAGCTGGCCCCCAGAGATGGAAAGAGAGAAAACTGTGGTTCATTTATAGCATTTGACAAATCTGCAAGATTTGAGGGAAGTGCATTACCAGTTGATTAAAACCCCAGGTTCTCCCCTCCGAGAATAAGTGTGTGAGAACATTTCATTACTAGCTGAATAATGTAATCCCTGCAGTTTTCTGCCAGTTCAAAAAGACAGCCAAGATGCCCATTTTCCCTCTATTTCCCAACCACGTTCTAAAAGCCATCTTCCCCAAGGCAACTTTCCTCATTTTCTTTCACTTTCGTTTATTGTGACTTGATAAAATATGAATCAAGTGGATTTAAACTTAATTAAGGCTATCGTCACGTTTTTCAGGGAGATAGCAGGCCGTGCACAAGGGCGTGTGCTAACAGGATTCAGGGAGTGTCTCCTTCCTGGTGTACAGACTGATCATGCACACAGGAGGGGGGTTGGTCTGAACAGGTTTGGTGTTGCCAAGCATTTACTTAAAGTTTTCATTAAGGTACAGAGGTCCAGCATTTCCCCTGAATGTGTGGGTTCAGCAGTGGAAAAATCCCTGGAAACAGATTTTTAGTGTTGGTCCCAAGTCTTCAGCTTGATGTGACAGGGGAGCTGGTGTAGTGCAACTAGGAAGACCTTTGAACTGTAGCCACATGAGAGAGCAAAGGTTGGTAAACTTTTCTGTAAAAGGTGTTGACCTGAAATAGGCTGCTGGATATTTCTCCAGCAAAATAAAAGGGTTTACTTGGGATCAGCAGAGAACTGCAATTTGGGGTCTACAACTCTGGCAAGCCGTGCACAAGTGCCGTGCTCAGCCAGGGAAGGAGACCGCTTTTATAGAGGGGAAAGGGAAGTTGGGAGGGCTAGAGTAAACAAAGGGTCTATGGCTTTTCATTGGCTGAGTCCTTGCCAGGAAAGAGGAAAAGTCTTTCTTTGTAGGGCTTGAGGGCTCCCCCTTCTGGTCTCCTGACTCTATTTAACTGAGGTTTCTGTTTGTGTATTTATTTATTTCATTTTATTTTACAAAAGACAGATTGTCAATACTTAAGGCTTTTTAAAAATTAATTTTTATTGGAGTATAGTTGATTTACAATGTTGTGTTATTTTCTGCTGTACAGGAAAATGAATCAGTTATACATATACATATATCCACTCTGTTTTAGGTTCTTTTCCCATATAGGTCATTACAGAGTATTGAGTAGAGAATACTTAAGGCTTTAAATGGCTCTGTCACAACCCCTCACCTCTGCCACTGTAGTACAAAAGCAACCGCAGCCAACACATGAATGAACAAGAGTGGCTCTGTGCCAATAAAACTTTATTTAAAAATAAACAGGCAATGGGCAGGGCTGGGCCTGAGAGCCATCCCTAAGCTTGCCATAGAGCAGAGCGTGAGGGCTTTCTTCCCCTAGGTGGGGAATCCTGCTCTGGGCAGTACCTTCAAGTTATAAAAATTTGCAAATGTGATTGCCTCCAGACACAAAATTAGAACTGGACACCACCAAGAGGACTCTGGAGGTGGGTCTAACACCGATTCTTTATTTTCAGCCTTCTTCTGTCATGCGCCTCTATGTTTTCAGTTTACTTTCTCGCCTTTCCTGGCCGACCTTGGAGATGGTATGGGGCAGGGGGTAAAAGTTTGTCCTTGATACTAGTTCACACCTGGGTTTGAATCTTGGTTCAGTCACCTATTTAAGTGCTTGACTACTGGAATTTTGTTTGACCTTGCAAATGAGGCTTGAGGTAGAGAATCAAAAGTTACTGTGATATTTAAACATGAGTATGAATGAAGCGTCACAAATTAGTACTCAATAAGTACTAAAAAAAATGTACAAAATAAGTTTAAATTGTTACTGGTTTGTAGTCTCTGGAGAGAACTCTTCTTTTATGAATCAAATTCTGAATTTCTTCCAGACTTCCATATTTTTTAAAATTAATTAATTAATTAATTAATTTTTATTTTTGGCTGTGTTGGGTCTTCGCTTCTGTGCGAGGGCTTTCTCTAGTTGCGGCGAGCGGGGGCCACTCTTCATCGCGGCGCGCGGGCCTCTCACTATCGCAGCCTCTCTTGTTGCGAAGCACAGGCTCCAGACGCGCAGGCTCAGTAGTTGTGGCTCACGGGCCTAGTTGCTCCGCGGCATGTGGGATCTTCCCAGACCAGGGCTCGAACCCGTGTCCCCTGCATTGGCAGGCAGATTCTCAACCACTGCGCCACCAGGGAAGCCCCCAGACTTGCATATTTGTTAAGGTGGGAAGCAGAAACATCCCCAGCAGAGAGTACGACATTGTTTTGGCTGGGAGTGACAAAAGCATGGACCAACAGTGGCTCAGAGGAGAGCAGCTGGGGCAGCGTGGCGCCCAGGATGGAGGCTCCTTCTGTCTCGGGTCCCCCACGTCCACTTTATTGTCCAGTAGGGATGCTCTGGTTCTGTGGGCAGTTAAGCGATCAGAAAGGTCAGGGCAGAGAGGGCGAGGAGCAAAGTCACTTGGTGACTCCCTCAGGTGCTCTCTGCCACACAAAACTGCTTTACTTTTGGCACAAGCCATAATCATCTTGCGTCTTTCTTGTTTATTGCTTGTTTCCTCTCAAAAGAATATAAGCTTTAAGAGTTTGGGGACTTTGTTTTATTTGCCACTGTTTCTCCTGTACCTGATACAATGGCTGGCGTGTGGTAGATGCCCATTCCATATCTTTAGAATGAATTCCAGAGTAAAATTATTTCGCTTTGACGTACTGAAAGAATTCATCTTTGTGTCCCTCAGAGTGCTTTGCGCATAGTAAGTCCTCATTGCAGATACCAGGAGTGAACACTTGAACCATGAACAGAATATCCGTCAGCTTGGGTTCGTGCCAGAAAATAATCATAGTTAACCATGATTACGTGCTGAAGGATATACGAAGTGTTTTACCTGCTTGATCTCCTCCGCCTGCCCCAAATCCAAGGACTGTAGGTGGTAGTAGCAGTGGTGGCAGCAGTCACCTCCTTTTAATGATCAGGAAACTGGACTTCAGGAAAGTTCAATAACTTGCCCAAGGTCATACCACTGAAAAACGAAAAAGCCAGGACTTGACCCACGTGTCTAGATTTGAAGGGCTCTAGTCTCAAACACCAGGTTGTATTACCCACAGAGGGACTGCTGAACTCTGGATAGAAGCAGATGATTTCTGGATTCCTGGACTGATGGGAATAAGAGATATTCGAGGTGCGGTAGACCCGTCTTTAATATGCGTGGAAAAGAGATACCAAGAAGCACTTTGAGAAGGAATTACTGTGCTTAGTCATTGACTTGACAATGAGTCTGTCTGAACTTGTTCTTTTATTTTATTACAATTAGTGATAGACGTTCAATTTAAATTCAAGGGAAAGTTAATGAAGTCCGAAAGTTAGCAAAAGGAGAAAAATAAATCAAGCTGATAAAAAGCTAAACTGGAAGATTTTTTTCCAAACATTTGAAGTCACATTTTCTTTATCAAGTGTCATGTCCAAACCCTTTTTAAATTAGGTATTTTGGGGGGGATAGAGTGCAGCTAAAATCATGACCATAATCCGGGTGCTAAGAACTATATAAAATGACTTGGAATTCCTTCTTTTAAAATACAAATCAAAATCTTCCTGTTCAAGGCGGTGTGGGATAGCAGGAAACCTCCAAGACTTAGAAGCAGATGCATCTGTCTTGAAAGACTGGCTTTGCCAGTATCTGCCTGAGGGGTCAATGTCTTCTTGCTTCTCCGAGACCTGGTTTCCTCATCTCAAAAAGGCTACTAAAATCTCCTTCAATGTTTTGTCAGGAAAAATCAGTGAAAAAAAAATCACTTCACATAATGTGAAGTGCTGAATTGGGCTGTGAATTTAACATCTGATGTCTCTCCTGGGGACTTGCTATATTCTTTGAGAGCACCATGATGATAAATAGTACATGTCTGGACTTTTATTAGGAGCTTAGCCCCATGCAAATCACTGAGCTGGCTCATCTCTTTTACTTAAAGTTGATTTGATTCTTCTTCTTTTTTTTTTTTTTTTAGCGCTTTAAAAAAATTGAGGAATAACATACCTACAGCAAAATGCATCCATCTTAAGTGTAGTGCTCAAGGAAATTTAAATATGTATGCACCCCTGTACTCCCAACCAGGATCAAGATAGAGAATATCTAGTACCCCAGGTTCCCTTATATCCCTCCCAGTTGGTACTTCCCCCAAGGGGAACAAATATTCTTTTATTTTTTTTTTGTAACTTTGCATTTTGAAATAATCTCATCTTTACCAAAAAACTTGCAAAAGTGAGACAAAGAATTCCTGTCTACCCGTCATCTACTTTTCCCAAGCGATAACATATTTCTTAATCACGGACCATTATCAAAACCCGGAAATTAACATTGATGCAATACTGTTAACTCTTCTACAGACCTTATCTCATTTATTCCGCTCATGTTCTTTTTCTGGTCCAGGATCCAAGCCAGGTTCACACATTGTATCCTGCTGTTACATCTCTTTAGTCTACCCCAGTCTGGGACAGTTCCTCCGTCTTTCCTGTCTTTCATGACATTTTAAGAGACCGTTCCATTATTTTGCGCAACGTCTCTCAATTTAGGTCTGTGTGATGTTTCCTCAGATGAAATTCAGGTTATACGTTTTTGGCAAGAATGCCCCAGAAATAATGTTGTGGCCTGCTTAGTGCTTTCTAATTGGAGACACATGATAATGTCTCGTTATTATTGACATTAGCCTTGATCACACCATGAAGGTAATGTCTCCCGGAGTTCTTAAATGTAAAGATGTTTTTTTCCCCTTTCTAATTAATGATTATCTTATTGGGAGATATTTTGAGACCATGCAAGTATCTTATTACTCAGACATTTACCGACTAATTTTAGCATCCATTATTTGCCAAACGGTGGTTTTCTATTTTTATCATTCCTTCTCCATTTATGAATTGAAATTCTCCTGTAAGGAACAGCTGTCCCTTCTCCTCCATTTATTTCTTCACTTAATTATTTATTAATATTAGTCTGTACTCGTGGGGATTTATTTTATTCTATGTGTTATAATTCATTACTATCAGTATTTATTTTCTTTCTCAAATTGTCCATTGGGCAGCTTAGGCCATTGGAAGTGCCTTCATGTTGGCTCCTGTGTCCTTTAAACATGTCCCATTATCTTTTTTTTTTTTTTAAATTTTATTGGAGTAGAGTTGATTTACAATGCTGTGTTAGTTTCAGGTGTACAGCAAAGTGATTCAGTTATACATATACATATATTCATTCTTTTTCAGCTTTTCTGATATAGATTAACACAGAATATTGAGTAGAGTTCCCTGTGCTATACAGTAGGTCCTTGTTGGTTGTCTATCTTATATATAGTAGTATGTGTATGTCAATCCCAAGCTCCTAATTTATCCCTCCCCCTACCACGTTTCCCCTTTGGTAACCATAAGTTTATTTTTGAAATCTTTGAGTCTGTTTCCGTTTTGTAAATAAGTTCATTTGTATCGTTTTTAAAAATTAGACTCCACATATAAGTGATATCATATGATATTTGTCTTTCTCTGTCTGACTTCTCTTAGTATGATAATCTCTAGGTCCATTCATGTTGCTGCAAATGGCATTATTTCATTCTTTTTTATGGCTGAATAGTATTCCATTGTATATGTACCACATCTTCTTTATCCATTCCTCTGTCGGTGGACATTTAGGTTGCTTCCATGTCTTGTTTATTGTAAACTGTGCTGCAGTGAACATTGTGGGGGGAGGCTTAGTCTTTTTGAGCAGTTTTTTATTTTCTATAACCATAGGAAGTTCCAAGCTCATCTTGTATTTTCCCTGCCCCAGCCCTGGAATCAACCATTTCTTTAAGAAGTCCTGATTCCTTTTATTGGGGAATAGTATAGAGACCATGATCTGGGAATTACAGACGCTCATTGCCACTAAGTGTCATTGTTTTCATTACTTCTGGATCCTCTCAGCAGGATCCAGAAATATATATATTTATGCTTGTATATAAATATTTATATTTATTATATATACGTGTAGACTAACACAATCTACATCTGTTTCTGCATCTATCTATGTGTATAACTGTGTATGTTTGTGTGTGTATGTATATACCTCATGGTTTCATACTGATAACTCTAATGCCAACCCAACACCACAGGGTTTAGATATTCTAGTCTTCCTTTTTTCTCATTTGTAAGTCTTTTTTCTGACAGTGAGAAACCCATATCTCATCCATAATATATTCACTAACTTGCTCCATCCTTGAATACACATAAGATAGCTTCAGAATTGCTAACCACACCCCTGTTTAAGACAGTTCTTTAGTGCTACAACATAGAGTGGAAACACTGTTTTCCAAAGTTACTTTAGAAAAAAGTTCATATCACCTCTCATCCTGAGTCATTCTGTTATTCAGTTGTAACACAGTTTCATTTGTTACCGTTTATATTGTGTTTGGGTTCCCCCCATGTCCTGGTTGGTTTCAATTGTGTATTTATTTTTGAGAATGCAAAATATTAGCATGGTTCTCGAATCCAGAACTGTACTCAGAAGCGTTGCTTCCTTTGCATCTTTTCTACCCCATTCCCATTTCCCCGTTCTTTCCACCCCATTGCCACCCAGCTCCAATTGGGAGCCATTTTCATTAGTTTCCATTTTACCTTTCCTGTGTTTCTTTTGTACACATAAACAGACACATGCATATTTTCATAAGAAAATGTTTTCTTTCTTACATGAAAGCGAGTCTACTACAGATACTCTTCTGCACTTTGCTTTTTTCACTGAAAACATACTCTGGAAATCACTTTATATCCATTCATTGAGACCCTCTTCATTCTTTTCCTTCACAGTAACACAGCACTGCACTGTGTTTGAGTGCACCCTGGCTATTCAGCCAGTCTCCTGTGGGGGGGCATGTAGATTACTTCCAGTAGTTTGCAGTTCCAAACAAGGTTGTAATAAATAACTTGTGTGTATGTATTTTTGTATTGCTGGAGATGTAGCTTCAGTATAAATTCCTAGAAAGGGGATTGCTGGATCACAACACCACTTGCTGAAGAAACTGTCTTTTCCCCATTGTATATACTTGCCTCCTTTGTCGAAGGTTAATTGTCCATAGGTGTGTGGGTTTATTTCTGGACTCTCTATTCTGTTGCATTGATCCATATATCTGTTTTTGTGCCAGTACTACACTGTTTTGATTACTGTAGTATTGTCTGAAGTCTGGGAGGGTTATGCCTCCTGCTTTCTGCAGGATTGTTTTGGCAATTCTGCATCTTTCATGGTTCTATATAAATTTTAGGATTATTTGTTCTAGTTTTGTGAAAAATGTCATGGGTAATTTGATAGGGATCACATTAAATCTGTAGATTGCTTGGTAGTATGGAGATTTTTTTTTTTTTTTTTTTTTTTTTTTCCATTTTGGCCACGCTGCACAGCATACAGGATGGTTCCCTGACCAGGGATAGAACCCGGGCCTCCACAGTGAAAGCATCAGATCCTAACCATTAGGCTACCAGGGAAATGCCCATATGGAGATTTTTAACAATACTAATTCTTCCAATCCAAGAGCATGGGATATCTTTTCATTTCTTTGACTCATCTTCAATTTCCTTTATTAATGTTTGGTCATTCTCAGAATATAAGTCTTTCACCTCCTTGGTGAGGTTTATTCCTAAGTTTTTGGTTTTTTGCTGCAATTTTTTTTTTTTTTTAATTTATTTATTTAATTTATTTATTTATTTATTTTTGGCTGTGCTGGGTCTTCGGTTCGTGCGAGGGCTTTCTCTAGTTGCGGCAAGTGGGGGCCACTCTTCATCGCGGTGCGGGGACCGCTCTTCATCGCGGTGCGCGGGCCTTTCACTATCGCGGCCCCTCCCGTTGCGGGGCACAGGCTCCAGACGCGCAGGCTCAGCAGCTGTGGCTCACGGGCCCAGCCGCTCTGTGGCATGTGGGATCTTCCCAGACCAGGGCTCGAACCCGTGTCTCCTGCATTAGCAGGCAGATTCTCAACCACTGCGCCACCAGGGAAGCCCTTGCTGCAATTTTAAAAGAGATTGTTTGTTTGCATTCCCTTTCTGATATTTCACTGTAAAATGTTCTTTATATTTTAGAAGTTTTAGTCTTTATGATGCTTGTTGCATATATTTTCTCCCAGTTTGTCATTTGTTCTTTTACTTTGTTTATGGTGTTTTTTGGTCATGAAAAATTTTGAATGTTTGTGCAGTCAATTTTATCAGTCTTTTATTGCCTCTGAATTTTTACATCATTTTTATTTTTATTTTTATTTATTTATTTTTTTAAAGAACTTTTTTTAAAAAAATTATTTATTTATTTATTTATTTATGGCTTTGTTGGGTCTTCGTTTCTGTGTGAGGGCTTTCTCTAGTTGCGGCAGGCGGGGGCCACTCTTCATCGCGGTGTGCAGGCCTCTCACTATCACGGCCTCTCTTGTTGTGGAGCACAGGCTCCAGACGCGCAGGCTCAGTAATTGTGGCTCACGGGTCTAGTCGCTCCGCGGCATGTGGGATCTTCCCAGACCAGGGCTCGAACCTGTGTCCCCTGCATTGGCAGGCAGATTCTCAACCACTGCGCCACCAGGGAAGCCCACATCATTTTTAGAAAGGCTTTCTTATACTACATTTGATGAGGAGTTCTCCCATGTTTTCTTCTAACACTTGTATAGTTTCTTTTTGATTTTGATTTTGATTTTTCCATTTGGCTTCCTAATCCATTTGTAACTTATTCTTATGTATGGTGTGAAGTATGCATTAAACTTTATCTTTTACGACTGACTACCCAGTATCTCATCACCATTTATTAAAAATCTATCTTTTGCCCTAGTGATTTGAGATGCCACCTTTATCATATGTTAAAATTTCATATATCCTTGAGTCTATTTTTGGGCTCTCTAGTCTATTCCACAGGTCTATGTGTCTTTTCCTTTGCAAGTGCAACACTGTTTTAATTATAAAGACCATTTATCTGATAGAGCAAGACCACACATGAAGTTTTTCTTTCCTAGAATGGGCAACAACTATTTTGACTACCATCACTGTAGGTTAATTTTGCCTGTTTTTGGTCTTCATATAAATGAACTATACATTGTGTATTATTCTGTGTCTGACTTCTTTCACTTAATCTTTTTGTGTTTTTTTTTCACTTAATCATATATCTGTGAGATGCATCCATATTGTTGGAAGTACCAGTAGCTTGTTTATTTTCATTATTGTGTAGTATCCCTTTATATGCCTGTGCCACAATTGCCTTACCCATTCTTGTTGATAGGCATATGGGTTGTTCCAGTTTGAAAGCTGTTATGGACATTCTTATGCCTGTCCGCCCACATATCTCTTAGGAATTCCAAGGAGTGAAATTGCTAGGTCATGGAGTAAGATATTTTTAGCTGTAGTAGATCTTACCAAATAGTTTCTCAAAGTGTTTGTGCCAATTTAGATTCCTACCAGCAATGTATGACATTTTCAGTTGCTCCACACCCTTGTCAGCATTTGATATCATCAGCCTTTTCAGTCGCTTTACGGAAAAGAAAGAAAAAGGAAAAAACTTTGCATGACTTAAGTCCTTCTTCTGGAGACTCAGGAGACATTTCCAAAGCAAGGAACACCCTAGAAAGAAAGAAACAAAACAAAACACAGCAGGCCCCATTTTTCATCTCATCTGACAAGTTAATAGCAGTAATGAATAATTCAGTTTTATAGAAAAAGTACAAAAAAGCAATTATTAGCCTAGATTCAGTGTTGCACACAGTTTGTTGCCCTACTCAAAAGTTATTTCCTCTCTTCTTGCTTACTAGCAGGACCTCAGTTTTGTTCAGCAGCCATCCTTCACGGGAGGTGAACCGATGATCACCAGCTCAGGGGTGAATCCTGATTAAGCTAATTATGGTTTTCCCATTATTTTCACCAGTAATTAGCTAAGGAATAAGCATTTGACATATGTCCAGTCAATGAGAAAGGAACAAAGTCTGTTGAGGGAGACAGGGGCTCCTAGGAAAGGTTTTCTTACTATTAAGAAGGAGCTTCCAGAAGAAATGATCCCTTTTTGCCTCTGGATGTGGTTATGTGATACATGGAACTGCAACAGCCATCTGAGTGCCAGGCTGAAAATGAAGCACATGTGTGAAAGAATCACAAGAAATGGAAATGGAGCCTTAAATAGCGGGTCCAGGAACCTGCCCTATCCAAGTTCATGCAAAGTAATAAATTTACATATTGTTTAAGACCATTTGGGCTGAGGTTTTTTTAATTACCTGCCTCTGTAACTAATGACCCTGGTATTAGGCTGTGTTAAAATAACAAAGGAATGCTGTTACTCATCCCTTAAAATATGTATAGCAACTTCCTCTTTGCCTAGACCAGTGGTTCTCAATCTTCAGCATTCATTAAAATCACCTGCAAGGCTTATTAAGCTATCTTGCTGGAACCCATTAAAGAGTTTCTGATTCAATAGGTCTGAAATAGGGCATTTTCCCAAGTGACGCTGAAGCTTCTGGTTCAGGAACCACTCTTTGAGAACTGCTGTTCTAGAATATAGCCACCATCTTACAATATTTAGCAACATGCTTTTAAAACTCAAATCTTTCATGGACTTCGTTTTCATGTCAGTGAATACTACAAATCTTTATCATCATCTTGATTGACTACCTCGTATTATATTGTGTGGCTCTATCAGAACTTGCAAAACCATGTTACTAATAGTAGATACTTCTATTATTTTGGGGATTCATATTATTACATTAACGTGAACAGTCCTGCCATGAATATCATTTTATAGTAATCCTGACTGTTTAGTAATTTCCTGAAGGTAAATTCCTGGAAGTACACTGCTGATCAAAGGGAGATATTTGGGATTTTTTTCCCCTTCTTGTTTCATTTTCAAAATCCCTCTAATCTACTTCCAGATACATTGTCCTTATGTTTAGGTATTTTGTCAGAGGACTCTTGGTTGATCCTAACTCAGCAGGCCAAGACCTTGGCTATTGCCTTGCAGTGATCCTTCTTTCATATTAAAAGAGTCGAGTACTAAAGATCATGGCACACAGGCTATTTTATTCTTAAGAGTTAATTTAGTGATTTTACTAGTGGAAGTGAATGGGAGTCTGGGAGCTTCTTGAGTCTTTCTGTCTTTCTCTACATCATGAGAATTTGAGCATACTTTCTATCTTTGTCATAATTTTATTTGAGAATAAAGGAAACCAACTGCTCAGTGGTCCAGAGATCAATGCTTGATTTTGGATGTCATCTGTCAATCATTTCAGGCATGAAAGAAGGTCACCCTGCAGGGGGAAAAGCTGGGTCCAAGTTATGGCTGTGATGCTTGAGCATGGAAGCATTTCTTTTCAGATGTACCTGCCTTCCTAAGTTGGAGTAGCAACTTTGGTTTCAACCAGGATATTTAGTATATTTCAGGGGAAGAGTGTTCACCAGAAGAAAGCTGGCAAACAGAATGCAGATAATACCTGATTATTACTGGTCTTGGCTTGAGTTCTTTAGAAAGTAGAGCCTGAGGCAAAGATCGAGGCACCTAATACATTTTCATTTTAAATACCAAAGTTTCCCTCTCTTACGTACAGACCCAGTGATGAATGGTCCAGTACTGGCATGGCAGCTCAGCCATCACTGATTTGTAGCCTCCAAAATTGTTCAAATCATTGCTGTTTCCCAGCCATTGGGGAGTGGGGTCATAGAGACAGAAAGAGAGAGGATGGGAGGGAGGTGTATACTCAGTTGTTTTTAAGGGCAAAACCTAGAATTTGTATATACCACCTCTCCTCATATCCCATTGGCAAGAACTTAGTCAAATAGCCACACCCAGATGCAAGGGTTTGGTCTCTCGCTGTGAAGCCATGGGTACGGCACTAAAACTTTGACTTGGGAGGTTCAAACCCAGGGAGGTGATGGTGAGGGGAAAAGTATAGCCAGGAAAGGAAAGATGGGAAGCAGTGTGATGCTTTGCATGATGAGCCAGTGATGAAGAGACACATGGACCACACTCCTCAGGCTTGTTGGCTTTGCACACAATGCTTTTCTGCAGGTTGCGAGGAGACATTGTGCCTGGGAGTAATCCATGGAAGGAGAAAAGGAAGGGGATTTATTTGTTCCTCTTCCTCCCAGTTCCCATTTCCCGTTGTCAAATTACCCTCATGGGGAGCTAATTCTCCTCTCTTCCTGTTGTATCACCCAATCCCTTGGCAACTGCTCAGGAAACAGATACCCTGCCCCGGAAGTAGAAGAACCCCACGTGAATGAGGCACTAACCAGGAGAGAAAAGGGGGACAGATAGAATCTGAGAAAATGTATGAGGTATGTGTTTTAGTACATTACTTACTGTCGTTTTTTGTTTTTTGTTTTGTAATTTATTTATTTTTGGCTGCACTGGGTCTTCGTAGCTGCGTGGTCTTTCTCTAGCTGCTGCGAGCGGGGGCTACTCTTCTCTGCAGTGTGCGGTCTTCTCATTGCGTTGGCTTCTCTTGTTGCAGAGCATGTGCTCTAGGCACGCGGGCTTCAATAGTTGTGGCATGCAGGCTCAGTTGTTGTGGCTCACGGGCTCTAGAGCGCAGGCTCAGTAGTTGTGGCACACGGGCTTAGTTGCTCCGCTGCGTGTGGGATCTTCCCGGACCAAAGCTCGAACCCGTGTCCCCTTCATTGGCAGGCGGATTCTTAACCACTGCGCCACCAGGGAAGCCCTTACTGTCGTTTTGAGTGGACTATAAAAAGGACTTTGTTGAAAACGGTTCTAACTGAAGTCTACCTCCTGGAGTTCTGAGCCTGCCGCTCAATACCTTACAAAATGAACTAACTGGTCAGAGGCTGGTACGGAGAAGGGAGCCTCCCTTCATCTTTGGCCAAGAACTCTCCTGACAGAGGGATGGCTTCTTTTTTTTTTTTAATTTTTATTGGAGTATGGTTGATTTACAATTTTTATTGTCATATGGTTCAGGTGTACAGCAAAGTGAATCAGTTATACATATACATATATACACTCTTTTTTTTTTTTTTTAAGATTCTTTTCCCATATAGACCATTACAGAGTATTGAATAGAGTTCCCTGTGCTATACAGCCAGTTCTTATTAGTTATCTGTTTTATATATAGTAGCGTGTATATGTCAATCCCAATCTCCCAATTTACCCCTCCCCCTCTTATCCCGTGGTAACCATAAGTTTGTTTTCCACATCCACGACTCTACTTCAAATAAATTCATTTGCACCCCTTTTTTTAGATTCCACATATAAGCGATATCATATGATATTTGTCTTTCTGTGTCTGACTTACTTCACTCAGTATGACAATCTCTAGGTCCATCCATGTTGTTACAAATGACATTATTTTGTTCTTTTTTATGGCTAATATTCCATTGTATATATGTACCACGTCTTCTTTATTCATTCCTCTGTTGATGGTTGTTTAGGTTGCTTCCATGTCCTGGCTATTTGCTACAGTGAACATTGGGGTGCATGTATCTTTTCAAATTATGGTTTTCTCCGGGTATATGCTGAGGGATGCCTTTTGTTGGGCATCTCAGGAACTTAAAGGATGATTTTCTCTCCTTGGTCTCCTCCCTCCATTGATGTCAATTAGAGTGCTATGAGAGGTTGTCTTTCCTCCTTTCCCTCCTTCCTTCCTTCCTTCCTTCCAAAGGGAGATTTATGTGTGATTACCTTTGTTTTGTTAAGAAGGTTAAACTCCTTCATGGAATTTTTCCTGGAAAACAAGCAGTGTGCAAACCAACCATTTCAAATGACATGGAACGTGGATGGCTAGCCAACCAAATCAGTGTATACTTTAGGTTGTCTTTGAGCTTGACATGTTTGTTTACTGTGAATCTGTGGATTTAGAAATACAGCCAAATCAAAACGTAACTAAAAGCCCCCTCTCCAATGAGAAACAGCCTCTGGGGGTTTCGAAACACCTGTTTTCAAAGGATCTTTAAAAACAGAAATCTGATCTTCTTGGCACAAATTCTGTTTAAGGGGCAGAGAGCTTAGTGGTTAAGTTCACTTCCTGTAGAATCAGAAGACCTAGAATTAAGTATCTCAGTGCCCTTGGGCATGTTACCACATTCTCAGACTCTTAGTTTTATTTTCTGTTTAATGGGGACTATAACGACATGTAGTGTTATAATAGTATTTGTCATTATACTAGTATCTACCTCACAGCAATGTTGTAAGAACTAAATGAGATGACACATGTCGAGCTCCTGGCACATAATATGCTCTTAATAAAAGGCAGAAGTTATCATGGTCATCATCATTGTCATCATTTTATTGTATGGGTCACTCTTGTTCCATTCGTTGACATATTGTTCCATGTTGTTAACATTTGAGGGTTTTTAGTGAAACTTCACTTCATTAAAGGGATAATGGCCATCATCATAAGGCATGAGGCCACGCAAGGGTGGTGCTTGTAGTATCAGTCTTCCGATCATTGGCTGGTTACAGATTATACCACCATTACGTTAAACTTCCTTTAAAAGTCATTATAGCTCTCACGTCAGAGGACAAGTGTAGTTAGCTCAAGTTTATTCCCATTGTCTTGTTAGGAAGCCTTATAAATAGCACGTGGGGATTGTTGAAAGCCCTGTGGAAATTCCAGGTCTCCCCTTCATAGTGAAAGATTCTCCTTGTCCACTGAAGCTTCTTGATGCTCTGGCTCAAAAGCATCACACCCAACAGTCAAATTCCTCCCTTGTCTTACTTAAAAACACCAGCAACAAAACAAAACTCCTATCTCATGTTAGCAGAGTTTGTTAGGGCAATAATCCTGAGGAATTGTTCATTGCTGGCAGGCATCATTAATCAATTTGTTTACACTTGGTCTAGGGTAATTTGGCAGTTATAAAGTCTGTTCTATGGCTTCTAACAGAAACCAAAAGCTTATCCCATAAATTCTGCAGCTGTGGAACTAAGGACATTAGGGCTGTCCCTTCATATTTTGGAGCATATTTCAGTGCAGTGGCTCCCCGCCCCTCCACCTCAGGATAAATGTATTACAGATGGAGCGTACGTCCCATAAAGCAAAGCATCATCTTTTCTTGACTTAGCAATTCTTAGCTGCAAAGACCATGATTCATCTGGTCCATGCCAGGTTCCAAATGAGAAGAAGAAAAAAAAAAAAAAAAAGACTGTTAGGAAGATTCACCCGTAGGCTCTCTCTTACCATTTCCCCTCCAAGCCTCCTCTTATAAAACCACTGGGTTCCAGAATCAGCATCAGTGGATCTGACCTTTCTAGCTCTTGACCCTCAAAGAAGACAAAAGTAAAGCCAGAGCGAGTCCAAGAGTGAAGCCAGAGTGAGTCCAAGAGTGAAACCAAGGTGAGGTCTGAGGCTTACGAAGTTGTGGACCAATGAACAGGCTGGCTTCTCTCGGACCACTCCTCTCGACTCAGTACCTCTTTCACCCTCAAGTCCAACCACACTGGTCTCCTTACAACCCCTCAGGTATGCAAGTTCTTCCATGATGACTTGGAGCTCTTCCCCCCAGATCTTCTCATGCCTGGCACTTTCTCAACTCAAGGATCACTTCTTCAGAGAGGCTTCCCCAGTCACCCTGCTGAAAGGAGCCCCCCCAGCTCACCCCAGCAATTTCTTTTAACACTTCACCCTATTTTATTGTTTTCTTAATCCATTAGACTCTCTGAAATTATTGCTTATTCACTTACCATTTCTTTTGTTTTCTTTTTTTTTTTTTCCGCTACGCTGTGTGGCTTGTGGGATCTTAGTTCCCTGACCAGGGGTCGAACCCGTGCTCCCTGCAGTGGAAGCGCAGAGTCCTAACCACTGGACCACCAGGGAAGTCCCTACCAGTTTGATTATTTTATGTCTTTCCCACCTACCACAGAAGGTGTATGAGAGCAAGACCCTCACTTGCCCTGTTCCCCACTCCATCCCCAGCTCCTGGAAGAGACTGTGGTCCTTAGTACCAAAGAGCATTTGACAAGGGATCAGATAATTTGGGTGGCATTTCCGGCACTGAGCAACCTTGGCTCATTCCCCCATATTCCTGAGTGTCCTTCCCTCACCTGTAAAATGAGATAATATTTAATATATTTAATACCTACCTCACAGAGTACCCGTTAAGATCATGGGAACAATGATCCTGAAAAAATTTTTTAACCTGTTATTATTTCATGTGGGAGAAATACCGGGGTTTCCTAAAGGACCTTGGTTAGTGAATGGATGAATGGAATCTCATGGGAAGAAGGGAGTCTTACCATCTGAGACAGATAAAGTGTAAGATGCTTATCCTACTCAGAAAAAAAAAAGTATGGAAGTTACTACCTGAAGAAATTACATAAATTGACTGTACAGATTCTAGAAAGTTAAAGCAGAAATAAATGTCAAGCTATAGTCAATTGAGTTTTATTTATTTATTTTTAATTTTTTTGGCTGCGTTGGGTCTTTGTTGCTGCATGCAGGCTTTCTCTAGTTGAGGCGAGTGGGGGCTACTCTTCGTTGCATTGCGCGGGCTTCTCATCGCGCTGGCTTCTCTTGTCGCAGAGCACAGGCTCTAGGCACTCAGGCTTCAGTAGTTGTCGCGTGCAGCCTCAGTAGCTGTGGTGCATGGGCTTAGTTGCTCCGCTGCATGTGGGATCTTCCTGGACTAGGGCTCAAACCTGTGTCCCCTGCACTGGCAGGTGGATTCTTAACCACTGCACCACCAGGGAAGTCCTCAAGTGAGTTTTAGACTTGGATTTCTGGAGTCCTGGGGTCTTCTTGGAAGCCCCCATGGAGTCTCACTGCGGTAGAGGGGAAATCTTAATAAAGGGGAGACTGAGGTGACAGGAATCTCTGCCCCTCCTCCCCTAATCCAGTCCAATCGACTCCTTTTCATGCCTTTTGCCTTGTTTCAGAAGCTAGTTCAGAAGCTCAATCCTCCCCCCCCCCCCACTTCCTTCCTATACCCTGATTTTGTGTGCAGTGGCAATGGACCCAACTTCAAGTTAGGGTCTGATCAAAGTCATTCATGGCAATCCCGCCCTTCAATTCCTCACCTTGCTGGCAGCTATGGATTGGCATATGACCCAGCTTTGGCTCAGGAAACATGAGAAGTTCCTGATGCTAGAGCTTTGGGGAAACTTTGATTTCCCCACTAGTGAGTGACATGTGTGGCTTGTTCTGACCTTGACTTTCTTCCTTCCCCTCCCTTCATGGCCAGCATCACGTCTGCTACTCCATCAGCAATCTTGTCACCATGTGTCCATAAGCATGGTGGGAATGCCTGGAATCAGAGGGACATGGAATTTGATCAATGAGCCACTGAACCAATGCCAGCAAACATCTGGCTCCAGAATTCTTGCCACTGTGAGGAAACGAACCCCCTAGGTTCATTGTCTAGGCTTCTTCGTTTGGGTGTTTGTCACTTGCGTCCAAAAAAGCATTCCTGAGAGATATACACACAGGGTGCTTCCAGATAAGATTTTGTTTAGATCAAGGAGTCTGAGGCTAAAAGGAATTTGAGACATCCGTGATCTTGTGTCCTCTTCTCATCTTGAAGATAAGGAAAGAGTTGTAACTGTCTATTATTGCAGAACAAACCACCTTCAAAAACAGAGGCTTCAAACAGCAGCCTGAAGTCTCTTACAATTCTGTGAGCTGACTGGGCTCAGCCAGGCAGTTCTTTTGCTTGTAGTGACGTCTGCTGGGCTACAGTTACCTGGGGGCTCAACGGGCTTACTTGTCTACCTTGACAGGAACAGCTGGAAGTTTGGGCTCAGCTAGGACACTGGGCCTCTCGCTGTCTCTCTGCGTGTCATCTCAGAGCCTCTCCCTCCCCACACGGCCTCTCCATTTGTTCTCTCCATTTGTTCTCTCCATTTGTTCTCTCCATTTGTTCTGTCCATTTGTTCTGTCCATTTGTTCTCTCCATTTGTTCTCTCCATTTGTTCTCTCCATTTGTTCTGTCCATTTGTTCTCTCCATTTGTTCTCTCCATTTGTTCTCTCCATTTGTTCTGTCCATTTGTTCTCTCCATTTGTTCTCTCCATTTGTTCTCTCCATTTGTTCTGTCCATTTGTTCTCTCCATTTGTTCTCTCCATTTGTTCTGTCCATTTGTTCTCTCCATTTGTTCTGTCCATTTGTTCTCTCCATTTGTTCTGTCCATTTGTTCTCTCCATTTGTTCTCTCCATTTGTTCTGTCCATTTGTTCTGTCCATTTGTTCTCTCCATTTGTTCTGTCCATTTGTTCTCTCCATTTGTTCTCTCCATTTGTTCTCTCCATTTGTTCTCTCCATTTGTTCTCTCCATTTGTTCTGTCCATTTGTTCTCTCCATTTGTTCTCTCCATTTGTTCTCTCCATTTGTTCTGTCCATTTGTTCTCTCCATTTGTTCTCTCCATTTGTTCTCTCCATTTGTTCTGTCCATTTGTTCTCTCCATTTGTTCTCTCCATTTGTTCTGTCCATTTGTTCTCTCCATTTGTTCTCTCCATTTGTTCTCTCCATTGTTCTCTCCATTTGTTCTCTCCATTTGTTCTGTCCATTTGTTCTCTCCATTTGTTCTGTCCATTTGTTCTCTCCATTTGTTCTGTCCATTTGTTCTCTCCATTTGTTCTCTCCATTTGTTCTGTCCATTTGTTCTCTCCATTTGTTCTGTCCATTTGTTCTCTCCATTTGTTCTGTCCATTTGTTCTCTCCATTTGTTCTGTCCATTTGTTCTCTCCATTTGTTCTGTCCATTTGTTCTCTCCATTTGTTCTGTCCATTTGTTCTCTCCATTTGTTCTCTCCATTTGTTCTCTCCATTTGTTCTCTCCATTTGTTCTGTCCATTTGTTCTCTCCATTTGTTCTGTCCATTTGTTCTCTCCATTTGTTCTCTCCATTTGTTCTCTCCATTTGTTCTGTCCATTTGTTCTGTCCATTTGTTCTCTCCATTTGTTCTCTCCATTTGTTCTGTCCATTTGTTCTCTCCATTTGTTCTCTCCATTTGTTCTGTGCATTTGTTCTGTCCATTTGTTCTCTCCATTTGTTCTCTCCATTTGTTCTGTCCATTTGTTCTCTCCATTTGTTCTGTCCATTTGTTCTCTCCATTTGTTCTCTCCATTTGTTCTGTTCATTTGTTCTCTCCATTTGTTCTGTCCATTTGTTCTCTCCATTTGTTCTCTCCATTTGTTCTCTCCATTTGTTCTCTCCATTTGTTCTCTCCATTTGTTCTGTCCATTTGTTCTCTCCATTTGTTCTGTCCATTTGTTCTCTCCATTTGTTCTGTCCATTTGTTCTCTCCATTTGTTCTGTCCATTTGTTCTCTCCATTTGTTCTGTCCATTTGTTCTGTCCATTTGTTCTGTCCATTTGTTCTCTCCATTTGTTCTGTCCATTTGTTCTCTCCATTTGTTCTGTCCATTTGTTCTCTCCATTTGTTCTCTCCATTTGTTCTCTCCATTTGTTCTGTCCATTTGTTCTCTCCATTTGTTCTGTCCATTTGTTCTCTCCATTTGTTCTGTCCATTTGTTCTCTCCATTTGTTCTGTCCATTTGTTCTCTCCATTTGTTCTGTCCATTTGTTCTCTCCATTTGTTCTGTCCATTTGTTCTCTCCATTTGTTCTCTCCATTTGTTCTCTCCATTTGTTCTGTCCATTTGTTCTCTCCATTTGTTCTGTCCATTTGTTCTCTCCATTTGTTCTCTCCATTTGTTCTGTCCATTTGTTCTCTCCATTTGTTCTCTCCATTTGTTCTCTCCATTTGTTCTGTCCATTTGTTCTCTCCATTTGTTCTCTCCATTTGTTCTCTCCATTTGTTCTGTCCATTTGTTCTCTCCATTTGTTCTCTCCATTTGTTCTCTCCATTTGTTCTCTCCATTTGTTCTGTCCATTTGTTCTCTCCATTTGTTCTCTCCATTTGTTCTCTCCATTTGTTCTGTCCATTTGTTCTGTCCATTTGTTCTGTCCATTTGTTCTCTCCATTTGTTCTCTCCATTTGTTCTGTCCATTTGTTCTCTCCATTTGTTCTGTCCATTTGTTCTGACCATTTGTTCTCTCCATTTGTTCTCTCCATTTGTTCTCTCCATTTGTTCTCTCCATTTGTTCTCTCCATTTGTTCTGTCCATTTGTTCTCTCCATTTGTTCTGTCCATTTGTTCTCTCCATTTGTTCTGTCCATTTGTTCTGTCCATTTGTTCTGTCCATTTGTTCTCTCCATTTGTTCTCTCCATTTGTTCTGTCCATTTGTTCTCTCCATTTGTTCTGTCCATTTGTTCTCTCCATTTGTTCTCTCCATTTGTTCTCTCCATTGTTCTCTCCATTTGTTCTGTCCATTTGTTCTGTCCATTTGTTCTGTCCATTTGTTCTCTCCATTTGTTCTCTCCATTTGTTCTCTCCATTTGTTCTGTCCATTTGTTCTCTCCATTTGTTCTGTCCATTTGTTCTCTCCATTTGTTCTGTCCATTTGTTCTCTCCATTTGTTCTGTCCATTTGTTCTCTCCATTTGTTCTGTCCATTTGTTCTGTCCATTTGTTCTGTCCATTTGTTCTCTCCATTTGTTCTGTCCATTTGTTCTCTCCATTTGTTCTCTCCATTTGTTCTCTCCATTTGTTCTCTCCATTTGTTCTGTCCATTTGTTCTCTCCATTTGTTCTGTCCATTTGTTCTCTCCATTTGTTCTCTCCATTTGTTCTCTCCATTTGTTCTGTCCATTTGTTCTGTCCATTTGTTCTCTCCATTTGTTCTGTCCATTTGTTCTCTCCATTTGTTCTCTCCATTTGTTCTGTCCATTTGTTCTCTCCATTTGTTCTCTCCATTTGTTCTGTCCATTTGTTCTGTCCATTTGTTCTCTCCATTTGTTCTGTCCATTTGTTCTGTCCATTTGTTCTCTCCATTTGTTCTCTCCATTTGTTCTGTCCATTTGTTCTCTCCATTTGTTCTGTCCATTTGTTCTCTCCATTTGTTCTCTCCATTTGTTCTCTCCATTTGTTCTGTCCATTTGTTCTGTCCATTTGTTCTCTCCATTTGTTCTGTCCATTTGTTCTCTCCATTTGTTCTCTCCATTTTTTCTGTCCATTTGTTCTCTCCATTTGTTCTCTCCATTTGTTCTCTCCATTTGTTCTCTCCATTTGTTCTGTCCATTTGTTCTCTCCATTTGTTCTCTCCATTTGTTCTGTCCATTTGTTCTCTCCATTTGTTCTCTCTATTTGTTCTGTCCATTTGTTCTCTCCATTTGTTCTGTCCATTTGTTCTCTCCATTTGTTCTCTCCATTTGTTCTCTCCATTTGTTCTGTCCATTTGTTCTCTCCATTTGTTCTCTCCATTTGTTCTCTCCATTTGTTCTCTCCATTTGTTCTGTCCATTTGTTCTCTCCATTTGTTCTGTCCATTTGTTCTGTCCATTTGTTCTCTCCATTTGTTCTGTCCATTTGTTCTCTCCATTTGTTCTGTCCATTTGTTCTCTCCATTTGTTCTCTCCATTTGTTCTCTCCATTTGTTCTGTCCATTTGTTCTGTCCATTTGTTCTGTCCATTTGTTCTCTCCATTTGTTCTCTCCATTTGTTCTGTCCATTTGTTCTCTCCATTTGTTCTCTCCATTTGTTCTCTCCATTTGTTCTCTCCATTTGTTCTGTCCATTTGTTCTCTCCATTTGTTCTGTCCATTTGTTCTCTCCATTTGTTCTCTCCATTTGTTCTGTCCATTTGTTCTGTCCATTTGTTCTCTCCATTTGTTCTCTCCATTTGTTCTCTCCATTTGTTCTCTCCATTTGTTCTGTCCATTTGTTCTGTCCATTTGTTCTGTCCATTTGTTCTCTCCATTTGTTCTGTCCATTTGTTCTCTCCATTTGTTCTCTCCATTTGTTCTCTCCATTTGTTCTCTCCATTTGTTCTCTCTAGCCAGGTAGCTGGATTTCTTACATGGCACCTCAGGGCTCCCCAAAGCACAAAAGCAGAAGCCACCCGGGCCTTCCTAAGGCTTAGGCCGAGGTCGGGCATAGTGTCACATTTGCCACATTCTACTGGTGACAGTGAGTCGTGGGCTATTTATTTATTTTAACTTTTTATTTTATATTGGAGTATAGTTGATTAACAATGTTGTGATAGTTTCAGGTGTACAGCAAAGTGATTCAGTTATGCATATACATATAGCTATTCTTTTTCAAATTCTTTTCCCATTTAGGTACTTGCATAATATTGAGCGGAGTTCCCTGTGGTATACAGTAGGTCCTTGTTGTTTATCCATTTTAAATAGCAGTGTGTACCTGTCAATCCCAAACTCCCTAACTATCCCTTCCCTCCCCCTTCCCCCCCCCTCCCCCGGTAACCATAAGTTTGTTCTCTAAGTCTATGAGTCTGTTTCTGTTTTGTAAATAAATTCATTTGTATCATTTCTTTTTAGATGCCGCATATAAGCAATATTATATGATATTACATTATAAGCGATATTATAGATATTATCCCTTTCCCTGTCTGACTTACTTCACTCAGTATGACAGTCTCTAGATCCGTCCATATTGCTGGAAATGGCATTATTTCATTCTTCACGGGGCCATTTAGATTCAAGGGTAGAGGACTATACAAGGCCGTGTGTATCAGTGGGTGTGCTTTATTGGGGGTAATCTTTGCGTATTAGCTACTCAGAAACTGAGACCCAGACTGTGAAGCCTTGTGGTCTAAGCTGCTAGAGTCATAACTATTGAGTTTAGTAGATCATTGAAGGGCTGAGAGATGCCTAGTGGGATGGAGTGGGGTGGGGTGGGAGGAAGGAGGGAAGGTACTTATCCCTACCCCAGGATTTTCTAACCTCAGCACTCTTGATATTTGGGGCTGGGTCATTCTTTGCTGCAGGGGCTGACCTGTGCATTGCCAGATGCCTCCCTGGCCCCTACATACTAAATGCCACTGGCACCTCCCCTCTAGCTGTAACAACAAAAAAAAGTGTCTCTAGATATTGCAGATGTTCCCTTGGGACAAAACAGCCCCGGCTGAGAACAGTGGCCCTCGCCTTAGTGGTGTTTAGAGGTTCTGTTACTTCGCAGAAGCCCAGCTGGGCTGGAGAAGCTGATTTTATATGTGGGCCAGCGGAGCACATTTATATTCTTAAATTCTTCCAGTGGGAAACGTCTGTATGTAATAGAAAAAGATAGGACCATCAGTTTCACACTCTGGCTGCTTGTTCTTTGTGGAGACTTTGCTTTAGATAAAGGCTTTTTAATTTCTGCTCTAAGTTCACCAAGGGGTACTTTTAAGATTGTGCCCCCAAGTGAAATCTGAGCTGGTGACCTCTTTCACTGCCAGTACATAGTACTAAGCAATTCCCTTACCATGTTTCCTTTTTCTTTTACCAAGGGTGGTCCACAAATAAGTAGGTGGATTTTAAAGTCATGGGACTTCGTGACATCAGTTAGCAAAGTAGGCAGATGAAGGAAGAAGAAAAGATGGTGGCCTAGGCCAGGATCCACCCTGAGTCCCTTCAACATTCCGAGGTGGGAAGCAAAGGAAGAAAACCGGAAGAATGTTTACATACACACACACACACACACACACATATACACGTATACATACATATACATACGCATATATACAAAGACATACATACATATTTATATATGTATGTATCTGATTTTTTCTATTCATTGGAGATCAATTGAATATATAAAGTAAGAAGGAAGAATCTAAAGTAATTCTCAGTCACACTTAGATAAGGCAAATGAATCAATCTGATCATTGCCAAGTCCAGGTTTGTTACTGCCCCCTCTAGAATATGAAGGGGAGCATTTATGAGCTCCACAAAACTTGCCTGCCTTGCTCAGCCCTGTGTCTATGGTGCCTGGAAAAGCGCACAGCACGGAGTAGGCACTCATGATATGTTTGCTGAATGAATATGTGTCTGTGCCGGAAGGCAAAGCACCCTAACGTGGACAGCCAGATGACTTGGGTCATAGGTGCAGCTCTGCGTGATGTCACTGCAGTCCGTGCTGTTGGTGCCCTGCCATCGCCTTTATCTTTCTCCAGTGGCTGCAAGTGTTGGCTTAATCCAGGTGAGGGAAGATTATGACTTGGGCCAGGGTATTGTCAGTAGAAATGTTAGAAGGGATCAGATTCTGGATTGAGTTGTCTATATTTTTGAGTTTTCTGTATGTTACCATGTTTTGACATCTTTAAAAAACCTTTCTGGGGACTTCCCTGGTGGTCTAGTGGTTAAGACTCCGCGCTTCCATTGCAGGGGCACGGGTTCGATCCCTGGTCAGGGAACTAAGATCCCATAAACCTTGTGGCGCTGCCTAAACAACAAAACAAAACAAAACCCTTTCTGGCTGGGGAGGGACTGCCCCTCCCAGGGCTAGCCGATTCTTAGAGATAGTAAAGGGCTCAGCAGGCCTTTGATATGCAAACTAACCAATCCAGAACCAGACCTCCTCTATGTGGCCCCTGCTTCCCAGGAGGCAATGTTCCTCTGCCTTAATCATCCCAAAGCCAGGGACAAGGCAACTAGAGACCACATTTAATAGCTTAAAGTCCAGAAAAATTATTCCAAGTAGCCAATCCTAAACTGTTTACCCTGCCCTACCTTGCCTTGCTGTTCCTGCAGAAACCCCAATAACGGCTCTGGCCTAGATTTTCCCCTCTTTCCTGTCTTCCTTCCCCTGACCCAAACGTTGTGTCCCTTGCATGGCCCTGGGTGGCCTGCCCTGCCTCCTGTTTCTAGGGCCTGTGAGGATATTAAAGCTTGTTTGCCTGAGCCACTCCTGTGTCTGTTCTTGTGGCCATGACTTACTGACTGTCTTATAAAAGAACACAGAGCGTGGATACAATTTGATGGTAGAGCCAACAGGATATCCTGGTGGATAGGATATGGAAAGTGAGACAAAGATTGGAAACGAGGATGAATCCCAGGTTTTTGGCCAGCTCAACTGGAGAGAGGAAGTGGAAATTTGCTGAGATATGAAAGACTGCAAAGGGAACAAGTCAGGGGTGGGGTGGAGGAAGGGGAGTGGAGTTTGGCCATGTTAATTTCCACATGTCTATTAGACAGACGTCCAAGAGGGGCAACTGAGCAGGTAGTTGTAAAAGTGAGTCTGGACTTTAGGAGAAAGATCTGAGCTACAGATATCATTGGGCAGTTATTGGCGTATAGATGATGTTTATAAAGCCATGGGAGTAAAAGAAATCACCCAAGGAGTGTTTAGAGAAGACCGGAGGACCAAGGACTGAGCTTCAAGACCCCCAAAACTTAAAGATTTGTCCCAGTGGTTCTCTAAGGTTCATTTCCATTGTCTTATTCTGTTATCCTTATGGGGCTAATAACTTTTTCAGTCTTTTCCCCAGTTCAATGTATTTCCTTTAAATTATTCATCATCTGAATCCAGTTGTTACTGTTCCATTTATCTCTTGCTGTGTACCAAGCTTCACCAAAACAGCGACATAATACACCAACATTTAGAGTTACAGATGTAGCAAACAATCTTAGGGTTACCAGGGAAGAAAGGGGGGAAGGGATAAATTGGGAGATTGGGAATGACACATACACACTACTATATATGTAATAGATAACTAATAAGGACCTACTGTATAGCACAGGGAACTCTACTCAATACTCTGTAATGGCCTATATGGGAAAAGAATCTAAAAAAGAGTGGATATATGTATATGTATAACTGATTCACTTTGCTGTATACCTGAAACTAACGCAACATTGGAAATCAACTAGACTCCAATAAAAACTTTAAAAAAACATTTGATTATATCTCATGGTTTTGTGGATACAGAATATGGGCTGGGTGGTCCTGATCCATGGGGGGGTAGCTGGAAGTCTATCAGTGGTATTCAGCTGGGGGTAAACTAATATGTTCATTGAGGAGAAATGTAAATTGACTCTCACAGCCAAGCACGTTAGAGCCAATGAAAATCAGTTACCCTCTATTGTGCAGGAAGAGAGAATGGGCACTCTTGGAAAGAAGACTGAAGTCTTCTCAGGCCCTAGGGCTGTTAGAGAATTTGGGGGAAATGACAGAACGTTTGGTAAATTGCAGCATGATTAAGAAGAGACAGCTTTACACATGTGCGGAGGAAGCAGAATCCCATCGGAGCGTGGGCCTTCCTCTAGCTCATCACTTTCATTTCATCTAATAATTGAACCTTGACCTCGTGACCTACGGATCCTTGTGTAGAAGCCGCTGTTTCACACACTTCTCAGGGAACGCTTTCCAGATTCCTCCAGGCAGAAGCAGTTGTTTGTTCTGCAGTGTTTTGCACCCATGGGAGATCCTCCGAATGTGAGGAACACTGGCTCTGGATAAAAACTTCAAATGAGGTGCAAACTTCAGTGCTTAGTGTGGATGTGGGTTTGGTGTAAGGGCAGGCTTAGCGGGACTTGACCTTGAAAGAAATTAATAAAAAGAAATTACTTTTTACTCGATAAAATGTTATTTCTGATGGCAACGACTTGCAAGAGGCAAAGAATGAATCAAGTGTTTATTGTTTTGCTTGGCATAAAGTTTTCACACATAAAATTTTATGATAAAGGGCAAGTCACCCTTTACTCAACTGCCACTTTTGCAGCCTAATACAGAAAAGATCACTTTTGCATTTATATATGCACACCTGTGTATGTGTGTATATAATGTTCCAGAACTTCAATATTTTAAACTTCTGTGGTCTATAATATATTCACAGAAAAGTGCACAACTCCTAAGTGTACAGCTCAGTGAGTTCTCGTTTTCATAAACTCTTAACATCCAGGTAGTCAGCACCTAGCTTCAGAAACAGAAATTTACTAGCACCCTGAATTCTCCTCTCATGCTCGAATCCAGTTATCCACTGCCCCATCCTCCCCTCAAGAAATAACTCTCTTGTCTTGTGATAGCATAGGTGAGGTTTGCTTGTTCTTGAACTCGATATAAATAAAATTATATTTTGTATCTGCCTTCTTTGTCTCCACCTTATGTCTGTGAGATTTATATTTGTCATTGCTGATAGTGGTTTATTCATTCCTCTTGACTGCTGTGTGTTTCATAGTATGTACATACCGAAATTTATCCATTCCACCATTGATGGATATTTGGGAGGTTTCCAGGTTGAGGCTCTTAGGAGGAAGAGGGTAACTGAACATTTTAGTACATGAGTTTTGGTGCACACGCGTATGCACTTCTTTGGGGTTATAATATAGGTGTTCTTCCCTGTGAGTCTGTTGATTTGGTCGTATCTGTTCAACATTGTTTCTTCAACAACATTTTGTACATTGTTGGAACTACACGTGTTGGGTTTGATTGATGTTTGATAAACTTTACAAAAGAGCACATAATGATTCAGCATTAGAATGGAAAGTTATTTATTTTATTTTTGGCCACGCCGTGGGGCATGCAGGATCTTAGTTCCCCGACCAGGGATGGAACCTATGGCCCCTGCAGTGTAACCGCGGAGTCTTAAAACACTGGACCGCCAGGGAAGTCCCAGAATGGAAAGTTATAATATCCAAAGTTTTTGTGGATACAGAAACAGAGTAGCAGGGTGCAAATGACGTGATGAAACAAATATTCGTCAAGGGAGGATTACATCGATTCTTCTAAATATTTGTGGAAGGAACCTAAGAACACAGATCCCCTCAAGGAGATGAAGCTGCCAATCATACTTGAGTTCATGCTGTTTCTCAGATATGTGCAAAAGCATTTCCCATCCCACGTCAAGCCACGCAGCCGAAGGAAGGATAAATGGCCAAATTCCTTGAAATAGATGAAAGAAATTTTAAAGCAGCGAGAAGCTGATGTTATCTTGTTCAGGTGTCATGCAGGACTGTCATTAAGGCCTTGTGTCGTCGTTTGATTGGCAGCATTTTTTTTTTTTAATGTAGAGCTTTTTAAAAAAATTTATTTGTTTTATTTATTTATTTTTGGCTGCATTGGGTCTTCGTTGCTGTGCGTGGGCTTTCTCTAGTTGCGGCGAGCGGGGGCTACTCTTCGTTGCGGTGCGCGGGCTTCTCACTGCGGTGGCTTCTCTTGTTGCAGAGCACGGGCTCGCGGGCTTCAGTAGTTGTGGCGCGCAGGCTCAGTAGTTGTGGCTCGTGGGCTCTACAGCACAGGCTTGGTAGTTGTGGCGCACGGGCTTAGTTGCTCCGCGGCATGTGGGATCTTCCCAGACCAGGGTTTTTACCCATGTCCCCTGCATTGGCAGGCAGATTGTTAACCACTGCGCCACCAGGGAAGCCCTGATTGGCAGCAGTTTTACTCTTCCTTGGAGGTAGGTAAATAGCAATGCATTTACTAACAATGGTGTCTTATATGTTGATGAAATCTGATAATTAGAATGATAATATCAAAGCTGTAATTTATTGGTCCAAGCATTTGCACTCAGCAATTTTCAAACATTCTTGCATTTCATTTGATCTTCACAGCAGCCGTATGTAGTAGGTAGTATCTTTAGCCCTGGAGAAATTAGGTACCCTGTGCAAAGATGCAGTGGTAGTAAGTGATGGAGCCAGTACTCTAACCCAGGGATGTGGAACTTACTGAATGCTGACTCTGCCCAGTGCTGGGAGGTCTGTGGTTTTCCAGCTGCTGTACTTGGGGGATAAATTCATCCGAGGCAAGGAGGGACAGGAAGATTATTTTGGCTCTGTGTCTAGGCAGTATTCTTCCCTCCAGCTTTAATGCCTGTAGAGCTCCCACTCTGGTCCAAGCTCTCATCCTTTATTACCTGTATTAGTTGTAATAATTTCCTGCTAAGTCTCCGTGCTTCCAATATGATCTCTTCCTAAAATCTGTTCTCCACACAGCAGCTCGAGCGAGCATTTAAAACATAAGTCAGAACACATCACCTCAGGAATTCCCTGGCGGTCCAGTGGTTAAGATTCCGCACTTTCACTGCCAAGGGTGTGGGTTCAATCCCTGGTCGGGGAATTGATCCCTCAAGCTGCGCGGCGTGGCCAATACAATAAAATAAAATAAAAATTAAAAAAAAAGAAAAGAAAAGAACACATCACCCCTCTACCTCAAACCCTCCGATGGCTTCCCATCTCACTTGGTGTAAAATCTGAGCATCCTCCAAGCCTTGTGCCACATGACCTTACCTTGTTCTCTGACTTCTTCCCTTGTCATTCCCCTCCCTCCCTACAGCAATACAGGCCTCCTTACGTGCCCACCCTTGGGGCCTTTCTGGTTGTGTCCCCCCCAGGAGCAGACTCAGAGACAAGGATTTGAGTCTAAATTATTTATTTGGGAAAGTGAAGGAAATACCCGTAGGACATTGGGAAGGGAGATAGGAAAGGGAAGGCTCCTAATACAGTATGTGACTAAGCCACCGACCACTGTGGGTGACTGATCTCAGTTCCACTGGCAAAGTCTGGGAGCCATGTAGGACAAACATTTCAGGGTTAGCCCTCCCGAGAGGCAAGGGGCCTGGGGGGTTAATACCCTGGCTCTCTCCTGTCTTTGGCAGGCGTTGATCTCACCACTGCCAGCTGTGTGTGTGTGTGTGTGTGTGTGTGTGTGTGTGTGTGTGTGTGTGTGTGTGTGTGTGTGTGTGCCTGTCTGTCTTTCTGTCTGTCTGTCTGTCTCTGGGCATAGCAGTCTCCAGTGCCCAGAGAAAGCCTACAGGCAAAAAGGATGCAAATGTTGGTAGTTTGATGTCAGGCTGGCCCTCAAGTAATAAAGCCTGAGGCGTATGGGTGAGATCCTGGAAGTGTCCACTACAGGGCCATGAATTTGCTGTCCCCTCTGCCTAGAACACTCTTCCCTCTGATGTTTGCATTTTTAGCCTTTCAGGTCTATGTTCAAATGACTCCTCAGCGACGCCTTTCCTGATCACCTTCTTTAAATTGCCACCCAACTTTTAACACACACATGTATCACGTTCATTGTCTTTCTTCACCCACTCTGCGGAGGCACAAGGGCAGGACTTTTCTCTGTTACGTTTGTAGCTTTATCTCCAATACTTAGCATGGTGGCTGGTACATAGTAGGAGTTCAATAAATATTAAATGAATGAAGGAAAGGTCTTTTTTTTTTTTTTGCAATAAGAAAATATGGATTTTATTTGCATCTGCAATTTAAGCTATATGCTCTCAGATAAAAAGTGGAAGTCTTCATAACTTGTTACGCATTTATTCAACAACAATTTACTTATGTCCTAGTAGGTCCCAGGCCCTTTTTCTTTTTTTTGAAAGGTCATTTTAAAAAGTCTCTATTTGTCTCCTGTGTCTATTTGTCGATTGACTTATAATCCCCAAGAGATGAAAAATATGACTAATCGATATCTACGAACACCAACATATACCTATTAGGACCTGGTTATGAATGGCCTTCAATGGCCCTCATGGTCTCTCAAAAATGTTGACCATCTATCACGTGCCAGGCACTGTTTAAATTCTAGGAATACTGCCCTACATCAGTTAAGAATGACTTTTGGCAGGAAGTGGCAGAAACATCAAAAGCAATGGCTTAAATCAAGTTGGGGTTTTATTTTTCTCATATAATTAGAAGTCTAGACATAGGCAGTCCAGGGCTCATACAGTGGCTCCAAGGGGCCATCAGGGACCCTGTCTGCTTCTACCTTCTCCATGTGGTCCCAAGTTTGCTGCTCCAATTCTGGCAGCATCTGCATTGCAGACAGGAAGGAGGGAATGGCCAAAGAAAAATGTGTGTTCCAAAGGATTCCTCAGCCTATGATCAATCCCTTCCTGAAAAGTTCCACCGGACAATCCCCGCTTACCTTGTCTTACCCATCTCTTGGCCACCTAGCAGCAGGGGAGCTAAGAAACGTGGCATTTTTTGGTTAGTTTGATTTCCTTGGTAATTCTGTAAACAGAGTTGGGAAGAAGGGTACAATTAAATGCATCCTTGAGTTAAGTGGCTAGCAATGCCTGCTGCCCTGAGACTTGTAAGAACCATACTCCCTTGAAACTGTCACTGTTGTGTAGGCAAACAGAAAACCAGACAGCAAACACACACCCACTAATACATACATACCCCCTTGCCAAAAAAAAAAAAGCCAAATAGCCACAAGTGCTGTGCTAAAGTAGTAAAATAAGGGGAGGCATTAGAGAGACTCAGATGCTACATTGTACCTAGGAGTCAGGGAAGCAGCTCTCAGAAGAGGTGACACTGCAGCTGAATTCTGAATGAGGAAACAGAGGCAACCTTGCCAAGATCAACTGCAATTTTACTGATCCTTTGTTGGTTATATTTTAATCCAGGACAAGATTATATTTTAATCCAGGACAAGAAAGCAGTATAACCATGTCTGCCTAGTTCTATAAAATCCAGCTTTCAAGATGTGGGATAAATCAACCTTATTTTTCCTAAACATTCTCTCAAAGCTGTGATGAGTCCTTTTCTCCTTCTTGATGCTTTTTAAAATTCTCTCCTGTCTTCTGCCAGACACACAGAGCAAAAGTGATGTTGTTCCTGGCAATAATGGTAAATGATTATGAGGTGGAGGGGTCAAAGGGCATTGTGTTTTTTTGTTTTGTTTTGTTTGTTTGTTTTAAGCCTGGTAAAGGTTAATGCCAGAAAAAAATATTTCCAGAAAACAAGCCAGATGTGGGCAATTTATAAGAGAGGGAGTAATTTTAGAGAAATTCTGTTGACCCCGTAAGCTAGTCTGGTGGATGTAGGTAATATTAAAGAAGATGCACTTTGAGAGCTCCATGTTTTAGTGTCAAGAGGCTGTGATGTTGGGTGAAACTCTATTTGTGTTACGTTCTAAATCACACCTAGCCTTGGAAAGGTTCTCAAGTGCCCAAGTGTTGTAAGACAGTAGAAATGTGATTTTTACATCTGAAGGTTTGCTGGCCACAATAACGGATTCAGATGCTATTGGACTTATTTTTTCTTGAGACTGCTGATGTATGGTCTCTTGCTGCCAGTTCTTTTTTCTCAATCCTTTTACGCTATAATTGCAACTTTGTGCAAGTTGACCACTATGGCTCCTAAAACTCCTGCCTAGACCCAAATCCAGGTGCATTCAAGTCTACTTTCAAGAGAATCAACAGGAGAAAGGGGGACTTCCTTGCTGGTCCAGTGGATAAGACTCCGTGCTCCCAATGCAGGGGGCCCTGGTTTGATCCCTGGTCCGGGAACTAGATTCCGCATGCATGTCACAACTAAGAAGTCTGCATGCTGCAACTAAAGATCCCACATGCCGCAATGAAGATCCCTCGTGCCACAACTAAAACCCAGCACAGCCTAAATAAATAAATAAATATTAACAAAACAAAACAAAACAGGAGAAGGGTGGGAAAATGTCAGTGTACACTGGGGCTGTAACATGGATGTAACAAACTACCTTCCCTTACATTCACCAGTGACTTTTTATGCTTCATATAGAAATGTTTAAAATGCTTTCCATCACGTTTCACTTTTAGGTTGCAGTGTTGTGCTGTGTGTTGCACTTTTTTACCCCCGATATTACCATGATTGCCCAGATAATTTAGCACTTCGGCAAAACTGCCACATCCAGATGATTTTTTCATTCTTTATTTGGATGTTTTGGTACCGTGTAAATGCTGCCTAAGTGAAAAGTTTTTCTTTTTAATTGCGAGAAATCTGAGTTATAATGGATTCAGACCTGTTCACGTTTTTAGCACCTATCACTTTTTCGGTAATGATCTTCGCTTTAGAGGGAGTCCCTGCTGCTTAATCAGTTGTATTTGAAACTGCTGACAACAAAACCCTATGCTCTTAATTTCTGAATTCTGTAGCTTGTTCATGTAATAATTCTACTTACAGGATAAAGATCTCAGATGAAAGATTTTGATAATCAAAATGATTTTTAAATGTTTCTTGAATGGTTTTAATACACTGGTCCATGAATACAAAGGAATTATTTGCAATTATTAGCAACCACGTTCTTAAAATAGTAATATGGTGTTAGTATCATGTTGAATAAAAATATGGAGGATATAGAATAATGTAATTACTGGATGATTCCAATTTTCTAAGATGCACAGAAAACCCAGAAAACCAAATATTTATGTATTAACCATTGTAGGGTGGGAGTTTGAGTAATTTTTACTTCCTCGTTTTGCTTTTTTTTTTTAAATTTTTTAATTTATTTATTTATTTTTGGCTGTGTTGGGTCTTCGTTTCTATGCAAGGGCTTTCTCTAGTTGCGGCGAGTGGGGGCCACTCTTCATCGCGGTGCGCGGGCCTCTCATTGTGGCGGCCTCTCTTGTTGCAGAGCACAGGCTCCAGACGCGCAGGCTCAGTAGTTGTGGCTCACGGGCCTAGCTGCTCCGCGGCATGTGGGATCTTCCTGGACCGGGGCACGAACCCGTGTTCCGTGCATTGGCAGGCAGATTCTCAACCACTGCGCCACCAGGGAAGCCCCCTCGTTTTGCTTTTTCCTGCGTAGTTTGAATTACGTTTAGTAGGAACAGGTAAAAGCAATTTTTTTTTCTTTTTTCTGGCCACACCGCGGCTTACGGGATCTTAGTACCCTGACCAGGGATCGAATCCGTGCCCCCTGCAGTGGAAGCTCAGAATCCTAACCACTGGGCCACCAGGGAATTCTCTAAAAGCAATTTTTAAAGGAATACAAAGTAAGCTAGGAGGGAGGGCATGAGGGAGAAAGAACATCAGCTTAGGAGCTGAAGAGATGTGGGTTCAAATCCAACTGACCATTGATTGCATACGCAATGTAAACCTCTAAGCTTCAAAGCGTTTCCTCAATAAGCCCAGGGAGAGGGATGAGTGGTCCTCCAAAGCTGTGCCTTTTTCAATAAAAATAAAGATGAAGGGTTGAAATGGCAGTTGTTAGAATCCTGATGAGAAGATGGTAGAGGAATCTGTGAGAAAGCATGAGAGAGAAGGTGGTCATAGTGAAGGCATGATGGTGTCCACACTCCCAAACCACCATCGGCACAGGCTCACTGTCACTGTTTCCATACTGTTTGTAGAACCAACCTACCCTCCTTCTATAAGATGGGAATGAAAATGCATATTCCATACAGATCATGAGAAGATGCCAGCAAAATAGTACACATTGCAGGCACTCAGTCAGAATTGCTGTATTCTAATATTCGCTTTTATCACCCCCAATTGGAAGGAAAGAAGGGCTAGGACATCAAAATTACCATTGGTGCTGAGATGGCAGCTGTAGGTATTTAGAAGTCTATTTTAGCAGACTTCCCTCCAGTTGGAAAACAAAACAGGGAAAACTAGCTTGACTTTGTCTCTTTATCTCTTGCCATTTAAACACAGATATCCTGTTGTGATAACCTTTGACACTTTATTAAACGGCGATGGTAAATAAAAACTGCTCCCGTTTTGTAATGTCATTCCTGGTTAAACAGTGCCATTAATTACTGAACATAAAAGTTGACGTTTTTGTGAATAGAAGGAAATGTCACTTGGACTCCTTTGCTTTGTTCACTAAATTTATTTGAGGACTTGGGTGGTTTAAATGGCTAAGAGAGAATTATTGAATTGTTGATCTGTCCCTAGGAACTGCCCCTGCACTGACCATAAGAATCAGCCCATTTGGGGCCAGTGGCGAAATATTAAGAGACTTACAGAGCTTCCTGGGAAATCTGAGTTCACAGTAAAATTAAGAAATTAATGAGATTAAGAAATCAGCTTCCAACTGCTCACAAGCCACCTTAATTGCTTAGACAGTGCAGCTTGAGTTACCTTTTTTGCTGTATAAAATGATACTCTTTGTTATTGGAACAGTGTTTAAGAACTTGCAAAGGAATGAGTTAAAAATCATTATGTAGGTCACTTTGAAGAAAGTCTTGGAAATTGTTTTACCATAAATTTCTGTAATGACCAGGACATTGAGTTAGAGCTTTTGTCATCCTTCATCTTTGATAGTGTCATTCTTTGTCAGTATTTCTGAAATAAGGAAAAGGCTGGGATTATATAATTCAAATTTTACTGAAAGTTGTTTTTATTTTGTTTTTCTATTATTAACTCTTATTTTTTATTTATTTTTGGCTGCGTTGGGTCTTTGTTGCTGAGTGCGGGCTTTCTCTAGTTGCGGCCAGCAGGGGCTACTCTTTGCTGCGGTGCGCGGGCTCCTCATTGCGGTGGCCTCTCTTGTTGCGGAGCACGGGCTCTAGGCACGCGGACTTCAGTAGTTGTGGCATGCAGGCTCAGTAGTTGTGGTGCACGGGCTTAGTTGCTCTGTGGCCTGTGGGATCTTCCCAGACCAGGGCTCGAATCCGTGTCCCCTGTATTGGCAGGCGGATTCTTAACCACTGTGCCACCAGGGAAGTTGTTAACTCTTATTGTTTTTCTTGACTTACATTTTAATTTCAGCAATTATTTTTATTTCAGGTTGCTTTTCTTTCTTTTTTTAAGGTGAATATGATGACATAAGACACTTAAGTGTTTATCATCTTTTTTAAAAATATAATTTTTAAAGGTTACACTCCATTTATAGTCATTACAAACATGGGGCTATATTCCCCATGTTGTACAATACATCCTTGTAGCCTTGGACCCAATAGTTTGTACCTCCCACTCCCCTTGGCCCTAAATTGCCCCTCCCTCCCTCTCCCCACTGGTAACCACTAGTTTGTTCTCTATATATGTGAGTCTGTTTCTTTTTTGTTATAGTCACTAGTTTGTTGTATTTTTTTAGATTCCACATATAAGTGATATCATACAGTATTTGTCTTTCTCTGTGTGACTTATATTACTTAGCATAATGCCCTCCAAATCCATCCATGTTGTTGCAAATGGCAACATTTTGGGTTTTTTTAATGGCTGAGTAATATCCATTGTACTCATATACCACATCTTCTTTATCCATTCATTTGTTGTTGAACACTTAAGTTGCTTCTATATGGTGGCAATTGTAAATAATGCTTCTATGAACATTGGGGGGTGCCTGTAACTTTTCAAATTAGTGTTTTTGTTTTTTTGGGGTATATTCCAGGAGTGGAATTGTTGGGTCATATGGTAGTTCTATTTTTAGTTTTAGGAGAAACCTCCCTCTTTTCCACAGTGACTGCATCAGCTTGATTTTCAATTTACTCCCAACCTTTTTGAAACTTAGCTTTTGTAAAATACAAGTAAACATTGTAAACTACTAGATGATAGGACCCTAAAATTTTAGACTTGGAAGGAGCCTTTCCTGTTCCATCTTTCCCATCAGTTAGATGATTACTACAGAATCATTAACACTGGTGATATTTTAAAGGTGAACAATTAGTTTTCCCCCCGACTTCATCTATTTTGTATCATAAATCTGCTATTTTCAAAAGTGGTGTTAACTTCTGCAGATCAGGTCTTGACAAAAGTGTAAGGAAAAATTTAAGACTTTGGAATTAAAAAAAGGGATGATTGGATAGTCCTTTAGCAGAATACTGGCATCTCTGGGGATCATACACTCCTACAGGAATATATATCTTTGTCTGTGACTAAGCTATTTTACAAGTCTGTTGAGATAAAAGTCAACTTGAAAACTGTTTTAATTGACCAGAACAATTCAGAAGTTGATGAGAAAACTGTAGTAATGGAAAGAATTCTTGTCCACAGACAAGCAAAGAAATTCTGTCCTGTGGATAGTCAACTGATTTTCCTCTCCCGGTGTGGAAGAAGACAGCTTTGTGTCCATTTGTAAATTTATTTTAGCATTCCCATCTATACATGTCTCCTCCCTTTGACTTCTCCTTTGAATGGGTTGTCACATTTCACTGATAATGAGGTAAAAAAAATATTTACGAGGTATTCCTTTCATATCCGTATGAGAATCATGCTTTTACCTTTTGGGGAAAATTATCCTTTAACCTAAGATATACAAATGACCATTGCGTCATAGAAAACCACTTACCCCTCTCCCTAGGCTTATAAATAAAGACAGTGAGGCTCACAGAAACTCACAGTATTATATACAGGTAATAAATTGCTGAGCTGGATTCGAATCCATGTCCATTCAGTTCCTAAACTATTGTTTTGTTCTATCTCTTAGCACTGCCTTCTTACTGAGAAATAGATTTTTATTCTTTAATGCTCCAGTTGATGCTGATATTCAAAGTAATTACTTTTTATCCAAAAAAATAAAATAAAATAAAATAAAGGATACTCCTGTTATCTTGAGATTCATAGTAGTTAAATTTGATTTATATAGTCTCAGACTTCAGCTTTGTCTTTCTAACTGCTAGGTTTCTCTGTTCTGCTTTGGCGGAGATATTTTTCTTGGCTTTCCATCAAATAATACCATATTTCTCAAAGCCTCAGTTGGTCTCATTTAAGGTATGCATTCAATTGCATACATAGCTTCTCCCACTCAGTGCCTGCTCAAGCCTTCTGATTATGTCAAGAAGAAAGCCTCAGTGAGGTGGGTGTGTGCCTTCAACATCTCTCTCGTTCTTGCTACTTTCCTTACAACAAGGAGAGAGACTCAGAGCTTCCCCAGCAGGGTCAGTAGTAATTCTTCATAATTCTTTTTGTTTGTTTGTTTGTTTTTATTGTGCTTATTTAATGGTTATCTTTTACTTATGGAAAATCATTCTGTTTCGCATTTACCTTAGTAGTATAAAGCTTCTTTTAAAATAGATTGCTGTTAAAAATAGGTCAAGATAATAGTTATGAGTTAGGAGATGGCAAAAACTATGACTCCTATGAGCCCTCAAATTTAGGATGGAGGAGAGTCTTTGGAGGTGAAAATTCAGGACTATTGCAGTCAGTTTTGTATGAGTTAAGTGGCCTTGGGTCACTTACCAATAGGAACCTACCCATCAAATTGAGAATACTACTATCCACCTCACAGAGTCATTGTGACAGGAAATAAGATGACACAGGGAACTATAAGCTTCCCAAGGTCACAGGGTATACCTAGTTTATCTTTTTTATCCTTCAGCTTCTCACACATTCCTTAGCACATAGGACTCAATTAGAGCTTATTTTCTTCTTTCCTTCTGTGGTGCTACTTAGTATGGTCACATGACTTCCTATGTTATTATAAAGCAGAGAGTATTCCATATGAACACATGAAATATACACAAGCATTTCCAGTCTTCTGTTTTTCCCCGTGATTATCAAAGCTGTATATGGTCAATGTATACACTGTATATGTTGCGCACAGAATATACATATGAAATACAGGAAAAGATAATAAAGCAAGAAAAAAAGTCCTCCCTCAAATCCCACCTCCCTATACACATGTCACACCTCAAAGTCAACCACTCTTAATTTGTCAAACTTCCATTCGTATCTATAATTTAAAAAAAGAAAAAACTTTATATACTTGAGATACTACTGAAACCGTGCACCTCAGATTGGGACTTGAACCCATGTGGCTGGGAGTGAAACCCGGAGAAAACCCATAGTCTTCCAACTGAGATCACACACCTGGTTTCAGGACTTAATGAAGCTCAGGTTCTTGATGTCTCATCACAGAAAGAATTCAGTGAGAGACAAAGTGATAGGTAAGAAGTGGATTTATTTAGAGAGAAACACACTCCACAGAGTGTGGGCCATCTCAGAAGGTGAGAAAGGCACCAGGGTATGAGATTGTCAGTATTTATAGTGGTGGGTAATCTCATAGGCTAATGAGTGGGAGGAGTATTCCAACTATTTCAGGAAGGGTCAGGGATTTCCAGGAATTGGGCCACCGCCCACTTTTTGATCCTTGTGGTCGCTTTAGAACTGTCACGGTGCCTGTGGGTGTGTCATTTAGCTTGCTGATGTGTTACAATGAGCATATACTGAGGCTCAAGGTCTAGTGGAAGTCGACTTGTCCACCATCTTGGACCCATTTGGTTCTAATCCGTTTATGCCATGTCCTTGGGCTATGGCATTCTTTCAAAGGTTGTGCCCTGCCCCCTTCCCTCCTGTTTTACTACTATATACATAGTTTTGCAACCTGTTATTTTCTCTTAACATCAGATCCTAAGCCTTTTACTTGGCGTTGAGAATTCTTTCGCTCAGCACGATTTTTAATGTTTGCCTCACAGTGGGGCCTTCCTTTCTCATCCATCGTGAGATCTGCCGACAGAATGTCAACCTGTGAACTCTTGGGTAGAATGTTCCCAGATGACCAGTCAGACAGTTTGGGTGGCAGGGCAGGGCTGTTTGGGGGGCAGGGTAGGGAAAGAGAAGGAGATGGAGGGATGGAGGGAGCTAGGAAAGGAGGCATGGGAGACAGAGCTTCACCTGCGCAAACTGGATTGGGAGGTCCAGAATGAGGGAGATGGTTGCCTTGGTGACTCTTGGACCCACCCATTAATCTTGCGCTCCCTCTGCTGGTCTCACCGAACACATTCACTGCGTGATGAATGTGAGCAGTGACTACAGACAGAGGAGCGGAGGCCTTTGAAATCACCTGTGATGGACAGACGAGAAACAGCCACCCTTTATGCAATTTTTACAAGATCAAAGTTTACATCAACATTGATGGATTGACTGATTGTGCTTATTCGGCTGAAACAAATGAGAATCCACACACCCCCCCCTCCTCCCCAGGGTAATGAAATTCTAAAGGTCTCCCCTTTTCTTTTCAAGATTCTTATTCTCCTGCCAAGTCTCTGGTGATCTCTTTGGTTGTTTCTCTTAACTGTATTTTGCTCTTGCTTTTCTCGGCTTTTCCAGAATCTTGACCCGCCCTGCCCCCTCGCTGGTGCATTTGTGAATAAGAAAGTAACGGTGAAACTCTGCCTTCGCCTTGCAAAGCAGAACTACAGTCAGCTGCTCTAATTGTGCAGCCTCTTATTTCTCCATTTGGGCTTAATTCAGAGCTGTAAAAAGCTTTTCAAGATAGGTGTGCGCTCTCCTTGACAGTTGTGATAAAACAATGCCTCCAATAAAGAGAAAGCAAGACACACTTGCAATTTCTTTTTCCATAATTTATGGTGATTTAGCTCCCCCCATCAGGAGATAAGAATTTCTTTGGGAACAATTCTCTTTTAATAGCACCATCTGAAGCAGCAAACATTTCTTTTGCAGTCATTAGAGCTCCTAACCTACAAAACAGTGACTGAAGATTGAATTAGGTTTTAGAGAGTGGCTGCCTGCATCACATAAATAAACAGTAAGGGCCCCCGACCACTTCATTACAGAACTTAAATAATCAGTGTAGATGGTCAGCTGCAGCGTTACACATGCATAACCTATTTAAAAGACGACATTTGTAGGGGCAGAAGCACTAGTGTTCTCACAGCGCCATTCATTCACTCTACTTGAGCTACTTCTTTTTTTTTTTTTTTTTAAAGTTTTACTTGATTTTATTTATTTATTTATTTATTTTTGGCTGTGTTGGGTCTTCGGTTCGTGCGAGGGCTTTCTCCAGTTGCGGCAAGCGGGGGCCACTCTTCATCGCGGTGCGGGGACCGCTCTTCATCGCGGTGCGTGGGCCTTTCTCTATCGCGGCCCCTCCCGTCGCGGGGCACAGGCTCCAGACGCGCAGGCTCAGCAATTGTGGCTCACGGGCCCAGCTGCTCCGTGGCATGTGGGATCTTCCCAGACCAGGGCTCGAACCCGTGTCCCCTGCATTAGCAGGCAGATTCTCAACCACTGCGCCACCAGGGAAGCCCGAGCTACTTCTTTTTACACTGAGAACCAAAGCCTGGGTCAGGCAAATTATTGCAGGCACTAATGCAGACAGATGAGAAGATAAGGGAATTGTTGACTGTTGAGAGGACAAGTAGTAAATTAGCTTAAGGATTTATGGCCCCAAGCTTAGCCTAACAACTGTTATTTGCTTTGATCCTTCTCACTGAGTTGCAAGTGACCAAAAAAGAAAAAAAAAAAAAAAAAGCCTCAAAAAAATTTAAGTACACACAAAAAGGTAATTTATTATCTTATTAGTTCGTGTAACTAAGAAGTTCAGACCTTCAGGTATTGCTGGTTCTAGACGCTCAGGTAGGGTTGTCAATTCTGCTCCCTTCCATGTTGGCTTCATTTCCAGCATGATGCCACTGCTGGTGTCCACTGATGCTCTATGCCTGTGTATTAACACCTTCAAACCCAATGGAAAGAGATTCTTTCCAAACCCAAGGAAAAGATCATGGGATTACATCTCTTTGACCAGTTTTGGATATGTGCATTTTCTGAACCAATCACTGTGTCCAGAAGAGTAGAATGTTTTGATGGAGTCCTTCTACTGAGCCATGGGGGCGGTGGGGAGGAGAAAATGTGGTTTGTGTGTAGCACCACCAAAACAACTAGACTGGGAGAGGAGGTGAGTGGCCCCTCAGGGGAAAATCTACATGCTATTAGCAGATGATGGTGGGAGGGATGTCGACTAGGCAGAAGAGATGTCTAGTCCTTTAACCAATGAAATGTAGAATGGAACATCCTCCTAAGTAAAAACAATCCTCCTGACATCTTTTCTATGCTACCACTCAGTGTTTGCCAGCTTTTAAGTTCCCCATTTTCTCAAATGAAAGAAGAACGTCTTACGATACCCCGTCCCTCGGTCTGTTGAATTAACCAAAATGTGCAGCAGCCCTTCTGAGAATCCTGGTGCTGAAAGGGTCAAGTGAATGTAAATAAGGCATCGCTGAACTAACAGGTTCCAGACTGCTAAGCCCCTGTTACTACTTTAGAAATGTTTCTTTCTTTTAACTTGTACTTGGGACCATTTACTTGTGGTTATTCTGGTGGTGCCACAATCTCTCTGGAATGTCTTACCCATCGACAGACTATAATAATACTAAAAGGAACTATTGTTACACTTCAGTATAGAAACAGGACACACACACACAAATGAGTACGTATAAAACCACTGAATCTAAATGAGATAGATGGATTGTATAAATGTCAGTTTCCTGGTTGTGATATTACTCTATAATTTTGCAAGATGTTACCATTGGGGGAAACTGGGGAAGAACACAGGATCTCTCTGCGTAATTTTTTTACAGTGGCATATGCATCTACAATTATCTTTAAAAATTCTTTTATAAAAATTTTTAAAAATAAAAATAACATAAGACCAACAAACAAAAACAACCACCAAAAAATGTAATAAAGTGTTGGCATCATGATGATAACAACGTCTGATGTCATCTTGATGGAAGCAAATATTTGAAATGTTTTTCCGGATAGTGGTGTGAATGTGTCCTTATCTTCATGCAGACTCAAAAGCTTTGGACTGAAATTGTTGATGCCCTAGGCCAAGTTAAGAATACTCTGTACTTAGTTGTGGAAAGAGTTCTGACACAAGTTCTATAAATATGTATTCATTCAACAAATATTTTTTTCAGTTTTCTTTTTTAAAAATTGAGGTAAAATTCATATAATATAAAGTTAATCATTTTAAAACAAAATCAGCCATTTTAAAGCGAACAATTCTGTAGCATTTAGTACATTCATAATGTTGTGCAACCACCGTCTCTATCCAGTCCCACCCATTTTTATTACACCAAAATATATAAAATCCCATACTCATTAAACCTTTACTTTCCATCTCCCCTCCCTCCCCTGCCCTCTCTAGCTTCTGGCAGCCACCATTCTGCTTCCTATCCCTACAGATTTACTATTTCTGGATATTTCACAAGACGGAATTGTAAATATGTGACCTTTTGTATCTGATTTCTTTAACTTAACATGTTTTGCCAAGGAAAACATTCATCCGTGTCATAGCATGTATCAGTACTTCATTCTTTTTCCTGGCTGAATAATATTCTGTTGTATGGATATAGCACATTTTGTTTATCCATTCAACAGCTGATGGACATGTGGGTTGTTTCCACCTTTTAGTTACTGTGAATAATGCCAGTGTAACAGTTGTATACAAGTATTTGCTTGAACATCTGTTTTCAGTTCTTTTGGGTATATACCTAGTAGTGAAATTGCTGGGTCACATAATAATCCTCTGTTTAACTTAACAACTGTTTATTGAGCAGCTACACTATTCCCTGTAGTGTTCTAAGTGCTGACAACACAATATTGAACCTAAAAGATAAAGTCCCTGCTCTCCTGGGGCTTGTACCCTACTAGCAAAGAGACAATAAACAGTAAGCCAGAGAGGTGCATAACTAGTGGTATAAAATGAAAATGAAGATCTCCTTGGAAAAAAATTATTAAGAATTTCAAGACGGCAACAGCAGAGCATTAAACCACATGGAGGACACTTCTCAGCATGGGACTCCAAGAGACTTCACATGTCACTCACCCTGAAGCCAGCCCTGACAAAAAAAAAACATAAATATGGTCATTTCAGCTGTTGAGCACCCACAAGTACACAAAATGGGGTCACATGTTGGAGAACAACCGGGAATGCATGAGCTATTTTGGATAGGTGGTGGGAAAAGTCCTCTCTGAGAAGGTCATGTTCAAGCTGAGACCTGGATGATGAAAAGGAAGCAGCTTATCAAAATCTAGGGGCAGAGCATCCAGGCAGAGGGAACAGATTGAACAAAGCCCTCAAGGCGTGAATGCCCTTGGTGTAGTTAAGGAACCAAAACAACAAAAGGAGGCCACTGTGGCTGGAGCCTGGTGACGTCAGCCTGTTTTGAAGTATGATTTCTACCAGTACGCTCCTCGAAGAAGGCCCCCAAGTTCTTACAATCTTAATCAGTAAAAAGTGGGGCCTGTTCTTTGGAATGAAGCCACTGAAGTTGTCTAGGTAACTTCAGGCTCTGGACCCATGGTTCTCAACGAGCAGGAAACGGTACACTTGGTGTTCCCCAGGTCCTTCCCGGGAGGCCCCAGATTTTACTGAATGTGTAAACTGTATTCTGCTTCACAGAGAATGCGTAGGATCTGCAGGAGTGCTGAGCTGAGGGGTGGCAGGATGTGGTGTGTGTGGAAGACAATTGGATGCAAATAGATGATAAGAAGCATACCATAATGCCCACCAGGGCCGAAGACTGTCTCCTGAGATGGACTAAGAATGTGGGTTTCTTTTTTATTTTTTTAGAATGTGGGTTTCTAAGAGCAGAGTCCTGGAAGTAAAGGCGGCTCAACTGAGGCCAAGAGCACAGAGTGATTTTTGTGCAGACTCTCGTACACACTACCAGACACAGTTAAATGGAAGTAGACACTGCATTGACGTCACTGCTGAGGGCTTCTGTATCTCTTCGCCTCTCTCAGCATGCTTTCAAAAGCTCAATACTCATAAAGTTCTGGGAACTGGAATAAATGTAAAGAACATGACTCCAGACAACATTTACAAGGACTATATAGGTGAAAGAGTCAGACGTTTGGTTGACCTTGCAGTTCCTTCTGCAACTGGGGAAGCCCCAGCCCAAGAAGCAGGGTTTACGCCCAAGCCAAGAATTTTCTGGAGCCATGAGGGCAGGGGTGGGTGAGTCAGAGAGGTGATGCAGTCCAGAAGGAATCTTTTAGGAATTACTGTAAAATCAATGGTTTAAAAAACTGAGTTAATGGGGCTGGAGACTGGGGAAAAAAAAAAAATCTATATTTGCCATGTCTTCCCTAAGCAGTATTAGAAACGCTGAGAGAAGAGCAGTGAATATCATCTAAGAGGAGAAAATGAAGATATCAGATCACAGAAATGATTGAGTGGGAGTATAAATGCTTCACAAGTTTCGCATGAGTAAATGTTTCCCAGTTTTTTTGGTAGATAAACACTTTGTTATTTTAGATCACTGTGAATAACTTGGACCGATCAATGTGGTCATATTCATTTTAAAGGACACCGTCTTGGTCATTTGAAGCTGCTATAACAAACTACCATAGACTGGGTGGCTTAAACAACAAACATTTATTTCTCATAGTTCTGGAGGCTGGGAGGCTGGGAGTCTGGGATCAGGGTACCAGCATAATTGGGTTTTGGTGAGAACCGTCTTCTGGGTTGCAAACTGGACTTATTGTATCCTTACATGGTGGAAAGAGGATGAGAGAGCTGTCTCGGGTCCCTTTTATAAGGGCACTAATCCCATTCATGAAGGCTCCAACTTCAGGAACTAATTACCTCCCCAAAGCCCTCCCTCCCCCCACTAATACCATCACACTGAGGATTAGGATTTCAACATATGAATTTGGTGGAGGGGGGGAGACAAATAATTCAGTTCACTGCTGACCACATCAGGTTCCAAAGTGGACTTCATATTTATTACTTTTGTTAATGTACCAACTGGTGAGAACATTTCGAATAGTTTCAGCCATGCCTGGGCATCCAGTTATAAAACAATTCTTGGCAAGATACAAAGTCCCAAATTCTTTTGCCTTGTTTGACAGGCATTGCTGAATCAGCATTCCATTCAGATTGTGCGACACATAACTTTTGTGTTTTTTAAAATACTCATCATCATTTGGCAATTTTTTTTTTTTTTTAATTCTTTGAAAGTGAGGTACCTAGGGAAAATGTTATATCCTCATTTTGAGCTAAATATAACCCCTCCAGATGGAAATCAAAACTAGAAAATGTGCCATCTCATTTGAGTTCTCTCTTTTTTTCCTTCTCCTCTATGATTGTAGAAGAAATTCACTGAAAACCAGCTAAGTAAAAAAATATTCCTCACATTTATTTTTTCCCAGCCTGAGTAAAATTTGAAAGTTAAGTCACTTTATAAGTGAGAACTCTGAAAATAATCATTTTGTAATTGTTCTGGAAAAAAGGTGAAGTTATAATAATCATAATAATAATGTTCTACAAACATAAAGTTAATTTTTGTATGATTGAAATTTAATCTGAGAACATTAGCTTCCTATGATCTGTTTTAATAGGAAAGGTAGACTGTTCTTACGCACTTTTCACTTTTGAGAACTTTCTATTTAAAAACTGGATAATCATTCCACTTTTGTAAAAACAATGTGTATATATGTATTTACATGCAAAAAATAAATTATGGAAGGGTATATCCCAAAATTTATGTAATCATCACATCTAGGGGTAAGATAAGGTATGATTTTTTTCTTTTCTTTTTTGTATTCTCACATTTTTTAACAATGATCTGTATTATTTGTTTACTATGGGGGGAAAAGAGAAAACTAATATAGGCGAACTAGGGGTCAGGGTCTTGGCTATAAACAGAAGGCATACTCAAGAGTTTCAGCAAAGAGAGTTGAACTGAGTTTAATCACTTTGTAGAGAGGACTGGGCAGGGTTAAGAAGTCAATAGTTCATGATGAAGCACCCAAGGACGCAACATGAGAAGCTGTCAACAACCTTTACAAAAGGCCAAGGAGAAGGAACGTGATTACAGAGTCTGGAGAAAGCTTGAGTCTGGCAGGATCTTGGCAAGGCAGAGAATGAGTTGGGGGAAACAATTATGCCAGCCCCTATTTCTTCCCCTGATCCAATCCCAGTGGAACCTGGCTTAGGCCCTCCTAAGAGGCGGGCCTCAAGAGCACAGAGCTGGGCAGAGAGCTGAGGGTAATGGATGTGCCCGAGCAAATGGAGAGCCAACCACGTTATAAAGATACATTATCTGCTATGGGCTATGTCTCTTGTATCTTCCCGCCATTCTGAAAAACTTTTTTTCTTTCATTATCCATCATTTTCTTCTTTTTGGCTCTTCATGGACTTGAACTAAATTCTGTGTGTCTGTATCAGAGACCAGTCTCTCAACATGGGAACACTGAGAACTGAGTGTAGTTTAATAATCATTTCTTAAGGATATATGTGAAAGACATCTGTTATTTTTTTGTCTATCCTTCATTCCTTCTGGGCAACTTTTTCTGCCCACCTCTACTTGATGGAGCCATTAATCACGAGTACTCACTTCCTTTGCCATGTGGGGGCATGTGACCCAGCCTGGCCAATCAGCTTGCTCCATCGCCTTCTACGTGGGGATAAGTGGATACAGGACCCCACTGGAGCCACTCAGAGACCTTTCCCAAGGACTGGTATGGATGCTGAGAAATAAAGATCTTTCTCTTTCTGAAATCAGGAACTCTAAAGCCTAAATTTGGAGCGCTCAGCGGCTGCCTTTGCCACCATGTAGAGAGCCTTTTGGTGAACGCTGCCAACACAGAGGAAAAGAGAACTGAAAGACGGAAGAAGATCACAGATTCCTGATGACATCACTGAAGCCCCTGAACCCTGAAGCACCTGAAGGTACAAAATCCCTTGGACGTTGCAGTTTTATGTTTAAGTTTTCTTTTCTGCTTATGTTACTTGGAGGTGTATTTCTCACACTTGAAACTGAAAGTGTCCTGAGTGAACAGAATCTCCAATGAGAAGGATGAGGGTGGTCATTGCTACTGTTCATGGTGCTCTTTCCTATATTGTTTTCATTTATTCTTACAATAACCATTGAGGGAAATAATATTCTTTTTTTAAAATAAACTTATTTATTTTATTTTACTTATTTTTGGCTGCGTTGGGTCTTCGTTGCTGTGTGTGGGCTTTCTCTAGTTGCGGCGAGCGGGGGCTACTCTTCAGTGCGGTGCACGGGCTTCTCATTGTGGTGGCTTCTCTTGTTGTGGAACACAGGCTCTAGGCGCGTGGACTTCAGTAGTTGTGGCATGCAGGCTCAGTAGTTGTGGCACATGGGCTTAGTTGCTCCATGGCATGTGGGATCTTCCCGGACCAGGGATCGAACCCATGTCCCCTGCATTGGCAGGCAGATTCTCAATCACTGCGCCACCAGGGAAGTCTGAGGGAAATAATATCCTTATCGCCATTTTCCAGGTAAATAAACTGAGGTACAGAGAGGTTAAGTAACTTGCTAATGGCACTAAGGGATTAAATTGTCATTCAGATCCTGGTTGGCTCAACCCCAAACCTATGCTTTTAATAAAATAACTATGCAATTTATCAGCTGGGCCAGGACACTTTTATAATGACACTGGAATAATTAAACACAAACCAGGACTGTCCCAGGCCAACTGGGGTTCACCTAGCTCTTCACCATTCTACTATGATTCTTCTGTGCCCTGCTTTACTGTTGAGGAAACTGAGACATGGACAAGTAATTTATCCAAGGTCACATGCTAGCACATGTCAGAGCTCCATGGGTAGGAGGAGAAGGGTGAGGGAAGGGAACGATCAGTGACAAGTGTCTAGTCTATGACCCAACGTGGGGCTTTTCAAGGTTCAGAGCCTCCTCATTCACAGATCAGTACGACAGCCCAGGAGATCAAAGTTTAGGCTGTGATAAAGGCTTGTCTCCACACCTCCAAACCAGAGGAACTTGACGTACAAAGGTGACTTTATTAAAAGGTAGCTTTGTGCTGTGAGAACAACAAAAGGATGAACTTTAAAAATGCATAATTATGAAAAAATGTATAATATGGCACCTAGAAGAATAGTAATTAACAGGATGAAATTGAGACAGTATCAGAAACTATGAGATAGTAGTAAATGAGGACATTTCCTTCTCTCCATCCACTTGCAAAACCATCTGGATTATTCCGGAGTTATTTGGACAATATTTAATAGACTCTCTGTGATTGCGGTAGCTGGTGGTGGAAACCGGCAGCTCATACTATCTTTCCTTTGGGACCTCTTGTGTGTGTGTGTTGAGGGAACGTCTGGCTGTGCTATGTAACTATATGGTCACATCTCTAAGGCAACACTAGGAAGCGGGTACTATTATTATCGTATTTTACAGACAAGGAAACTGAGGCTCTCTGAGGTTAAGGAACCTGGGCTAGGCCATTCATCCAACAGTTATTTAGTCCATCCTTCTTTGGGCCTGGGTATGTGGTGGAGTGCTGAGCATGCTGTGATGATGGTGTCACCTGCAGTAGGACCACTGTCACTGTGGCCCTCGCAGCAAAGAAGATGTAGAAATGGATTTAATCCAAGTCAGCCTGACCCACGGCTCCATTCTGTCTGTCAGCCCCAAATAACAAATGTGGTGTGAACATGCTAAGCTATGCTGGTCTACTCTGCTGGGTGATAAGGAAAGGAAGGGGAAAGACAAGGACAAAAGATGTTGGGACAGGGCTCAGATTGTGCACATTCTCAGTTGATAAACTGTGCTATGCGGGAAAGCACTATATTTAAAATGCATCAGTGACTTCCTGCTCAGCAAAGGAAACAATCAACAGAGTGATCCCAACCTATGGGATGGGAGAAAATATTTGCAAACCACATATCTGATAGGGGATTAATCTCCAAAATATATAAGAAACTCCTACAAGTCAACAGCAAAAAAACTAGAAACCTGATTAACTGAGCTAAGGACTTGAAGAGACATTTTTCCAAAGAAGATATACAAATGGCCAACAGGTATATGAACAGATGCTCAATGTCACTGATCATTGGGGAAATGCAAATCAAAACCATAATGAGGGCTTCCCTGGTGGCGCAGTGGTTGAGAATCTGCCTGCCAATGCAGGGGACACGGGTTCGAGCCCTGGTCTGGGAAGATCCCACATGCCGCAGAGCAACTAGGCCCGTGAGCCACAATTACTGAGCCTGCGCGTCTGGAGCCTGTGCTCCGCAACAAGAGAGGCCGTGATAGTGAGAGGCCCGTGCACCGCGATGAAGAGTGGCCCCCACTTGCCGCAACTAGAGAAAGCCCTTGCACAGAAACGAAGACCCAACACAGCCATAAATAAATAAATTAATTAATTAATTTGAAAAAAAAAAAAAAAACCATAATGAGATATCACCTCACACCTGTCAGGATGGCTATTATCAAAAGAGACAGCAAATGTTGGCGAGGAATATGGTGAGGATGGGAAGGCTTGCACACTGCTGGTGGGAATGCAAACTGATACACCTACCATGGAAAACAGTGTGGAGGTTCCTCAAAAAATTAAAAAATAGAGCTACTCTGTGATCCTGCAATCCCAACTCTGGGTATTTAACCCAGAGAATTGCAATCAGGGTCTCAAAGAGAAATTAACATTCCCACGTTCAAGACAGCAGTATTCGCAATAGCCAAGGTGTGGAAACAACCTAATGTTCATTGACAGATGAATGGATAAAGAAAATGTGGTATATACACACAGCAGAATACTATTCAACCTTATGATAACAGGAAACTCTACAATATGCAACAACATGGATGAAGCTTGAGGGTATTACGGTGAGTGAAATAAGCCAGTTACAGAAACAGAAAGATGAACACTACATGATTCTGCTTATTTGAGACATCAAAAATAGTCAAATTTATAAAATCAGAGAGTAGAAGGGTGGTTGCCAGGGGCTGGAAGTGGGGGGAATGGGGAGTTACTAATAAATGGGCATTAAGTTTCAGTTAAAGAGGATGAATAGGCTCTAGAGATGTGCTGTACAACATTGTCAGCCTAGAGTCAACAATTAGGTACATGTACAAATGTGTTAAGTGGGTACATCTCATGTTAAGTATTCTTACCAAAGTGAAATAAATATTAAAATAAAACAAAATGCATCAGTGGCTTTCTGTTAGTTTGAGGATTAAGGGGAAAAACTCCTTAATGTGGGTTTTAAAGTGTTAAAGAGGCTGACCCTTGGTTACCTGTCTGAGCTCATTTTGACCCTCCCCGTTCCCAGGTCAGCTCTCTGCATCCCATGCTCCCTGTCTCCTGGCAACCTGTTGAGTTCACCCGCTTCTTCCTGCGTGGAAGGGCTTTACGCATTGTCCTTTCCTTCTGCCCTGAGCATTCTCCTCTTTACCTGTCCCACGCTTCTCTACCCACCCTTCTGATCTCCTCAGGGCAGCCTTGCCTGACCATCCTGATCAGATTAAATATCCCCCATGGGAGGAATCCCCATAGTACCTCTCCAGGGTAGCGCTTAGACGTAATTGGCACCTTAACATTTACCTGTGTGATTACGATATCTGTTTTCTCAAATACACACGGAGCTTCTTAAAGGGCAGAGTTTGCCTCTTCTCTCTTCTTTGCTCGCTTTTTAATATTTTTGCTAATTTTGTTAAACTCCTAAATGTAGTGCTAAATACATATTTGTTGAATGAGTGAAAGAATGAATGAACTGATGAAGTTGAGGTGTTGGCAAGTATAAAACAGGGCATCTAATCAAGTCAGAGAAGCCAAGTAAACAAGTCTGTTTTTTCCTTATCCTTGGCTCCCTATCATCTAGCCCAGTGCTTGAGAGAGCAGTTATCTAAGCCCAGGCTTCTAAAACTTTAATGTTCATACAAGTTCCTCAGGGATCTTTTTACGAGGCAGTTTCTGATTCAGTAGATCTGGAGAGGAGCCTGAGATTCTGCATTGCTAACAAGTTCCTAGGTGACATTGAGGCTTCTGGTTCAAGGACCACTCTTTGTGTAGCAAGCCTTGTTGATGAAAAAAATTAATCAATAGTCAATCTAGGACTTCCCTGGTGGCGCAGTGGTTAAGAGTCCACCTGCCAATGCATGGGACACAGGTTCGAGCCCTGGTCCGGGAAGATCCCACATGCCGCAGAGCAACTAAGCCTGTGCGCCACAACTACTGAGCCTGTGCTCTAGAGCCGGCGAGCGACAACTACTGAGCCCATGTGCCCACATGCCACGCCTAGAGCCTGTGCTCCGCAACGAGAAGCCACCGCCATGAGAAGCCCGTGCACCTCAACGAAGAGTAGCCCCCGCTTGCTGCAACTAGAGAAAGCCCGTGCACAGCAACGAAGACCCAATGCAGCCAAAAATAAATAAATAAAATAAAATTTAAAAATAGTCAATCTAAGAAAGAAATGGAAATTTTTATTCAGGGCAAATTGAGGATTATAAGCCAGGAGACAGTCATGTAACTGAATATAACTTGACAGGGTGGAATTCAGGTACCATTTGATCAAGGTTACAGCTTTGTTTCTCTGTGATTCTCTTGGTGCTCCCCTCCTCTGAGTGCCCTTTCCATTTTTGGTCAACTTCTCTGATGGTGGCAAAATGACTGTAGCTCTTTCAGCTGTCATATCTCTATATTTTACCAACCAGTAGAAAAGAGGTTTTCTGTTTTCCTAGCCATCAAGAAAAGGTCTATTTTAAACTCTGATTTAGGTTATATATGGCGTGAAGTGGGAGGAATTTATAATGTATTTGGCTGAAGTTGTCTGTTAGTTTCAAAAGAGGTGGCTCATGTTGTCCTATCTGGGTGACTGGTCCTGATGATACATAGGTGCTCAGATAATCCCATCTTTGTGACTTGAGTGTTTATACCTTCCATGAAGTCACAAACATACATGTGGACCCTTGCCTCCAAGTGTCTACCTAGAGCAGCGGTTCTCAACTCTGCCACATTAGAATTATTTGGGAAACCTTAAAAACATAGGTGCCTAGCTTCCACCCCAGATCAAACAAATAAGACTTTCTTGGGGTAAAGTCCAATAATCCAAGTTTTACAAAGATCCTTGAGTGACTCCAATGTGCAGCCAGGGTTGGAAACCACTTACCTAGAGCAGTGCTTCTCAGTAGTGGGTAGGGGGGAGGATTCTGTCCCCAGGGGACATTTGTCATTGACATTCTATTGACATTTGGAGACTTTTTTTTTTTTTTTTAATTTATTTATTTATTTTTGGCTGTGTTGGGTCTTCATTTCTGTGCGAGGGCTTTCTCTAGTTGCGGCAAGCAGGGGCCACTCTTCTTCGCGGTGCGCGGGCCTCTCACTATTGCGGCCTCTCTTGTTGCGGAGCACAGGCTCCAGACGCACAGGCTCAGTAGTTGTGGCTCACGGGCCCAGTTGCTCCGCGGCATGTGGGATCTTCCCAGACCAGGGCTCGAACCCGCGTCCCCTGCATTAGCAGGCAGATTCTCAACCACTGCGCCACCAGGGAAGCCCTGGAGACTTTTTTAGTTGTCACTACTGGTATCTAGTAGGATGGTGCTAAACATCATCTAATTCACAGGACAACCCCCTCCCTCAAATAAAAACTACCTGGCCCAAATGTTGACAGTATGGAGGTTGAGAACCCTTGACCCAGAAGAGTGGTCCCCAACCTTTTTGGCACTAGGGACCAGTTTTGTGGAAGACAATTTTTCCACGGTCAGGCGGGGGTGGGGGGAAATGGATCAGGAGGTAATGCGAGCGATGGGGAGCAATGGGGAGCGGCAGATGAAGCTTCACTCGCTCGCCCGCCGCTCACCTCCTGCTGTGCGGCCCCGGTCCTAACAGGCTGCGGACCGGTACCGGTCCACGGCTCGGAGGTTGGGGACCCGTGACCTAGAGGGACAAGATGTTAGAACCGATGATTTATTTGCAGTATATTCTGGCACACTGGTAGGGAAACATACAGTATAAAATGGTCATTTATTTTCAAGCTCTATTGTACTTAAGAATTAGCAGGAGTGCTTGTTTAAAATGAAGGTTCCTGGGTCCCATGCTCTAAGGTATTGATTCATCCAGTCTGGAACGGGGGTCCACTCAACTGAACGCTTATCCTGATAAAGTTGATTTGAATACAGGTGTTCCACAGAGCACACCTTGAGAAACAGTAACAGAATGTGCCTTGGTCTTATAAAGTCAAATGAAAACCCCAGCTCGTTCATGATTTTGTCTTCCTTGGAGGAAAGATTGTCTGAAGACAGGGTTCCAGCGCACCAAGGAAGCTCTGGGGATTTTACTGACATTCGTTTTTTGTTTTTTTTTTAAATTAATGAATTAATTAATATATTTATTTTTGGCTGTGTTGGGTCTTCATTTCTGTGCGAGGGCCCTCTCTAGTTGTGGCAAGCAGGGGCCACTCTTCATCGCGGTGCGCGGGCCTTTCACTGTCGCGGCCTCTCTTGCTGCGGGGCACAGGCTCCAGACGCGCAGGCTCAGTAGTTGTGGCTCACGGGGCTTAGTTGCTCCGCGGCATGTGGGATCTTCCCAGACCAGGGCTCGACCCGTGTCCCCTGCATTGGCAGGCAGATTTTCAACCACTGCGCCACCAGGGAAGCCCTGACATTCGTTTTTATAGCTCCAACGAGGTAATTTCTATCTTTCCTATGAGTGCTGGGAGATGGGTCAGGAGGAAAACAAGGTTCCCCAGGAGTTCCAGTTTATTTGAGTCCTTTAATGTAATTGTGATGAGCCTGGTCTGAGCCTCCTGGAAGCTCTGTGGCCAGACTGTGTTTATCATCTCACTGTGGTACCTGAATATGAAACCCCCGGGGACCAGACCCTGGCTGCCCGGGAGATTTGGGGAAGAGACAGGAGGCTTCACACACTTCAGCCATCCACCCTGCCTCTTGGGGGGACCCTGGGCCTCTATCAGAGATCCTGCCCTGGGGCTAGACCAGTGCTTCAGCAGAGACAGCTGGCTAGATGCCTCTTCCCTTTGCTGCCTGCATTGTTTTGGCAGAGTTTATCCTAAAAATAGGACAGCGAGTCCTGCCTGGATTCCTTCTGCCTGTATTTTCCACAGGGCTATGCAGTGCCATCTCACAGAAGAGGCAACATTTTGTAGGAATGGAAAAAAAACCCATTGGGCTTTGGAGACAGAAGACAGCAGTTAAGTTCTGGCTTTGCCTCTGACGGGCCTCACTGACTTTGGATAAGTCACTTAACCCTTGTGGGTGCCTGTAAAAAATGGGCATCTTCTAAGACCAGTCATGTGGAATCAGTATGAGAGTCAAATCAGATAAAATGTGTACTAGCTCTTTGGTAAAGAACTGTATGCGGGGGCTTCCCTGGTGGTGCAGTGGTTGAGAGTCTGCCTGCCAATGCAGGGGACACGGGTTCGAGCCCTGGTCTGGGAAGATCCCACATGCCGCGGAGCAACTAGGCCCGTGAGCCACAATTACTGAGCCTGCGCGTCTGGAGCCTGTGCTCCGCAACGGGAGAGGCCGCGATAGTGAGAGGCCCGCGCACCGCGATGAAGAGTGGCCCCCGCTTGCCACAACTAGAGAAAGCCCTCGCACAGAAACAAAGACCCAACACAGCCATAAATAAATAAATAAATAAATAAATAAATAAATAAATAAAAATTAAAAAATAAAAATAAAAAGAACTGTATGCGGGTCCCCATTCTGAGCAGATGGTGGTCACCATAATACTTAAGGTGACTTAAGCCCAACACCATTCCTGGCACATACTAGGCAGTGTATGACGCATAGTTAAATTCACTATTTCTCTTCTTGTCTTTATTTTATTAATGGCTGTCTCCCTGCCAGAATTCCACCAAGGCAGGGGCGGTGTCTAACTTTTTGCATACCTGTTCGCCTCTACTTTCTAGCCCAGTGCCTGGCTCTATAAATATTTGTTGAGTTAGTGAACAAATGAATGAAGGAATGAATGAAAAACCAAATCAAGTCAACAAAGGTTTTGAGGATGCCTCCCATGTGCTGGGGTTTGGTGGTCAGGAATTATCTGTGGGCAAGAAATAAAAACCCAGCCAATAACGTGAACTGAAAAAAAAATAAGTGAGGCTGGAAGTACAGCCAGGTCTTGAGGGATAAGATGAAAAACTCGAAACCAGCATGCTCCAATCAGCGAGTTCACTTGCCCAGACTATGTCTCCTTCTCTCTGCCCCCTCTTCTCTCTCATCTCACTTCCTCTCTGCAGTGCGTTTCATTCTCTTTACCTTCATACTGGCTCCTTCTGCTTTGAACATATTTGAGACCAGACAAATCCAGTCTCTCATTTTAAGCACCAACTCTTATTTAATATATTTTTATTTTTTATAAATTTATTTATTTTATTTTATTTAGTTTTGGCTGCGTTGGGTCTTCGTTGCTGCTCTAGTTGTGGCAAGCGGGGGCTACTCTTTGTTGCGGTGCACGGGCTTCTCCTTGCGGTGGCTTCTCTTGTTGTAGAGCACGGGCTCTAGGCACGCGGAGTTCAGGAGTTGTGGCTCGTGGGCTCAGTAGTTGTGGCGCATGGGCTTAGTTGCTCCGTGGCATGTGGGATCTTCCCGGACCAGGGCTCGAACCTGTGTCCCCTGCATTGGCAGGCGGATGCTTAACCACTGCGCCACCAGGGAAGTCCCTGCACCAACCCTTATTAATCAGAATCTCTGAGTGCCAAACCAAAATTTCCCAGAACATAATTAGGAGTGTCTCAGCTTAGGGAAGGAGTTCACCCCAGGTCCAATCAGCCATGATGGCAGAGGCAGTGTGTGTCTTGGGGGAGATCCTCTGACCCGCCTTCCACTGTGGAGGGGCCCCAGAAGCAGAGGCACTGAGGGAAGACACTGATTGGTTCTGTCAGAGGGGAAATGGAGGCTGAGCAGAGATTATCGGTAGAGATTATTGTGTCTGGAACACAGACACCATGCTGAGCTCTGGGGCAAGTATCATTCATTAATTCCAGAAATATTCACTGGATGCCTACTATGTTCTGGTCACTGTTCCAGGTGCTGGGGATCCAGCAGTGACAAGGAAGACAGTCAAGAACTTTGCCCTCCTGCAACCCTCATTCTACGAGACAAACAATTGTACATTACAGCAAACATGAAGACGAGCAGGATACCAGTTCAGATAGTGGTAAGTGCATGGAGGAACCGGCAATAAGGTGATGGGGCAAGGGGTGGGAAGGTTATTTTTAATTGCCATTTAGAGTGTTCTATTCTGTCATACTGGCACAAAATATCCAAAATAGTGCCAGGATCTTGTTGTTCTACTTACAAAGAAGGACGTAAGAGTAGAGTGCAGAATGTTCCTTGCAATTCTCCCTGTGCTTGTCATGATATGAGGAACAATGGGGGCCGAAGCATGGAACTTGGGCTGGATTAGGGACAACCAGGCCCAGGAGTCACCCTCACTAACGCTCTTTTGGGACATTGACACAGCTCTGAGTGGCTCAGGACAAACCACATTCCGAGAGCCACCTGCCTTTGCTTGCTTTGTAGGCCTGCCTAGTGCAGGCTTCAGGGGAAGTAGAGGGGGTGCAGTGGGAGAGCTGTTCATCTGTTTATCTCAATTTCAAGCCTCTTGGACTTTTCCCAACAGCTTCCATAGAAAGGATGCAGCAAAGGGTGAGTCTATTCTCTCGCCATCCTCAGAAATAACAGCAGCTAAGGTTTACTGAACACTTAACATATGCAAGGCAAATAACTATTCTGGTCACAAATTTCAGTTTGAGAGAAGGTACCCCACACCACTAAGCAATACGGACACCAGCTGGGTGTCCAACAATTCAACTCAATTCTGACACTCTCCACCGAGAGATAGTAACACATTCCACAGGTTAAGGGCTCAGTCCCACACCTCATTAACATAAAAAAAAGACACCTTTGTCACTCTTATCACTTAGGAACTTCCAAGGGTTTTAGGAGCCCTCTTCCAGAAATGGAGATGAAGATCAAATATATATTTCTTATTATAAATCACAATATCACAGCTATGTTCTAAAAGCTCTACATGTATTAACAATTTCTGTGAAGTAAATCAGAGAAAAACAAATATTGTATATTAACGCATATATGTGGACTCTAGAAAAATGGTATAGATGATCTTATTTGCAAAGCAGAAATAGAGACACAGACGTAGAAAGCAAATGTATGGACACCAAGGGGGAAAGGGGGGGTGGGATGAATTGGGAGATTGGGATTGACATATATACACTATTGACACTGCGTATAAAATAGATAACTAATGAGAACCTACTGTATAGCTCAGGGAACTCTACTCAATGCTCTGTGGTGACCTAAATGGGAAGGAAATCCAAAAAAAGAGGGGAAATATGTATACGTATAGCTGATTTACTTCGCTGCACAGTAGAAACTAACACAGTATTGTAAAGCAACTATACTCCAATAAAAATTAATTAAAAAAATAAATGTTAGGTGATTAGACAAACCGAAAAAAAAACATTTCTACAATTACACTATGAGGTACAATTATACTATTCCCATTTTACAGTTGAGGAAATCAAGGCACAGAAAGGTTATATAACTTGCTCAAAGTCTTGTGGTAGGGACTTCCCTGGCGGTCCAGTGATTGGGATTCCACTCCTGCTTCCACTGCAGGGGTCATGGTTTTGATCCCCGGTCGGATAACTAGGATCCCTCATGCCATGTGGCACGGCCAAAGAAAAAAAAAAAAGCCTTGCGGTAGAACTAGACTTCAAATCCAGACATTCTAGCTCCCAAATCCATGATTCTTATGAATAATATCTGGTCCCAGCTGACTCAGACCCCTGTCTCTAGCTTACCTCAAAGTAAGTACTGAACAACTAAGTGACTACATCAAGCTTACTATTTCCACTGAATCTTCTACTAAGTAAGTGCCATATGCACGTCCAATATCTTTCAAAGCTCCTATTCAAATACAGAAAGGGAGAGTGAAAAACCACGGGTATCAGCTCAAATGCAGAATGATTTTTTTTTTTTTTGCAACCTTTCCATCAAACCATATAGCCTGAAACCCACTGAGGGGACAAAGAATTGTATTGTACTTGTTTTCATTTAGAGGCAAGACTGGACTCAGAGATTGTTCCACAAATGCGAAAACTAAGAGTAAAGTATTAAAATACTTTGACTAGAATGTAACCACGGTAGCGTGTCAGGCACCAGTAAGAAAGCAGTGACGCATTTGGAGGCAGACAGCCTTTTGATGCTTCCAACTTAACTGCAGTCCTTGGTAGGTGTCGTGGAATCTCTCAGCTGAGCCCAAGTCTGATTTTGCTAGAAAGAACTGGAGAGCTGGTGATTCTTTCTTTTCTCCTACTTCTCACTTAAAAAATTTTTTTTCAATTGAAATCTAATTCCCATACCATAAAATTCACCTTTAAATTCTAGTATACTCACAGAGTTGTACAACCGTCACCACTAATTCCAGAACATTCTCTTCACTCAAAAATGACCTCCCAAAAGATACCCATTAACAGTCACTCCCCATTCCCCCCCTGCCCTTAGCCCCTTGCAACTACCAGCTGAGTTTCTGTCTCTCTGGCTTTACCTATTCTGGACGTTTCATACAAGTGGAATCAGACAATATGCGGTCTTTGTGTCTGGCTTCTTTCACTTAGCGTAAGTTTAAGGTTCATCCATGTTGTAGCAGGTATCTGTACTTTGTTCCTTTTTATAGCTTAATAATATTCTATTGTATGGATGTGTAACCGAAAGTGGGGTGAGGCTGCTTGCCGCTCAAAAGCCAATAAAGAAGACAGGTTGGTAGAAAGGAAAGTTTGCTTTATTTTGGATGCCAGCAACTGTGGCAGGGGAGGGCAGATGCCTGTCCAAAGGCCTACTCCCCCCAACTAACAATCAGTGGGCAACAGCTTTTATAGGCGGAGGGAGGGAGTTACATGCAGAAACAGCACAGTCAGCTCTGACAGTCATCTTGCAATTGGTCATCGGTGGTCTGACCAGCGTCATCTAGATTGTTTTAGGTACAGTTAATCTTCAGTTCCAGGGTCGGTTTGTTTCCATTTCTTGGAGGCCGATTCTTGGAATTGTGGCAGCTTCTGTCATGGCTACAGTCCGGTCATCATGTAGTTCACTTCTTCCACCTGGTGGGGTTTCAGTATCTATAAGACAGCTCACAAGGTGTGGCTCAGAATATTATCTGTAGCCCTTAAAGAAGAACTAAAGGTCCTTGAGTAGGCTTACCGACTAAACTATTATTATTTGGTCTCCTTTGACTGTTTTCCTGTTTCTACATTTTCTCACTTCTCTGATTAAACTTATTCTTTGGCTAAACTTTTTCCACAGGCAAAAGGCAGACTGAGGACATGGAGGGGCAAGAACCATAGGGTCCTGCTCCATTTCAGATGTACCCCATTTTATTCATCCATTCATCAACTGACGGGCATTCGGGTTGCTTTCATTTTGTGGCTATTATGAATAATATTGCGACCAACATGTAACTAAAAGTTTTTGTGTGGATGGTTATTTTTAGTTCCCTTGAGTACAAACCTAGGTGGTATTGTTCCTCTTTTTGGTTATATGTGTTGATTCTTACAGGTATTTTGTTTACAAGTTGTTATATCGGGTAGCTTTTGTTTTATTGGCTAAAGGAAAGTACGGATTTATTTCTCTTTATACGTGAAGAGGCAAGGGGAGAAGGGAGAGGTAGGGACAGTAGAGTTTTGTCACCCAACCTTGTCTCATGAATTGGTCTTGAGTCTCAGGGTGGAGAAGAGATAGGTAAGAGCCCAAGAAGTTCCTGAAACACCTGGTAATACACTGTGCACAAGCAGGATACTTTAGACTGGGTTCAGCATGGTGGGGACCTTTTCCCCGTATTGATGCTGGAATGAGGGACAGCAGGGAGGGCGCCGAGGGACATGAGCTGGCGGGCAGTGGCCTCCACAAGGAGGCCAGCATATGAGTACGTGCTGTGACACGAGGAGACTCAGGTCCTGCTTTAGGGGGTAAGAGGCAGCCTGATTTGGGAATGAACCTTTGACCCACAGGCTGGCAACAACCGGGACCACGTCCACATGGCCCTACCTCAAACACTGTGTGCGAATATGAGTTGTTACTTTTTGCCTTTTAGGGAATTCTAGTCCTGACAAGTATAAGTAGGTTTGACCCTAATGAAGAAAGGAAAGATGGAAGCATCCATGACCTTTTTTTTTTTTTTTTTTTTTTTTCAAATTTTAAAGCTCATCTAGTTTAACATTACCATCTGTTTTTTTTTTTTTTTTTAAAGGATTTTCTTATTTATTTATTTATTTATTTATTTTTGGCTGTGTTGGGTCTTCGGTTCGTGCGAGGGCTTTCTCCAGTTGCGGCAAGCGGGGGCCACTCTTCATCGCGGTGCGGGGACCGCTCTTCATCGCGGTGCGCGGGCCTTTCTCTATCGCGGCCCCTCCCGTCGCGGGGCACAGGCTCCAGACGCGCAGGCTCAGCAATTGTGGCTCACGGGCCCAGCTGCTCCGTGGCATGTGGGATCTTCCCAGACCAGGGCTCGAACCCGTGTCCCCTGCATTAGCAGGCAGATTCTCAACCACTGCGCCACCAGGGAAGCCCCCATGACCTTTTAAATCCTCATTTTTCTACAAAGCCTGGTGCTTCTCGTGAGTGTTTTACAGACTGGAAGAAAAGAGATTTTGTACCGTGTGAATTCTTTTGAGTTTCTGGTCTCCGGCAGGAAAGCCAGGGCTGGGTCCTCAGAGTTTGTTCTATGGCAGTCCATTAGAAAGTGTGCCTTATTGATGAACCAATAAAGCATGCCCTGCCTGAGCCTTGTAATGGAATCTCCTAATTCATAGTTAATATTCAGACAAAGCACCACCCCATTAATCTGATTTCCCTCCTGTGGTAATTGCTGTTTAATTTCTATTTTATTAGCCAAGACTGGTAAATCTTGGGAGCTTCTGGTTCCAGGCATTACTCTGAGTCTGCTGTATCCTCCTTCAGTGTTTGGAAGTTAATGATACCTTTCGGTAAACAAGGAAGCCTGTAACGTCTTCACTTTCTGTGTGCGCTAACCTTTAAGAAGCCCTTCCGCAAGCTGATGTGGGCCCTGTTCCTGCTTGGGAAGGGAGGATGAGGCAGGTACCACGAAGCCCCATATTTAACTCATGTGGAAACGGAGGCTTGAATAGGGTCTCCAGCGGCAAAAAACGAGTCTTGACCCTGATTCTCTCAATTCTACGCAAGTCCTTGTGCTGCCTATATAAGATTTATAAGATGTTAATAATGAAAGTTGTAAGGTGGTTTTATTGACTTAATTTGTCCAATCAGTTCTGTCTCCCATTTCTCCACACCCACTCCCTCCCCTCAAAGCCGGTGAGTAATTAGTGTACTTCAGACTCTAATGCTGGGAGCCAGAACACTGTCAGAATGACTGATCTATTCAGTTGAAAGAAAATAAAGTTCTGCCCACTCAAAACAATTTTTAAAAAGCAGACACGAATGTGTAAGGTGGATGCATTTATTCCCATTACACTTGCCCCCCCTTCCCTACCAAGACTGCAAAATGAATTATTCTACATGCACAACAGTCTGTGACAAACTTGAATTGACATATTGGGTTAATAAACTATTATGAAAATCAATAGTAATTAAAGGAAACACTTCGCTGACAGAGTTGACAGAGTGGAATGTATTGGCAAGTTCTGAATTTTCTTTTTCTCTCTAACTGCTCCCTCTGGCTGCTGTGGCTTTCAGTTGTTCATTATCCAAATATCAAGAAAGTGGATCTAGCCTGGGTGTTGTTGGGTGATTTCAATTACCGAAAGCGCAAATTGGGATTTTATTTTCTAAAGAACTTCTCTAATCTTGGATTTATTCCTTTAAGCTCATCATTTTGTGCTATGATTGGGGGTTACATAGAAAGTGGAGGATTGTGGATTCCTAAACGCACCAAGAATCTCTTCTCTCTTCCATCTTCTCCTCCCACTATCACTGACCCTGAGTCCTATGGGGAATGGGAGTGAAATAGAGATGGAGAAACACAGAACCTAGGTAAATAATGGAAAACCCACCAGAAATTTTTCTTTGACTATTAATGATTCTATGACCAATTTGGGGAACATTTGGAATGTGTAACTTCATAGGTCTAGTGAGGTATAGATACTTTGATTAGAAGTTAGTGAATTTAGGTAAACTGACTAGGAAAATACTGCTTCAAATCCATGTCTTTTCTTCAGCGAGAGAGTTTTTGTTTACCTAAATTATCTGGATAACAGACATGATTTTTTTCATTCACATCCATCCATCCATCTATGGGAAACATACTGCATGCCTTCTACATGCCTTTAGGCATTCAGTAGGTGTTAATGATACAGAGACACACAATCCCGACCTCAAGACCTTCAGTCATCCACCCCTCAATCCGAGCCGTCAACCCACACACGCTCACACACTAAGGAGACAGAACGTAAAAAGGAGACAATTCAATCTGATAAGTGTTTGGAAAAGGAAAATAAAGGATGGTTACAAAAGGTCATGGCTGGTCTCCTGGAATTCATGGAAGGCTTCCTAGGGTGTATTAGTTTGCTCGGGCTGCCATAATGAAGTACCACAGACTGGGTGGCTTAAACAACAGAAATTTATTTCTTCACAGTTCTAAAGGCTGGAAGTCCAAGATCAAGGTGTCAAAAGGGTTGATTTCTCCTTGGCTTGCGGACAGCCATCTTCATGTTGTCTTCCCTCCATGTATGTCTGTGTCCTAATCTTTTCTTATAAGGACACCAGTCATATTGGATCAGGGTCCACCCATATGACCTCATTTCACCTTAATGACTGCTGTAAAGGCCCTATCTCCAAATACTCACATTCTGAGTACTGGGGGTTAGGGCTTCAACATATGAATTTGAGGGCCAGCACAATTCAGCCCATATCACAGGGGAAGTGCCTTTTAAACTGGGACTTGAAGAAAAAGTAGGATTTAGTCAGGTGAAAAGCTGGGTAAGAGGGAGACCATTCCGTGCCAAAGGTACCCATGTATCTATCAAGGCAAGTGAGAGAAAGTGGCACGTGCGGCAAACCGCATACACTTTGGGGTGGCTAGAGCCTAGATGTGACATGGAAAGCAATAAGATTTGAGGCTAGAGCATGAGAAGAGCTGGACTGTGGGTGTCCTTGCCATCCAAGGTTAGGTTGGGACAGTGGGGTACATGGAAAGATTTTAAGCATAAGACTGAGGGCCAGATTTATATTAATCCAATGTCTAGAGGCCACTGATGGGTGCATGTGCACATAGCACGAGCCTTGCACAAACAATCGGGAGGCTGTTCACCTTTCGTAGAAGGACACAAGTTGTGGAGGTGATGAGGGTAATAATCCTCCTTGCATATGTAGGTGCAGTTAAGGAAGCTCTTTCATGCAGAGAGAATTTGGTTCAATCCTCCACGTTCACATCTGAGAAAATCACGGCTCAGGGAGACAGAGGGACTTGCCCAATGAAGCTCACAAAGGTAGCAGGTGGGGTCCGAATGGGGCCTGGATTAGAACTCTGGCCTCTTAGCTCTTTGCCCCAGGCTCTTTCTAGGAAATCAGCTTCCTTTCTGAGCGGTCAACTGCATTCTCTAGCCTCCTTTCCAAAAAGCCCTGCAACACATATTTCTCTGTGGCCTACTCCACAGCCTTGTTAAAAATGTTCACCCTTTTAAGGAAGAAAGAAAGCTGTCATTTGAGAAGCATTTACTGCCATAATTACAGCCACCATTTGGTGACGTTGTGTGAGAAAACCCCAATGACTTAAAAGACAAACCACACTCCATATGCCCCAATCTGTCAGGGGCCAGCATTTGACAGAAAACAGTCTGATGGAAACTTTCCTGCCGTATTTTCAAAAGAGATAGGCATCTTGCAGGGAACCACTCTGATACAGCGGTTTTTCTCATGATTGGGTTGTGTTTTTTCAACCACTTTTATGTGCTACCTTCTAATCTTCCCCCACCCCACCCCATCCTTTATCGAAACCTTTGCCCCAAAGGGTTATAGCCTCCCAGAACTCTGGGTACCATTAGCAAGATCGCACCTCTTTCTTTTCATCTTTGTCATCAGACTGTTTGTGGTCCCCAGGACTGTTTTTTCCAAGACCCAGACCAAGAAACGTTCTCATTATGCCCCAATAACTCCCACACAACAAAAAGGATCAGAAGAGGAGATGAGAATGGTTATCTCCATGCCCCGCCAGCCTGAGACATAGCCAAGGTTTCCACCTGCCCACCTCCTTCCTCTTCCTTTGTCTTTATGGTTCCATCTCCCCCTTTCAATATACCCGTTGTCTCCAAGACCTCTCTGCCTTGACCAGAGTCTGACTGACCCCCACGTTTAATCTAAAGTTTTGCATAATAAATCTTTTATGCTAGAAATGAATATCCTAAGAATCATTCCGTAAGACCAGTGGTTCTCAACCACGGGTGATTTTGTTCCCCGGGGGCACTTGGAAATGTCTGGGAACACTTTCGTTTGTCACAACTTAAGGGAAGGGGTGTTAGTAGCATCTAGTGGGTAGAGGCCAGGGATGCTGCTAAACGTCCTGCAATCCACAGGACAGCCCCACAGCAAAGAATTATCTGGCCCCAGATGTCAATAGTGCTGAGGTCAAGAAACCATGATTTAGACAATACTTAAGACTTTATTCTATGCCAGGCCTTACTGTAGAAATAAAGGATTTGTGATAAACATGCATTTTTGCCCTGTAAAAGTTCACTGTCTAGAGGGGAGTATATAAAATTTAGAGTGTTTTTAGCTGCAAGTAACGAGATTCCCAAAGATTGGCTTAAAGATAATTTTAATTTTCTCATGTAACAAAAATATGGAAGTAGGTAGCTTTATTGGGCTGGCCAAAAATTTCGTTCGGGTTTTTCCATAACGTCTTATAGAAAAACCCAAATGAACTTTTTGGCCAGCCCAATAGGACTGGTTAACGGAGCAACTCAAGGATGGCAGGTATGGGTCAGCTTCTCCAGAATATTTTTGGCCTTCTCCTCATGGTTACAAAATGGCTGCCACAGCTCCATTCTTGCAAGACAACCCCCAACGAAGGATAGATGAAAGGCATATGGGATCTCCTCTGAAGTATCCATTTTTTTCCTTATGAAGGAAAAAAAAATCTTTCCAAAAGCTCTCCAAGCCCAGTAGGCTTTCTCTTTATCCTTCAGGCCAGAATTGGGACACTTGCCTGTTCTTAAACCCTTCAGGGAAAGTTGGGAAAGTCTAGGTAGTGACTTAGACTAGGAATTAGAAAATTTTTTCTGTAAAGGGCCATGTGGAAAATATTTTAGGCTTCGTGTGCAATATATGGTCTGTGTTGCACATTCTTTTAATTTTTATAACCTTTAAAAATGTTAAAGCTATTCTTCGCTCAATGAATCATAGTTTGCTGATCCCTGGAAAACTTGCTTTCTACTACCTGAAAAAAATCAGGATTCTGGGGGCTTCCCTGGTGGCGCAGTGGTAAAGAATCTGCCTGCCAATGCAGGGGACACAGGTTCGAGCCCTGGTCCGGGAAGATCCCACATGCTGCGGAGCAGCTAAGCCTGTGCACCACAACTACTGAGCCTGCGCTCTAGAGCCCACGAGCCACAACTACTGAGCCTGCGTGCCACAACTACTGAAGCCCATGCGCCTAGAGCCCATGCTCCGCAACAAGAGAAGCCACCACAATGAGAAGCCCGCGCACCACAGTGAAGAGTATCCCCCACTCACTGCAACTAGAGAAAGCCCGCAGGCAGCAACGAAGACCCAGTGCAGCCAAAAATAAATAAATTAAATAAATAAAATTTAAAAAAAATCAGGATTCTGTCATCAAGGAGAATGGGGACAATGACCCTTGGTAGGCAGACAACTGTGTCTGCCATAGGAGGGTGTGCAAGAAAAAGGTAATTATAATACATTGGGACAAGCGCTGTGATAAGAAAGCATAAGAGAAGCTGTGGCCATTAGCCAGCCTCCAAGACGGCCCCCAGTGATCCATGCGTCCTAGAATTTATCCGCTTGTATTAGGTTGGTTCGTTGGACAAATGGAAGTGACAGTATATGACTTTAGAGGCTAGCTCGTAAAAGACACAGCCGCTTCGACCTCGTTCTCTTGGAGGGTCCATTCTGGGGGAAGCTTGGTTGTGAGAACAATGTAAGTAAACCGTTGAGAGGCCCACCTGGTGAGGAGATGACGCTTCCTGCCCACAGCCATCTCCAGCTTGTCAGCCATGTGAACGAACCTCTTTGCAAGCAGCTCCTCCAGCCCCAGACAGACTTTCGGTCGACTGCAGCTCTGGCTGATATATTGACTGCAACCTTGAGAGACCCCGTGCCAGAACTCAGCTAAGCTGCTTCTGAACTGCTGACACACAGGAACTGTAAGATAATACATACTGATAGTTTTAAGTCCCTTAGTATTGGGGGTGATTAGTTATAAAGCCATAGATAACACAGGCCTTAGTCTTAAGGCTCTTGGGATGGAATTTCAAATATTAGGGAGACAGTAAGGCGAGGTGGCGGGAGAGGAGGGTGAAAACCCAACAGACTAGGATTCAGGAAACCTGGGACCTTTAGTTCAGTTGTGAACTTGGGGCAAATTGAATCACTTCTTTGGATGGCATAAGTACATCCTGGGAAGGAGAGAGTAATAATTGTCAGAAAAATGAGAAAACTGTCAAACGTTTGTAGAATAACCTCTATACTGTGATACTAGTCTCATTTCTTTTCTCTGAGGTAGTCAATAGCTTATCTTTTTTTCCCCCCATCCATCTGGAAAGCAAAAATACAGAGACACCCATAGGACCAGGAGAGGTTGGACAGGAATGCAAGGGTCCACCATTAGGAAAAGCAAGTCGGCATGGAGGAATGGTTCAGAACCAAGGACAGTAGCCTACGTACCTCTGCCACTTCCCCCCACAGAGAATTTGGCGCTTGATATGCATTTTCTGGCATCCATTCTCTGATACGTAAAATTAGAGGAGTTGAATCATACGCTATTTAAAACTCAGCTCTAATCTGTAAATTCATGATTCCAGCTTATTTGCACTGCTCTCAGATCCCTGCCAAACACCTTCAGTTTCTGCTAATGTAGAAGGTCAGCCTTGTCTATCGGATGGACATAGCACTGAGGGTAATATACTGAACTCGCATCAATTTACTGAGGAAAAGAGGACAAGCAAAGGGTGCTAATTTATTTCTCTGTATTCAGCTGTTTGCTATCATTTGCCAAGCCCTGCGGGGGATAAAGCAGGGAGAAGTCACAGATTCTTTCCTCAAAAAGTCTGCAGTCTAGAGGGCAGGTGACAAGGACTCAAATAACTTTCTTACTGCGTTTCTCCTTCCTCCTTCATATACACACTGTATGCATCTCCCTACATAAGACTGACTCTCAGAGAAGGATCTTAGAATTTTTTCTTTCATGTAAGTTTAATTTACTGAGTTACTGTTTACTTTAAACCTCATCTGTCTTATGGAATGAAGGTTAATGAGGCTATGATTAACAGATTTTTTTAAATTTAAATTTTATTTATTTATTTTTATTTTTTATTATTTTTTTAACAGACATTTTTTTAATTTGGGCATGTCCATTAAAATTTGTTCATTGCCAAAATAGGACTACGATATTGGCTCTGCCTATTTGTGGCTTTTGTCAGCTTAGCAATCCTCTTTCCATTGCAGAAATAGTACCCCCAGCCCTAATTCCATGTGGCTCTGGCTGGACTGTCAATCATGTCTACTGTCTGGTCACAGTAGTAGCTATAGATTTGAGCCCAGCCAATGGTGTTAAACTGCTCCATTGTTCACAGAGGTTGGCTCAAGCGATGGGTACATGGCCAAAGCAGGGCCACTTAGAATCTCTCCACATGATCTGATTTCTGCTTCATCTGGAATTGCAATGTACAAGGATGATGTAAGCTTTAGTTGCCTGTAGGAAGCCATCTACAATAGGAGAAGATAACACTAATGTGTTAAAGAAAAATGAAGCTAAGCTACAGAGAGGGAAGGAGTAAGAGAGAATGAGAGAGAAGAATGAGAGAGGGAGAGAGGGAGAGAGAGACGTTGTTTGGCCTCTGGATCCAGCCAGGCCTGAATGGAGCACATTTTACGTTTGCCAATACATTCTCTCTTATGCACGCTTAAGATATGTATCTTTCACCTGTAACCTAAAAGAATCCTGACTAACATGCTAACTCTAAGAGTTATTATGAGGACCAAGTGAAATATTTGAAAGCCTTTTGTCAAACACAAAATATAAAAACTGCCATAATGTTCTCTGGAGCTAATCCTTTAATCTCTCCATATGTCCTTAAGTGCACAATAAATATTATTCCTTCAATTCGGTTCTGCAGCCTCGATGCCCTGATGATGGGGAAAATGTTCAATTCTCCTTCCTTTGATATTAAGGTAAATGTTTCATTTATTAAATTTCTCAATGAACTAAATAATAACCTGAAAGATCTCTGTGTTCTTTCTGTATGGGTTAAAAATGCATAACTACTCAGAGTTAAGTGCAAACAGCTTTTTGCATTACTTTATAATAAGACCCTTAAGGAAAACATTGCCCTCTTAATGTTTTGCTTAAATTGTAGTGAAATGGCTGCCATTTTGGATGATAGAACACCCTACCATTCACTGCCCTTGATTTTATCTGCACTAAGATGAATCCATTATAGTGACATTCCTGAAATTCTGAGGCAGGACAAAAACTTTTGCAGATGTTCTCTCAAATTAACCTCTCTTTCTCTTTTGGAGGGGGGAGCTCTTTAGAAAAACTTGCATTTCTAAAGCATTTTTAGGAAGTCCTTTTGGAGCCTTGACTTATAGTCAGAACTGTAATTAGTCTTATTTTTTCTCCAAGCTTGAAATATCTTTGCTGGAAACATGGGACTTTGTCTTTTCTCTAAAAGTAGGACATTTTGGAGTATAATTTAGAGAAGTTGAAGATTTGATAGTTGAAGTGAAAGCAGGAGCTACAGCGGGGTCTAAACATTTGGTGGATCTGAGCTTCCAACTGATAGAGGTGGTTTTGAGCCCTTAGGAAGCCACCTAGCTCAGTAATTTCTAAAAATTGATCTATAGCCCATAGGTCTTCCTGATAAGGTATTTAATAATTGAGAAAGCACTGGTCTTTTCTTGAATTTTTATGAGGACTTTTGGTTTCCTAGATTTTCATTATTACACACAGAGTCTATTCCTAAAAACCTATTAAATAGTTATTAAGGGGTTATTCATGCTTATTCAAATTTGATATCCAGGAACTAAGCTTATTGCACTATTGAGTTACTGAGGCCACAAATTCAGTGTTAATTTACTCTATGCCACCTATGCTGATCCCATCTCTATTCTTCAGTAAGACCACATTCATTACCTATGTAGGGCCTTTGCACTTGCTATTTCCTCTGCCTGGGAACACGGTTTCTTAGTTCTTTAAACACTTGGCTCCACCTTGCCACTTAGGTATCAACTCAAATGACTCCTAAGAACCTTCCCTGCCCACCCCATTAAAACAGCCAGCCACCAGTCACTCTTGGTGACTGTATCCCATTTTGTTCTGTACATTGCTTTTTATGTTTATTGTCAATCTTGCCCTTGTAGTTTCAGCTCCCGAGGACAAGGCCTTGTTCATCTTGTTCACGTTTGTATCACCAGCTTCTAGAAACTATGCCAGATGCATAAATAAATATTAGCTGGATGAAAAAAAAAATCTGGCTTCCATGCAACTTTACACACTGGTGTGCAGCTGTTAGATTCCTGCCAGACATTGGGAGCGGGCGGCCTCGGCGGACTGTGGTGTTTCTGGCTGCTCTAAAAGATGACGGCAGCCTTTGAAAAGCTTTAGAGTCACTTATCAAGAAGAAGCATTCTTCACCTGGAATTCACAGATGGGTTCGAGAGGCACATGAACCTTCTGAAATTTTACACACGTTTTTGGGGGGAGAAGGGCAATGACGTTCTTCGTGTTCCCGGTGGGGTGGGCAGCACTGGTTGAGGCCAACTTGCTGCTAATCTTGGCCAGTCCAACCCAGTTCCGCAGTGCCAAGCACGCACTGGGGCTCCCAGCATCTCTGCCTTTCCAGCTTGGGCGCCCTGCCTCAGGCTCCGAGCAAGTAGTCAATCAAGTCCTTTTATTTGCCTTTTTTTAATTGATCATATATGAGAGAGAGATTTATTTAAATTTATTTATTTATTTTTGGCTGCTTTGGTTCTTTGTTGCTGTGAGCAGCTTTCTCTAGTTGCGGTGAGCGGGGGCTACTCTTCGTTGCGGTGCACGGGCTTCTCATTGCAGTGGCTTCTCTTGTTGCGGAGCACGGGCTCTAGGCATGCGGGCTTCATTAGTTGTGGCACGCGGGCTCAGTAGCTGCAGCTCGCAGGCTCTAGAGTGCAGGCTCAGCAGTTGTGGCGCACGGGCTTAGTTGCTCTGCGGCATGTGGGATCTTCCCGGACCAGGGCTCGAACCCGTGTCCCCTGCATTGGCAGGCGATTCTTAACTGCTGTGCCACCAGGGAAGTCCCACAGGACATTTCTTGAGGGCATTAACAGCCCCCCAGACCTTGGGAATGGGAAGTGCCCATGAGCACCAGTTGTAAAGTTGTTGTTATGGGTAGTGTCCACAAGGCAGCAGCATTTCTTCATGCCCAAGTCGGGTTACTCGGGCAAGCAGAGGCTTAGCGAACGAAAGTTGTCTTCCTGGGTTGTGAATGTGGAATGTGCCAGGTGCCAGAATGTGGAAAGTGCCAGAGCAAACACCCAAGGGCTTGTGTCTCACTACTTCTTCCCCATTAAACTTCACCCCCCCAGACAAATCCGAAGCCCTGACTAACCACCCTGCCAAGGGTGCTGTTGTTCGTAGGTGGGCTGAATCGAAGGAAGGAGGCTGAAGATGGGAACCCCAGTGCCAGGAGACGTGGAGGCTAGGGGGCTTTTGGAAGCTCCTGCGGGCTGGAGGGTCCACCTTCGTTTGGGTGCACTAGGCTTGGTTAAGCTGTAGGAGGGCCCGCCTGGATCTGCAGATTGTGGTCCCATGCAGAGCCAAACAGACCCTACGGGTTAAAGGAGGGGCTCGTTGGTGGGCACGTCCTCCCCAGCCCTCTCGGCCAAACCACAGTCCAGCCTTGGGACCCAAGCCTGCTCAGGCTCCAGGGATGGGTTACCAGCCCAAGTCAAGGAGGCCAGAGGGGAATATAGTAGGCATTGCTCTGCTTTGCTTTGCTTTGCTTTGCTTTTCGTAATTTCATTTTTATGATATGTTGGAATATAGTTGACGTACAGTGTTGTGTTTGTTTTCGGTGTACAGCCATCGGATTCAGTTATACATATACTTACAGTATATCTATTGTTTTCAGATTCTTTTGCCATAGAGGTTATTGCAGAAGGTTGAGTAGAGTTCTCGGTGCTGAGCATCAGGTCCTTGTGGATTGTCTATTTTACGTATATGTATTTGTGTGCATGTGTTTGTTCCAACCTCCTAATTTATCCCTCCCCCTTCCCCTTTCCTTCCTGTAACCACACATTTGTGTTTTAAGTCTGTGAGTCTCTTTCTGCTTTGTCAATTAGTTCATTTGTATCTATTTTTCGACTCCACCTAGAAGTGATAGGATACGCTATTGGTCTTCCTCTGTCTGAAGTGCTTCACTCAGTGTATGATCCTCCCAGGTCCATCCATGTTGCTGCCAATGGCATTATTTCATTCTTTTTAAGGCCGAGTAATAGTCCATTGTAGATATGTACCACGTCTTTTTTCATCCATTCATCCGTTGGTGGACATTTTGCTGGTTTCTGTGTCTTGGCTATTGTAAATAGTGCTTCAGTGAACGTTGGGGTGCGTGTGTCTCTTCGAATTACGGTTTCCTCCGGATATACACTCAGGAGTGGGAATGCCGGATATAGGGTAGCTCTCTTTTTAGCTGTTTTCAGGAACTTCAAGACTGTCCTTTATACTGACTGTTACCAATGTACATTCCCACCAATAGTGTAGGAGGGTTCCCTTTTCTCCACGCTCACCTCCAGCTTTATTGTTTGTAGACTTTTGACGATGGCTGGTCTGACTGATGCGAGGCATTACCTTGCTGCAGTTTTGATTTGCATTTCTCTAATAATTAGGGATGTTGAGCATCGTGTCATGTGTTGTTTTTTTTCTTAAACAGTGTCAGTAAAATTTACCTCTTGAAATTTCCTTCTTGAGTGTCGCCGTGTCTTGAATTCTTTTTGCATTACCTACCCCAGGACACTACTTGAGGGCAGGTGTCATTTAACAGTCCCCCAGGCCTTGGGAATAGGAAGTGCTTTTGAGCAGCGGTTGTAAATTTGTTGTTACGGGAAATGTCCACAAGGCGGCAGCATTTCTCTGTGCCTAAGTCGGGTTACTCGGGCAAGTGGAGCCTTAGGGAAAGTCGTTTTCCTGGACTGTGAATTAGAGTGGAAGGTGCCAGAGCAAACACCCAAGGGCTTGTGTCTCACTACTTCTTCCCCCTTAAGCTTCTACCCCCGCAGACAAATGCGAAGCCCTGCCAAACCGCCCCGCCGAGGGTGCTGTGGTTCAAAGAAGGGGCGACTCGCAGGAAGGAGGCTAGTTGTTGGAAACCCAGCGCAGGAGACGTAGAGTAGGGGACTTTGGGGAGCTCCTCCAGGCCGTAGGGTCCACCATCGTTTGGGTGCACTAGGCTTGGTTAAGCTGTAGGAGGGCCCGCCTGGATCTGCAGATTGTGGTCCCATGCAGAGCCAAACAGACCCTACGGGTTAAAGGAGGGGCTCGTTGGCGGGCACGTCCTCCCCAGCCCTCTCGGCCAAACCACGGTCCAGCCTTGGGACCCAAGTCTGCTCAGCCTCCAGGGATGGGTTACCAGCCCAAAGTCAAGGAGGCCGGGGGGGAATATAGTAGGCATTGCTCCGCTTTGCTTCACTTTTTGTAAGTTCATTTCTATGGTATATTGGAGAATAGCTGATGTACAGTGTTGTGTTTGTTTTTGGTGTACAGCCATCGGATTCAGTTATACATATGCATATGGTATATCTATTATTTTTCAGATTCTTTGGCCACAGAGGTTACTGCATTAGGTCAAGTAGAGTTCCCTGTGCTGAGATTCAGGTCCTTTTGGATTATCTATTATACATATACCTATTTCTGTGTATCCATTATCCCGACTTCCTGATTTATCCCTCCCCATTCCCCCTTCTTTTATGTAACCCCACGTTTGTGTTTTAAGTCTGTGAGTCTCTTTCTGCTTTGTCAGTTAATTCATTTGTATTTACTTTTCGATTCCACCTAGAAGTGATATCATATACTTTTGGTCTTCCTCTGTCTGAAGTCCTTCACTCAGTGTATGATCAACACAGGTCCATCCATGTTGTTGCCAATGGCATTATTTCATTCTTTTTTATGGCTGAGTAATAGTCCATTGTATTTATGTACCACGTCTCCTTTATTCCTTCCTCTGTTGATGGTCATTTAGGTCAAACAACAGATATTTATTGTCACAGTTATTGCGGTAGAAGTCCATGATCAAGGTGCAGGCAGGGCTGGTTCCTTTTGAGGCTGCCTCTCTCCTAGTTACTGGTGGTAGCTGGTAGTCTTTGGCATTGTTTGGAAGAAACTTCTTAAAATATTAAGTAGCAGAAAACAGATTGGACGCTGTTGTTCAGTATTGTACAAAAGGAGACATTAATTCTTCTGTATCAAAGTTCTTCGCTGATTAGCAGCTCTCCCTGGAGAATTCAGGGTCAGGGTCTACCCAGACTCTTCAGCGATAAGGAGTAGTTCAAGAAGTTGTACTTAAATTATGGAGCAGAGAGCACAGAGCACCCATGTCTCTGCACTTTAGCATTTATATCCACGTTTCCATTTTGAACCAAACTTTCTAGAAAGTCTCTCGCTCATATGACAAGGCTCTCATAAGAAAAGACACTGTGCCTTGAGCACTTATTAATATTCGTGATTATTTCTAAATGAAAACTAAAATGAAATGATGTTGTCAGGCTTAGGAAAATGCATTATGAAAAGTCACCAAATATTGCTATGCAGAGCATGCCACTGAAAGCTTTAAAGATACAGTCAGTACATTTCAGTTTACCTAGAATCCCACTTTAGTAAATCCAGAATGTAAGTTGAATTGCATGTGGTTTTCTATGTTAAATGAAACACAATTGATAGACTGAGCATAAAGCTTATGTGCAAGCCTGGCTTTTGAATCATAACAGACCTGGTTCTACTCCCAGCACCAGCCTTTTACTTTCTGAGCAAGTAACTGGGCAAGTATTCCAAGTGTCACTTTCCTCATCTGCAAAATGCAAGTAAATATACCTGGCTCTTACGGTCATTCTGAGGTTTAAATAAGTTAACTTACAAGATCACAGGGTACAGCATCCGTTGAAGGAAAGCACTCAGGAAAATGGCAACCATTGTGAAGTTAAAAACAAAAAAATCCACTTTTTCCTTTGGTAATTAGAAAACCATAAGTACACTTGATCCTTTGTCTTGAACATGATGTTTATATAAATGGAATCTTTGAAAAGCCACACCTGGATAATTTTCTTTCCATCTTGAAATAGGTACCCTACCAAATTGCAAAGGGAGTGTTTGTGTATTTTGGTGGTGGTGTAAGAATAAGTTACACCTCCAAGTAATGGTTTTGAAAAGCCATCTATGCTTACATAGAGTACAGAGTTCTTTAGGAAAAAAAAACTGGAGCAAATATTCTGGGTCTTCTACCAACGATGAGAAAAGTGTTGAGGTGCTATATAAGCATAAAAAACTAGGAATGATGAACGCTGTTACAGCCGGGAGGGGGAAACATGGAAGGAGCTGGTAGATGGTGGTATCCTTTACAAGTGACAGTCCTTGTGCCTGTAATACGTTGCTCTAATATAAATTCAGAGGATACCTTCGAGCTTAGTAAATCAAAAATAGATTTGAACCTTATTGATTGAATTTTTAGAAATCAAATCATTCTTCTCCTGAAACATATTTGTAGTTACAGGATATTGCCTGAAGTTTGAGATTATTAAGGAAAAAAGGCCAGCCAAAAACAGAGGGTTAGAATTTAGAAGGTCTTGGATTTTGTGTTTACTTAAATTCACCATTTCCAAGTCTACCATGACAATATACCTAACCAATAAAATAAATGGTATCACTGAGGACAGGAATCAAAGGGTACCATATACTTTTTTCTTTTTTCTTTTTTAAATTGAATTGAATTATAATTGACACACAATATTATATTAGTTTCAGGTGTACAACATAGTGATTTTTATATTTTTATACCTTATGAAATGATCACTATGTCTAGTTACCATCTGTAACCATACACAGTTATCACAGTATTTTTAACTTTGTCCCCTATGTTGTCCATCACATCCCCATGATTAATTTATTTTATAGCTGGACGTTTGTACCTCTTAATCTCCTTCAACTATTTCACCTGTCCCCTCATCCGTATTATCCTTTTTCCTTTCTTTCTTTCTTTCTTCCTTTCGTTCTTTCTTTCTTTCTTTCTTCGTTTCGTTCTTTCTTTCTTTCTTTATGGCTGTGTTGGGTCTTCGTTTCTGTGCGAGGGCTTTCTCTAGTTGCGGCAAGCGGGGGCCACTCCGCATCGCGGTGCGCGGGCCTCTCATTATCGCGGCCTCTCTTGTTGCGGAGCACAGGCTCCAGATGCGCAGGCTCAGTAATTGTGGCTCACGGGCCCAGTCGCTCCGCGACATGTGGGATCTTCCCAGACCAGGGCTCGAACCCGTGTCCCCTGCATTGGCAGGCAGATTCTCAACCACTGAGCCACCAGAGAAGCCCTTATCTTTTTTTCTTAAGGGACCCCTCATAATTTGTAGGATCTGATGAGGACTTCATTTTTGATTGCTTTAATTCGGGAAGGAGTGAAAGGTGGTAAAGCGAAGTGAGGGTGAAGATGCTGAGAAATCTACCCCCCATCCACAGAGCATGAAAAGGAAGAGGTGTCTGAGATCTTTTTGTACCAGATAATTGAGCTTATTATCCTGATGATTAATGACCTTCTTAGATCTCTTTCTAGCCCTATAATTTTGTAATTCCAAGAATAATGTCTCCCTCTAGCTATCAAGGCAATTAAGGTAAGGATCACACTTAGGCAAAAGTGAGATTATGGTGGGAGTCATCCAGATAATTAGTATAATCCTCTGCTTTCCCTTTAGCCCTGGAAGTCTGGGATGTTTAATCAAAAGATAGGCCCTCTTGACTGAGTGAACGGACGGCTGACTGGGTTCACTGAGACGTGCAAACACACTAGGTACCACAGTGAATGGCAGCTGATGCTATCTCCGCCCTGTGGAATTTTGGAAGTACTGACGTAGCTGGACTGAGCACAGTAAATTGTCTTACAGGTTTGGGCAATCTTATTGATAATGACAAGTAACAAGAAGGCTCTGAACAAAGGAGTTATTCCAGAAACCACTAGAATAAATCGCCTTTGACAAAAGGAGAATCACAGTGGACCCCCAGCAAAACTGTGAAGATACAGAAACGTTGTTTCAGCAACAGTTCACAACACTTGGTGGAGAGTAGCTCTCAGCCTTTGAGCTCCTACCCTTCCTTGCCAGCATCTTCTCGCCCCTCCCCTCATACTGAATCCCCACTGATGCCTTTTGCCCTACAGAGAACCAACGCAATGTATCCCTTTATTTCTTTGATGTACCCATCCTCTGTCCTATGATTGCCCAGAGAATGGGAATGAGTGAGATCAATGGGTGACATGGATGGTATATGAAACCCTCAGGTTATGGACTTATCCCCTGAAGAGTCATGCTAAGTAAAGTTGGCATTTTAGGGAGAAAGAGGGATCAAAGGTTCACAATGCATTTACTGAGCATCTACTATGTGCTGGAATTTTAGAAGCAGCTGTGGCTCATTCACTTTAACTTTAGTCAACTACAGGCCCACAAGGAAGATATTGTTGACTTTCTCCCACTGTTGGGCAGCTTCTCATTCATTCTATTTCTGGGAAAGAAAGTGGTAAGATGAGTGGACTAAAGAGAATTGGTTTTTTTTTTTTTTTTTGAGAATTGGTTTTTTTTTTTTGGTTGGCTTCTAGGCTATAAGAGATGGGTGACTTCAAAGATGGTGACCCCTTGTTTGGAATTTTCTGACTGAGACAGCTCTTGAGACTTGGAAAACTTGCTTTTCCCAGCCTTTGTTGAATTTGAGGAAGCAGCCTATTCTCTCAACATAGGTTCACCTCAAAGTAATTGAGGTGACTCTCCATTACTTTGACTTATTAAGGTTATGAAGTGTCTTATCCTGTTAATTAAGTTTAAAAATCCAATTTGTTAAAAAAAATAATAAATATTTTTCGGGACTTCCCTGGTAGTCCAGTGGTTAAGACTCCACGCTTCCACAGCAGGGGGCCTGGGTCCGATCGCTGGTCAGGGAACTAAGATTCTGCATGCCGCGTGGTGCAGCCAAAGAAAAAAAAATTAATAAATATTTTTAAAATGCCAGCAAATAACATAGAAGGAAAGCCTTCAAGAGAGCATAATGAGGGGACTTCCCTGGTGGTGCAGTGGTGAAGGATCCGCCTGCCAATGCAGGGGACACGGGTTTGATACCTGGTCCGGGAAGATCCCACATGCCGCGGAGCAACTAAGCCCGTGCGTCACAACTACTGAGCCTGTGCTCTAGAGCCCGTGAGCCACAACTACTGAGCCCACATGCCACAACTACTGAAGCCCGCATGCCTAGAGCCCGTGCTCCGCAACAAGAGAAGCCACTGCAATGAGAAGCCTGCGCACCGCAACGAAGAGTAGCCCCCACTCGCTGCAACTACAGAAAGCCCGCGTGCAGCAACGAAGACCCAATGCAGCCAAAAATAAACAAACAAACAAACAAATAAATAAATTTATAGAAAACAAAAAAGAGCATAATGAGGATGCAAAATTAAGGTGAAGAATGATAGAGTAAGACGTATCTATAATTGTTTAAGGACATACAAAGCCTACTCTGTGTCGTCAAATCAGATTCATTTGTAAGGAAGAAAGAGGCCTTCCACTGCCTGTTGTCTAGCTTTTATGGCCCCATGTGGAGGCCAGGGTTCAGAAGACCCAGCAATTCTGGGTGAGCTCAGACCCACCCTGGCTAGCCACATCCCACTGGAGTGTGCACTGTATTTCTGTCTCATTCTGCTTTGCAGACTTTCCTGAGGCCCTCATGGCCCCCATGGAACGTGCAGCCCAAAAGCGTCCAGGAAGCTAATGCCCTGGGGGCCATCTTCAAGCAGTGGGGAAGAGGGGCTTGCGTATGAGTCTGCCATCCTCCACTTCTCTAGGTGGATAATCCTGGGCAGCGTCTCGTGTGCTTTTCAAAAGGTCCTGGTGGTACTGAGGCCCTTTTGCCCCCATCCAGTGCAGTCTGAGCAAAGGTACATTGACACTGGCTTTCTCAGCCCCACCGTCTTGCTCACTCGCGCTTCCTGGGACTCTGCCGATAGATGAATTGCGCCGAAGTCCTTGTCTCAGGGGTTCCCAATGACAGCCACCCAGGGGTGGCAGTCTCCAATAATATTCTGTAAAGTGCTGGGACTACAGGTGTCTCTCAGTTACTTTGACTTATTAAGGTTATGAAATGTCTCCTCCTGCGAATTAATGTAAATTGTTAAAAATTTAATAAATATTTAAAAAATGTCAGCAAGTACTAGGAGGAACGCTTTTAAGAACGCACATGAGAATGCAAAATTAAGTTGAAGGATGATACGGTAAGGTGTTTATACAATGGTTTAAGGACACACAAAGCGATATCTTATGTAATTGATGGGCCACATATGCTTATGCATGAAGGATGTGTTCCAAATTCACAGTAGTGGCCTCCTCTGGGGAGGTAAACAGAAAAATGGGGCTTGCAAGGGCTATAGAGAGGATTTCAATTTAATCTGTAACTTTTGTCAGGTATTTATTATTTTTTTTAATAAATTTATTTATTTTATTTATTTATTTTTGGCTGCGTTGGGTCTTCGTTGCTGCTCTAGTTGCGGTGAGCGGGGGCTACTCTTCGTTGCGGTGCATGGGCTTCTCATTGCGGTGGCTTCTCTTGTTGCAGAGCACGGACTCTAGGCACACGGGCTTCAGTAGTTGTTGCACGTGGGCTCAGTAGTTGAGGCGCACTGGCTTAGTTGCTCCGCGGCATGTGGGATCTTCCCAGACCAGGGCTCGAACCTGTGTCCCCTGCATTGGCAGGCAGATTCTTAACCACTGCGCCACCAAGGAAGCCCCTGTCAGGTATTTTAAAGAAAAGATTTGAAGAAAAGTGGAAACAATGTTAACATTTGTTCATTTTGGTTGGAAAGTATGCAGGCATTTATTATATTTTCCGGTATTATGTATTTTAAAATTTTCCCAAATTAAAAAGTTAAAGCAGTTTTAAATGTTTTCTAATAAGTCAGTGAATTCAAAACTTTTAAAAAGAATTAAGATGACCTGCATAAAGTCAGCTCGAAGCAATAACCAATATTGCCAATTTGATATATTTTCCTCCAGATTTTTTCCTAACTTACAGTTTGTTGATTTGAAATGCAACTATTAGTCTTGTTTTCTTTAGAAGCCCAGAACTTCTATTGTTGACTATGGTAACCAGGGAGGAAGCATTGGTAACAGAGAAATTTTTAAAATATATTAATTTCTTCTCCAGAAAATGTGAGATTAGCACTATGAGAGTAAAGATGGAGTGTGACTGATTTCACGGTCACATAGTAAAGAACATTTGTTCTTGCCCCAGATGGCTGACCACCCAATCCAGAATTTTTATTGGGAATAAACCAAGTTCAACCACATTTCTACCCTTCCTCTACCATCCATCTGTAAAAACTGTAACATACAAGCTTCATTCTATCTTCCATAAGTACTTCTGGCTACTGAGCTTTTTTGTTTTTTCTTCTTATGATTACAAATAACCTTCATTAAATGTGCAAACTGAACTTACAGTCTGGAATCGCGTGCATGGCTGCCACTTGGAATTATTCAGTATTATTTTTTATTAATATCCATGTTGGGGGACAAGAGAACATTTTGATAAATTCTCCTGAAATGTGCCAGATCGTTGCATATTTAGCGTATCTATTTGCACAAAGCAATGACGTGAACATATGGCTCACAAGTTCTGAAGCCTGATCCCGTTAGATAGATGAATGCTGGTAATTTATCATGTGCCGCCAGGAGTAGGGAGATGAATTGTAAAACCCTTTCATGGTTTCTGGCATCCAGGCAACAAACCTTCCTGGCCTTTCTCTGTCTGCCCTTGGACTCATCAGCATCTCTGTGAAGTAGGATTCTAGGATGAAGTCCACATGAAACTTTTGCTCTAAGTTTTTAGGAACAAACTGACCGGGAGCAGACCTAAACAGAAAACATTACAGGCAGAAAACCACAATGTCTTTTCCTCTGAGGTTTCTTCTGGTTTTTAAAAGAGCTTGCAGCTTCGCATACTGCAAACCTTTCTTTCTGTTTCCCTTCTCCCCTCACCGCCACCCCATGGGAACCAGGAATAATAATTTCTAACGACCCAGGAGAAGGGGGTGGGAAAGTATGCTGCAAAGCCATGGAAGTGACATGAAAACTCTTGACTCCCTTCAGACTCGCCAGAAACTGTAAATAGGAATGCCTGGCAAGAGGGGAACAAGGGACAGACCTTTCACTTCTTCAGAATGCTCTTGAACAGGAGGGAGGGAGAGAGAAGGGACGTTTCCGATATTTTGCACGAAACCCGCTTCATTCATTTTACAGCAGAGCTGCTTGGCTTTATGGGGGAGCAGTTATCTGGGCAGGACTCAGAGCTGAAGAATTTTGCTGCAGTGGCTGCTGGTGATGGGATGGGATTTAAAAAAATTCCTCCTTGGGGAGAAAAAGTCGACAGAATATTTGTTTTTTTGGAGTATGTGTCTATTACATGTCTGTTATGGACTGCATTATGTCCTCCCCAAATTCATATGTTGAAATCCTGATGCCCTCCCCCACCCCCCAATGTGACAGTATTTGGAGATAGGGCGTTTAGGGAGGTAACTGGTATTGAATGTGGTCATAAGGGTGGGTCCCTAATCTTACGGGACTGGCGTCCTTATAAGAAGAGGAAGGGACACCAGAGATCCCACTCTCTTTCCACACGTACAGAGAAAAAGCTACGTGAAGACCCAGACACAAGGCGGCCACCTGCAAGCCAGGAAGAGATCTCCCACCAGAAACCAACTCTACCAGCACCTTGATCTTAGACTTCCAACCCCAGAACTGTGAGAGAATACATTTCTGTTGTTTGGGCCACTTAGGCTATGGTATTTTGTTCTGGCAGCCCAAGGTGACTCACACAGTGTCGGTTAACACCGGGAGGTGGATTTCATCTCACTTGGGTATGTTGAATGGCTCTGGATACATATTAAGGTCCGAGAGGTGGCGGCGTGATTAAGGGAATTGGCTGCTGGACTCAGGCAAGCCTTATTTGAATCTCAGTTAACTGCTTCCTAGGTGCGTGACCTTCAGCAAATTACCATCTCTTTGTGTGTTTCCTCATCTGTAGAAGAGGAATAATAATAGTTTATACCTGCAGGATTGTTGTGAGGTTAAATGCTTTAATGTACGTAGAGCATGTCACAGTGGCTGGCAAACAGATCTACAAAATGTCAGCTCTGTCGAGGAGGCTCAGAGGCTCGTGTGTTGACAGTTTTTTCACTTTACAAAGAACGTCCATAACCATGATTATGTTTGATTTTTATAGCCATCTTATGAGATTAGTTGGAAAGGCAATGCTACACCCACTTGAGGGAAGAGGAAACCCAAATTCAGAGAAGCCAAGAAACTTTCCCGAGCTCGAATTTCTAACAAATCTAATAAATCGAGCAGAGCCAGGCTTCAAATGAAAGTCCCCTGACTCCAAGTTCCGAGCTTTTTGAACTAAATTTGCTATCTCTCTGAATTCCTCCCTTCTCCCCTTGTTCCCTCTCTTCTGGTCTTCTTTTCACCAAACATGTATCAAGTTTGTATTATGCTCCTGGCATTTCCCCTCTTTCCCTGGACCTGTGTTTCTTTTCTCTTTATTCATTTTGACCTTGATGCTAAGTGTGTGCTACGTGTGTGTGTGTGTGCACGCATGCGCACGCCTGCCTGGGGACATGCCTGCGTGCCCACGCTGGTGCTTCCCGTGCTGTCATCTCCGTGGGGAGGACCCTCTGCCTTGAGCCTCTCCTCCTAACCCGCCAGTTTTTTTAGCTCTAAGAAGTCAGCACTCAGCTTTCAAGGACATTATAAATAGAGCCTTAACAGTACTCTCTTTTCTTATCTGAAAACTGACACCAAACACAGGCAAACAGGACAAAAAGAAGGAGAACAGCGTAGTGGTCGAGCAGATAATCAATATCTTTAAATGATATGAAAGCAGAGATTCCCAAAAGGGAGGTGAAAAGAGACCTGAAAATGACAGCCTGAGAAAGCTTGCTGGGCTCTTCTAAGGGAGTGAGGGATAGGGTGTTGTTTGAAAAAGCAGATTTCATATTACAGTTTTCATATTTGGGGAGATGTCAAAAATCTCTCTTATCCTCATAGCACAAACTATAGAAATGAAAGCTCCACAGAACCTCCCTGACCCCTGCAGCTGTGTAGGAGGTGGGCTCTGAATTGTGAGGTGAGATCGGTACCCTGCATTTTTGGGCCGTTTGGGACATGAATTTTTTTTTTTTTTTTTTTTTGGGACGTGAATTTTAAAAGCTGGGAAATGTTATTCTGCAGGCTTCAGAAGAGAAGCAGGACCTGAAAGCTGAGAGTCAGTGCCTGAAAGGTTCCCATGGAGTTTGAACAGACCATCAAATCCAAATCCCCTATTCTACAGATGAGACAACTGGGTCCCAGCGAGAAGTCTCTGGCTGGAGGGCTAGTGTTTACAGTGCCTCATCCAGCACTTGCTTCTCCCTGCAGGTTGGGGAGTATCGGTGAAAGGCCAGGGAACTTGCAAGCAGCTATCCTCTAATTCTAAGATAGAGAATTAAAATGTGCCTGGAGGAGGTTGGGACCCAACCCAGAGCATTGGCTCACTGGGCCTGAAGGAAGCCATTGCAGTGGAGGACTGCAGATTATTCTTATTGTTCTAGATGGGTTCAAAGAGTCTGCAGCTTTTTAGGTAGGTCCTTCCAAAGACCTGAAGTGATGGATTGGACAGCAAAGATGTGGAGGGTCATGAAGTAGCTGCTGGCTTTCTGTGCATAAATAATGCCCCTCTGAGGAATAGGGGTTTTTATCCCGTACAATAAGCCACCCCCAAAGTGTTGGTGACCCTCGCCCTCACCCTTACCTTGACTCTGATACACACCCTGACTTTTACCTGTCCTTTAGCTTGAAGCTGAACTGAATCCTTTCCTTGATCCTTCCCCTAAACCTGCCTCTGATCTTCACCATGCCCCTGAGCCTGATACCCTGACCCAGACTCTGACCCTGAACCTGATCTTGACACTGACTGATTCTCATCTTCACCCATCACGTTGAACTTGTCAAAGTCACCATGTTCCTGATCCTGACCATGACTTGCACACTAACCCTGATTGTTCACCCTCTTCAAGACCCTGACGTTCAGGCTCACCCTCACCATCATGTTGATAGTACCCTGACCCTGACTCTAAAATGGACTCTGAATCTGACCCTCAATTTGTTCCTGACTATTATCTAATCCTCTCCATTGACCTTCAAACTAAATCTGACCATGATGACACCTTGAAACTGATTCTACTACTAACCCTACCCCTGAACTTGACCTTCAACCTGACCCTGATTTTCACCCTGATTATCATCCTCAACATGACCAACACCCTGACACTGATCCTGAACGTTACCTGACCGTGACCATCACCCTGACATTGACCTTCAACGTGATCCTTACCCTAAACCTGACCACGAATTTGAACTTCATCATCAACCTGACCCTGACCACAGATATGAAACCAACTGTGACCCTCACCATGACCCTGAACTTGATGCTGCCTGAACTTGATACTGACTGTAACCCTGATCTATATATTCACCCTGACTACTCTTTACTCTGAAAACCCCACCCTGAATCTCTCCCTAACTCTGACCCTAAATGTAACAATGACATTGTCACTGACCCTCAACCTTGCACATAACTTGATCCTGACCATAACCCTCACACTTACATACACTCTGAATCTGACCTTTACCTTATTCCTTACACTCACATTTCTGGTAGCCTGACCCTCACCCTTATCTTTTTCTGAACTTGTACTGAACCTTACTCTTACCCTGACCCTAATCACGAGCCTCACAATGACCTTGTCCCAAAATGTGACCTGACACTGACCTTCAACCTGACCCTCACTGTGACCCTCATCCTCCATGACCATCTCCCAAATTGATCCTGAGGTCACTCTAATGCTGGCTCTGACCTTCCCACCCTCGAGCCTTACTTGAACTTGATTCTCAACTTGTCCCTACCTTTAACTGAACCTGATTGCCATCCTACCTTGAAAACCTTCACCCTGATCCTGAAGCAGACCCTGACTCAGACACTACTCTCACACTGACCCAGAAACTGAATTTGACCCTGAACCTTACCTGATCCTAAACTTTACCCTGACTTTCGCCATGTCCCTCAAGCTGACACTGACCATGACCATCAACAAACCCTTACGCTGACCATCCACCTCTCTCTGAATGTGACTTGACCTTCACCCTTGCTCTGACTCTCATGCTGACTCTGACCCTGACCTTCACTCTGAATCTGACCCTGACCCTCTCCCTGAACTTCATCCTTACTCTCACCATGTCTGTAACCTTGACCCTTACCCACATAAGTGCACAGAACCTCGCCTTCATCAACCTGATCCTCACTCTCATCCTAAAGCTCGTGTTTACCCTCTTCATGACCCTTATCCTCAAAGTGACTCTGACCTTGACGTCACCCTGACACTGGATCTGACTTCCCTACTCCTCAAATATTACTCTGTCTTTGATGATCAACCTGACCTTACCCTGTTCATCATTCCAAACCTGACAAACACCCTGACCTTGACCCTTCTATGACTCTCACCCTGAACCCTACCCTCACTTGTTTGTTACCTTGATCCTCAACATGACCCTAATCCTGGTCATACCTTGATTCTTACCTCACACTGACAGTGAACCTGACTGGAATCCTCAACCTGACCCACATCCTCATCCTGTCCCTCGCCTGAACAATGACTATTACTCTGAGCCTCATCTTCACTTTCACCTTGACCCTGATCCTAACCCTCACCCTGACCCTGAAGTTCATTCATATGTTTACCCTAACTCTTATCACCACCCTTAGCCTGGCCCTGACAGTGACTTTGATCCTCAACCTGACCCTCACCCTGACTCTGAAATGTACACTCACCGTCACTCAGAACTTGTACCAGACCTTCTCGTCTCTCTCACCTTGACACTAACTCCCTCACTGACCCTGACCCCCACCTTGACCCTGACGTACACTCTGACCCAGATCTTGACACTGATCCTGACCCTCACCAGGATCCTAAAGATCAGTATCATCATGACTTTGAACCTCAACCTCACCCTCTCTGACCCTCAATGTGACTCTGACTCTCATAATGCTTTTCAGAATTCTGCTGACCCTAACAATGACCTACCATCACCAAGCTGGGTTTGAACATGAAATCTCATACACTTACACACTAGTTCCATCTAGATTTCTTATAACTAGCAATAAGAACACACTTTTGAGAACAATGTATAATTCTGAACTTGCTTACACTTGTACTCTGTGTTTTCAAATGTGCTGCTTTGATTTATGTTAATACGGTCTCCTTTTGAGAACGTGTGGTTCTCATTGATTAGCCTCAGAAAAAGCATGGGTTAACTCTAGCAGTCAATAAGAATTTTCTTTAGAGACTAACATCTGATTTCTTCTTTACTGCTAGTCTGTTCACACAAATATGATTTTCAATGATATTTGCTTTAACTCACAATAAGAAGTTACTGTGGAGAACAGTGTATAAATATGAACTCATTTTCACATATATGGCTTAGATTCCTCTTATCTTGCTCTAACAGGAAGAAAACGCAATGGAGATGAGTGTGAGTTCCTGAGGGATTTTTTCTTATGTAAATCTTATATACATCTCAGTGTAAGCAAACAGAAAGTAGAACTGGAAAAAATTCGTATTCATGGAAAGAAGCTCAGTCTCAGACATTTCTCACAAAAGAAACTCCTTAGCGCTCATTAGAGTAAACCAAGATGAACACACATGTGGACGTTCATCTCAAAGGCACATCCACAGCTGATGAGGAAGAGTCTAGGTAGTACAACAGTAATGAAAAGAATCCGTATTAGTATAAACAAACTCAGTCTCAGACATTCTTTTCAAAAATAGCTCTGTATTGCTTTTCAGAGTAAAGCAAGATAAACATAAGTATAGCACAACACTTTATTTATTTACTTATTTTAAAATTTATTTATTTATTATTTATTTTTGGCCGTGTTGGGTCTTCCTTGTTGCACGTGGGCTTTCTCTAGTTGTGGCGAGCGGGGGCTGCTCTTCGTGGCAGTGCACGGGCTTCTCATTGTGGTGGCTTCTCTTGTTGCGGAGCACAGGCTCTAGGCGTGTGGGCTCAGTAGTTGTGGCTTGCGGGCTCTAGAGCTCAGGCTCAGTAGTTGTGGCGCACGGACTTAATTGCTCCGCCGCATGTGGGATCTTCCCAGACCAGGGCTTGAATCCATGTCCCCTGCATTGGCAGGCGGATTCTTAACCACTGCGCCACCAGGGAGGCCTAAGTATAGCACAACACTTTAAAAGGCACATTCTTATTAAAAAGAGAAAAGAAAAAATATACTGTTTACTAAATAATTTTAATTGACCCTTTGTTCTTAAAATGTCCATGGATTAAAAAAATGCAAATCTCTTTGATTAGTAATAATCATGGGCTATATGTTTGTACTTGCCTTCTCACAGCTTTTAATATGAGATAAATGTTCATAAAAAATTGCCTACACAGTTTTTAACTTTCTGTCCTTTAGGTGTCTCTTATGTCTAGAGAAAAAAGAAAGGAGTGATTTTTTAAAAAAAATAAATTTATTTATTTTATTTATTTATTTTTGGCTGTGTTGGGTCTTTGTTGCTGTTCGCGGGCTTTCTCTAGTTGCGGTGAGCGGGGCTACTCTTCGTCGCCGTGTGCGGGCTTCTCATTGCGGTGGCTTCCCTCATTGTGAAGCACGGGCTCTAGGTGCGCGGACTTCAGTAGCTGCGGCATGCAAGCTTAGTAGTTGTGGCGCACGGGCTTAGCTGCTCCGCGGCATGTGGGATCTTCCCAGACCAAGGATTGAATCCGTGTCCCCTGCATTGGCAGGTGGATTCTCAACCACTGTGCCACCAGGGAAGCCCCGAAAGGAGTGATTAACTGAAGAAAGTACTTGGTGTAGACAGGTGATTATCTTGGGTACAAGCACTGCAGAGATACAGGTATATACATGAGGTGATTTTCTGTTTATTTTTAAAAGTTGTGCACTTTATTCACATAATAAATTTAAGATGATATTTTATTTAGTATACTGACAATTATATTTTAAAATTATAGTTTAAAACTTTAAATTTTTACCTATTTATATGTTTTATATCTATGTATGTCTCGATGCATACAAAAAAGGTATATATCCTTTACTATAATTTGTTACACAAGTAATGTGCCAAAAGAATAAAATTAAAATTTGGGTCTTTTGTGTAAAATGATTCATTATTGTATGCCCAGATCAACAGAAGCTCCTTTTTGTCACCAACTGTTAACTGTTGGTTAACTATTAATGCTTATGCTTTTTGCATATTCATCAAACATTTTCTCAGTGAGTCCCTTGGATAGCCTTGACCTAATTTGTTCAAAGTTAAAAATGCTATCACAGAGTTAAAGTCATTCTTTAGACAGACAACTTCCAGAAATTAAATCAGTTCAGATGACTAGCATAATTATCCTCACTCAGGGTTGCCTGCTCACAAAAAATAAAAGTGCAAATATTTATACAAATGTGCTCTCATGGGAGCTCACAAATTCAGAGTCACTTAGAAGCAAAGGTGTTTCTAATCTTGAAAGTCCTAAATAAATTGGACAACACATGAAAGAACTTTTACGTGGTTTGTTAGTACCTAAGAAAATAGCTATAATAAAAAATGAAAGGTCAAAGACTTAGAATCTCACAGCAGTGCTTCCGCTGGCCACTATTATGTTTTTTAAAAAAAAGTTAACCTAGATAAATACTCTTATAATCATACAGACAAGAAAAGTCTTGGAGGAATTCAAAGAATGTCAGAAACAAGTCCCTATTTCAACTTAGGATGTTCATTACATTTTCTGGAGGGCTGCTTATATGCCAAAACACTTGCAAAGGGAGTTTAACAACAGCTCTACATGGCTTTGCCCATAAAGCAAAGACAAATCAGCAACAATATCAGACCAACACCAGTAGCCTAATTTTGCATGTAGACATCAAGGATGTTTCCAAGAGCAAGTCCCACCTGCCAACCACACAATCCTTAAACTGTCAAGGTGGGTCCTGGACAGGAACCAAGGGCCCTAAGGCCCTTTAAACACCTCCAAATGAACTTCATACAAATCCTTTCTGCAGTGAATTAGAAATATGTTCCTTCCATTGTGTATTTATTGTCAGCGTGCACCTAAGTTTTTCCTTGCTGGAGAGCTATGCCCACACTTGGGTGGCTTGGTTTTGTTTTCCCACCAGGGGATTCCCACTTACTACTTTAATGGCTGAGATACTCGTTTTACTATTGCTGCGATTAAGTACTTTTACGCAGAAACTCCACTGTCCTTATTGCCTACAAGTCCTCAAGAACAACCCAGAGAACTAACGGAATTTTAAAAAACTGAAATTAACAAAGCTCTCAAAACCCCTTCACTGTTCGCGAAGTTCAAGCGCGAGGGAGCCCCCGGCAGCCCCGGGAGCGCCTGCTACGGCGGCCCGGCCAGGATAGGGGTTAGCAGGGAGATCTGTTGCATCTTCCTCTTTCCTCAGAAGGAAGAACGACACAGGAGGCAGGGTCGGGGCTCAGATAAACATCAGATTGCGACTACCTGTTCCTTCAAGAAGGTGCCCTAGGAGATTAACCAAGATGGCGGAGTAGAAGGACGTGCTCTCACTCCCTCTTGCGAGAGCACCAGAATCACAACTGGCTGCTGGACAATCATTGACAGAAAGACCCTGGACTTCACCAAGGAGGACACCCCACGTCCAAGGACAGAGGAGAAGCCACAGTGAGACGGTAGGAGGGGCGCAATCAGAGTAAAATCAAATCCCATAACTGCTGGGTGGGTGACTCACAGACTGGCGAACACTTATACCACAGAAGTCCACCCACTGGAGTGAAGGTTCTGAGCCCCACCTCAGGCTTCCCAACCTGGGGGTCCGGCAAAGGGAGGAGGAATTCCTAGAGAATCAGACTTTGAAGTCTAGTGGGAATTGATTGCAGGACTGTGACAGGACTGGGGGAAACAGAGACCCCACTCTTGGAGGGCACACACAAAGTAATGTGTGCATCGGGACCCAGGGGAAGGAGCAGTGACCCTGGGGGAGACTGAACCAGACGTACCTGCTGGTGTTGGGGGGTCTCCTGCAGAGGCGAGTGGTGGCTCTGTTTCACCGTGGGGATAAGGACACTGGCAGCAGAGGTCCTGGGAAGTTCTCCTTGGCGTGAGCCCTCCCAGAGTCTGCCATTAACCCCACCAAAGAGCACGAGTAGGCTCCAGTGTTGGGTTGCCTCAGGCAAAACAACCAACAGGGAGGGAACCCAGCCCCACCCATCAACAGTCAAGTGGATTAAGGTTTTACTGGGCTCTGATCGCCACAGCAACAGGGAGGGAACCCAGCCCCACCCATCAACAGTCAAGTGGATTAAGGTTTTACTGAGCTCTGACCGCCACAGCAACAGTCATCTCTACCCACCACCAGAGCCTCCCATCAAGCCTCTTAGATAGCCTCAACCACCAGAGGGCAGACAACAGAAGCAAGAAAAACTACAATCCTGCAGCCTGTGGACCATAAACCACAGTTACAGAAAGACAGAGAAGATGAAAAGGCAGAGGGCTATGTACCAGATGAAGGAACAAGAAAAAACCCCAGAAAAACAACTAAATGAAGTGGAGATAGGCAACCTTCCAGAAAAAGAATTCAGAATAATGATAGTGAAGATGATCCAGGACCTCGGAATAAGAATGGAGGCAAAGATTGAGAAGATGCAAGAAATGATTAACAAAGACCTAGAAGAATTAAAGAACAAACAAACAGAGATGACCAATACAATAACTGAAATGAAAACTACACTAGAAGGAATCAATAGCAGAATAACTGAGGCAGAAGAACGGATAAGTGACCTGGAAGACAGAATGGTGGAATTCACTGCTGCGGAACAGACTAAAGAAAAAAGAATAAAAAGAAATGAAGACAGCCTAAGAGACCTCTGGGACAACATTAAACGCAACAACATTCGCATTATAGGGGTCCCAGAAGGAGAAGAGAGAGAGAAAGGACCAGAGAAAATATTTGAAGAGATTATAATCGAAAACTTCCCTAACATGGGAAAGGAAATAGCCACCCAAGTCCAGGAAGCACAGAGAGTCCCATACAGAATAAACCCAAGGAGAAACACGCCGAGACACATAGTAATCAAAGTGGCAAAAATTAAAGACAAAGAAAAATTATTGAAAGCAGCAAGGGAAAAACGACAAATAACATACAAGGGAACCCCCATAAGGTTAACAGCTGATTTCTCAGCAGAAACTCTGCAAGCCAGAAGGGAGTGGCATGAAATACTTAAAGTGATGAAAGGGAAGAACCTACAACCAAGATTACTCTACCCAGCAAGGATCTCATTTAGATTTGATGGAGAAATCAAAAGCTTTACAGACAAGCAAAAGCTAAGAGAATTCAGCACCACCAAACCAGCTCTACAACAAATGCTAAAGGAACTTCTCTAAGTGGGAAACACAAGAGAAGAAAAGGACCTACAAAAACAAACCCAAAACAATTAAGAAAATGGTCATAGGAACATACATATCGATAATTACCTTAAACGTGAATGGATTAAATGCCCCAACCAAAAGACATAGACTGGCTGAATGGATACAAAAACAAGACCCATATATATGCTGTCTACAAGAGACCCACTTCAGACCTAGGGACACATACAGACTGAAAGTGAGGGGATGGAAAAAGATATTCCATGCAAATGGAAATCAAAAGAAAGCTGGAGTAGCTATACTCATATCAGATAAAATAGACTTTAAAATAAAGAATGTTACAAGAGACAAGGAAGGACACTACATAATGATCCAGGGATCAATCCAAGAAGAAGATATAACAATTATAAATATATATGCACCCAACATAGGAGCACCTCAATACATAAGGCAACTGCTAACAGCTATAAAAGAGGAAATCGACAGTAACACAATAATAGTGGGGGACTTTAACACCTCACTTACACCAATGGACAGATCATCCAAAATGAAAATAAATAAGGAAACAGAAGCTTTAAATGACACAATAGACCAGATAGATTTAATTGATATATATAGGACATTCCATCCAAAAACGGCAGATTACACGTTCTTCTCAAGTGCACACGGAACATTCTCCAGGATAGATCACATCTTGGGTCACAAATCAAGCCTCAGTAAATTTAAGAAAATTGAAATCATATCAAGCATCTTTTCTGACCACAATGCTATGAGATTAGAAATGAATTACAGGGAAAGAAACGTAAAAAAGACAAACACATGGAGGCTAAACAATACGTTACTAAATAACCAAGAGATCACTGAAGAAATCAAACAGGAAATAAAAAAATACCTAGAGACAAATGACAATGAAAACACGACGACCCAAAACCTATGGGATGCAGCAAAAGCGGTTCTAAGAGGGAAGTTTATAGCTATACAAGCCTACCTAAAGAAACAAGAAAAATCTCAAGTAAACAATCTAACTTTACACCTAAAGAAACTAGAGAAAGAAGAACAAACAAAACCCAAAGTTAGCAGAAGGAAAGAAATCATAAAGATCAGAGCAGAAATAAATGAAATAGAAACAAAGAAAACAATAGCAAAGATCAATAAAACTAAAAGTTGGTTCTTTGAGAAGATAAACAAAATTGATAAGCCATTAGCCAGACTCATCAAGAAAAAGAGGGAGAGGACTCAAATCAATAAAATCAGAAATGAAAAAGGAGAAGTTACAACAGACACCGCAGAAATACAAAACATCCTAAGAGACTACTACAAGCAACTTTATGCCAATAAAATGGACAACCTGGAAGAAATGGACAAATTCTTAGAAAGGTATAACCTTCCAAGACTGAATCAGGAAGAAACAGAAAATATCAACAGACCAATCACAAGTAATGAAATTGAAACTGTGATTAAAAATCTTCCAACAAACAAAAGTCCAGGACCAGATGGCTTCACAGGTGAATTCTATCAAACATTTAGAGAAGAGCTAACACCCATCCTTCTCAAACTCTTCCAAAAAATTGCAGAGGAAGGAACTCTCCCAAACTCATTCTATGAGGCCACCATCACCCTGATACCAAAACCAGACAAAGACACTACAAAAAAAGAAAATTACAGACCAATATCACTGATGAATATAGATGCAAAAATCCTCAACAAAATACTAGCAAACAGAATCCAACAACACATTAAAAGGATCATACACCACGATCAAGTGGGATTTATCCCAGGGATGCAAGGATTCTTCAACATACGCAAATCAATCAATGTGATACACCATATTAACAAATTGAAGAAGAAAAACCATATGATCATCTCAATAGATGCAGAAAAAGCTTTTGACAAAATTCAACACCCATTTCTGATAAAAACTCTCCAGAAAGTGGGCATAGAGGGAACCTACCTCAACATAATAAAGGCCATATATGACAAACCCACAGCAAACATCATTCTCAATGGTGAAAAACTGAAAGCATTTCCTCTAAGATCAGGAACGAGACAAGGATGTCCACTCTCACCACTATTATTCAACATAGTTCTGGAAGTCCTAGCCACGGCAATCAGAGAAGAAAAAGAAATAAAAGGAATACAAATTGGAAAAGAAGAAGTAAAACTGTCACTGTTTGCGGATGACATGATACTATACATAGAGAATCCTAAAACTGCCACCAGAAAACTGCTAGAGCTAATTAATGAATATGGTAAAGTTGCAGGATACAAAATTAATGCACAGAAATCTCTTGCATTCCTATACACTAATGATGAAAAATCTGAAAGAGAAATTATGGAAACACTCCCATTTACCATTGCAACAAAAAGAATAAAATACCTAGGAATAAACCTACCTAAGGAGACAAAAGACCTGTATGCAGAAAACTATAAGACACTGATGAAAGAAATTAAAGATGATACCAACAGATGGAGAGATATACCATGTTCTTGGATTGGAAGAATCAACATTTTGAAAATGAGTATACTACCCAAAGCAATCTACAGATTCAATGCAATCCCTATCAAATTACCAATGGCATTTTTTACGGAGCTAGAACAAATCATCTTAAAATTTGTATGGAGACACAAAAGACCCCGAATAGCCAAAGCAGTCTTGAGGCAAAAAAATGGAGCTGGAGGAATCAGACTCCCTGACTTCAGACTATACTACAAAGCTACAGTAATCAAGACAATATGGTACTGGCACAAAAACAGAAACATAGATCAATGGAACAAGATAGAAAGCCCAGAGATTAACCCATGCACCTATGGTCAACTAATCTATGACAAAGGAGGCAAAGATATACAATGGAGAAAAGACAGTCTCTTCAATAAGTGGTGCTGGGAAAACTGGACAGCCACATGTAAAAGAATGAAATTAGAATACTCCCTAACACCATACACAAAAATAAACTCAAAATGGATTAGAGACCTAAATATAAGACTGGACACTATAAAACTCTTAGAGGAAAACATAGGAAGAACACTCTTTGACATAAATCACAGCAAGATCTTTTTCGATCCACCTCCTAGAGTAATGGAAATAAAAACAAAACTAAACAAGTGGGACCTAATGAAACTTCAAAGCTTTTGCACAGCAAAGGAAACCATAAACAAGACGAAAAGACAACCCTCAGAATGGGAGAAAATATTTGCAAATGAATCAACGGACAAAGGATTAATCTCCAAAATATATAAACAGCTCATTCAGCTCAATATCAAAGAAACAAACACCCCAATCCAAAAATGGGCAGAAGACCTAAATAGACATTTCTCCAAAGAAGACATACAGACGGCCACGAAGCACATGAAAAGATGCTCAACATCACTAATTATTAGAGAAATGCAAATCAAAACTACAATGAGGTATCACCTCACTCCTGTTAGAATGGGCATCATCAGAAAATCTACAAACAACAAATGCTGGAGAGGGTGTGGAGAAAAGGGAACCCTCTTGCACTGTTGGTGGGAATGTAAATTGATACAGCCACTATGGAGAACAATATGGAGGTTCCTTAAAAAACTAAAAATAGAATTACCATATGACCCAGCAATCCCACTACTGGGCATATACCCAGAGAAAACCGTAATTCAAAAAGACACGTGCACCCGAATGTTCATTGCAGCACTATTTACAATAGCCAGATCATGGAAGCAACCTAAGTGCCCATCAACAGACGAATGGATAAAGAAGTTGTGGTACATATATACGATGGAATATTATTCAGCCATAAAAAGGAACGAAATTGAGTCATTTGTTGAGAAGTGGATGGATCTAGAGACTGTCATACAGAGTGAAGTAAGTCAGAAAGAGAAAAACAAATATCGTATGTTAATGCATGTATGTGGAACGTAGAAAAATGGTACAGATGAGCCAGTTTGCAGGGCAGAAGTTGAGACACAGATGTAGAGAATGGACATATGGACACCAAGGGGGGAAAACTGCGATGAGGTGGGGATGGTGATGTGCTGAATTGGGCGATTGGGATTGACATGTATACACTGATGTGTATAAAACTGATGCCTAATAAGAACCTGCAGTATAAAAAAACAAACAAAACAACTAATACTAAACTTTCATTGGGTTATTTGTATGGAAATATGTTAATATAAATGTTTCAGACATTACATGAAATTTCTAAAAATCCTATATTTGTATTTGTATGGAAATATGTATGGAAATATGTTAATATAAATGTTTCAGACATTACATGAAATTTCTAAAAATCTTATATTTGTATTTGTATGGAAATATGTATGGAAATATGTTAATATAAATGTTTCAGACATTACATGAAATTTCTAAAAATCTTATATTTGTATTTGTATGGAAATATGTATGGAAATATGTTAATATAAATGTTTCAGACATTACATGAAATTTCTAAAAATCTTATATTTGTATTTGTATGGAAATATGTATGGAAATATGTTAATATAAATGTTTCAGACATTACATGAAATTTCTAAAAATCTTATATTTGTATTTGTATGGAAATATGTATGGAAATATGTTAATATAAATGTTTCAGACATTACAGGAAACGTCTAAAAATCTTATATGTTCTGGTATAATGTTATAAGTAATAATCCTAGTTATTACTTTAAAATGTATATCTCAGAAATAACTAATTTTCTTGTCAACTGCATTATTATGAACTTTCATCAAATCTTTAACCATGGTCATTTTTAAGTCTTTTGTCATTTACAGACAGTTCTGGGTGTACTCTGATGATTTTGCAAATATGTTCCTATAAAAGAGTTTCATCTTCAAGAAATTCATGGAAAAGACTCTGACAAGTACAGGTTTCTGGTAACTGACTGTACTGCTGAACTGAATGAATAAGCATTTTCAGAACTCTAATGAAAAACTGATGAACTCATAAAAGTGCTAACAAAAGATCAAGATGAAAAAAAAGAAATTAATTACATGGGACTGAGTGAACTGATGAGGATGAGTATAATTTTTGTGACTTTCTGTCTGAATTAAAAAAAAAAAATCCCACAAGGACTCAGAGGAAAAGAATATACAAATCAATTTTCACTGCAAAGTAAAGGAGCTGTTACAGTGGAGGATTACTGGACTGAATGTCAATATTATGACATAGTATAAGTGTGTTTCATGTTTGGTAATTGCAATCATTGTTGCTTTTGTTGTGGTCATCCATGTACAATGCTTGGTGTCAGTCTATCTATCTCTTGTAAAAATAAAATACGGTGTGTGTGTGTGGAAAAAAAAAAAAAAAAAAAAGAAGGTGCCCTAGCGCTGGGCAGGCCAGCGGGCTCGCAGTTCAAAGGGTGACGCTTCGGCTTCTGGAGCGCACGCGCTCGGTGTCTCCACCTGCTGGTACCGTGGTCCATATTTTAGGGGTGAATTAAAGTGTGCGATGGCGTTTTATTTTTATTTTTTAAAAACATTAACAAGTAAAATTAGGTCAGGTATACCCAAGGGAATCTCAAAAGAATAGTTGAAGAGTATGCATAAAACTTTGAGAATTAACAATAATTTGGTGATAAAAGGAACCTCTGTTGATCCGGGCGTAAAATAATAATAATTTTTACATGAAAGACCTAAATTCTAATTTATTTCTTTGAAACATCATTTATGTAACAAATTTTAGTAAAGGATCTGTTAACACACATTTATTTGTATGAATTCAAGCACACCTATATATGCAAACATATAAATAGGTGATAATTTAAAGTTTCTGAAAATACCATTATCCTATATATAGACCTGTGATCTGTGAAATCATTAAACCTAGTATAATCAACATTTAGAATAATTAGTATCTTTAATTAAAGTAAGCAACCTTTTTTTTTTTTCTTTAGACAGAAGAGATGCCCAGAGGACAGAAAGTTTAAAACCACCCAGCTTTTCTTTTTGTAATAGTAAATATTTATATCCTAATATTTTAACATATTGAAATGGCAAAAATACAAGGTATTCTAACTCTAGCAAAGCTGACTCCACAGGTCCTGTGCCTATGTGTGCATTTGATTTGTCAGTGCCTTTGAGTCAATGACTCCCGGGAACATACCTGTGATTGAATAAACTGGGCTTATTACTGGTTGCATCGAGGGAGAACACACAGCTGTGGTGTGCCAGAGGGTGTCTCAGTAAGAGACTGTTATAAAATAACGATGATAGAATTTGGTCTTTTGTTGGGTGATTTGGGGAAGGTCTATGGAAGTGAAGGGTTTGCTCTGGATTAGGTGTTGTTAGAAAGCAGGGCCAATTCTATAATTGGGTATTTTTGTGGATATACAAACACATAATCAGGTGGTAATTTAAAGTTTATACATACAGCTCTAAAATGTAATTTAACTGCCCGTTTACTAAATAAAACAATATATAGATCATATTACATTCATTATGTGAATGAACTGCAACAACTTTTAAAAATAAACACAGAAAATCAAGTAGAATCTCTCTCTGTAATTCTTGTACTTAGTGTAATCAACTATCTATATGAATTATTGTAATCAACTATCTATATTAATTATTATCTTTAATTGAAGTAATCATTCTTTTCTTTCTTTTTCTGTAGACATAAGTGACACCTAGAGGACAGAAAGTTAAAAACCATCCAGGTAATTTTTTTGGGTGAGCATTATCTCATATTAATTAAAAATTTTGAGAAGGCAAGTACAAATATATATGTATTATCATCCAAAGGCATTTGCATATTTTAAATCACTGATAATTTAAGAAATAAGGGGTCAATTAAAATAAAGGCTTGTAAACAGTGTTTTATATCTTTTTTTTTTTTCTTTAAGTAAGAATGTGCCTTTGAAATGAATGTGTTTTGCTGTCCTTATGTTTATCTCACTTCAAGGAGAAATGAAGACTTTCTTATGAAAGGAATGTCTGAGGCTGAGCTGATTTGCACCAATAGGAATTCTTCTCAATACTACTTCTTGTTTGCCTAAACTGAGACATATGTAAGATTTATGTGAGGAAAAAAAACAAAAACAGAACTCAAATACACTTTATCTCAACTGTTCTTTCTTCTTATGAGTTTGAACTGGGTAAGAATAACCTAAGCTGTGTATGTGAAAAGGAGGTCATATTTACACATTGTTTCCAAGAGTTACTTCTTATTGCTAGTTAAAGCAAACATAGTTGAAAATTATATATATGTGTACAGACAAGCTGTAAAGAAGAAATCAAGTTCAGAATCAAACTTTCCTCTCTAAAAAAAATTCTTAATGACTGTAAGAATTAACAGAGTTGAACCCAGGCTCTGTCTGAGGCAAATCAATGAGAACTACATGTTCTTCTAAACTGCACTTCTTACTTTGAGGTAGACCATATTAACAAATCAAACCAGCATATTTGAAAGCATGCAGTGCAAGTGTAAGCAAGTTCAAAAGTATACATAGTTCTCAGAATTACATTCTTACCATGAGTTACAAGGAATCTCAATAAAACCAGAGTATAACTGTACAAGATTTCATATTCAAACTCATCTTGATGATGGCAAGGCTCACGTCAGGGCCAAGGTCATAATAGGGATTAGGGTCTGTATCAGGGTCAGTGTCAGGCTCTGGTCAGGGTCAGGGTATTGATTAGATATTTAAGCATGACAGAGTGTCAGGCTCAGGATGAGGGTAGGGTTCAGTTCAGGGTGAGGTTAGTAATGAGGGTCAGGAGAGGATCACAGACAGGATGAGGGTGAGGTTCAGGGTCACTGTCATGGTGAGTGTGACCTTCGGGTCACAGAAAGGATCAGGATCAGTTTCAGGTTCAGAATCAGGGTTAAAGTGTGTGTCAGGGTCAAAATAAGAGTCGTGGTCAGTGAAAAGTTTATTCTCAGAGTGAAGGCAGAGCTCAGAGTCAGGGTGAGGAGTGTACTATTAGGTCAGTGTCAGGGTGATAAGGTCAGGTTGAGAATCAAGGTTACTCTTGGGTTCACTGTAAGAATCAGAGGTAGAGGGAGGCCAAATAAGGGTCAAAGTTTGGGTGAAGTTTAGTGTCAGTTTCAGAAACAAGATGAGTATTAAGATCAAGGACAAGGTGAGAATGTAGGGTCATTGTTTAGGGGAGAATCAGGGTGAGGATCAGAGTCAGGTTCAGTATCAGCGTGGCATAAGAGTGAAGGTGTAGGGGCTTCCCTGGTGACTCAGTGGTTGGGAGTCCGCCTGCCAATGCTGGGGACACGGGTTCGAGCCCTGGTTCAGGAGGAGCCCACATGCTGCAGAGCAACTGAGCCCGTGAGCCACAACCGCTGAGCCCATGTGCCACAACTACTGAAGCCCGTGTGCCTAGAGCCCGTGCTCTGCAACAAAAGAAGCCACTGCAATGAGAGGCCTGCGCACCGCAACGAGGAGTAGCCCCCGCTCGCCGCAACTAGAGAAAGCCCTCGCGCAGCAATGAAGACCCAACACAGTCAAAAATAAAAAAAAAAATAAATTTATATATTTAAAAAAAAGAGTGAAGGTGTATATGATCAGGGTGAGGGTCATGATCGGAGTCAAGGTAGGGTGAGGGTGAGCTCCAGGGTGAAGGTAGTATAATGGTTAGGGTGAGCATCAGAGTCAAGATCTGGGTATTGGTCAGGGTCAGGATGAGTATCAAGTAAGGTACAAGGGTGAGGAGGTCAGAGACACTGTCAGGATATGCCATCCATATCCCCTATTACACTGTGAGCATTACAATGTCAGAGAATGAAACTTAATCATCTCTGTATCCCCATCCCTAGTTTAGCACCTGGCACATAGTAGTCATGCAATGTGTTGGAAAGAAGTAAAATAAGGGATACTCTACCCAGTTTACGTACCTCTTTCCCCTGTGTCTGAATTTTTAATCAATAATGAGATAATTGACCTAATGATACAGTGCTAGAACTGCTTGTCTTACAACTGGAAACTTTAATGAAAATGTCAGGACCAGTTATTTGATGGAATATCAAAAGCAGCCATGCCATTTACTCTGGCACCTTCATGCTTTTGGATGCTCAGAGTTTTCTGTTTTCCAAAGCACTTATTAAAATGCTGATGCCCCAAGAACATATCGTCTGTTTTGTTCACCACTATATCATGTCATCAAGGACGTTGCTTTTTCGTTGCTGTCCTCCTTGAGTGAGAACAGTGACTGGGACATAGTTGGACTTCAGTGAAGAATAGTTGAAGGAATGACTTTCTTGTACCAATTCTTACTGACTGCTGCTGTCTGCTGGCAGCAGTTTGTTGAGCAGTGTGATGCTGTTCCAGCAGTAGATTAGCAATGTGTGCCATGAGCACAATAAGACAAAGTGAGGGCTTTTCTAATATGTTTGCCATGAATACGTTAAACCACTCTTCTTGCCTTAGCTATCAGCTAACATTTTGGAAAGTTAGCTGACTGCAGAGAGGAAGACTGTGGTACTAGGAGGTGGGGAAGGGTATTGACCAGGGGGACTAAAGGTGCTGTGAGATGGCAATGAGAATTCTGGAAAACAGATTCTGCTGCTTCCGTGTTTGGCTGAGTACTTTGCCGGAAACAGAAGAATTTCAAGCTTTTTTTATCCACTAGCTTTTTATTCGTTTTATTTAGTTTTTCCACAGATTAAGAGGTTAGGTTGTACAATGCAACAGTGTTTTAACATTTCACTAATTGAATGAAGCTAGCCATGTGCAACGAAAAGGTTTTCATGTTTATTTATCGAGATTGTGCATACACTCTGTTAATTTCACAGTCTTTGCACATGTATTCCTCCCTGAATTAGAGAGGAAAAAGCGTTGCTGAGGCTCAGAGATAAAGGAGTGATTTTAAAGAACAAAGAAATGGATTTAAAATTCCCCGTCCCCAGAATCTTATATCTTTCTCTGGTTAGGAAGCAGATGCACTCATCGTTTTTCCAAAGCTAGGTTATCTCAAGGCTTTGTGTCCAAGTTCAGAATGGGGGTGTCTGCAGGTATTTTATTAAGAGCTTGAAGAGAATTTGAGGGGTGGAGAGAGACTTTTTATAGCATAAGTACAAAGGATCTTATACTTCTCCCTACTCAAAATTACAATGTGGACTATGTCAGGGCTGGCTGAAGGAGCAGTCATTTGCATGTGCAATGGAGCAACGCTTTGTTGCATTTGTGAGGGGCAGTTGAGTTTTCTGTCGTGTTGTCACAGATGCAGTTTGGGGCATGAGAACTCACTGCCTAACGTGGTCTTCTTACTTCCCACCTTCATGATCAGAGGAGGCAGACCGTTGCCCTGTACAAGAATTATTCATTTATTCATCCAACGTGTATTTAGCCCTGGACCAGCACTCAGGTTACAGAACCAAATAAGGTCACTTGTTCCTAACGGCATCTGTCTTAATTTCTTCTAAAATAGACCCTGAGACAAAGACTTGGGTGCAGGTAGTTTTTTGGGGGGAGACAATTCCTGGAAAGCACAAATGAGAAAGTGGAAAAAGTGAGACAGAAAAGGGGGAAAAGGCAATAAAGTGTGCATAAAACAGCAGTTTAGGGCTGGAAGCAACTAGGGCTCAGTTCTCCTGGGGAACCTCTGAGAAACAATGCGGAAAACGTACAAAATCTCCCTATTAGAGTGAGGGCTGGGGCATTGATTTACCCACATATATTGATGGTTCCAGCAAAGCTCCCAGCCCAGGAGAGAGCACTCAGGTGGAGGATGAGAAACACTGATTCCTGAGTTGAGATGTTGTCGGTGTGCCAGGGACTGTTTACCATAGCTACAGGTGAACCAGGGGGATATGGGGCAGTGCATCAGTAGCATTTACTACAAAATCCTCGCTTTCTCTGCTCCAAGGCAGGGTCCATTTTGGAGGCAACAAACTTCAGACTGAGATAGAGCAAGGGCCGCCATGTAAGGCTGTGTAGGTTGTGCACTGTACCACTCCAAGGTTTGCCACTTGCATAGAATGCAGTGTAATTATTGTCCCCCAGAGCTGTGCAATGAAAAATCTGTGAAACATTCACATGAATTACATTGTGATTGGCACCCCTTGGAGCCATGCAGCACCTAGTCTGCAAAGCTGTACACACAGTTTCTCTTACAAAAAAATCCTCCTGGGAAGGGTAGATATTATTTTTGGAAGAGTGAGTAAATTATTGTAAAGCATTAGACAGAGGACATTTCAGAAAAAAAGGACTTCAGTTAATATGTTTGTATCAGCCCAGTGATAGTTATAGATTCTAAATGGCTATCAGACTTGAGATCCAGAAGGCTTTGCCTAACAGCATCTTTTCTTAACTTTTTAGATGGATACAGACCACACACACGGCATCTGCACCTCACTGGGAGGCCCAACTGCTACCCAAATTCACAGCCCTCTGGGCTTCCTCACCTACACAGGACAGGTATACCTGCCGTGCATACAAGGTATAGGTGTGTCACATTAGCTCAGAGAATTTGCAGTCTCAGTTTCCTACCATTTCTTTCTTTCTTTTTTTTAGGTAAGAAATGGATTTATTTAGAAAGAAACACACTCCACAGACAGAGTGTGGACCATCTCAGAAGGCGAATGAGCCTCAAAATATGCTGTGGTTAGTTTTTATGGGCTGGGTAATTTCATAGGCTAATGAGTGGGAGGATTGTTCCAATTATTTTGGGGAAGGGGTGGGAATTTCCAGGAATTGGGCCACCACCCACTTTTTGACCTTTTATGGTTGGCCTCAGAACTGTCATGGTGCCAGTGGGTGTGTCATTTAGCATGCTAATGTACTACAATGAGCATATAATGAGGCTCAAGGTCTACTGGAAGTCAAATCTTCTGCCATCTTGGACCCAGTTGGTTCTAACCAGTCTTTGTCATGTCCTATGGCTATATCATTGTTTTAAAGATTGTGCCCTACCCCCTTCCCTCCTGTTTCACTACTGTATATAAAATAGATAACCAATAATGACCTACTGTATAGCACAGGGAACTCTATTCTGTAATGACCTATATGGGAAAAGAATCTGAAAAAGAATGTATATATGTATATGTACAAGTGATTCACCCTGCCGTACACCTGAAACTAATACAACAGTATAAATCAACCACATTCCAGTAAAATTTTTAAAAAATAAAATAAAATATAAATTTCCTTCCATGAAATAATAAACTCAAATGAAATAATAATCTCAAATGTCTACTTTACATAGATATTCTCTAGCAAAGGTTGGCAAACTACAGACTTTGGGCTGAATCCAGCCTGCTGCCTGATTTTGTACAGCCTACAGCTAATATGGTTTTTACATTTTAAGTGACTCTACCATTTCTTTAGACCATTCTAGTCCAGTGTGGTCCCAACAATTAGCGGTTTTACAGTAAATGAGGCATATGCAACCTTACACATGTATCCTAATTTGTCATTTCCAATGAGACAGAACTACAAGAAGACAGACTCTGAATTTGTTTCAAAGGCTGATCCTGGTTCAGCCCAGGGCCTGATGCAGTATTCTACATGATTTACTTGTAATATTCTGCATGATTCTTTGATGAATAAGAACACAATGCATATAAAACAATGGCCCCCATCTCCAAATTGCTGCCCAAAGCAATTGACAAATGGTATAAACTTTCATATAAACAAATGCATAGTTAAAACCAAGTCTTTTTAAAATCACAAATGTTTCATTGTTAATTGTAAAATATTTGAGAAAGAAGATAGGCACACAATATACATTTTGGAAATATATTTCTTGCCTTAATTTTAAATCTTGATCATAAGTTCTGTCCCAATTTTCTTGTCTACCTAAGCTTTCTTTTAGAGGACTATTTTAGAAGTTGAGGAGAAATACAGGTGGAAAAGAAAGGTGGCATAATAGATCATCTACTATTGCTATTGATCAACTGTTGAACAGAAGTAGTTCTATTTTTCATGAATTAAAAATTCATTATATGCAAGCATAAAGTAAGCATACTATGAGTACTTGCGTAAGCAGGGTACTTTCTGAGTACTTACCGAGGATAAATCTTATATTACATAGGAAAACACTTTATAATTATAACACTATAGAAAAATCACTTTGTTTCTGAGGGATTACTCAACTGTATTCTTGTTTTTTTGAAGCTTATTTTTAATGATTCTTTCTCTAGATTTACTAAGGTAAAATTTAGGTTCTTCTTTAATCTTCTCTTTTTATATCTGCAAGCAACATATATTCTCACTGATCATCACAATGACTTTTAAAAAGAGAGATGATTACCTGCTTTTGTGAAACGACCAATCTATATTGCCAACTGGGTCACAGCAAAACTGATTTCTCATTGCCCTGGTTGGATACAGCTGTGCTTCTGAGCAAGCTCTTTTCTGGAACGGATACCTTGGCAAGCCAACGGCAGTGAACTCTGGGAGGGGCAGGGATCAGGGAAATTAGGATAAGGATTGTTATATGGATTCCGTACGCTCTTTGCCAGGAGCACATACTGTGTTTTTGACATCGTTTGTTTTCCAACTCTCAAAAGTAGGGGAGGAATGTTTTTCTGGAGGAAAGGACACCTGAAGATTCCCATAGCATTACAAACCCTCTAGAATTGGTCTCCAGAAGTCTTGGCTGCCAGATGAAGCTTCCCAATGTACACCAGCTTTGCTATAGGACTGAAGATGCAACTGTGTCTTCATTCCCTACTTCATTCCCTTCCTCCCTTTCTCTCTCCTCTCTCTTTTTTTTCCTTTTTTTAACATCTTTATTGGAGTATAATTGCTTTACAGTGTTGTGTTAGTTTGTGCTGTATAACAAAATAAATCAGCTATATGCATACGTATATCCCCATATACCCTCCCTCTTGCGTCTCCCTCCCACCCTCCTTATCCCACCCCACTGGATGCAAAGCACTGAGGTGATTTCCCTGTGCCATGCGGCTGCTTCCCACTAGCTAGCTATTTTACATTTGGTAGTGTACATATGTCAATGCTATTCTCTCACATCGTCCCAGCTTACCCTTCGCCCTCCATGTGTCCTCAAGTCCATTCTCTACATCTATGTTGTTATTCCTGTCCTGCCCCTAGGTTCATCAGAATATTTTTTTTTTTTTTTAGATTCCATATATATGTGTTAGCATACGGTTATTTGTTTTTCTCTTTCTGACTTACTTAACTCTGTATGACAGACTCTAGATCCATCCACCTCACTACAAATAACTCAATTTCGTTTCTTTTTATGGCTGAGTAATATTCTATTGTATATATGTGCCACATCTTCTTTATCCATTCATCTGTCGATGGACACTTAGGTTGCTTCCATGTCCTGGCTATTGTATATAGTGCTGCAATGAACATTGTGGTACATGACTCTTTTTGAATTATGGTTTTCTCGGGGTACATGCCCAGTAGTGGGATTGCTGCGTTGTGTGGCAGTTATATTTTTAGTTTTTTAAGGAACCTCCATACTGTTCTCCATAGTGGCTGTACCAATTTAAATTCCCACCAACAGTGCAAGAGGGTTCCCTTTTCTCCACACCCTCTCCAGCATTTATTGTTTGTAGATTTTTTGATGATGGCCATTCTGACTGATGTGAGGTGATACCTCATTGTAGTTTTGATTTGCATTTCTTTAATGACTGGTGATGTTGAGCATCTTTTCAGGTGTTTGTTGGCAATCTGTATATCTTCTTTGGAGAAATGTCTATTTAGGTCTTCTGCCCATTTTTGGATTGGGTTGTTTGTTTTTTTGATATTGAGCTGCATGAGCTGCTTGTATATTTTAGAGATTAATCCTTTGTCAGTTGCTTCGTTTGAAAATATTTTCTCCCATTCTGTGGGTTGTCTTTTCGTCTTGTTTATGGTTTCCTTTGCTGCGCAAAAGCTTTCAAGTTTCATTAGGTCCCATTTGTTTATTTTTGTTTTTATTTCCATTTCTCTAGGAGGTGGGTCAAAAAGGATATTGCTGTGATTTATGTCATAGAGTGTTCTGCCTATGTTTTCCTCTAAGAGTTTGATAGTGTCTGGCCTTACATTTAGGTCTTTAATCCATTTTGAGTTTACTTTTGTGTATGGTGTTAGGGAGTGTTCTAATTTCATTCTTTTACATGTAGCTGTCCAGTTTTCCAAGCACCACTTATTGAAGAGGCTGTCTTTTCTCCATTGTATATTCTTGCCTCCTTTATCAAAGATGAGGTGACCACAGGTGCGTGGGTTTATCTCTGGGCTTTCTATCCTGTTCCATTGATCTATATTTCTGTTTTTGTGCCAGTACCATACTGTCTTGATTACAGTAGCTTTGTAGTATAGTCTGAAGTCCGGGAGCCTGATTCCTCCAGCTCCATTCTTCTTTCTTAAGATTGTTTTGGCTTCGGAGTCTTTTGTGTTTCCATACAAATTGTGCAATATTTTGTTCTAGTTCTGTGAAAAATGCCACTGGTAGTTTGATCGGGATTGCATTGAACCTGTAGATTGCTTTGGGTAGTATAGTCATTTTCACAATGTTGATTCTTCCTATCCAGGACCACAGTATATCTCTCCATCTGTTTGTATCGTCTTTTATTTCTTTCATCAGTGTCTTATAGTTTTCTGCATACAGGTCTTTTGTCTCCCTAGGTAGGTTTATTCCCAGGTATTTTATTCTTTTTGTTGCAGTGGTAAATGGGAGTGTTTCCTTAATTTCTCTTTCAGATTTTTCATCATTAGTGTATAGGAATGCAAGAGATTTCTGGCATTAATTTTTTATCCTGCTACTCTACCAAATTCATTGATTAGCCCTAGTGGTTTTCTGGTAGCATCTTTAGGGTCCTCTATGTGTAGTATCATGCCATCTGCAAACAGTCACAGTTTTACTTCTTCTTTTCCTGTTTGGATTCCTTTTATTTCTTTTTCTTCTCTGATTGCTGTGCCTAAAAATTCCAAAACTATGTTGAATAATAGTGGTGAGAACGGGCAAACTTGTCTTGTTCTTGATCTTAGAGGAAATGGTTTCAGTTTTTCACCATTGAGGACGATGTTGGCTGTGGGTTTGTCATATATGGCCTTTATTATGTTGAGGTAGCTTCCCTCTATGCCTACTTTCTGGAGAGTTTTTATCATAAATGGGTGTTGAATTTTGTCAAAAGCTTTTTCTGCATTATTGAGATTATCATATAGTTTTTCTCCTTCAGTTTGTTAATATGGTGTATCACATTGATTGATTTGCATATATCTAAGAATCCTTGCATTCCTGGGATAAACCCCACTTGATCATGGTGTATGATCCTTTTAATGTGCTGTTGGATTCTGTTTGCTAGTATTTTGTTGAGGATTTTTGCATCTATGTTCATCAGCGATACTGGCCTGTAGTTTTCTTTTTTGTGACATCTTTGTCTGGTTTTGGTATCAGGTTGATGGTAGCCTCATAGAATGAGTTTGGGAGTGTTCCTCCCTCTGCTATATTTTGGAAGAGTTTGAGAAGGATAGGTGTTAGCTCTTCTCTAAATGTTTGATAGAATTCACCTGTGAAGCCATCTGGTCCTGGGCTTTTGTTTGTTGGAAGATTTTTTTTTTTTTTAGAAATTCACGTTCTTTTATTTATTTATTTATTTATTTATGACTGTGTTGAGTCTTCGTTTCTGTGCGAGGGCTTTCTCTAGTTGCGGCAAGTGGAGACCACTCCTCATCGCGGTGCGCGGGCCTCTCACCATCGCGGCCTCTCTTGTTGCGGAGCACAGGCTCCAGACGCGCAGGCTCAGTAATTGTGGCTCACGGGCCCAGCTGGTCCGCGGCATGCGGGATCTTCCCAGACCAGGGCTCGAACCCGTGTCCCCTGCATTGGCAGGCAGACTCTCAACCACTGCGCCACCGGGGAAGCCCTGTTGGAAGATTTTTAATCACAGTCTCAATTTCAGTGCTTGTGATTGGTCTGTTTATACTTTCTGTTTTTCCTAGTTCAGTCTCAGAAAGTTGTGGTTTTCTAAGAATGTGTCCATTTCTTCCAGGTTGTCCATTTTATTGGCATATAGTTGCTTGTAGTAATCTCTCATGATCCTTTGTATTTCTGCAGTGTCACTTGTTACTTCTCTTTTTTCATTTCTGATTCTGTTGATTTGAGTCTTCTCCCTTTTTTTCTTGATGAGTCTGGCTAATGGTTTATCAGTTTTGTTTATCTTCTCAAAGAACCAGCTTTTAGTTTAATTGGTCTTTGCTATTGTTTCCTTCATTTCTTTTCCATTTATTTCTGATCTGATCTTTCTGAATTCTTTCCTTCTGCTAACTTTGGGGGTTTTTTTGTTCTTCTTTCTCTAATTGCTTTAGGTGTAAGGTTAGGTTGTTTATTTGAGATGTTTCTTGTTTCTTGAGGTAGGATTGTATTGCTATAAACGTCCCTCCTAGAACTGCTTTTGCTGCATCCCATAGGTTTTGGGTCATCATGTTTTCATTGTCATTTGTTTCTAGGTATTTTTTGATTTCCTCTTTGATGTCTTCAGTGATCTCTTGGTTATTTAGTAGCGTATTGTTTAGCCTCCATGTGTTCGTATTTTTTACAGATTTTTTTCCTGTAATTGATATCTAGTCTCATAGCATTGTGGTCGGAAACAATACTTGATACGATTTCAATTTTCTTAAATTTACCAAGGCTTGATTTGTGACCCAAGATATGATCTATCCTGGAGAATGTTCCTTGAGCACTTGAGAAGAAAGTGTATTCTGTTGTTTTTGGATGGAATGTCCTATAAATATCAATTAAGTACATCTTGTTTAATGTGTCATTTAAAGCTTGTGTTTCCTTATTTATTTCCATTTTGGATGATCTGTCCATTGGTGAAAGTGGGGTGTTAAAGTCCCCTGCGATGATTGTGTTACTGTCGATTTCCCCTTTTATGGCTGTTAGCACTTGCCTTATGTATTGAGGTGCTCCTATGTTGGATACATAAATATTTACCATTGTTATATCTTCTTCTTGGATTGATCCCTTGATCGTTATGTAGTGTCTTTCTTTGTCTGTTGTAATAGTCTTTATTTTAAAGTCTATTTTTTCTGATATGAGAATTGCTACTGCAGCTTTCTTTTGATTTCCATTTGCATGGAATATCTTTTTCCATTCCCTCACTTTCAGTCTGCATGTGTCCCTAGGTCTGAAGTGGGTCTCTTGTAGACAGCATATGTATGGGCCTTGTTTTTGTATCCATTCAGCCAGTCAATGTCTTTTGGTTGGAGCGTTTAATCCATTTACGTTTAAGGTAATTATTGATATGTATGTTCCTATTACTATTTTCTTAACTGTTTTGGGTTTGTTTTTGTAGGTCTTTTCCTTCTCTTGTGTTTCCTGTCTAGAGACGTTCCTTTAGCATTTGTTGTAAAGCTGGTTTGGTTGTGCGGAATTCTCTTAACTTTTGTTTATCTGCAAAGGTTTTAATTTCTCCATCGAATCTGAATGAGATCCTTGCTGGGCAGAGCAATCTTGTTGTAGGTTTTTCCCTTTCATCACTTTAAGTATGTCCTGCCAGTCCCTTCTGGCTTGCAGAGTTTCTGCTGAAAATCAGCTGTTAACTTTATGGGGATTCCCTTAAATATTATTTGTTGCTCTTCCCTTGCTGCTTTTAATATTTTTTCTTTGTATTTAATTTTTGATAGTTTGATTAATATGTGTCTCAGCATGTTTCTCTTTGGATTTATCCTGTATGGTACTGTCTGTGCTTCCTGGACTTGATTGACTATTTCCTTTCCCATGTTAGGGAAGTTTTCAATTATAATCTCTTCAAATATTTTCTCAGACCCTTTCTTTTTCTCTTCTTCTTCTGGGACCCCTATAATTTGAATGTTGGTGTGTTTAATGTTGTCCCAGAGGTCTCTGAGACTGTCCTCAATTCTTTTCATTCTTTTCTTTATTATGCTCCCTGGCAGTGATTTCCACCATTTAATCTTCCAGCTCACTCATCCATTCTTCTGCCTCAGTTTTTCTCTTATTGATTCCTTCTAGAGTATTTTTAATTTCAGTAATTGTGTTGTTCATCACTGTTTGTTTGCTCTTTAGTTCTTCTAGATCCTTGTTAAATGTTTCTTGTATTTTCTCCATTCTGTTTCTGAGATTTTGGATCATCTTTACTATCATTACTGTGAATTCTTTTTCAGGTAGGTTGCCTATTTCATCTTCATTTATTTGGTCTTGTAGGTTTTTACCTCGTTCCTTCATCTGTAACGTATTTTTTTGTCATTTCATTTTTTTTCTTTTCTTTGATGGCTGGTGCTGTATTCCTGTCTTACTGGTTGTTTGGCCTGAGACGTCCATCACTGGAGTTTGCAGGCAGTTAGATAGAGCTGGGTCTTGGTGCTGAGGTGAGGACCTCCGGGAAGCCTCCCTCTGATTGATATTCCCTGGGATCTGAGGTTCTCTGTTAGTCCAGCAGTTTGGACTTGGAGCTCCCACCACAGGAGCTCGGGCCTGACCTCTGGCCTGGGAACCAAGATATCATATTGTAAGCTTCTTGGTGCGGTATTAAAAAAAAAAAAAAAAAAAGGAGGAAAGAAAGAAAGAAAAAAAGGAGCAGTACAATATCAAAGAATAAAAAATAAAATAAAATTAGAAAGATAAAAAATATATTAGGAAAAATAAAACTATAATTGAAACAACTGCAACAAGGTAAAATAAAACCACAACAGAAAAAAGAAAAAAAAAGGGGGGTGGGGAACAAGCCAAAAGGAGAGATCATTAACGAAGTGTAAAGAATAAAATAAAATTAGAAAAATAAAAGATTTATTAGGAAAAATAAAAATATAAAGGAATCAACAACAATGAATCAACAAGGTAAAACAGAACCACAATCTAAAAGAGGAAAAAAGAAAAGAAAAGAAAAAAAAAATCCTTGGCATGGGGTGGAGTTTAGGCAGGGGTGGAAGCTAGGCAGGGGTTGAAGTTAGGCAGGGGTGGGGCCTGGGCGGGGTGATGTTCAAGCGTGGGTTGGGGGTCTCTGCTTAGGACCTGCACGGAAGGGGAGAGGCAGCACGTGGAAAGGAGGGCCTCTGGAGTGTGGAGTTCCGGAGTTTGGAGGTAGGGCCCTGGGGGAGGGTGTGTGGGTGGGGTTTAGGCCCCGCCCATTGGAGGGGGTCTCAGAGGGGGTCTCCGAGTGCAGAGGTGGGCCTTGTGTGGGGGTGTAGGGGTGGGGCTTGGGCTCTGCAGGGCAGGAGGGAGGCTCTGAGGGCAGAGGGTTAGGTCCGGGAGCCCAACAGGCTTCCCGGTGCCTAAGTGGACAGGGAAAGCACTGGCCCCATTCCTTTCCGTTCCTTCGTGCCCCTCCCCCACTGTCTCCCCCAGGGTCTCCCCTGGCGCTGTGGGTGGGTCCCGCTGGCTGTAGAAACTCCTCCCCTCCCCCAGCCGCCCCTCAGGGGTGCTGGTCCCATAGGTCCGGCCTTTACTTTTGCTTCCCCCTCTCTCCCTCCCACTCTCTCAGGACCCGCACAGCTGGAGGGGGCCTTGGTGGGCAGAGGATCAGGCCTGGGATCTCAGGAGGTTCCTGGGGGCCCAAGTGGGCAGGGGAAACCTGGCCACACTCCCTTTTGATCCTCTGCCTTCCCAATGGTTCCCCAATTTCCCCCTTTGGGCGTGGGATCCCTTCCCCTCCCCCAGCCGCCCCTCAGGGGTGCCAGTCCCGTCCTGCCTCCACTTCTCCTCCCCCTTCACTGCCCCCCAAGCCCCATGTCCTACCTGGTCACTGGGGGTTCCTCCCGTCCCCTTAGGTGTCCGTGGTCCCCCACCGGTGCCTGGTAGGTGCCCTAGTTTTGAGGAGACGTGAATTCCGCGTCCTCCTAGTACACCATCCTGACTCCAGCCCCTCTCGTATTTTCTTCATTCCAACAATTAAACTCCTCCTATGTGTCTGGCACTGAGAACAGTGGTGAACTTGATAAGACATTGACCCTGTCTTCGTGGATTTTATAATCTAGTGGTGGAGAGCGATGAGCACACACACATAGAATTACAAATTATGATAAGTGCTGGGGAAAAAATATGATGCTACAGGAGAAATATGGGAGGAGTAGGGCGATGTGAGGGAGAAGACAACCTCTGAGGAAACCACATTAAACTGCATTGTCAGTAAAGGTGAAGTAAGAAGGAGAAGGGTGGAAGTGGGCTTGTGCCCAAGCCCTGAGGCAGAAAGTATGGAGGTCAACTCCCGTGGGGAATCAAGAGCAGAGAAAGGGGGGCTTCCCTGGTGGCGCAGTGGTTGAGAATCTGCCTGCTAATGCAGGGGACACGGGTTCGAGCCCTGGTCTGGGAAGATCCCACATGCCACGGAGCAGCTGGGCCCGTGAGCCACAATTGCTGAGCCTGCGCGTCTGGAGCCTGTGCCCCGCGACGGGAGGGGCCACGATAGAGAAAGGCCCGCGCACCGCGATGAAGAGCGGTCCCCGCACCGCGATGAAGAGTGGCCCCCGCTTGCCGCAACTGGAGAAAGCCCTCGCACGAACCGAAGACCCAACACAGCCAAAAATAAATAAATAAATAAATAAATAAATAAAATCAAGTAAAACTTTAAAAAAAAAAAAAAAAAAAAAAAAAGAGCAGAGAAAGGTAACTGGCAGGCCATGAGGTTGAAGCAATAGTCTGGGGCCCGAGGATTCAGGTAAAAATATAAAATGTCTGTTGAGAAATAAAACCTGCAAGAGGAACTAAAAATTAAGAGAGGATGTGGAACTGCACCTGAGAGACACATTACCCTACAGAGGGTAACATGTTCTCTCGTAATTATTTGGGGGAACTGTGGCCATTTTGCAATGTCAGTAGCATTGGACCTGAGAAATGACAAAGGTATTAGCTCACTTTTTTCAAGTGATTCTTTGAGCTCTAATGGGTTCACCTGGGGGACAGCTGGAGCAGATTAATGTTCAGCCTGTAGCATGAAGCCTGAAGTGTTCATTTAGGACCCATGCTGGTAGCTCAGAGGAATGAAAGGTCATGCCCTTTTGAATGAAGGACTGCTGTTTGACGGAAGGTAATAAAAAGACTGCAGCGCCAGAGAGCTCTGGGGAAGGTTTGCAATGAGGAAGGTATAGAATGGCAAACTGAGCCGGGGGAGGCACCTCATGATGAGGGAGTTGGTGAATGGGAATTCAAAGCCATATATTTCATTCTTAAAACATTTTCCATATCAGTGAATGAGCTGGGGCCCTGCGCCGTGTAATGGAGCTCTTCACTTACTGCTGCCTCCGCCACCCCACTTCCCTCCAGCCACTCTGACTTAGGAAGCAAAATGGCATCGAAGGGGTAGGGAGAACTTTGATTACTGGTTGACTAAAGAATGTTGTGCATCAGCTTTTTCGTGAGCCTGAGAATCATTTCATCTTTGAAATGAAATGCGTTAAATGCGTTCCATCTCCTATGAAGAAAAAGTATCTTGTTTATGTTAGTAAAATATACATAACATAAAAATGACCGTTTTAACCTTGTTAGCTGTATGGTCCGGTGGCATTAAGTACATTCACATTGTGCAGGCATTACTACCATCCGTTCCCACCATCCATTCCCAGAACTTTTTCATTTTCCCCAACTGAAGTTCTGTACCCATTGAACACTAAGCATTGCCCCTCCCTCCAGCTCCTGGCAACCAGCTTTTTACTCTCTGTCTCTGTGAATTTGACTACTCTAGGTGCCTCTGTAGGCAGAATCCTACAGTATTTGTCCTTTTGTGAACGGCTTATTTCACTTAACACAATGTCTTCAAGGTTTGTCCATGTATCAGAATTTCTTTCCTTTTTAAGGCTGAATAAGATTCCATTGTATGTATAAGGCAGGAGATAGATGGGCTCCAGGCTAGGCATTTACAACTGGCCTCCTGTTCACACTTCCTGGGGTGAGAAGAAGATGGGCTCCAAGCCGGGACATTCATTACCCAGCCCCCTGTTTACATTTCCTGAAGCAAGAGACAAACGGGCTCCAGGACTACATATTTATAACCAGACTCCTGTCTATATTTCGAGACCTGCACCTTGATATAAAAAAAAACCAGCAACAGAAATAGGGTAAATAACCAGACATTGGACATTTTTATGGCAGGGACAGAGTGGGACTAAACCCTGTTAAAAGATCAAGAAGTCATACATTTCCCATCCTTAGGGCAAGGGAAATACTGCACATGTGCAGAAAGGCTCCTTGGGGGTCAAAAAGGGGGGGGCACCACCCCATAATACGTGATGCTAAGGCTGTCCCATAGACCTCTGGGCTGAAATCCATCTTGGAAAAACGTTGCGCACGCACGTTGGGGAGGGTCCTAGGGCAGGGCAGGTGTGGAAGAAGAAACCAGGTAATTGGCCAAAGGTAAACAAGGAGCCGGAAGAACTGCCCTATATAAATGACCTAACCACCTCTTCACTGCGTTCCTCCTCATTTGGGAGGACACCCACACCCTTCCTCTCCGGTTGTGCATCTCTGCCTTGCTTCTGTCCTAACTAAACAAACTGTTTCTCTGTGTGCTCTCCCACTTGTTGTTGTGCTGTGTCTCTAATAATAAACTTTGTACCTCTTTTTACAGTTTTGCCTCTGTGAGAAATGCATTTTTCACTGGGGGCAAAAGCTAGGGGGTGTGGTGACTGGGATTCCCAGTTTTCATCCAGGCTCCCCAGGTTCAATTCTTGGGCAGGGAATTAAGATCTTGCTTCACGCCACCACCCACTGCTGCCTCTCCGAGATCATGTATACACCCCATTTTGTTTATGCATTCATCTGTCAGTGAACATTTGGGTTGGAGGAAAAGTATCTCCAACCCATGGAGCAGAGACAAGATATTTTTCTTTTCATGTATTATTTTTCCTCTTTCTTTGCACACTCCTTGCTCCCTCCTTCCTTCTCTCCCTCCCTCCCCCTCTCTCTCCTTCCCTCCGTCCCTCCCTCCCTTCTCCCCTTCCTCCCCAACCCCAGCCCCTGTAGAAGGAGGATAGAATTTGACTGAAGTTAGTTATCATTGGGAATCTCAGGGTATAGTACAATGACTTCCTTTTTTTGAAATTATTGCAATAGAATTTATCTTTCGGAGCACATTTAGATTCACAGTAAAACTGAGCAGCAAGCACTCCATTTGGAGTACTCAGTGGAACGCGCCCATATACTCCCTCCTTCCCCTCCGCCCACACCCGCAGTCTCCCCGACAATCAGCAGCCCTCACCAGAGGGGTATGTTTGTTACAGTTGATAAATCTACATTGCAACCTCGCTATCATCCCAAACCCATGCTTTACATTAGGTGAATCACTCAGTATTGTGCATTCTATTGGTTTTGACAAGTCTGTAACGACATGTATCGACCATTATAGCATCGCATAAAATAGTTTCACTACCCTAAGAATTCTCTGTGCTCCACCTACTTATCTCTCCCTCTCCTTAACCCTTGGCAACCACCGATCTTTTTATGGTCTCCATAGTTTTGCCTTTTCCAGAATGTTGGAATCATACAGTATATAGCATTTTCAGACTGGCTTGTCTCACTTAGCATTGTACTATGCATTGAAGGTTCCACCAAGTCTTTTTTCACGGCTTGATAGCTCATTTCTTTTTAACACTGAATACCATTCTGTTGCCTGGATAGACCACAGTTTATTTATCCATTCACTTACTAAATGATGTCTTGGTTGCTTCCAAGTTTTGGCAATTGTGATTAAAGCTGCTGCAAACATCCATTTGCAGACTCTTGTGTGGACATAAGTTTTCAACTAATTTGAGTAAATACCATGGAGCACAATTCCCAGATCATATGTTAAGACTACGTTTAGCTTTGTAACAAACTGTCTTCCAAAGACAGTCAATGGAAGTCCATGACTTCCTTTTGGGTTTTACAGGAAACCAGGAGTCCAGGCTTGATCATAATACCTAAGTCGTCACAGGTTGACAGTTTGGATTAAGTGAGAAAATAAATAGGGAAATGGTCAGTCATCGACACAGAGCCTGATATAAGATGGTTCCTTTTTTTTTTTTTTTTTTAACTCTTGCAAAGCTGTCCAGATGAACTAGAAATGGGGATACGGAGACAGGAGAAGGTTTTTATGACTGGTTTAGTCATTAAGTTATGATTTTTGAAAGCTCAAACCAGAGCCTTCAGTTTCGCAGAAAGGAGAGGAGGAAGGCCTCTGAAGGATTAGGCAATGGTTTAGACATCAAGGATAAAAACGAAATTGGACAAGAGGCAGGCTTCTTAACCCAGAAGATTGTAAGAATCATGAAACACCATGATAAAAAATGAAGTTGGGAGGGTCAGATGTTTAGAAAGAAAAAAGGCCATTATGGACACACAATAACTGGTTAGCACTTGCTGATGGAATTAATTTGAAGGATAATAAAGGTTCTTATTTGTGATTGTGGTTTAATGGTGGACAGTTTTGTTTTAAATTCCTGTAATGGGAAGATCATGAACCCCATTTCTGTTTTCCCATTATTTCCTCTACTGCAGAAAGAAAAATAGCTCGATTTGCCCTTGAATATAACAATAGTCAGTGACTGAGAAAAATCATTTGCTGTCGTCCTCTGTGTCAGGTAAGTGTCACAAGGGTGACCTATAATTATCAGTTGCCACTTCAACAGAGGGGAGCAATTACAGCAAGGGCAGTTTGGTGTTATATATCAGTGTGACAGGCTTGCCAAACTGATGGTCAGTAAATGCACAGGCACAAGGTTTTAGGATAATTTCCGCATCCAATAGAGTGGAGATCTTTGTCAGAGAATGTAAAAATTAGCTGAGCAAATTTCATCCTGATTATTTTTATATATGTTTTGGAAACCTAGCCAGAGCTTCATCTTGGGTCAAATATTGAACAAAACCCGATTATGGGAGATAACTGATTCACGCTTTGTAAAATCTAGACAGGTTGATATCAACTTGCTCATGGAAAAGGCAAAGAAATTAAGCAATATCATGTGAGTGGCTGTCAGCTGGAGGTAGGTCAGCAACAATATCTGATGGTAATAGCTGCAGCAGTACTATTTATTCGTTAGAAATGGCCAGTAACGCAAGAAGAAAACAAACATCATTTTTAATGTCCCCAAAGATAACCCATCATCATATAGATTTTTTTCTGTGCATTTGTAAATTATATATATTGCCTCTAAGATTGTCCCCATTGATTGCTGCTGCCTTATATTCATGCCCTTGTATAATTCCCTCCCCCTGAGCGTGATTAGGTTACAAAAGATTGTGGCTTCTATCTTGGGTGCTCTCTCTCGCTGTGATGGAAGCCAGGGGCTGTGTTGCAAGCTCCCACACGGAGAGGCCCTCGAGGCAAGGAACCGAGGGAGGACTCCAGTCAACAGACATTGAGGAATTGAGCCCCTCACTCCAACAACCTGTGCGGAGCTGAATCCTGCCAACAACCACGTGAGTGAGCTTGGAAGTGGATTTCCATTCGAGCCATCAGTTGGGACTGTAGTCCTGGCTGACAGCATAACTGCAGTCTCATGAGAGATTATGAGCCAGCCAGGCCTAGCTAGGCCGATTCCAGATTTCAGACCCACAGAAACTCTGAGATGGTACATGTTTGCTGTTTTAAGCTGCTAAGTATTGGGGTAGTTTGTTATGCAGCAATAGGGAACTAGTATGTAAATGTTTACAAACATTGGATTACAGTGTCTTTTATCAGTCAGAGTTCTAGCAGCAAACAGAAGGCATCCAACTGGGATTTTGAAGAGAGACTTGGGCAGTGTTAGGAAAATCAATAAGGTACGAAGACGCAGCCAGGGCTTACAACAGTGGGAAGCCATTATCCTCCCTAGACCTGAAAGAGAAAGGGAGCCAAAGAGATAGTAGCCGTATTGTAGAGGAATGCAACACCTGCCAGAACTGGGCTGAGGCAGGGAGCAAGTAGAGAAGAAATACCCTGACCTCTTTCTCTCGCCATCCTCAGATCTGCCCATGACTCTCATTGGCCAAACCCTACTGGAAACCAGGGGGCAGTTCCTACCGGTCAGCTTTCTAGGACAGAAAACAAAAGAAGAGAAAGTAGGGAGTGCATCTGCTGGGGCCTAAGGATAGAAACCAGCATATGCAAATGCTCTTGTGCAACTGTTTTTATTTTTACCATCCTTCTGTATCATTAAAGATTCTCCCACATCACGGTTTTAAATAGCTACATATGGATACTGTAACCAAAGTATCTCAATCATGCAATGATGAACATTTTTGGTTGTATAAAAATTCTTCTTTTGCTATGAAAACGGTGAAATGAATATGCTTATAGTCATATTTCTATGGCTTAAAAAAAATAATTCCTTAGAGTACAATGCAGTAAGTAGAACAGTTGAGGACAAAGAACATTTTTTAGGGTTTTGATATATCTTGTCATATCACTCACCAGAAAAGTTGCTTTGATGCTCCCCCTATAAAAATCTTTGCCTATTTGATAGGTTTGAAAAATGCTGTATTGTTTTAATTTTCATTTTGATGTTATTAAGGAATTTAAAATATTTTCACATGTTCATTAGCTACTTATTTTTCTTCCTTTGTGACTTTCCCCATTTTTTTCTATTGGTATTGGTGTTTTTCTTATTGATTTATAGGAACTATTTAGTATTAAGAATTCATTCTTGTCATATGTGCTGCAAATATTTTTCCTAGTTAAAAAAGTCTCATGCATAAACCTGTTTCTTTACCTCAAGAATATTAAAATATTTACCTTTTCCTTCTAGTATTCTAATAAATTATATAAGTGAGAATTTTAATCCATTTGGAACTGTTTTTGGAGGTAAAGTGTGAGACAGGGATGAAACATAATTTTCTTCTAAATGGTTATCTAACTGTCCCAAAGCCATTTATTGAAAGGACAGTCTTTTTTTTTTTTTTTCCCTCACTGATTCAAAATGGGAGCACAAATCCACATGGAAAGTATAACCTTGATTTTATTATTTAAAGGGTTCCTTTCCGTTATATATATTTTTGCATATGGGTTAAAATATGCATATGGGTTAAGATACATGAATTTTTTTTTTTTTTAATATTTATTTAGTTATTTATTTATTTTTGGCTGTGTTGGGTCTTCGTTTCTGTGCGAGGGCTTTCTCTAGTTGTGGCAAGTGGGGGTCACTCTTCATCGCGGTGCGTGGGCCTTTCACTGTCGCGGCCTCTCTTGCTGCGGATCACAGGCTCCAGACGCGCAGGCTCAGTAATTGTGGCACACGGGCTTAGTTGCTCCGCGGCATGTGGGATCTTCCCAGACCAGGGCTCGAACCCGTGTCCCCTGCATTGGCAGGCAGACTCTCAACCACTGCACCACCAGGGAAGCCCACATGAATATTTTTATTGCAAATGATTCTATTACTTTATTTTTCAATAAAGATCAGTAAAAGGAACTTGGAGCTTGGGTCTAGTTCTGGCTAAAGATTATGTCCTTTATTTCCCCTAAGCTGGACCTAATTTGTTTTTTTTTTGATGTATTGTTTTTGACCTCCTGATAATTTTTGTAAATACTACGAATATTTCGGAACTAAAGTGAACTTCGCTTACAGTGGTAGATTTAATTGAGGAAGTCAATATTATAATTTCACATGTTTAGTGCAAACCAGTACTTATCTCATTTGGTAGATTTTTTTAAATTAGAAGATCTGAGGATATACTCTGCCTGCAATGTGGTGACAATGACATTGCATTGTAATGTTCCATTTAAAAGGCATGCACAAGTGGTAATGGATCTTTCTGTAAGCATTTCATGAAAGGAAGGCCCCAGGTCATGTTTGTTCATCTGTATTTCCTAAAGGGTTTCCAGTGGCATCATGAAATACCTGATGAAGCTTTTACCTCTGAACGATAGAAGAGAACATAACATTTCTGTCTTGCTCTCTTAGATCACTCACTCTGGGGAAAACCAGCTGAGGACACTCAAGCAATCCTATGGAGAAGTCTATGTGGTGAGGAACTGAGGCCAACTGCCAACAGCTAGCACTAATTTGGCAGGCATGGATATAGGCCATTTTGGAGGTGGATCCTCCAGTCCCAACCAACTCTTCAGATATAGCCCTAGCCGATGCCTTGACTGCAACCTCATCAGAGAGACCCAGAGCCTGAACTGAGACAGGCTTGTTGCCGAAATTAGCCTCTGTACACCGGTGCCGAATTAAATCTTGGAGACAGAGTTTTGGGTGAAGTAGAAAGAAATCGCGTTATTGCTTTGCCAGGCAAAGGGGACCACAACAGGCTAATGCCCTCAAGACTGTATGTCCCACCCTGGACGGGGGTAGTGAGGCGTCTTTAACAGTGTTCGGGGAGCAGGGCGTGATCAGCTTGTGGACATTCTTCTGATTGGTGGTGAGGTAATTGGGAGTCAGCATCATCAACCTTCTGGTTCCAACCGGTCTGGGGTCTACATGCTTGTGGGCAGCATACGGTTAACTTCTTCCACCTGGTGGCGGTTTCAGTATCTGCAGAACAGCTCAAAGGACGTGGCTCTGAATATTATCTGTAGACCTTGGGGAAGAACTAAAGGTCCTTGACTTTGTTTAATGGCCAAAGTATTATTCTTTTGTCTTGCTTGACTGTGTTCCTTTCTTTCTGTATTTTCTCACTTCTCTGATTAAATTTATTCTTTGACTAAAGTTTTTCTACAGACAAAAGGCAGGCGGAGGACATGGGTGGGGGTCTATTGCAGGAAGGCATCATAGTGTCCTGCTAGGTTACAGGCTGGGACCTGGGACCTAGGACCCTTTGCAGCAATGCTTGCACCTGGACAAACGTCTCCTCAAGCAACAAATACAAAGAAACTCCAAGGGACTAAAAATAACTGCGTGCATGCGCATTTGGGGCAAATTATGAACACGATACAAAAAGCCCCCAAACCTAACTTCCACATCTGAGGAGTTGGGAGCAAAAGCATGGTAGCGCACATGATCCTTGCACACAGCACCACCAAGGGGATGGGCACACCACCCAAGCCACCCCTGCAGCCTGACCCCCGGACCTGCCCCTACCCTCACCCCATATAAGGGACCAGCTTGCCCTCCCCACACGGAGCAAGCAGGGCCACCTGTTACTTGTTTTCGCGCCGTCCTGCTACAGTATGAGTCCCAGTAAAGCCTTGCCTGAATTTCTCGTCTGGTGTTTTTTCAATTTCTATTGATTAAGGAGTCCAAGAACCCTGGCCGGTAACAGAACCACTCCGGTAAGCCACTCCCAGATATCTGGGGGTTCAGAATTTGAAACCCTGAAGGCATTCTGCTAATCATTTCGAGAACATCTCAACTAGAAGAGAATATTGACTGTAGACGTGGTATGAAAGACAGATTGAAGAAAGGCAAAGAACCTAAGGCTGTTGCAAAGGTTTTGAGGAAATATGATGAGGTCACTAAGTAAAATTCCAAGCCTGGGTCCGCTATGTTCTCTGTAGCTTTGGGTTGGTTAGTGAACCTCTTGGAGCATCAGGGTTCTCTGTAAAATGAGGATGCTAATGGTGCTTACCTTACAAAGTGGCTGTATTAGAGCACCACATCTGAGATGCAGTTGGCTCTTAATAGAAGGAAACTTAGAAGGTATTTGTTTGAAAAATGTAAAGGCAAGTCCACTGCGAGAAACTTTAAGTACTTAAAGTGGTCTTTGAAGTGTGCAACTGATACTACAGCTAACAGGATGAGCAAGTAAATAACCAAACAAATGAATTATATTAAGTGCAAAAACTGCTGGTAAGAAGTAGAGGACATTAATTTTTAGCTCGAGTAAGGAAATTTTTGAAATGTTTTTCTATATTTAATAATTTTCTGATAATGAGTGTTTTATGGACAATCAGACAAAATTTCTACAGGTGAAACCAACAGATAAAAGCAAATAACTCATTGGAAGCCATAGGTCTCGCCCGCTAAAGCTAGTCCTGCCTCTCCATGGCCCCGCCTTCCACTATAGCCACGCCTCTTTTGTGTTTACGGTTGGGCTTCACCCTTTCCTCATCACCGGGCTCGCTACGCCTAGTTCCCAGTCGAGGCTCGTTTGCTCGCGAGAGTTCCTCCGCCTGGCCCACTCAGAAGCTGTAGGAAAAGGAGGCAGAGAAGAGTCGCGAGCCTTGACTCGACCACACTTTCCAGGCCCCGCCCCTCCTTCCTCGCCCTCCTCCTGGCCCAGCTTCCCCGGTTGCACGTGTAATTGTTGTGGTTCAACCTCACGTGGCCACGGAAGTGCCGGCGTTACCTGCCCCGCCTCCAAGATGGCGGCGCCCAGTGCCGGGGCCCACGACCTGATCCGGCTCAGCTTTGAATTATAACCTTGACTGAGTCTGTGCGGCCATGGACCGGCCTGGGTTCACAGCCTCGCTGGTGGTGAGTACCGGACGGTAGGGTGGGGGCGCTAGGAGTGCCGGAGGCTTCGCTGTCCTAGCACCTCCTTCGGGTTTTGCGCGCTGAATCATCCCCGGGTCACCGGTCACCAGGTCTGGGAGGAAGCACGGGGCTCCTGGGCCGCGCCGGGCCTCGTGTCAAGGTCCTGAGTTTCCTACCTGTATGCCAGAAAGAGACGGGGGTGGGATAGGGGTGGCACTTGACTCTTAGTCTTCCGCACCGCGGTTTACCTAACGGAAAAAGAAAAGTTTCAATTGTGTACTGTGACCATACTCTGGAGAGCTTGGCAATTAATGAAATATATGTAACAAAACAACTCGAGTCGCTCACAGACCTCCTGGTCAAGACTGTGGTTTCATTTTGCTGTATCTTTTTTCAGTCTCGGAGAATGACGCATCCATTCATTCATCCTGTATATAATTAATCTGCTTATTTTGCTTCCGAGCATTTTTCTAGGCTTTGGGTATATACTGATGAGCAAAAATAGCCGCGCGTTGAGCCAGTACGTCAGTGGTGTTTAATTCCTTAGAAAACAACGAGAATCAACGTGTCTTAACATCAACCCCCACCCCCATATCCTTTAATAAATATTTTGAAACCTTTCTTAGGACAGGTTCAGTAGGGGATACTAGATACAGTAGTGAACAAGACAGATTGGCTGCCTGTGTTTTCATTGTAGGAGAGCGAGCAGAGGCAGAAAATAGACAAATACTTTTTCAAAAGCTTTTCCTGAGAAATGGAGACCCAGAGGACTTTTTTCGTTTAATTATCAGATGTTTTTGCAGGTGTTGGAGATAACATGGTGAACAAGATAGACCTGGCTGCACGGGTCAGGTGGTGGAGGCAGAAGGGTGAAGTGATTGTTATCCTAAATGATGAGGGTTAGTTTCAGAGTGTATGGAAAGATGTGGAAGGAGGATCTTACCTAGACTGGTGGAATGATGGTTTTAAATCTAGATTTGTTGATATTTGTAGAAGCTAGGTTTTAGAGATGCAAAGAAATATGTTACCCCTTTGAAGACGTTTTCCTGTCCAGCTGGTGAGATAGCAGTAGTACTTGTGACAATTAACATTGCTCTGCCGGGAACTAGGGTAAGCTCTTTACATACATCATCTCATTTAAGCCTGACAAACAATTGAAGTCTTATCCTAGTTTTCCAAATGAGGGAACTGAGGAATAGTATGTTAGATAATTTGTCCAAAGTCACACAAGTGAGATACATTTCATGTGTGGAAGTGTTGGAGCTTAGACTCCAAGCAGTGTAACATGGGATTCCATTTACTGCTCCTTGAGACTATCTCTGAAGTCAGCAACAGTAGCAGTTGCTAAAAACAGGTGAGTGTCAGAGTTAACAAAAGAAAAATTGTATTAAAATTTATTTATTTTATTAAAGAAGGGTACACATGCATACTTCTTTTTTCAATGTAGTTACAGAGGGTAAAATTGGGATCGACTGGTAGAAGTTTCAAGGAAGTTAGATTTCACTCCCGGCGAATTCATTTAGCATGCAGCTTATCTGCCATGTGTTCTGTCTACTGGTACTGTGATTGCCCTTGGAGATTTGATGGCAAACAAACCTAGGCTATATGATAAGTACTGTGAAAGAAATGAACTGAGGTGGGAGAGAGAGAGAATAATATTGGAGAACCTACTTTAGATGGAGTGCCCAAGGAAGGCCCTGAGGAGCTGACGTTTAAGCTAAGACCTGAAAGATAAGGGGCAAGTCATTTTGATGAGCAGAGGGGAAAGTTCAGAGGGAGCAGCACGTGCGAAAATCCTCAGGTGGAACGAGTTCAGGATGTGATGGTGGTGGCTGAGGCCTAGTGGGTGAGGGTAGTGTGTCGGGGGTGCTGTTGGAGAGCTAGACAAAGCCTGCCGGGGTGAGTCTTGGTGGGCAGTGGAAAGGAATCTGGATTTTATATGAAGCATGACGAAAGCCATTAGAAGCTTTTATTATTGAAGTAGTCCGGAAATGGAGTGGGAATTTTTGTTGTTGTTGTTGTTTTTTTTTTTTTTTTACGGTTGGGAGCATCTTTGAGGCAGGCTAAGCACTCCTGAGGGAGTTCTGTTTTGTTTACTACTGTGTGGCCAATGCCTGACACTTCGTAGGCACTCAGCACTTGTTGGGTGAATGAATGCAACTTCACATGTTTGCAGAAGTGTTGAGCCTCGGCTTCTAAGGATTAAGTGAGATGTAGTACAGAGCCTGACGTAGAGCAGATATTTAACTGTTTCCTTCCTCAAGTTTCTAGAGCAGGATTGAAGGGCTGTAGAGCTGAATAAGGAGAGAGCTTCTGGCATGTTAAGTTTTCATTTGGAACACAGAGCAGACTATTCAGAAAAAAAACCACCAAGAGTACATTCACTGGTGCATGCTTTTAGGAGAGCAGTTTGAAATAAGTATTAGCGACCTAAAGATGTTCATAACATTTAACTCAGTGACGATAATAGGAAAACATGAAATAAAAGAGGAATGGTGATAGATGCATTTCATGGACTATTTAGGGGCCATTGGTAACAGTGCTTGTGAAGAGCATGTGCTATAATAGTAACATGGAAAATGCTTATGAGATTAAAAAAAAAGAAAGAAAAAATACAACACTGTACCTGTACACATCTGGTTCATGCCTAATTAAAACTTGGTAGCCAAGGGGAATTGGTTCCAGGTCCCCTGTGGATACCAAAATCCACAGATGCTCAAGTCCCTTATATAAAATGGTGTAGTATTTGCATGTAACCTGTGCACATCCTCCTGTATACTTTAAATCATTTCTAGATTACTTATCGTACCTAATACAAGGTAAATACTGTGTAAATACAATATAAATATTATGAACATAGTTGCCTGCATGCAGCAAATTCAAGTTTTGCTTTTTGGAACTTTCTGGAATTCTTTTTGCAAATATTTTGAATCTGCATTTGGTTGAATCTGACGATGCGGAACCCCAGGATATGGAGGGCTGGCTTTATTCCATTCCTTAAAAAAAAAAAAGCTGTATTGAAATCCTCCAAGGTGGAATGAAATAATTTTGATAGTAGCCCTACTTTTTTCTTCTACCTTTTCAGTGCAAAACAAGCAAACAAACAAACATACCTCCAAACCAGTCTTTCCTTCCAGCCTGACATCTTCTCTCCCTTTTCAGTACTTAGCTGTTTCATCGACCTTGTAGTTCATCTGGGTTGTTACTTGAGTGAAACCAAAAGCATCCCTGTCTCAGTTACTTTTAACTGGGTTACAGGTGAAGGAACTTCGGCACGTGTTGGTGCTCTGCAGTGTGAAGTGCAGGCAGTCCTTTGCGTGTAATGTGGGGCCGTAAAGATGAATGTGCGAGTGGACGTCATGCAGAGTGATCTTAATAATTGATGAAAACACTTATGATTATTTAACGACCTTTAAAAATTCTTGTCAATGTTAATAACTCTCTTACTGTCGATTGTAGAAGTATAGGGAAGCGGAAAAAAAAAAGAAACTAGCATTTAGTACAGTGTAATTTAAAACATTAAGATTGTATTTCTTTGTAAAAAAAAAGTATCAGAAGTAATTTTTAAGTCATATAACTTGCAGTACAGAACAAGTGTTCCTTTAATGTGGAGATTTTTGCTGGCACAGCTTGCTCTGGGACATCTTTGTCCTTTTCGTCACAGCCTCTTTCCCCGTATATGGTGATAAGTTCGCCTTCACTCACTTTCCTCTGGCTGCATGTCTAGAATCTCTCCAATGACAGCAGAGTTGATATTCCCACGGCCAGCTAATTCTTTTATAACTCCTTTTACATTTGACTTGAATGTCACTTTCAGTGTTAACCACTTGTCATTTATTTGCCCCGCTTTCATGTTTGCTGGCCAGTTCCCTCTTTCAATTATCCATTTTTGTGAAATGTCACCGTGGTCACTGTAATTCACCTGTCCTGTTTGAGGACTTGTGTTCCTTGTGGCAACTGAGATGCATGCGTTTCGGTGCTGTGCAAAGCAAGGCCTGCTTGTACTGTTTTTTTTTTTTTTTAATATTTTGTTTTTTCTTTTCTTACTTTAGGGAGGTGGTTCTGAAAAAGTTTCTTCATAATATTTGTGTCTTCTCACTGGACCTGCCCTTCTGCTGAGAACCACTGGCAGAAAGGGACTTGAGGGCAGTGGCATGGATTATGTTGCCAAGGCTTCTTAGGTGGGGTAAGAAAACAGAAGAAAAGATAAGAATGAAGTTGAAGGGACGTTTTCAGGGTTTTTTGCCTCATACCTTTCTTTTCTGGAAGGCAGCTTCTTAGTCTGCTTTCTGGAGTCAAGGAAGTTAGTATCTGCTGATGAAGCATTATCTCCATATCTCTAAGGGATTGGGAATTATGCTGCACATTCTCAAGCTCGCTTTGTGTGACTTGTTTCTTTTCGTCATTTCGGTCAGAGTGGGCAGGTCTTCCTTTTTTTGCTCATTTTTGTGTTGAGTAGGCAGTCTCCTAGACAGAGGTATATTCTCAATTTTGATCAATCAGTGGAGCATGCAAGGCACCCTTGGAGACCACCAGTCGTCTGGGACCACAATCGAGAACCACTGCCGTGATGGAGGCATTTCTTCTGTATTTCAAGTACGAGGAGATGGAGCTACCTTTCCTTTCTCATTTTTCTTTCAGTATAAGAGGGGGTCCTGGGAAAGTTTTAGAATCTGAAATTTAGCTGTAAATGACTTAATATGCTTTTGTACCACTTCCAAACCAAGTGCTGTGTGTTCAGATATAAGTTTTAAATATTAAAATTTTAATGGTACACACAGAATTTGAGTAACAAAATGCCAAATAGAGGGAAGATAAAAGTTGTACCCACAGTTTTTCCACCTCCACGAATCAGGTATTGTTACCTGTTTAACCAGACATATGTGTGAGCCTTTGCTCTGGTACTTGGGACGAGCAAGAGTCTCGAAGATACGGTCCTTGCCCTCAGGGGTGTGCAGTCAAGTGGGAGCAGACATTTAACAGAAAATGAAACAAAAATTAACCATGTAATTGTGCATGGTGATAAAAGGTAACCATTTACTGAGCACTTTAATGTGTGCTTATGCAATTTTTTCAGAGCAGAAATCATATGGTTACAATTTTGTCTTCTCTCTTTTTTTTTTTTTTTTTTTTGTATTCTGGTTAAAAAAAATAACCCATAAATTCACATCCAAGCATCATAAAGAAATTTGAACAGTAGTGTTTATCAGTTTTTTGAGTTTGATGCTGAATCGTTCCTGCACACGTCATGTGATTTGGTTTTCTGTTGTGTGAATCCGTGGGTGATTCTTGTCCAGGGGGGCAGAATTTGAGGAGAGCTTTTCATTCATTATTGGTAAGGAAAGACTTGAATTTATCGATTTTGTATATACATTTATAGTTCAGTTTAATATATGAATGCAATCTTCAGTCTTTGGTCAAGTCCTCCTTCGTCTTTCACATGGGTTTTAATATTGGCCGGTCAGAAATAGGGCATCAGCAAACTTGGAAGGATATTTACAGTAACATAACACTAAAAATGATAACTCATATTTATTGGTAATTGAGGCAGGCATTTTGCTAAGCATGTAACAGGCTCATGTAGTTGTATTTAATTCTCATTTAATCTCACTCAGTTCTCAAAAACTCTGTGAAGTATAGGTACTATTATTTTTCCCCTTTCATGCATGAAGAAATGGGGGCTTACCTAGGTTTAATAGCTTTCCTAGGGAGACCCAGTTGAGATTGAAGCCAGGTCTGCGTGTCTGATGCCAAAGCTGTAGTCTAAGGCAATATTTAATCTGAAAGAATTTCTGGAGAAATGGAAGAATACTCAAGTCAAATTCTAGAACCATTATTGTATTCCTGAGAATAGCCTTACCAAACAACACTGATCCTACACAGTCTTTCCCGTCAGGAGGTGATGAAAGGCAGAGGATTTCTGGGAAAGTCACCCTGAATATACCACAAAGCTGTCAGTGGAGCTGTGGAATGCCAAGAAGTATAGCAGCAGGTAACACCAGGTTTCATTTGTCCAGGTGCTATGGCAAACTGCCGCAGGACAACCAGAGAGTGTTTTGCTGCAGTTTTTCTTCTGAATGTTGAATCTTTCCATAAAGTGTTTTCTCATCATCTTACATTTCCATGTGATTCAGACCAACAAACAAGTGTGGAAGCCCTGCTCCATCCCAGGCACTGGGTTATATACTTAGGAGGGCCAAGGTCACTCACCTGGCTTCTGCTCTGAAGGATCTTGGTGTCAGCCATGGTGGTTAGTACTGAAAGTGAAATGTGAACAAAGTTATCCGGGGGCGTTAAGGAAGTAGCCTTTAATGCTGACTGGGAGACTGGGAAAGGCTTCAGGAGGGATATGGCGTTTGGTCACAGTCTTAACAATGAAATGGATTTTGGCAGGGGTGTGTGTGTGTGTGTATGTGTATGTATTTGTGTGTATGTAATGGCCGGGGGGAGCAGGGGGTCTGCTGGCTGTAGTAGACAGGAGGCAAGAGGCATTGGAAGGGCCTTCCAGGCTGAGAGAAAAACCTAAGCAGGAGCACAGAACTGATAAGTTTCCGGACGTTTTTGGGAAACAGAGTAGTCAGAGTGGACGAGGCTCAAGGTCAAGAGTGTGCCAGATGAAGCTGAACAGGTAGTTTAGGGTCTAGGGGTCGAGGTTCTGAGTTACCCCTTACTGAGTGCCTACTGTATGCCAAATGTGACCAGTGAATTCGGGTTGTTGTTTTTGGTTTTTGGTTTTTTTTGGTGAGGGAATATTAATTTGAGTAGCTCTACTTTTGTATGTTTGTGGTACTCATTGGGTACATGTAGTGCTCAAGTAGCAAAACTTGAACAATACAAAAATCAACAAGATAATAATAAAAATACTCCTCATCCCGAATGTTTTTCCACAGAGATGATAACTTCTAGCAGTTTGGTGTGTATGGTTCCAGACTTGTAATTATGCATAGACAAATAAATACACATTTCTTTGAAAGGTGGGATTATACAGCATATATTGTTCTGTAGCTTATTTGATTAAGAATATAACATGTTTCTGTATCAGCAAGTTCAGGTCAATCTCATTCTTTTAAAGGCTGTGTAGCAATCCGTTATTCTGATATAATACAACTTACTAGGTTATTTCCAGTTTTTACTGTTAGAAACAATTCTGTAGTAGACATTCTTGTATATTTATGAACTTACTTTTGTGGAAGAAATGTTTAAAAATAACTGGATCAAATATTTTATAGTTTAAAATTTTCATTTTGCCAAATTGTCCTTCAATAGATGATAATAATTTGTTTATGTTAATACCCATAACTATTTTCATATTTTTAATCTTTTATAATGTAATTGGGAAATTTAAAATTTTGTTTTTATTTGATCACTGATGATGGGGAAGCATATTTTCATAATTTTGTTGGCTGTTTATATTTTTCTTTTGGGAATCACTTGGTCCTGTGTTTTGCAGTTTTTTAAAAATTTGATGTACCTTTTTTAGGTTGCTTTGTAGTACCTTCTAAGATATGGTTAGTAACCTTTTGTTATAGTCATTAATTCATGTGTTCTTCAAATAGTTATTGAGAGCCTACTGTGTACTGGGTGCTGGGAACATACTGGTGAACAAAACAGGTATGGATCTTATAGTTTCGTGGAACATACAGTCTTTGAAGAAATGGTCAGATGCTCAACTACAGAATTAGAATTCTGATCAGTGTGTGGAAACATGAGGGTCTAAACCTAGACTGGGGGATTAGGGACACAGTCCTAGAAATGAGGAAAATCAGATGACTTGGAGGAAAAGAGAGATCAAGGTGGTTAAGAAGGTACCCAGCAAAGGACTAATGATGGAGTTAAGGGTGGAGAGGTAGATGGGGGCCAGAACTTCTAGAGCCTTGTAGGCTGTACTGTGATTTTGTTCTTCATCCTAAGGGCTTTTGGAAACTTTGAAGAGTATCAAGATGAAATTGAAATTTGTATTTTACACAGACAACGTTAGTGTAGAGGGTCAAGGAGCGCTGCGGGGAGAATGGATGGTGGAGGGGGAAGAAGGCAAGTGTCACAGGAAGCGGAAGCCACAGCTCTGCAATGAGGTGGTTAAAGTCACTGGTGGCCACTTTGTTGTGGAGGAAACTGAGAACGTCAGGGAGGGATGTTTCCCTGAGAAGCCATGTTAATGTTTTGCCTGGTTCTTTTTAGTTGTGGTCTAGGCCAGGGGCCTGTGATGATTTTGCTTAGTTAAATTAGATGGATGGTTTGATTTTGTGCTGTAGTTGAGCAGCAGTGAGTTTTTTTGTTTTTGCTTTGTTTTTTTCTGTTTTGCCAGCTTCATGTAATCTTGACTTTTTTCAACTCCCAGAGGAATTTCAAAGGGTCTAATTTCACTAATTATACACTTCCTCTCTACAGCCTGCCAGCACTTTTTCCATTTTTAAATTAAGGTGGTACTGGGTATTTTATCTATATGATATCAAGATCTCAATAAATTGTTATGCTATGGTAAGGCTTGCTGGTTATCTGGGTTATGTTCTCTTTCTTTGGATTTTGTCTAGTACTTAGGATTTTCAGTGTAAGCTACCATAAATCTTGAAACTAACCCTTTGCCTGATAACCTTTTTTTAAACATTTTTTTAATTTTTAAAAATATTTTGGCCACACTGCATGGCATGCAAGATCTTAGTTCCTCGACCAGAGATCGAACCCATGCCCCCTGCAGTGGAAGCACGGAGTCTTAACCGCTGGACTGCCAGGGAAGTCCCGCCTGATAACATTTTTGATAGTGATCATAAATAAAATTCTCAGGCTAAAGAAAAAAAGAAATCGGTAGAGTTCCTTATAATTCAGTTGATGCTGGCTTGATGAAAAATTATAAGCATTCCTTAAAGTTTTTGTTTAAATCTTAGATATGTTGCTATGTGTCTAAATACATAGGTAATTCTTAATCTTCTGTTACCATTTTTTTTCAGTCTCATGAATTTAAGTGACATTTGAGTTATAGAAGTTTGAAATCCACAGAAGCAATTAGTAACTCTTTTTTTTTTTTAAAGGATTTTCTTATTTATTTATTTATTTATTTATTTATTTTTGGCTGTGTTGGGTCTTCGGTTCGTGCGAGGGCTTTCTCCAGTTGCGGCAAGCGGGGGCCACTCTTCATCGCGGTGCGGGGACCGCTCTCCATCGCGGCCCCTCCCGTCGCGGGGCACAGGCTCCAGACGCGCAGGCTCAGCAATTGTGGCTCACGGGCCCAGCCGCTCCGCGGCATGTGGGATCTTCCCAGACCAGGGCTCGAACCCGTGTCCCCTGCATTAGCAGGCAGATTCTCAACCACTGCGCCACCAGGGAAGCCCAATTAGTAACTCTTGATTCATGATTTACTACATAAATAGATTCAATCATTTTATTCTCAGACGATAAGAATTCTGATGAAAGAAGGGCTGGAGAATCAATGCATGCAAAGTAGCCAAATAGATTAAAAGAGTAATTCGCTTATTGATTAAAATTTAGCAGTAGATAGCAAGCATCTCTCTGAAACCACTCCTAAGATTAAAGAGAAAATTAGAATGAAGTGCAGCTATTTTTAAAGAAACCAGTCATATCAGTCATTCTCACCAAGATTTTAGTTCTTGTGTTCTGAGAAGATGAAGAGGCAGGCAAAATATTTTATTACATACTGAATTTTATAAAATCCTTAAAGAATAAGTGAGAAGAATGTTGAAAAAGTTGGCTTTTTTTTCTTTTTAACTTTGCTACGTTACTTGTGACCTTTTCCCCTTGACTTAGAAAAGGCCACCTTTATATCCGGAAGGAAATCCCACATTGTCATTCCTTTCCTCCCACTTGTGGTCCTCTCCTGGCACATCTCTGTGTTCTTTTGGTGACAACTTTTTAGGTCATTTGCAGAGTATCCCGCATGGTCTTTGGGGTTCTGTCATGCCTTTCAGGCTGATCATATAGTATTAATGTATATGGTAATGTACTTTTCTTTTTCTTTTTTTAAAATTTTATTTATTTTTGGCTGCGTTGGTTCTTCATTGCTGCGCGTGGGCTTTTCTCTAGTTGCGGCGAGCGGGGGCTACTCTTCTTTGCAGCGTGTGGGCTTCTCACTGCGGTGGCTTCTCTTGTCGTGGAGCACAGGCTCTAGGTGCGTGGCCTTCAGTAGTTGTGGCTTGTGGGCTCTAGAGCGCAGGCTCAGTAGTTGTGGCACACGGGCTTAGTTGCTCCACGGCATGTGGGATCTTCCCGGACCAGGGCTCGAACCCGTGTCCCCTGCAGTGGTAGGCAGAGTCTTAACCACTACGCCACCAGGGAAGTCCCTATGGTAATGTACTTTTCTAGTGTACACTAATGTTTAATAATTACCTATGCTAACTAATTGAAAAATAGACATTATTGCATTTTTCATCAGGGTAATTTCATTTTTCCAATGAAGTCTTGCGGTGGTTTTACGGTGAGTGGCAAGTAGAGCAGAAACTGTTTGCTAGGTACTAACCTTTGTACCACTTGAGCATTCTGTAAACCCAAAGGATGGAAACGGCGGATTATTTTGAACTCTGCCTGTATGTTTAAATAGTACTGATTCTTCTTTTTCTGTGTCATGGAGTATATAGTTTTTAATGTCTACTTTTACTTTTTGAATAGGTAATATTTTCACATGGTTCAAAATCCAAAAGATAGGAAAAGTTAGCAATTCAGCTTAAAACTTACTATGTAGGAACCGTATTGAGAGTTGCCTCTTTGTAGTTCTTCTGTCTGCTTACTGTAAAATGGTGTTGATTCATATCTTTAAATGATGCCTTTAGACCTTGTGTGTTGACCTTTCTTTGACAGTCTCTGAGTTCATATTTTTCTGAGTCTCTTTTTCCTTTGACTAAGCTGTAACCAGTTTTTAAAATATTCTACATATGCTTTACTGTAATCACTAGGTGAAAACTTAGTTTTTAATCAGTTTTTAAAGTGCATCTTCCCCAAAGCAACATGGTATCTCTTGGGAGATGACTAGTTTGGGTCAGGTTTTAATGTCCTCTAGGAATTTAGCTCTTTTTTTTTTCCCTTCATTTATTCACTTAAATTAAAAAGTATCAAGGAATTTTCAAATATACACAAAGTAGAGAGGATAACATAGGAATCCCTACATGTGTGATTCTTAAAATATGGATCTAGGGCTTCCCTGGTGGCGCAGTGGTTGGGAGTCTGCCTGCTAATGCAGGGGACGCGGGTTCGAGCCCTGGTCTGGGAAGATCCCACATGCCGCGGAGCGGCTGGGCCCGTGAGCCACAATTACTGAGCCTGCGCGTCTGGAGCCTGTGCTCCGCAACAGGAGGGGCCGCGATGGTGAGAGGCCCGCGCACCGTGATGAGGAGTGGCCCCCGCTTGCCACAACTAGAGAAGGCCCTAGCACAGAAACGAAGACCCAACATAGCAATCAATCAATCAATCAATTAATCAATAAAAAAAAAAAATATGGATCTAGATTCACAAGGAGCATTACCATTTAGAATGTAAGTCTCAAAACAATTTTTTTCTTAATGCAGATTCACTACTCATTAGTTAAAAAGGCAAAAAATATAACATTTGGTGTAATTTGGAAAGATCACTGAGATAAATTGTCAAATGAAAAAAACAAGGTGCAGCATACCACCTTTTACTTAAAAAAAAAATGGTAAAATAAAATACATATTCATATTTGCTTATATATGCCTAAAGTAACTTGGGAAGGATACAGTAAGAAACCAAAAGTGGTTACCTGGGTTTTTAGGGACAGGGAAGGAGACTTTGAACTCTTTACCTTTCTGAGGTTTGTTTGTTTACTTTTTTGAACCCTATGAAATCATTAAAAATGAACTTGAAATTTATTTTAAAATTATTAGAAATCATTAAACATTTGTTTAAAACAGAATATGTAATATAAAATTTACAATTTGAAAATATATCACAATAATGGTTATTTTCCCAGGACAGTCTGTAGATTTAGGTAAGAGGTGTTTTGACTGTACCAAAGTAGTCTGTGGTATACTTTAAAACCATACTTAAAGAAATATGCTTTAAAAACTACCCCATCCCCAAAATGGCAGTTTATTTTATTGTAACCTTTTTTTTCTTTTTCTTCCTTTTTTTTTTAAAGGCTGGTGGGGTAGCAGGTGTCTGTGTTGACTTGATATTATTTCCTCTGGATACCATTAAAACCAGGCTGCAGAGCCCCCAAGGATTTAATAAGGCTGGTGGTTTTCGTGGAATATATGCTGGCGTTCCTTCTGCTGCTATTGGATCCTTTCCTAATGGTAAAAATTATATTGGTATTATCACTGCTTTATATAAAGCCAAGATAATGGGATTTATTTTCAGAATGGTATGTGGTCCAACCCTATATAGAATTCCTTATATGATTGATGTAATTGATCTCCTGAATTTATTTTCTATTCATTAATCCATTATTTTTGACTCAGCTGGTGCTATAGATTCCATTCTAGTGTATTTGTCATAAAAAAATGAGCAATCTTTAAATGAGTGGTTTTTGTTGTTGTTAAAACTCCTTGTTAGAATCCTTAAAGTGTTCCTGTAACATTGATTGTGATGTCTTACAGCAGTTCTCAACCTTGCCTGCATGTTGGAATCTCTTGGGAAGCTTTACAAAATACTTATGCCTGTGTCTCCATGAGAAGTTTAATTGGTCTGGTCTTTGCCTGGGTATCAGAAGTTTTTGTAGCTTCCCAGGTGATTCAGATATGAAGCTGAGTTTAATAACCACTGGCTTGGAGATTCTGGTGGAGCAGATGAACCTAAGAGGCATTAAATCTTTGTCTTAACTAAATTGCTCTCAGATGATGCAACCCATTCCCACTAACCTCCTCTTTCCATTGTCTTGCTTTTGTTTTGGTTTTGAAGTTGTGTGATTTATGACCCTTTTATTCTATAATCAGTATAATCTGTTTCATTTAATCCACCTCTTTTCAGATACTTATTTTAATAATTGTTTACTGCTGCTTTGATTGGCACTCAAAAGCAGACTAAGCAAACAGAAAACCACCACCATCAAACACACACACACACACACACGCATACACACACACGCTCACACTCTGACTCACAAAACCCCTGCTCCAGAAGATTCTTAAATTCTGGGGTTTGATTTCTTTTTTCTCAGTATATTTCATTAGAAATTCTTTCTTGTTAACTTGACGTGAAGATGTCCATCTGTATCCATCTGTGAGCATAACATTCACATAAAGATTTGTAGAGCAAATCTTTTTGGTCCTTTAGTTTATCTCCCCGAGCCATCCTTAGAGCAGCCAACTGTTTTGAGGTTATCCTTGAATTATTTTATGTCTCAATTTTCAGTAATTGATCATAGCAAGTCGCTATTGAGGACCCACTCCATGCCAAGTATAGCTCTATATGTGGGAGATGGACCTTGGTTCCTAAATTTGTCTGCATTGCAATCACCTGATGACCTGAAGAGATTTTTTTTTTTTTTTTTTTTTTTTTTAAAGAAAGTACTGCTGTCCCACTCCCAGAGATTTGGGATTTAGTTGGCCTGAGGTGTGGCCTGGGCTTTGGAGGTTTACAAAAAAAAATCCCCAGGTAATTTTAATATGCAGACAAGTTTGGGAACCTCTGAACTAGGGAATTGCAAAGAAATATGTTACTAAGTCCCTGTCTTTTGGTCATCCATTCTTATGATGCCTCCCTCATCACTGTAAATATTATTTTTTCTCTTACGTATTACGTAGGAATTGTTGGTAGATGAAGTATTAGTGATGGTCTGCAGGGTACATGGTGCTCCATTAAGCTCACAGGGCTGGTTTAGATTCTTGTCAGCAGGAGTTTACATACAGAATGTGGTTTTGAATTTTTGTATGTTTGAGAAAGTGGTGTTCTTCTTGCCCTGCTTTTCTTTTTCTTTTTTTGCCATCCACAGAACATCTTTGAATGGGAGATGCTGGGTCAAAGTGCCAGTGTTTCAGAAATGGCCTTTCTGTTTTTCTGCAAATTTTTGGTGAATTGAAACTTTTTACGTGGCACTTTAAACAATTTTTGCTATTGGTTAAGGTTCTAGTCGGAGTACAGTGCACCAGTGTAACATTCAGCGGTTTGTAGACTTTTTAGAGAATGTATTGTGCAGGGGTTATGGAAGGGACTGAGGGTTGAAAGAAGAGAGGAAAAGACCTGTATTCAAGACCCTTACTCCATGTTTAGAAGGGAATATAGAAAAACCATAGTTTTTTGTTTTGTTTTCACTCCTGGGGGGTGGAGGTGGGTGGGTGGAACGTGTAGCAGGTAGAACTTAGAGCTGAATGCGACTGGAGATATTCTAGCCCATTTAGTGAGTAGGCCAAAGTAGGAACAGCCTAAATAAGAATCACAAGTGGGAATTGGGACCTGCATTAACTATATACAACTGCTTGCATGGTCATTACTCATCCTGGGACAGTGTGCCTCCTCATTTGGCCTGCTGTTTGTTTGTTAGCCACTGAGGGGTGTTTACAAGCTTGTTGACTTTAACTGTGGAGAACTGATTTTCACTACCAAGCTCTTTTCCTGAGTGTTTCAGACTTTACTGTGACATGTTCAAATGCCCTTCGAAAGATGAATTTGCCATTTATTTATCTTTTGTGCCTCACCTTTTATGTGAGTGATGAACATCTTTTTATTAACAATACATGGCAAGTCTTAAAGCCTTCCTGTACAGCTAAGATTAGTTCATGGTGATAGGGGTAGCTTTTTAGAGATTTTGATTTCCAGTTTTAATTCAGTAGTTGATTGTTTCCTTGATGTAAAAGTGAGTTGATGTAGTAAAAAGTAGCCATGGTTATTTTGAGTAACCAGCAACAAAGCATTATGGAATAGATATTTTATTTAGTTAAGACATGTGTTTGCAGTTTTAACCTGTCTAGAAATCATTGTAGCTGATTATTTTATGACCATATATAAAGATATTTTGGATCACAGAAGTTCATATCCTTTTGTAAAAAACTTAACTAAAAAGTGTTAAGTGACTTATCAGTACAAATTGGTAAATGCCAGGTTAGCTGTTAGGCTTCCTCAGGGCAGGGATCATGTCATCTGCATGTTTGTAAGTCCAAAGTGAGGCATGTAACATGGGCTCAGTCAAATCTGCAAGAGTGAAGGGGTGGGGGTGGGGGAATAGTACATATTATTATTTTATCTTTATATTTATTTATAGCTATAAATATATACATATATAATATATAAATATGTACACATATATGTATATATTATATAAATAATATATTTATATTTATATTTTTAGAATTTATTATTTGTATTTATTATTTATACTTATTTATTTATATTACTTATATTTATTATTTATTATCTTTATCTGTTATCTCATAATTTAATAACTAGAGTTGTAATATTTTTTCAAGAAACATATCTCTTAGCAGTTTGCATATATATTTAAACTTTGTGAAAGACTGGTTTGTTTTAAATTTCAGCTGCTGCGTTTTTTATCACCTATGAATATGTGAAATGGTTTTTGCACACTGATTCGTCTTCATATTTGATGCCTGTGAAGCATATGTTGGCTGCCTCTGCTGGAGAAGTGGTAGGTAATAAGTTATGTGTATAAAATACTTCAGAAATGCAAAGTATGCAAATATCTTCAGTACAGGTATTATTTCATTTCATTTTTAAAAGACAATTGTTTTTTAAATTATGAAAGTCATATATCCCAATAAATGTAAATGGATTAAACATGATAGTTGAAAGACAGTCTATATAGGATGAAAGAAAAATCCAGCTATCTGCTATTTACAAGAGACACACCTCAAACATAATTATACAGAAAGAATAAAATTAAAGAGGTAGAGGAAAATATGCATGCAAATTTTGGTGGCTTCATATTGGGTCAGCATAATTGAGCTGGAACTCTATTTCCTAGAACTCCCTTTCCAGGAGGGTTCCAGGTTAGCCTGGCTACAAGAGAAAATTGCTCAAGATTTGTAAGGTGGAAGTAAAGCAGCGGTCGTGTTCATGCTCAGAAGGTTGGTGCGAGGTCAGGCACTGTTGCAGTTCATACACCTCATCACTGATCTGTTGGCTTCAGGCAGCAGTCAAGCCTCCAGCTCCTCCAACTCTCACTGGGTCTTCTCCTTCATCTTCTCTAAATTTTGAGTCAGTTGTGTGGGCTCTGTCATGAAGGGTGCCAATTTATGCTGTAGGTCACCCACATCATTGAGATTGGTGAGGGAGAATGTGAGTTCCAGTTTGTCCTTGCTCTCCCCCATTTCACATCCATGTTTCCTTCCTGATTGCATGCCTTCTAAGTTTCTGTCCCAACACGACATGCAGAAGCTACAGTTCTACATAAATTGCTTAACCAGCTCCCACAATTACTGTTTATATCCCTGTAATAACTTCTTATTCTTATCATTCTTAGTGGTTCTACTTCTCTGATCAACCCTAACTGATTCAGAAAGACTAGCTGAAAGAGAGCTGATAGTAATGTTAATATCAGACCAAGAAAAAAAAAAAAAAAGACTTAAAGCAAAAAACAAGGAGACCATTGTATAATGATATGAGGAACAATTCTCCTGGGAGATGTAGTAAACCTGAACCTGGACTAAATAGCATAGTCTCAAAATATAAAGCAAAATGTTGCTAGAATTATAATGAAAAATGAATACAGTTATTATCTTCATTGGAGTTATTCACATCTATCCGTAAAAGTCATAGGACCAGGCAGGTAACTTGTTAAGACCATAGAAGATGTGAACAACACAATGGCAAGAATGGTCTAATGGATGTGTATGGAGTTCTGCACCTAACTGCTAAAGATTATTCATTTTTTTCAAGCACACTTGGAACATTAATAAAAGTGTGTGACCCAGTAGTCCACAAAGCAACTTTCAACAAATAATGTAGAGATAATGTCATACAGATCATTTGGTGTCTGATTATAATGAAGTAAAATTGGAAAGCAATGATGAAAACACAGGCAGTCCATCCCTCCTATGTGTTTAAAAAATTATCTAACTCTTCTGTAAATAATTCATGAGCCAGTAAATCATAATGTATGTGGTAAAATATTTGTAATTAAAAAATAATACAGGAATACATATTTTTTCTAAACTAACACAGAGAAGAGTATAATACAAATAAGAGCTTTCCCACCCCCCTCACCCATTTACCTTTCTCCAGTCCCTCCTGCCTACTACTAATGGACAACTTCAATTAAAATTATTTTTGTGTATCCACCCAGAAATTGTCCTTTACTATTGTTACTTTCTTTTTTTTTTTTTAAAGGATTTTTTTTTAATTTATTTATTTTTATTTTTGGCTGCGTTGGGTCTTTGTTGCTGCACGCAGGCTTTCTCTAGTTGCGGTGAGCGGGGGCTACTCTTCATTGTGGTGCGCGGGCTTCTCATTGCGGTGGCTTCTCTTGTGGCAGAGCACGGGCTCTAGGCGCGCGGGCTTCAGTAGTTGTGGCACACGGGCTCAGTAGTTGTGGCTCACGGGCTCCAGAGTGCACGCTCTGTAGTTGTGGCGCACGGGCTTAGTTGCTCCGCGGCATGTGGGATTCTCCCAGACCAGGGCTCGAACCCATGTCTCCTGCGTTGGCAGGCGGATTCTTAACCACTGCGCCACCAGGGAAGCCCCTACTATTGTTACTTTCAAATCACATTGTCTCGTTTGTTTGTATGTATGTATGTATCTATCGATCTGCCTATCTCTCTATCTAGTCTATCTTAATAATCCCAGAACGTTGTTAGGGGCAGGGTGCATTAACAGGAATGGACAAAAAAGTGAAGAGAAGGGTCTCGGTTTATGTCTTTTATCATTTTGTCAAGTAGTATATATCGTTTTTCATTTAATAAAGTAGTGGTATGTATTTACATTAGGAAGTTAGAAAAATGAATCAGCCTTTATAAGATTTACATAAGAAACAATTGTGATATATTGCGGTTTTGTTTTCTGTGCACTATTTTCCTTTAGAAAATTTGGATGAGAATCTACAAACTGTTTTGTAACCTAATTTTCTTCTCTTAAGAATATGGTGAATGAGGGCGATGAAAGAGGGAGATTGCACTTTATGGAATTCCCTGGCGGTCCAGTGGTTAGCACTCTGTGCTTTCACTGCCGAGGGTGCACGGGTTCAATCTCTGGTTGGGGAACTAAGATCCTGTGAGCCGCATGGCACGGGCAAAAAAAAAAAAACAACAACAACAATAAAAAGGAGAAAACAACTAAAAAAAAATAATAACTGTTCTGAGATGTAATTCACATACTGTATGATTTATCCATTTAAAGTGTACGATTCAATGGTTTTTTGCTGTACTCACAGCTGCAGCCATCGCCGCAGTCAGTTTTAGAGCATCGTCATCGCCCCAAAAAGAAACCTCGTACCCATTAGCAGTCACTTCCCATTTCCCCCAATGTTCTCACCTTAGGCAACAACCACTGACCTACTCTGTCTCTATAGATCTGCCTATTCTGGACATGTCATATACATGGAATCCTACCAAGTTTCTTTCTGAGGTGATGAAAATGTTCTAAAATTGACTAGGATGATGGTTGCACATGTCTGTGAATATATTAAAAACCATTGAATTGTATCCTTAAAATGGATGAATTTTATAATATGCAAATTCTATCGTATTAAGCTGTTAGAAAGGAATAAGAAGAATATTATGAAAACCATATGTTAATAAATTTGACAAATTCTTGAAAGATAAAAACAAAAAAAGTGGAATCCTACAATCTGGTCTTCCGTGACTGGCTTCTTTCACTTACATTTTCAAGATTTCATCCATGCTATAGCATGTATCAGAACTTCGTTCCTTTTGATTTACAAATAATAATCCATGTTGTATAGATATACCACATTCTCTTTATTCACTCATCAATTGCCTATGTTTTTGATTTTCTTGGATACGTACCTAGGAGTGGAAATATCGGTCATATGGTAACTTTATGTTTAACCCTCTGAGGAACTGGCCAAGGCTGTTTTCCGAAGTGGCTGCACCATTTTACATTCCCACCAGCAGTGTGTAAGCGTTCCAGTTTCTTCTGCACATCCTTGACACCACCTGGTGTTACCTGTCTTTTTAATTATAACCAACAAATAGATATTCAGTGGTATCTTATTGTGATTTTGACTTGCTTTTCCCTGGTAACTAATGATTTTGAGCATCTTTTCATGTGCTTATTGGTTATTTACATATCTACTTTGGAGAAATGTCTATGCATCTCCTTTACTCATTCTTTAATTAGGTTGTATTTTTGTTAATAAGTTATAGGAGTTCTTTATATATTGGCAAAACTTTTTCCCATTCTGTGCATGTTTTTCACTTTCTTAATGGTGTCCTTTGAAGCATAAGTTCTAAATTTTGATGATGTCCAGTTTATCTCTTTTATCTTACATTGCTTGTGCTTTGATGTCGTATCTAAGAAACCATTGCCTAATCTGAGATCATGAAGATATTTATACCTATGTTTTCTTTCAAGAGTTTTATAGTTTTTGTTTTTGTTTTTGTTTTTTAAATTGGGGGTAGGATGCTCAAATTCATAGAAAGGAGATTGTTAGATGTGTTTTATTTTGTTTTGTTTTTTAATTAATTAATTTATTTTTGGCTGTGTTGGGTCTTCGTTTCTGTGCGAGGGCTTTCTCTAGTTGCGGCAAGCGGGGGCCACTCTTAATCGCGGTGCGCAGGCCTCTCACTATCGTGGCCTCTCTTGTTGCGGAGCACAGGCTCCAGATGCGCAGGCTCAGTAATTGTGGCTCACGGGCCCAGTTGCTCTGCGGCATGTGGGATCTTCCCAGACCAGGGCTCGAACCCGTGTCCCCTGCACTGGCAAGCAGATTCTCAACCGCTGCACCACCAGGGAAGCCCGAGAGTTTTATAGTTTTAACTCATATTTTTAGGTCTTTGATCCATTTTGAGTTAATTTTTTTATCTGGTTTGGGGCTGTGGTCTAACTTTATTCTTTTGCGTGTGTATATCCAGTTGACCTAGTGCCATTTGCTAAACTATTCTTTACCCATGGAATTGCCTTGGCACCCTTGTCAAATACTAATTGACGTAAAAGTAGGGTTTATTTGTGGACCCTGTTCTATCGATCTCTACGTCTATCCTTATGCTAGTACCACAGAACCTTGATTACCACAGCTTTGTAGTAAGTTTTGAAATCAGAAGTGTGAGTCCTCCAGCTTTGTTCTTCTCTGTCAGGATTGTTTTGCCTCTTCTGGGTCTTTTGCATTTTTATGTGAATTTTTTTTTTTTTTTTTTTTTTTATGTGAATTTTTTTTTTTTGCCTCACCTCACGGCTTGCGGGATCTCAGTTCCCCAACCAGGGACTGAACCCGGGCCATGGCAGTGAAAGCCTGGAATCCTAACCACTAGGCCACCAGGGAACTCATATGTGAATTTTAGAATGAGCTTGTCAATTTCTGCAAAAAAGGCAACTGAGATTTTGATAGGGATAACATTGAATCCGCAAATTAATTTGGGGAGCATACCATCTTAACAGAAATGCTTAAATTTTCCAATCTATAAACATAGGCTGTCTTTTCATTTCTTTAGGACTTCTGTAATTTCTTTTAACAATGTTTCATAGTTTCACAGTATACGTTTTACACTTCTTTTGTTAAATTTATTCCTAAGTAATTTATTCTTTTTGATGTTATTGTAAATTGAACTTTTTTCATTTCATTTTCAGTTAGTTTATTGCTACTGTATAGAAATAAATTCATTTTTGTACATTGATCTTGTATCCTCCAACCTCGCTGAATTCATTAATTAATTAGTTCTAAAGTTTAGTGGATTCTTAAAGATCTTCTGTGTACAAGATCGTATCATCTGCACAGAGAGCTAGTTTTACTTATTTCTGTACAATCTATATGTCTTTTATTTCATTTTCTTGCCTAACTGCTCTGGTTAGAAGCTAGTACAGTGTTGAATAGGAGTGGTGAGAGTGGACATCCTTATCTTGTTTCTGATCTTAGGAAGAAAGTATTTAGTGTTTCAGTACATTTTCTGTCTTAAAGGGTTACATTTTGTCAGTGCCTTTTGTTCATCTGTTGAGATAATCATGTGGTTTTATTCTTTATTTTACTGATACGGTGTATTACATTAATTGATTTTCAAATGTTAAACCACTCTTGCATTTGCAACCCAAATGTTAAAACTCACTTGATCATGGTATATAATACTGTTTATGTAGTGCTAGATTTATTTACTAGTATTTTGTTGAGGACTTTTACTTTATTCATAAGAGATACTGGTCTGTAGTTATCTTTTCTTGTCTTTGATTGGTATTGGTATCAAGGTAAAACTGGACTCATAGAATGAGTTGGGAAGTGTTAAGATAATTTATAAATTATTGTAAAGAAAAGTCATATTAATTATATCATTTTGGTTGATGAACACATATCAGATACTAATATATTTGGACAATCCAGGAGAAAAGGAATTATGGAGGAAAGAATCTCAGTTTTAAAGAAAAGCGAGGGTCTCCCTATTCATGTGATAATTTGAATTGTTGAGGTTATGATATGTAATATGGAAAAAAAGATGACCTCTGGTCCTTATCTGCGTTTTTGCATTTATTTATATCTGGGATATATATATAATTTTATACTTTCGCATTACTATACAATGAATTTCTTTTTTTAAATTTTTTAAATTATTTATTTATTTATTTATTTATGGCTGTGTTGGGTCTTCGTTTCTGTGCAAGGGCTTTCTCTAGTTGTGGCAAGCGGGGGCCACTCTTCATCACAGTGCGCGGACCTCTCACTATCGTGGCCTCTCGTTGCGGAGCACAGGCTCCAGACGCACAGGCTCAGTAATTGTGGCTCACGGGCCCAGCTGCTCCGCGGCATGTGGGATCTTCCCAGACCAGGGCTCGAACCCGTGTCCCCTGCATTGGCAGGCAGACTCCCAACCACTGCGCCACCAGGGAAGCCCACAATGAATTTCTTGATCTAAGAAATCATTTGGATGGTTCCTTGAAGAGAATGTTGAAAGAAATTAGCCTGAAAGACACTAAATTCACGGAAGTGTTTTCTATAAAACTTCCTTTTCTCATTGGTTTAAAAATGATTTTGCAGAACCCAAGCTAACTCTGGATTAAAAAAAAATTGCCTGCATAATTTACTGAACTTTTTAGCGTGATGGGACTAACAATGTATTAATTTTTGAGGAGCAAGGAGCATAAAGTAGTAGTTCCTTTATGAGCCAGAGACTCCTTTATGAATCTAGTGAAACCTGTGGTTGTCTCTCCAGGAAAGTGAACATACGGACAATTTGTGTACAATTTCTGGGAATTTTCATTCCCCCCACTCTTACCCAAAGTAAGGACTCCAGTGCTTGAATTCTGCCTAAATATTGGTTTAGTCTGCGATTTAAAAGCAATTTATATTTAATTTAAAAAAATCTTTGAACCTATTATCCTTGGTTTAGATTGTGTTTTTGTGATTATGTTCTGACTTTAGAACCTCATTGCATGCAGTTATTTTCGAGTATATATACTCAAGAATAGCAAATCGTGTGTCAGAGTTTCAGTGTCTCTCAGCTTGTAAAAATTCTGTCCCTTTGACTGCTCTTGCCTCTATTTTAGAATTGCCTGTTGCTTCGATTTAGTTTAAATATATCCTCATAAGTTCAACACTTGGTTTACGTTTTCTCTTACATTGCTGAGAGCAAGCAGCAAAAAGAACTTGGCCACTTTTTTTTTTCATTTCCCACAGGACCATCTTGCTTGAAAGCTGGTTTGCCATGTTGGAGGATAGACTTTCTTCAATTTATAAAATTTCTGTCTCTTAGACTTACGAAGAATATATAAAGTGGTATAATTAAATAGGGCAAAGGATAGCTGTTAGATCGGTCATGTTAGTGATGCAGCTTTTGATTTGTAGAAAACACTGTATTCTAATACGTTAGTATCTGTAACTGGTATTTTTTTAAAAATTGGAGCCTTTTAAATGTAATATTCTGTGAACTGTTGGGCATAGAAAGTGGCGTAGGTAGACTTTAGAGTTAGGAAATAGGTATCTGTAAGACTGGAAATAAATAATTCTAGGACATTCTTATATTTATTGTGTCTCTTATGGTTTCCATGGTCCCTTAGGCAGTAAGGCCTCATGTCAGATGCCTTTTTATAGTTTCTGTGATGCCTGGAGAGCCTTCAGAGGAGAACTGATCAGCAGCAGGTACATAGATGGAGGATTTCACCTGTGAAACATATCTTGATATTGACTTTATTTGATTTTAATTCAGTTACAGTTTAGTATGCTAAGAATTTTGTTAGATTTATGAAGTTTGTGAAATGTTGTTCTGGTGCTCCTGTAATCTTTAAACTTTCTTGAAAAACTTCCTGCAACCATTCAGTATCATTGTTCTTAAATGATTCAGACACATACCTACTGCCTTTCTGTTTTAGTAATTTGCTTTCAGTTTCATAGAGCATACATTGGTTGCAGATTCAGCCAAGTGTGGTCACTGTAAGTAAGAGAAAGAAACAGATGAATTTAGGAGAAACAAATAAAAAGGAATATAAAACAAAACATTTATAGCTGTCAGTGATCAGAAAGGTATAAAGAGACCTAGAGAAAATCAGATATAGTTTAGTGCAGTCATTGTTCTGTAACACGTGTGTGCTGATATAAGATAGTTATGTTGCAGACACATTCCTTAGAAACAATACTGTATTTTTGTTGGCATTGAATGTGTCCACAGTTACTTTGTTGTAGTGATGGTAAGTGTGTGAAACTTAGAAACAAAAGAACACTGCTGTAATAACCATTCCCTGTAGCAGCAGCTTGATTAAAAGTTAATGACAAATCAATAAAACTATAATTACAAGCTTCTGCCTTATGTTTGTGATTTGGAATACAGTAAAATTGATCAAATAAGATTTAATATGTAACAACACTGAGAAGAGTCCCGTTTGTGCCATTTTTATTAGGAGGTTTGCTGTACCAAATCTCTAAATCCCTGCCTCAATTATTTTACAGCTCAGTTTTCATCAGACACAGAAAAAGCCCTGTGAGAAGTAGAATCTGTAATTATATCTGAAGGGTTGGGGTGGGTTTACTTTAGTATAACAGATGGTATAACATTGCAGTGGTAGTGATTTTTTTTTTTTTTTCAACTTCAGGATTTGACTTTTCCTGGGTCTTATCCTACTTATGGACTTAGTTAATATTGTTTTCAGAAATAGAAGAATTATTAAAATTTCTTTGCTGCTAAAATGGCCCCTGTGAATTTAATGTGCTCATGGGTGATGTCTGTGGATGTCCTTACACCCATAGATGCTGGTAGATTTTTCTTTCCAGTCCTGTTCTAACTTGGGATTGAGAAAGCTAGGAACTCAGCGATACCATGTTTTGTAAATGCTTTTCTGACAGCCTCTAACAGTACTTCTCCACACAACCGTGTGGCCCAGGGAGTACCTACTTTAGAATCATTTGCCTGGGCAGCAGGTTACAAATAAAGATTTTTGGAGGTGGCATTGTGGGCCCTGCATTTTAAACAAGATTCCTAGATGTTTCTGGTGTTCAGTGATATATAAGCACCACTCATAAAGGATTATCAAAAATTTTGATTTATACCCCAGTGGTAAATATTTCTATTGAGTTGACTTGGCAGTCATGTGCATAAGAATATTTTAGTAGGTGTGGAGCACATTGATCAAAAGTGTGATTCCTTTTGTCTTCCTCAGAATTACATACTTTTAGGCCTACTAAAAAATCCTAGTTTAATAAACTGGTTAGTTTTGAGGGTGGCAGTGTACTGCAGTCATTTGAGGGGCTCGTTGAACATCAGAATATGGGTTAAGCACGTCGTTTTTATTCAGCTTCCCCACTGAATTGGCTGCTTGGAGGATTAGATTCATTGTTATCAGGAGTGTTATCAGCTACACAGCATGGGGCATGTGTTACTCATCTTGTGTTTTCCCTAGCAGGGATTTAAGTTCTTTTTAACTATGCTGTTAATATCATGGTTGAAAGTGTATGTATAGTGTTTTTCATGATCTCTACTGGCCTTTTCTAAGAACCGCTGAGCAAAACAATAGAAGAAAGGTTAACAACTTTTGAAATGTTTTTCATCTTTTGAAATGATCATGATGGGTTTTGAAATATCCATAAATTAACAGAGAGGAACTCTCATTTGCACTTGTGTTAGCAGTTTGTCAGACTCTTGTGCAGTTGTATAATTGAGTCAATGGAAGATAAGTGGAGTGGAAAATAAGATGGGTATCCCTGAAGTGCAGTGTCACTGTCAAGTCAGAAGGAAGCTCGCAGGAATGCTGCAGATGAAAATGCTTGCGTGTGTCAAGATGCACGGAGGCGGAAGGGTAGAGACAGCGCTAGGAAATTCGCTGTACAATCAGAAGCTGCAACCGAACTGTTAGATACCCAGCCAGACTCACACAGGCACTTTGCTTTCTGATGCATCTAAGCACGTGCCTCTCCCAAGGGGGCCTTTTGCCCTGTTCTCCTATCTGTTCATTTTCCGTTGTGCCTGGGAACCTTTTTTTCACTTCAGAACATTAAGTACGTAAGGCAGACAGACTTTGTAATTCCTTCTTAGGAATGCTAAATTATAAGAATTACACAAAGAATTTTCTACAGAATTGCGAAAAATAACTTCCTTTCTGTTGCCTTTCCTTTTTTATGTCCTTTCCCCACTTGGACCTCTTTGATTCCTTTTGTATCAGCTGCTTTTGTTCAGCTCCTCTTAGTTTCCTCCACCACTTTTGTTGTCCTTACCTGGCAGTGTGGATTTAGATCTTAAGACGGCCTAATGTGTTCTCGGCACTGAGGATAAAATGACAAGATACCGCCTTTAGAGACTTGCAGTCTAGACGTGCAGATGGGCATGTAAGTATGGAAGTACACTAAAGGGTTACAGGTATTTTAAGAAAAGTACAAGAGCCTGAAGGGAAGTGGATTAGAGTGGGTGGATGGGTGTTGATTCAGGGAAGGCCTCAGAGAATAGCTAGTCCTTGAGCTGTGTTTTGGAGGATGATTGTTAGGCGGGCGAGTACAAGGAGGGCTATTGAACTTAGGCAAAGCCCTTGTTAGACGCTTTCAAGCTCCATGTGGAGCACAGATGTGGCCGGGTCTTCCGGAGGGCCCTGCCTGCTGTGGTGAGGTTTTGGCTGTTACCCCTGAAGGGCTGTGCAGGAGACCACCGCTGGTTGGTGTTGTAAGGACATCCTTTGGCAGCTGTGTGGAGGTGGGCGTGGTGTGCGAATGGAGGGGAGGAGACTATTCTAGAAATCCTGAGGAGAGAGAGATGACTGGAGCCTCCACTGAGGCAGGGCAGGGGATGCAGAGGGAGAAGGTGAGTTGACGAGAATCAAGGTGGAGGTTCTTCCTTTAAAAGCCCTTCTAGCAGCGTTCCTTCAGTGCCTCTTTCCTCGTGGGTGCCTGCGTCATCTCATCGTGTGTCTGTGTTGTGTGCGTGCTTGAGCTTGCTGTCGGTCTCCTGAGCTCAGCTCAGAAGCACACCCCAGCCCTCCAGCTGTCCCGGCCCTCTGAGCCCGAGCTGACAGTGGAAAGGGGAGGAAGAGGAGGAGAGAGAGGGCAGGACCTGGCAGGACCCCCGTGCGGTGATGATCCTGCTGGTAGTCCTTCATTAACGTCCCCGCATGGAGGTGCTGAGAGGTTTTTCACAGAGGCACTTGTCAAGGAGCAGCTTACCCACCGTCCCTCCACTTTCTTTCTCTGACGCATTTCAGACTGTTTTCTGTTGTGTGGACTTTTTCTCTCTGATGTGGTATGCAGCATTCCTTCAGGTGGTGTTGACTCATGACCTGGGCCAGTGCGTTTCATTGATCATCTTGTGTAGTTAGTGCATGGGAGGGAAGGGGAGCTCCGTGTTGGCTTTTTCTTTAAGAGCAGTGTCAGTTTATGCTACACAAATTAAGTTTAGCTTTATAGAAACAATGAGTATGATTTTCATGTAGGATGATGAAGCTGGAGAATCCAACTTAAACCACAAGAATGTTACTTGGTCAGTACCACCCCTACACTGTTAATGGAAAAACCAAATACTTCTCTCCAAGATGAAGTTAGGATCAACCGCTTCTGTGGGAGTCTGCACTTTGTCAGTGACAAAACTTTATTTTTTAACATATTATCTTGTTAAGAGTAGGGTTCTTGGTAGCATAATGAATTAAATGCCACTGTCACAAATTTGCTTTGGTTTGTAATTGAATACTTGTAGATATATGAGTGCCTATTGTATATCTAGCGCTGTGATTGGTGCTAAGAAACAAAGAACAAGAAATTTTGACCCCTGTCCTTGAGGAGTATATAAAGAAGTTGGATACATTTATTAAATAGGTAGAGAATATTTTGAGGACCTCTGAAAGGAGGCAGCTTTGGTCCTTTATGCAAGCTTACCAAGCTGTTGTTTTCCTTATCTTGAAAAGTCGGGTTAATGCTACCCCACTCACAGTTCTTGTAAAGCTTAAGTGATACAGCACTTCTAAAGTGCTCAGCCTAGCATCTGATACATAAAGTGTTCATTAAGTGTTGGTTCTGGTCCCATGTCACACAAATTGCTGTTCGGAGCACATTTTTAGAATTTTATAGTTTTAGGAAGGCTGTCAGTTCAGAAAATGAAGAAATTGAAATTCAAAGAAGTTTAGTGCTGCACACAAGGTTTCCCAGCTGCTGTGGACGATAAAACACCATTGCAGAGTGAATAGTTAGACAAATATTAGACCTTCACTTTCTATTTTTTATGTCATCTTTTAAAAATGGCAGAACTGATGCACAACTGGAGATGGGAGGTATATTACTTGGGTAATGTTAAGAACTCAGATCACTCTGGGTTTCTTAAACTAATAAGACAAGGTCAGGATTCTAAAACTTGCCTTTGGTTACATTGGTGGGCAAAACAGCGGCCCCCTGAAGATGTCCTAGTCCCTGAAACCTGTGGCCATGTTACCTAACATAGCAAAAGGGACTTTGCAGATGTGATTAAGTTGAGGATTTTGAGATGGGAAGATTTTTTTTTGCATCGTCCAGATGAGCCCAGTGTAATCACAAGGCTCCTTATAAGAGGGAAGTGGGAGTGTCAGAGAGGTTTTAGGATGTTAAGCTGCTGGCTTGAAGACGGAGGAAGGGGCCACAAACCAAGGAATGCAGGGGGCTTCTAGAAGCCCCCTTGATTTTTGCTCCCTTAGACCCATTTTGGACTTCTGATCTCCAGAATTAGAATAGATTTTTGTTGTTTTAAGCCACTAATTATGTGGTAATTTGTTACAGCAGCAACAGGAAATTAGTGTAGTTAGCATTACAGTCTCCTCCATTTTCAGATTTTATTTTCGTTGAAATCTATAAATCCATCCATGAGACTTGTCATCAAATGTGAAATCATGGCCCCATTCTGTTACAGAAAGTTATAAAAGAGAAAAAGCTGTTTGAGGCTTACCTCTGGGTTCTGTAAAATTCTATAAACAACTTCAAGACACAGGGCCTAAAAGATATAAATTATTTTTGTTGAGAAGACTATTAACTTTTTGTCTAGAGTCTGGATTATCAAGAATGTTAGTTTTGTCAGGAAAGAGAAGACCTATACTTAAAAAAAATTTTTTTTTCTTTCCATGCCTATTGGCTATTTGTATACGTGGAAAGAGTCTTATTTATAAGGAAGAAAGGCATGGTGAACTTATAACTCAGTATGAGTGGATAAAATTTAAACCCTAAGGAAGGTACATTTGGATTTAACAATTACTTTTTGCATTATTTTATCAACAGCTGTGATTCCATTTGTAACCAGCAGATGGCAGAATTGACAAACAGATGAACTGTTCACTTGTAGGGGTTTTGAATTTAAATGGTGGTGTAGAAAGATAATGTTAGGTGTTCTTAATTTGGAAACCTGCTTTCTAGAAAGAATTTTGGGAATGTGGAATAAAATACAAGTAAGTAAACTGTGCTTTTAAAAAAATTTTAGAGTGCCCTGAATTTTCATTCTCTCTCTCATTAACTTGCCACTTGGAGTTTACTCCGCAAAGTCTAAAGTAGCTTTACTTTGAATGTGATTAAACTTTGATTGGCTCTATTCAACTTACTTAAGTTTCTGTTGAACTAATTATAGAGTTGCTGGTTTAAACATGAAGATTTAGCTGATAATTAAACCTGGAACCTTTAAACTCATTAGCCACATGTAAATATGATATACCTTTAATGAAAAATAATTCTGGATCAGTCTCCCAGGGCAACAGAAATAAAAGCAAAAATAAACAGATGGGACCTAATCAAACTTATAAGCTTTTGTACAGCAAAGGAAACCATAAAGAAAACAAAAAGACATCCTGTGGACTCAGAGAAAATATTTGCAAACAGTGTGACTGACAAAGAGCTTAATTTCCAATACACAAATAGTTGATACAGCTCAGTAACAGATAAACAACCCAATCAAAAAATGGGCAGAAGACCTAAATAGACATTTCTCCAAAGAAGACATCCAGGTGGCCAATAGGCACATGAAAAGATGCTCGACGTTGTAGTTTTGATTTGCATTTCTCTAATAATTAACAATGAGGTATCACCTCACACTGGTCAGAGTGGCCATCATCAAAAAGTCTACAAACAATAAATGCTGCAGAGGGTGTGGAGAAAAGCGAACCTTCCTACACTGTTGGTAGAAATGTAAATTGGTACACCCACTATGGAAAACAGTATGGAGGTTCCTTAAAAAACTAAAAAAAGAGTTGCCATATGATCTAACAATCCCACTCCTGGGCATATATCTGGAGAAAACTGTAATTGAAAAAGATACATGCATCCCAGTGTTCATAGCAACACTATTTACAGCAGCCAAGACATGGAAGCAACCTAAATGTCCATGTCCATCGACAGATAAACAGATAAAGAAGATGTGGTGAGTATATATGCATATATATGTATATGCATATGTATGTATATGTATACACACACACACACACACACACACACACAATGGAATATTACTCAGGCATAAAAAAGAATGAAATAATGCCATTTGTAGCAACATGGATGGACCTAGAGATTATCATACTAAGTAAAGTAAGTAAGAGAAAGACAAATATGATATTACTTATATGTGGGGAATCTAAAAAATGATACAGATGAACTTATTTACAAAACAGAAATTGACTCACAGACATAGAAAACAGACTTAGGGTTACCAAAGGGGAAACGGGGAGGGACAAATTAGGATTCTGGGATTAGCAGATACAAACTACTATACATAAAATAAACGACAGAGACCGACTGTATAGCACAGGGAACTGTATTCAATGTCTTGTAATAAACTATGATGGAAAATAATCTGAAAAAGAATATATATATATAAAACATATAACAATCACTTTGCTGTACAAGAAACTAACACAACACTGTAAATCAACTATACTTCAATTAAAAAAAATTCTGGAGATGATAATCAAAAGATTTGGGTTTTACCCTTGCTCCCTAGGCCAAATAGTTCCCTGACCTTTGGTAACTTCTATCTCAGATTGATTTATATATTAAATACTGACATAATTAGCTTCTAATATGAGATGAATATTTATAGGCTGTTGATTAAGTTTCCTAAGGAAAAGTCTTAAGTTGGGTATTTTTTTGTGCACTGTGTTGAAATAGTTGGGTAAAAGATACAGTGTTAATAAAAGTTACTGTGGGTGATGTCCAGCAATGTTGAAGAGCATTTCAAGAGTGAGAGGATGGAAGTGAGACTGTACACGGCTGGCAGGTGATGTGTGGAAGTCTGGAGCTTGGCTTGGGCAATGAATGAACCAGGGAGTTTAGCAGCATCTTTCTCTCTCTCTCTCTCCTCTCTGCCTTCACTCATTTTACAATACCTAATGTGAGGCCAGAGTTCACTGTGATTTTTTTTCCTTTCATACAGTTAGTCTTAGGACTTGTAGTTTTGCATCTTGGTGGTCAGTAAACACTAAAAGGAGACATAATACTCTCCATTTCAAAAATGAAAACCATGTCAGAAAAGTTTTTATTTATGTTAAGGAAAGAAAAGTCTTAGTAGCAACTTTAATATTGTAATCATTCTCAATTTAAAGTTCCTCAGATTTTTGGTATGTTAAATTCCACTGAGGCCAGTATTGCATTTTAATGCTGATTTAAAAAAGACTGGGGACATGTATTTTCTTTATGGAAAGCTTTACTTGTCTGTCTTTTGTTAGAACTTTTTAACATATACAACATTTTTGGGTTTAATGAAAATGTCACCCTCCCTGGGTCATGGATTCATACTGAACACCGGACGTCTGAGGAAAGGAAGCTCTGAAGAATGGCTTTACCCCAAGACCCACAGATGGCATTACCTTTATTTCCTTTCATAGGACCGTGATACTATAACATGTTTTTGTTCCTGTGCAGTGAAATACTCTGTGGCGGCTCAGATTCAAATCTAAGAAAGATCAGAGTTAATAGAAAACCAAATGGAAGGCAAGGGAGTTGCTGAAGGAAATAGAGGCATTACTTTGTGGCCTCTTACACCAAAATTGCCATGCCGGGGAAGTCAGGAAACCGTGCTGGGTGCTTTGTACCTCTTCTGTTAGATTGTTTTTCATCTGAGAACCTTTACAAAATTTCTCTTCTGCTGCTGTATTTTTAAGAAATAAAAATATAATGTAAGAACATGGAGGGTTATGAAGTATGAAGTTCTATAAATATTTATGCCAAGGCACAAAAGTGGACAGTTCCTATTTTCTTGACATATTGGGGTCATATTTCACTCTTGACCTCTTGAGTTGAAAAATACAAGGTGTTAGAGTACCCTTTTCTTTCTTTTCTTATTTATTTATTTTCATTTCTGTAATGAGTTTTAGATGCTGGGAGCTGCCCTGTAAGGTTCATGTAAGTTTCAGTGGACTTAATTTTCTATCCTGGTTTATTAGCATGGATTTGAAAGTTTACACTCTTACCAAAAGTAACATAATTTATACCCAGTTTTAGGCTTTAGTGGTAAGCTATTTAGTCTGTTTTGGGTGTGTGTGTTATTGTCACTAAGTTAAAACTAAATGTTGTTTTTGTCAAGGCTAATAAGTAGGATTGCATCTAAAAGCATATTTTAAGTTAGTCCTTTGATTTTATTTTGTCCCTCACTTAAAATCTTTGGTGCATAACAAATGTTTTTGCCCTTTGAAATTATGTTAAAGAAACTGATGAAGTAATCATACATGTTCATTGTAGAGAATTTAGAAATTGCAAGTGGGCAGAAAAGAAGGAGAAACATCACCTGTAATCCAACTCTATTTTTTCTAGTCTTTTTATAACTATATATAAAGATAGTCTCTTCAGTTCAAAGAAGAAAATGTATTTTAAAAATTCTGGAGTATTGGTAAGGTATTTCTGTGGAAATGAGTAATTTTTGCATTTCCCCTCTTCTTGGGTAGTTTTATTTACTTTACATGAAATAATACCAAAAAATAGTAGATAAAATTTTGTCAAACCTAAATAAAGCTTGGAAAAAAATATACCAGAGCACTTCCTGTCCCCTCCCCCATCCCAGTTGACTCCAGTTGATTAGTAAAATTAATGCATATTTTCTTTTTGCCCTCACAGTATTTATGTTTAGTAGGAGAGAAAGTAGTATATTTTAAAAACTATATGGTATAAGTTAATAAGTAAAAAATTTTCAGTTAAAATAGTTTTTTTGGGGGGAATGAGAATAGTGAGGAAATAGTTTATTTGGAGAATAAGGAGAATCTTTTGAGGTAAAGAAGAGAAGGTATGATTGGAGAAAATTAAGAATTTTAGAAATCAAAGCCTAAAAGGGTACCGTAAAGATTTCTGGTCCAACAGTGCGTGAGGGATCACCGACAAAGCTGGGGCCACGGTCTAGGTCTGAAGACCCTCAGCCAGACCACTGCTCATTCCCTCCTGGAGTTGAGCCCTGAATGAAAAGCCCAGTTCAGATGCAGGATGGTACCCTATGCTGAGGGGCAGCACAGGCAAAGGCTGGTCATCCCAGCAGTGTAGGCATGTGCTTGGGCTCCTGGCTCTACCTTTTTCATACCCTCTGGGGTCTTCACGTGTTATCCCATTTCTTTCCTAAACTGTCAATCTCTGCCTTGCTATTACCACTTTCCCCCATCCTATGTACAAATACTTACCATCCTAGATAAAACAAGACAAAGAACTTCCTTTAGCTATGAACCCATCTCTCCTAACGTCTCCACCAGCTTCCTGGTGTAGTTCTCTACTTGCCCGCCTCCATCTCTGAATCACTTATGAATTCACCGTAATGGGTCTCGTGGCCCAGCCCTCCATTGAAACAATTCTTGGGAACTCCAGTAACCCTCATGTGTGCGCTGGTTGATACTCTTGACCCGTTGCTCCGCAAGAGACTTCTGGTCCCCTTGAAGATCGAGTAGCATTCTTGGTTGCTTTCAGTTGAAATTGATCTTGGCTAACCTGTGGGAAAAAAGGTTGGTTTTTGGAAAGTTGGCAGAGACTGTTAAGTTACTTTCTGCTTCTCCCTTGATTTGGTTTGGGTGGCAGTCTTCCTAACCCTTTGCTAGATCTACATATTCTCAGCCTTCCTAACAAGGGGTGGCCATGTCACACAATTGTGGCCAAGTGGACACCCACTAGGGGGCATCTGAAAAAAAAAGAGGAGGCCCTTTCTTCTTGCCTGGAATCCAGTTGTGTGACAAGGTTACGCTGGAGGATATACAAGCCACGCTTCTCATGAGGCAGCAAGCCTGTGGCTGGAAAGCCAATATGCCAGCTTCGGCAGGGAGGAAAGAGAGAAAGAGCGTGGATTCTAGCTCACTTTGTAGAGGTTCTGCACTAAATGTTGAACTGCCTTTCACCACAGTACTTGTTAGGTGGCATAATTAAATGTCATTTATTGCCCAAGCCACTAGTTGGTATTCTGCTACTTATATCCAAAAAAAAAAAAAAAAAAGATGTTACTTCTGTAATTGACTCGGAACACTGTTTGATGGCTCTTAGAATAGATGGAAGACTGGAGAATGAGGGACATGAATGGGAAGGGAGGCCACGGCAAGGACCACAAGCAGGCGTGTACCTTAGGAACAGTGCAGTCAGGATGCTCCTTCCAGCACTGCCCGCTGACTGCCCCTGAACACGACCTCGGGTGCTACTGCTGTGATGAATGTTAACTATCCCAGTAGCCCCAGAACAGCACTGTCCCACAGAAATATCATATAAGACACTGGTGTAATTTTACATTTTCTAGTAACCACTTTTAAAAAGGTGAAAAAAACCAGCTGGATGATTTTAATACATTTTATCAAACCATACATATCCATAGTATGACTCTTTCAGCATGTAATCAGTATAAAAGGATTATTAATGGGGTGTTGTACATAATTTTCTCACAGTAACTTTTCAAAATCCTTTGTGTGTTTTGTGTGTACAGCAGCTCTCAACTGTATTAGCACCTTTGCGAGTGCTCTGTAGCCTCGCGTGGCTAGTGGCCTGTGATTGGCCAGCATAACTCAAGATTCAGACCCCTGGCTGGGAGTATCTGATAAGTGAAGCCTAAGCTGGTGACAAGGCCAGGGAGGAGAGTGACTGACACCCTTTGTTGTCCTGAGTTGGGAAGCCTCTCGCATACGAGAGTTGAACACTGGGCAGCCATAGAAGACCACTGCTCACCATAGCAATTTCCTCCTTCTCATATGTCTGATCACTTCTTCTCTTTTTTGTCTGCTCTGTAAGAGTGGGTGTTCCTTGGGCTTCCATTCTTGGCCTTTTGACCTTCCCTTTTGGCTCTTTATTTAGGTAATCTACTCTCTTGGTTCCAGCCATCACCTATATGCTGATGACTTCTATGTCTGTATCTCTAGCCTTGTTATTGTCTAGCGTTATAGTCAGATATTAATTTCTTGGATAGACACAGCCCCCTACATGTGCCACAGATTTCTCCTACTCAGCATTTCCCAGCGTGAATTTATCCTTTTCGCTCTAAACTTGTTTTCCTCCTCTGCCCCCTGGTCTCATTTAATGGCACCGCTATACTGGAGGAGCTTCTTACTCTCTCCCCGCTCCTGACCTCTTGTCAGTCACCGGGTCCTTTCATTTTACTCCTGACTCTTCCCTCAAATTTGAACCTTCTTCTCTGAGCCATAGTCATTTCCTGGTCTCTTCTATAGAACTGTTGCAGCAGTCTCAGAGCTTGTGTCTTGCCTTCTTTTTGTCTTTGCTCGTTGCTTCTTATCTTTCTCTTCTCTCCCATCCTGCAACTATTCTACCTACTGCAGCCAGAGTGATGTCCCTAAAGCACAGGTTATCATTCCTCTGCCTAAACTTTGTGTGTATTTTATTTTTTTATTGAAGTATAGTTGATGTACTTATATGTTACAGGTGTACAATATAGTAGTTTACAACTTTTAAAGGTTATACTGCATTTATAGTTATTGTAAACTATTGGCTGTATTCCCTGTGTTGTACAATATATCTTTGTAGCTTATTTTATACGTAATAGTTTGTAACTCTTAATCCCCTACCTCTATATTGCCCCTCCCCCGTTTCCTCTCCCCACTGGTAACTACTAGCTTATTATCTGTATCTGTGAGTCTGCTTCTTTTTCGTTACATTCACTAGTTTGTTGTGTTTTGTAGATTCTACATCTAAGTCATACCATACGGTATTTGGCTCTCTGACTTATTTCGCTGAGCATAATGCCCTCCGAGTCCACCCATGTTGCTACAGATCCTCTGCCTAAACTGTTCCAGTTGCTCCCATTGTCTATGCAATGAAGTCCAAGCTCCTTGCATGGCATACAGGGCCTTCTTGGCCGTCTGTCCAGTCTTACTCCCCGTTACTCTTGACCTTAAACTTGAGGTTTTGGTGATATGGAATGGCTTGGGTGGGTACACACTGTGGAATGCTAACTTGATATGGGATGGTTCTGTTACCCCTGAACACCCTGCTTTCGTATTGTGTGCTTTTCTGTTTCCACTCCCCATCATGCCCTTTTTACCTTTCTTGCCAGCTAATTCTTGCTCCTTTGGAAGGCTCTATGAAGGCATAATCTCTGGCAGCTTTCCCTCAGTCTGGAGGTTGGACTAAATACCCCTCCTCTCTGTTTGCTATGATACTTGTCTTTGCCTCTTTTTAATTTTACTCTATTTCTTGCCGTTATTGCCATTATTGAAACTATTTATATGTGGCTGTGAGTTCTTTGAAGTCAGGGCACTATCTTAGTCTTCTTTACCAGGCAGTGTCTTGTGCAGTGTCTGGCTCTACATGTTTTTGTTGAACTGGATCGGGTAAATTTGAAGGGAGGCTGTGGGTGGAAAGATATATTGGCCCAAATTGTAGATATCTTTGCAGACAAAAGGCATTCAAATGTTTGATGAACGAAGAAAAAGAAAGTAGATTATATTGTTTTGTAAGTCTTGTCAGTTTGGGGAGAAAAGTGACTTCAGGTAATTAATGCACTCCAACTGATATGTTATCCTAACCATATCAGTTGGAGTGCATCCACATAAAGTACTATTACTTTTGAGCTACTTTTCAGAGGTGATATGCCCTTGTTAGCTGACTCCATGACACCCAGAATCACATTACATGCCATCCCTATCCCTTGTTTCCTGGGGTTGCTGAGGCCTACATCCGTTCTGTGCCTACTCTGCTCTTACCAAGGCTAATACCAAAGAAGGATTTGCCAGTGTTTATACCTAGCGCAGGGGTTGGCAAACCATCACCTGTCTTTATAAATAAAGTTTTATTGGAACACAGTCACACCATTCACTTACACATTACTATCTATGGCTGCTTTTGTGTTCCCACAGCATGGTTGCACCGTTGTGACAGAGACCATTTGGCTTGCAAAGTCTAAAATATTTACTATTTGATCTTTTACATTAAAAGTTGGCTGATTTGTACCTTAGGACTACTTAATATTAGAAAGACAAAGCCTTATATAATATCCAAATTGGGTAGTAATCTCAAATTAGGAATCAGGAGACTCTTGAAAAGGGCAAACATCCTATTTGGTGGGATGGCTTTGTTAAATTTCTTGTTGTTGTTTCCATTTTGCTGCGTGTGTCACTGAAGATTGTCCACATTTCTTACTGTGCCTCAAATATATATATTTGTATATGAAATATATATTGTAAAAGTTTTAAAATTAATCTCCTTAACCATATACAAAATATTGAACACCAGAGTCAGGTGTGTGAATTCCAAATTGGAAAAAAAGTTTGTATCCTTGACAGGCTGCTTAGTATATTGAGGCTTAAATACAGGACTTCCATTAAAACAGTTTAAAATATCAGTTTATATGTCTCCCTCCCTGTTGCCTGCTGCCCTTTCCCCTGCCTTCTGTCCTTCAGTGGGCAGACCAGTTCTTTCCGGTTTGACCAGTTCTTAATATTTCTGAAGATAAGTGGGCTACTGAAGGCAGAGTCCTGGAAGTGTGAGGTTGAGTGGCGTGTAACTGACCCTGGCATGTCACCAAGGGTGATGTTACAATTGTTTGTTGACTAGTCGGGACCTACGTCAACTCAAATGCTGGAGCAGGGCCCGGGAGTGCCTGGAGTTACTCGTCAGCTGTTGGGTGGTGGGGAGGTCGGGGGGTGCTGTGGTTGGGAGCTGGTCGAGGCTGGGGGTGGGGTGGGATGGAGGGTTTGGGGTAACCGGCCGCTTTTCAGTCTTGCCTCTACTGATGTGTGTTACTCCAGTAAAGCTAAGGCCCTTTTGATTCATTCATTGAGCAAAGATGTTTGATATGGCTGTCATGTGAACGCCAGATGTCCTCGTAGGTATTAGGAGTTCAGAATGAGTGCATGTGCTTCTTCCCGTCGAGTGGCTTATAGACAGATTTGTTTGGAGCAGCGAGGCAGGAGGTAGGAGGATCTACGTGGGACCAGGGAGGAGAGGTTCTGTGTTGGTAACACAATGCATGTCCAGTAATGCTCTAAGTGTTTTAGGTTAAAAAAAAAAATAACAAAACCGAAAAAAAAACCCAACTTTTCGCATCTTGCACTGAGCCTGTACATTATGCTTTTGTTTAACTGTAATTTTTGCTTATGAAGCAGTTTCCTTTTTCATAGCAGTTCTTTTTAAGGATATAATTAAATTTGTATATTTTAGGTTGCTTGCCTGATTCGAGTTCCTTCTGAAGTAGTTAAGCAGAGGGCACAGGTATCTGCTTCTTCAGGAACATTTCACATTTTCTCTAACATCTTATGTCAAGAGGTGAGAATATGTTTTTAAGCTCTCTTATTGAGAATATTGTATGGTAGCTAATAGGAACACTGTGGCCCTCATCCTAGGAGCCTTAGAAGAGACCTTAAAGCTAAATTTATTGTGCAATTATAGCAACTTTTTATGCTAAGATTATCTTTGCCTTTCCATTGTTTGCAAAATTTTTAGTTTCATTTTTATTTCTTTTTCAAATTTCTAAACAACCATACTACTAAGTGTGTGTCCTACATTGCAATAGTCTTACCATTCTTTTGGAATCAGATATGGAATAAATAGTGAATATGTAAAGTGAATAAAGATATTATATTAAAACATCACTAAAGAATTTGAGGACCCATGGAAGAGACCTGTGGTAATGGACTGATATTAGTGACCAACGTCGTAATGTTTATATAAAAATGTAATTCCTCTTGTACTGGTTCATGTTAACTTGTGGATCAAAAATCATGCGTGCTGGCCATGTGGCTAGGGACCAGTGAGCTGCTTTTCTTTATAGTTTGTACAGAAGCCCTTTTTTTTAAAAAAAAATGGAATCAGTCACATGAAAATTTCAGTGAGTCTAGGTTTTAGAAAAGTTTTATTCTTAATCCCTCTGTCACCTAGGTGAGCAGACATTGAGTGTTTAATTGTATGATTGAGATCAGTCCAGTAAAGGGTCCCTGTTGAATCGTCTGGATAGTTAAACAGATAAGTCAAGGCTTGTCTAGAGGTATCTCTCACTATTTAGAGATTATTCATGCATTTGTGACGTCTTATAATTGAAACTATAAAATATAGTTCTGTTCTTTTGTGAAAGGATAATTGGCATTATTTGTGCATTTGGTTTTGAAAATATGTTTATTTAAAGCTTCTCAAGTATTTTTTTTCAAGAGAAGAAATGTTGAAAATAAAGTTTAATTAATATGTAGTCAGCTTTATTATTAGAGATGTTCCCATTTTAAAGGGAGCTGATCTGAGCTTTATATACTTTAGGCCAGTTTAAAAGCTTTAATCTCTTATAGAACTGTAGTCATTGTGAATATTTCAAAACTCAAACTTTAGAAGAGGTATATCTGCTTCATGCAGAATGTCATTTAGAAGTCTCTGCTATTCTAACTTTCTCAGGTCTTGGCTTTTTGTTTGTTTCAGGGCATCCAAGGATTGTATCGAGGCTACAAAAGCACTGTTTTAAGAGAGGTAACCAACTTAATTTCCAATATTGAAGTACAAAAGAATGATATGCTTTGTTTAGTAAATTTATTTGGAGAGACTGGTTTAAAAAATTACAAAGGGAAATCATGATCACTTTTTAAAACACTGTTTAGTCTTATCTTGGCTCTTACATCTGATGACTGGGTAGAATGGGTCTGCTGAAAGAGCAGCCCCAGTGGTCAGAAGGCCCATCCTAGAGCTTCAGTCTTATCATAGGCGGCTTCATGGCTGTGATAGCTAAGATATGAAGAAATAACTACTAAGGGTAAGATATCAAGTTAATTACTGTAATATACAGAATGAGTGAAAAATTGGTAAGGAAAGAAGCACTCTGGGAGACAAGTGTCCCAAAGGTCTATTTTTATGTGAAAAATCATGCAGTTAGCTCTTGTCTTCCTGATGACAAAATATGATGAATTGGGAAGTTCAGTCTGGACTGGAGAGCTGACCCTTCCCGTGACTTGCAGTGCAGTGTGCCCCCAGAGCAAGCCTTCCAGTTCCGAAATTCCGTGGTTCAGTCTGTGGTCAATGTCTTCTTTTTTTGGTTGAAAAAGCAAAGTGATTTTAGTACATATATTACTGCAGGAAGCATGTTTTAATTTTTGGCTCATATAGAGGAGGCTATTTTGAAGTTTTTTGTTTTTTTTAAAATTTTCTTTCTTTATTTTTTTTGGCTGCGTTGGGTCTTCGTTGCTGCGCACGGACTTTCTCTAGTTGCGGCGAGCGGGGGCTACACTTCATTGCGGTGCGTGGGCTTCTCATTGCAGTGGCTTCTCTTGTTGCGGAGCACGGGCTCTAGGCGCACGGGCTTCAGTAGTTGTGGCACGTGGCCTCAGTAGTTGTGGCTCGCGGGCTCTAGAGCACAGGCTCAGTAGTTGTGGCACACAGGCTTAGTTGCTCTGCGGCATGTGGGATCTTCCCGGACCAGGGCTCGAACCCATGTCCCCTGCATTGGCAGGCAGATTCTTAACCACTGCGCCACCAGGGAAGCCCTATTTTGAAGTTTAAAAGTTGATTTATAGATAACTGGGATATGGGATATAAGAGAAGTCTTTGGTTTGGGACATAAGTTTTTTTTTTTTTTTCCTAGTGAGTTTAAGTCCTGGGTTTTTTTGTTTTTTTAGCTTTTTGACATATAATTGACAAATAGAATTGTGAGGCATTCATAGTGTACAGTGTGATGATTTGATATAGGTATACATTATGAAAAGGATTAGGACATAATCTTCTATTAAAATACAGACGAGATTCTGCATACCTCTGAATCCTTGTTTTCTGTTTGGATTTCCCTTGGATGCTAAAACATTCTCATTTATAAAAATGAGTTTAATTTAAATAAATATTGTCATAATTAGCAGAATATTGAAATCTTTGAAATCTGATTTTATTCCCAGGTAGTCTTTTTGTTTATTTTGTTTGTTTGCTTGTTTGTTGTTAGTATAGATTACAGTCTTCTTTTTGAAACACCAGCACTGTTACATGTTATTTAAAGCTTTGATTTCCACAAAGTAATAACCTTCAGTGTAGTGTGGTGTAGTTGATGTATATCTTTGAAAAACTTCTTCTGAAGGCAGACTGAATGTTTCAAAATGAGATTTTTGTGTGAAGATGACTTCTGCCTTTCAAAATACCACCTGCAATGTATCTTCATTCTGTACTTATTTTCCCACTCACTAAACACGTGTTATTTACTCAGGTTTCACCTGGGTGAGGGGAAAAAATGGGGGGCAATAAACCTTTTTTTATTTTTCTGAGAGATGCTGAATAAATGAATGTATTTACATGCCAGAGAATACTGGTTATGCATACAAACAAATAGATAAAACACATGGTTACAACTGCATTCTATTCTTTTAAAAATTTGTTTTGACATATGTCACACTAGTAATTAATTTCTAGGCTGCATTTCTTGAAAAAGTGTGCCCCTAGTGAGATGACTTTGTTTACTCAAGATGGCAGTGCTTTGTTGGAAATTTAATTGGGGTCTTCTGCATTATGCGTTTTCATAAAAATATCCTTCAGAACTGATTTTAGTTGAAATATTGCTTTCGTACAGATTCTCTCATAGAATGAGAGAAGAGTTACTGCTAAATGAAACATCGCTTCTTTTCAAAATGAGAAAAATAAGAAGTGATGTATCTGCTTTAAACAAAATTTTTACATTATAAATAGTTTCAATTCTTACATCGTTCTGACACCAATATCAAATCTTTTTGCCAAGAGCTTGTTTGATTGTTTCAATAAGAAAATACATTGAAGCCTTAGTGAGAGTCACCAGGAAACTCATACATTTATTCTGTGTACACTTTTTTCTTTAAAAGAGTTTTATCTCCCTCGCAGTAGCCCATTAGAATGAGATTGAAGTTTGAATCCATGCGTTATAAGATAGATTATGTGTGTTCTTTAGATTTTGTGAATGCTGTCACATGGTTTTTACTGCATTTGATTTTTGTGGAGATTGCATGCTTATCCCTTATGTTCTCCTAAATTATTTTAGTTAATGTGAATTTTAGATGGAGTCTAAGCAAGGTGAACCGATTATACTCTTCACCTCACACTTTCAGTATTCATTTACCTCATGATCTAGGCCAAATTAGATGTGGCCAAGCATTGTGGGGCAGTACGGTTATTCCAGGAAGATGGAAACAGGGAGCAAAATCACAGCTGCTTTCATAGCCAGGCTAATTTCAGAGGGTCCATTGTCCCGAAAGTTCTATGGAGAGCAGCCTCATGACCTTGGATGTGAATTAGAAAGAAAGCAGAGAAAGGCAAGTCGTTTCCAAAAAAAGTAGGAATAAGTTAGGTTCAGCAAGTGCATTTTTTTTTTTTTTAGTTTATTTATTTTTTATTTTTGGCTGCACTGGGTCTCTGTTGCTGCACCTGGGCTTTTCTCTAGTTGAGGCGAACGGGGGCTACGCTTTGCTGCAGTGCACTGGCTTCTCATTGCGGTGGCCTCCCTTGTTGCGGAGCGCCGGCTCTAGAGCGCAGGCTCAGTAGTTGTGGCGCAAGGACCTAGCTGCTCCGTGGCATGTGGGATCTTCCCGGACCCCTGCATTGGCAGGCGGATTCCCAACCACTGCGCCACCAGGGAAGCCCCTCAGCAAATGCATTTAATCCACACGTTCTACACAACAGTCGTTTTAAGAGTGCCTGCTGTGTCTTGGGCACCACGCAGAACACTTCTGCCCTAAAGGATTCATATTCTGGTGGGGAAGGAAACGGGGGGCAGACACTACAGGGCAGTGTAATAGGGCTGAAATGACACGTATATCCAAGATGCAGCAGAGGTTATAGAGGAAGCAGTGCTTGAGTGGTACTCAGTATTCATTGCATTAATAAAAATTAGTCTGGACTTAATCCTTGAAGAGGTGTCACTTAGAAGTAGTCCAGGAGACAGTAAGATGTAACAACACATGCAAAGGCTCAAGGGTGTGAAAGAACACACGTTGTGTGTACCTTGCTTATCGAAGCAGAACTGGGGTTTTCACGCCCAGAGAAGAGGCAGGAATGATTTCCCTCTACCTCAAGCCGACGCTTCAAAAAAGCACTCACCCAAGTGGGGTATTTGCCAGGAGGAATGGTTGAACCTCTCACCCCAGCCGAATGTTTGCCAGGGACCTGGAATCAAGCACGTGGGAAAAGCCCTCTCAAGAGCCTGACGTATGTCCGTCCCCTGGAGTTTGGAGGATGAATTACTGGTTTTTAACTGTTATCTGCAACGAATCTCACAGTGAGATGCTGTTGGAGCGGCCTCACTGGCGGGATGTTGCCATTTTGGTAATGAGTAACTCCTGGCTTCTTTTTGGTAGATGAGTGTAGCAACTAAAGAGACCTGAGATAGATGAGAATTAGCTCCCCCTCTAACCCTGATTTTGCTCCCAGGCTTCCGTAACGCAAGTCTCCCACCAAATTCTGTTACACATGCAATCAAAATCAAGCACTCGGGCGGGCCAGAACAAGCCATTCATCCTGTTCTGTGAGTGCACTGAAGCCCTCAATCTGTCCCTTTAGGTGCAACGTTCCCCACTCTGACTGCAAAGTTCACTCGCAAGTTCCAAACCCAGTTTCCCTTATTGTCTATTTCAGGCAGTGAGAATTTTCCCTAATCTAGTGGCTGGAAACAGGAACCTTTAGGAATCAAGCCTTAAGAATCATCCTTCAAATCCTCTTTCCCGGCTCTGTTATCATTTCCTTTCCCCCCAAGGTCTTCATGTTATATAAGTCTCTCGTGTGTTTTTCCAGAGCTACCCTATCCTAGGTGTTCAGCATCTTATTTGCTTTTTAACCAAAATATTTTAGAGATCATTTTATATCACTTTATAAGGGGCACACTTTTTTATGATTGTGTAGGACTCCATTGTACAAAGGGATCATTGTGCCACCACTTCCTCATTGGTGGGTAGGACAGACATGCTACAATGAATAATACTGTTCCTGTGTCATTTCATACATGGTTGAGAATGTTTGTAGGTTAGATGCTGAAAAGTGGAATTTCTTGGTTAGGGGTGTATGGGCATTTGTAATTTTGATGCAAATCGCCAAATTGCCCTTCGCAGAAGTACCAGTCGACCCTTTTGCCCACAGTGGCAGCTCTCTGTTGACCCCTGCCTCACCAACGGTACTAGCAATCTCAGAGGTGAAAAATGATCTCACTGTAATTTTAATTTTAAGTGAGACTGGGCATATGAACATATATCTGAGAACAATTTTCTTCCTTTACTGTGAACTGATGGTTTGAAATTATATTGAAGTTATGGTGAGAATTAAATGAAGAGATCCATATGAAGTGCTTTCTATAGACCCTGACACGTAGGATGTGTTCAAATATGTTAACTATGATTAATAGTGCTCTTGGTAACTGAAAGAGCTTTTGACAGGAAATGACATCTCAGTGTGGAATGCCAGTGTCTCACCAGCTGTCTGCTCTTGGCAAGTTACTTAACCTCTCTGAGCCGTTTGCCCCTCTGTGCTAGAAACTTTGTGTCAGTTGTTCTTGCTGCAGTCTCATGAAGGAGGTATTGCAGCAATATGGTCTGCTAGGACCAGAGATGAAGAAAGCTGCCTCTAGGCTGTCAGGTTCTTGAACAGGGATGCAGCCTTGATCTGTCTGCATGTAAATGTGTGAATGCCATTTCATGATGATGAATAACAATAGTTGTGTTTGAACTAGAGGCTGGCTAACGGCTACTGCTTAAAAAGCTTCTCAGCTACAGTTGGAGAGTGTTTTATCCAAATGTCTTGTAGAATGGAATCGTTTATTCACTTAACAGATTGCAACCTGCAACTGATTTTGTGTTCGCTGGCTACTTCTGTAGGAAAACAACCTATTGGTTATAATAATGTACAGTTACCCTAATTGATAGTTGAACCGATCAAAATTACTAACATAAATGGGTTGGAAAATTTTTTATGATTATTCTTTTTTGGGTCACATTGGTAATTTACTGGAATTTTTTCTCCAGATAAGATTACCCAGGGCTTCCCTGGTGGCGCAGTGGTTGAGAATCTGCCTGCTAATGCAGGGGACACGGGTTCGAGCCCTGGTCTGGGAAGATCCCACATGCCGCGGAGCGGCTGGGCCCGTGAGCCACAATTGCTGAGCCTGCGCGTCTGGAGCCTGTGCCCCGCAACGGGAGGGGCCGCGATGGAGAAAGGCCCGCGCACCGCGATGAAGAGCGGTCCCCGCACCGCGATGAAGAGTGGCCCCCGCTTGCCGCAACTGGAGAAAGCCCTCGCACGAACCGAAGACCCAATACAGACAAAAATAAATAAATTAATTAATTAAAAAGAAAATCCTTAAAAAAAAAAAAAAAAAAAAAAAAAAAAAAAAGATTACCCACTTAGAGGAAGGCTTTCTTTTTAAGATTGCAATACTTGAATGTTTTCTGTTGAAAATATTTTCATGCAACTGTAGTTAGAATTATTACTTATTTACCATTCTTAAGCCTGTGTACTAGTTTCTGCTTTCATGATGGAAGAGAAAAAGAAGTGTTCTCTGATGAGAATTTTCCTGCTTGTATCAATGCTCTGTATCTTTGTGTGTCTTTGTATGAAATTGTTTCCTTGGCATTATCTCTTCCTTTCTTTTTTGGTTTGTCTTTACATTTTTAAAAATTAATTAATTAATTAACTTTGGCTGTGTTGGGTCTTCGTTGCTGCATGCGGGCTATCTCTAGTTGCCGGGGGCGGGAGCTACTCTTTGTTGCGGTGCGTGGGCTTCTCATAGCAGTGGCTTTTCTGGTTGCAGAGCACGGGCTCTAGGCGCGCGGGCTCGGTAATCGTGGCTCGTGGGCTCTAGAGCTCAGGCTCAGTAGTTGTGGCGCACGGGCTTAGTTGCCCCGCGGCATGTGGGATCTTCCTGGACCAGGGCTCGAACCAGTGTCCCCTTGCATTGGCAGGTGCATTCTTAACCACTGCGCCACTAGGGAAGCCCCTGTCTTTTCATTTCAGTTTTGTCTGTCTATGTGTAATTACATCTGCTCTTCCCAGACAGTATGTGTTACCCTTGAAGACAGTAATTGGGTTTTGACCTCTTTGTAGTATGCACAGGCTCTGCAGTAACATCTTCCACAAGCTCAGCGCTCAGTAAATATTCGTTGCTTTTTTCATTCCTTTAAGTTTGATTGTCTTTCGTTCAGATGCTGTTAGACACTGTGACCGTTTCAAAGTTCAGGGGGAGCTCTACGGGGTTTGGAGTTATGCTGGGTGGGGGTCAGCCCTCTGACACGCTACATTGTAAGGTATTCGCATTAGATAGGTGACGAAGTACCAAAGAGTGTACCCTTTTCTGAGATTTCCATCTTCTTAAACCTGGAAAAAATAGTTTTTGTAAGCCTGATTTCATTAGAAAAGTAATTAATTCCCTTTTTTTTCCATATATCTTAGTAATTCACTCTAAAGGGAAAAAAAGGTTGTAAATCTTTCCAAACTTTTAATGTGAAATCATTTTTCAGTTAAAGTCCAATGCAAACATATTGAACCTTGTTTTAATCCTACATAATTCATTTTATTAACTATGACCAAATAGAACATCTGTTAAAATTCCATAATGTTAGCTTCATGGGAAAAGAAAAAAATCTGTTTGCTCTTGGAATTTGTCCATTGTTTTATTGTTCAGGCTTTCAGTAAATGTGTTATAAGACATTCTTATTAATGGGAATATTAAACAAATGAAAATGAAATATTGCCTTTAATCACAAGCGGTTTATAAAATGTCAGCTAATCGCATTTACTTTATTATAACTTTACTGTAGAGATGGTCTGTGAGGAATGCACAATACTTCATTCTTTAATCCAAAGAACATAAAATTATTACTCCTCAAATATGGATTTTAGCCTACAGTTTTTCATCATCTCTTAAATAAACAAACATTTTTAGAAAGAAAAATTTAGTAAAATTATCTTAATGTGGAAAAATTGCTTTAGCCGTTTAGTGCATATTTTCTCATGTTTTGTTTACATAAAACCAGCTGCTATTTACTTTTCTCATTCTTTGGACAGATTTCATTTTGCACTGTACAGTTTTGAAAAGGCTACATATTTCCATTGTTGCGTGTTGGCTATGTTGTCTGGAAGAGATACCAGTTCCTGTGTGTAGGGTTTACTGAGAAGTAAATCAATAGCATGAATCTTCAGTGTAAACGTATAGGAAAGCTGTTGGATAAAGGTGGAAACTGTCTTTTAATTCTTTTTAGATGTTAACATCATACACCATGATGTTAAAGTAGCTTTGTCTAGGATGTTCCTTTGTGTTTTTCATCTCATGTGAAATATCCTGTCCCTTCATATTTGTGTGTTAATTTAGATGGCAGATGGGCTGTAAATAACAAAATCTGACTACAGTGGCTGAACTAAATACAGTCTAGTATTAGAATTTTTTTTTTTTTTCCTCACTCTATAACAGGAAATCTGGAGATGGTCCCTCTAAGGCTGGTGTACTGGTTAAATGAGGGTGTGAAGATGCAGGCCCTTTCATTCTGCTTGGGGAACCTTAATACTCTGGCTAAATTACTCATGGTTACAAAATGGCTGCTGTACTTTTTGGCATCATGGCCCCTTTCCAAGTATGAAGAAGTGGGAAAGGCAGGAGGCATTATCTGTCAGTCTGTTTACTTGGAAAACAAAGCTTTCTTGGGCCAGGTGTCTAAAGCTCTCCTGAGTTGCATGGGGCTTGAGAAGTTGAATATGTATGCAGCTTTTCAGTGTGGTAGGTAAAGGCTGGCAGAGAGGGACTTGGGACTGCAGTTACTGAGTCACCACCCTACAGTGTCTGCTGTGTTTTATCTGTTCAAGTCCTTCTAGTTCAACCTCAGTTCCTTCCGAAAGGAAACCATTTCCTACACCTCTGCCTTAAGCACCATAGTTGGGGACCCTGTTGTTCATATCCAGAGCACTTGTCTAGACTACAATTATTTGGACATTTAATTCTACTCTGTAAATTTTGATGTCTGTTCTTATTCTTTTCCCGCCACCTTTGCCCTTGTGGGAACAGTGTGGAAGCTCTTCTTTAAAAATCATTTGTCAGTCTCTTTGTAATCATTATTCTGAAAATGGAATTTATTTCAAAGTTACTTACTTTTTTATACTGTTTTGATTTTAAAGATCTCAGAATACCTGTATTGATATACTATATGTAGACACTTTCCTTAAAAAAATATGTAAATCACAATTGAAATAATAGCTAATGCTTACCAAATATTTACAATGTTTCAGTCACTGTGCTAAGTTCTTAGCATGCATTATTTCACATAACCCAAAACATGATCCCTGCTTTGTGGAAACTGAGGCTTAGTAAGGCTGTGGTTTGTCCAGAGTCTTTTTTTCTTTTTTTTTTTTTTAACGATTTCTCCATTTATACACTGCCAATTAATTAATTAATTAATTGGCTGCATCAGGTCTTGGTTGCAGCACGTGGGATCTTTCATTGCGGGGTGTGCGGGCTTTCCTCTAGTTGTGGCGCGTGGGCTTAGTTGTCCTGCGGCATGTGGGATCGTAGTTTCCTGATCAGGGGTTGAACTGGCGTCCCCTGCGTTGCAAGGCGGATTCTTAACCACTGGACCACCAGGGAAGTCCCTCGTCCAGAGTCTTATTACATCCAGTAAAGGGAGGAAGCTGAGGACTTGAGAGCCCGTGATATTAGCCCCCATGGTGAGGTATATAGTTTGCATTTTATATGCAGACAAATTTTTCGGGAGAGGAAAATATATGTTTAAAATTCATAGTCCATATTTATATCTTTCTCATTTTTGAAACTTTAAGTAGACATTAGTGCCAGGAGTTTGGGGAAAATAAGTTCTCAGCAACTAGAAGTCTCTATGACATTAAAAGAAAAGTTAATCAGAGGACATAAACAAAAGGAGATAGAGATATTCATGGAGAACAATGGCTTTTAAGTGCCTTTTATCCCAAATGTTTGCATGATTTGTTCTTATCATTCAGGTGTTAGTTCACATGTCCCTTCTCTGAGGGGCCTACTTTGACCACTCTAGCTAACATACACCTGCCAAAACCCCGATCGCTCACTTGGTACCCTAGCAAGTACTATTATCTGAAATTATCTTCACTTTTTGTTTATAAATTTATTTCCTGCGTTCCTCTGATAGAATATACACACTTTGAGGGCAAGTGCTTCTTGCCTGTTTTGTTCCCTTCTATTAATCCAACACCTAGAAGATTCCTTGACATACAGCACACTCAGAAAATATTTAATGAACAAACCAAGGACTTAATCACACTTTTCAGAAGTAGACTAGTTGTAAGTACTTAGATATTTAAAATCTCCAACAGATGCTCGGGCCTAAGATGCATTTGGCAAGAATTATGGAGTCAGTCCTCACTTAATTCCCAGGCAAGTTAGTGGTTTTCTGCCATCTCAACTTTCTGCACTTCCAGTGAGCTTAATTTTCTCCTTGTCTCTTCTTATCATATTTCCTGGTATTCTTGTGCCTTCCACAAATAGCCCTTATTTTAATTTTGTCATTTCTTGTTAGGGATTGCTCCTATGAATATTTTATATATGTAAAACACTTTTTGAAATGACATATGAAAATAGTAAACAACTTATTCATGAAGAAAATCTTTTATCAGTTACATGCAAGCTATGTCCTATGAACACTGGGTAAAAATCACTCTTGAGAGTCTTAGGATTGTGTACTATCTTATCGTCTGAGCAAACACCATCCTATAAGAGGTATTAAGAAAGAAACTATATGTATTAAGAAAACCAAATGTGAAGGTAAAATCTAGAATGTTTATGTATGAATAAAGGATTGTGGTTGCAGGGAGTCATTTAAAAGAGCTGTTGAAAATGGGTTTTACTATCTGGTAGCAGATTACCCTGGGGTTATATAATGATAACAGTTACAGTTTGAATTCTGATCATGTATAATACTTTACTTGCATTTTTCTAATCTTCAGATAAAACTGTAAGATATTAACCTTTTTGTTTGTTTGTTTTAAAATTGATCAGTAGCCTGAGCTTGGAAAAGCAAGCTAGTTAGTATATGTAGTATATGGCAGGTCTGGAAGCAGAGGCTCAGCCTATGTGATTCTAAAGCCTGTGTTTCTGGTTACCCTTTGCTTCCTGCTCATGTTTTGCAGATAAATTCACTGTTCATTGTGCTCAGAGTTTTTCAGTAAATTGTGTGAAAACAAAGTGGTAGTATATCTGTGAGACTTGGACCCCATCTGTTAACTTGAAGTGGAGCACAATTTCTGAGTGTTAGAGGATTCTAAATGATAGAAATGGAACCATCTATATAGGCAGCACACAGTGAACTAACTGTGCTTCTGGATTAGGCAGTGATATTGATTTCAACATCTTCTTTCCTCTAGCCTTTGTGAAGTTTGCTTAAAAATGCTTTGACTGATTTTAGCCTTCTGTCCTCTTTGGTTCCTGAGCTTTCGCATATGTTCTGAGAAATAACCCAATAGATGGGAAAGAGTTGATGATCTTTGGCATTGAAATGGTTTTGGTACTTAGCCAAATAATCAACAGATAATTTGTTGACTAGTGGAGAAGCAGAAATTGATGAGAGGGTATTTCTTTTCCTTTGTGAAAACACTGCTTTCTGTTACTGAATTTGTTGATGCAAAGGTTGCCTTATAGAAATGGTACACTAGAGGGCACACACTGTCTGTGTTTTAAATGTTGGTGGCGGAAACTTCAGTGTGCCTGAACCTCGAAGCTCTTGAGTTGATTGCTTGGCACTTTTTAAAAGTGGTTCGAATTAAAAAATAAAAAAAACAAAGCTTAATAAATAGTACTTTCCAATCCAAGGTTCCTGAATAATATTATTTTATTTAATCCATACGTACTTCATTATGCATCTCTCAAATACAAGAACCAATAGGCATATTTAACGTACCAAAAATGAATATCACAGTCTTAAAGTATTTCCCTCAAGCTATTTTTTTAAAGCTATTTTTCAATTACAACTGTAATTTCACATTTGGAAGAACTGGCAGACACTACTTTATTCAAGTGATGAAGGGTAGTATCACCAGTAATAAGATATATTGACATCATACACCCCCAATATGATGCACAATATCACTTCTTTGTTTTTCTTGCCAAAAAAATACATAATCTCTGATCATGATAAAACATCTGACATACCCAAATTGAGGGACATTGTACAAAAATTGTCAAGGTCACAAAAAAGAATTGTCACACCTAGGAGTAGACTAAGGAGACACAACAAGCAAATGCAGTGAGGGATCCTGGGAAGAGAAAAAGAATATTAGGGGGAAAAACTGGGGAAATTCAAATAAGGTCTATAATTTAGATGTTAGTATTGCAGCAATGCTAATAGTTGGTTTTGATAATCATACTCTGGTTAAGTTCTTAACATTAGGGAAGCTAGGTGTAGGGTATATGTGAACTCCCTGTATTGTTTGAGTAACTTTTAAGAAAGTGGATAACTTATTTTTAAAAATAAAAAGCTGGGAATTCCCTGGTGGTCCAGTGGTTAGGACTTCGCACTTCCACTGCGGGGGGCCCGGGTTCAATCCCTGGTCAGGGAACTAAGCTAAGATCCTGCAAATCGCGCGGCGTGGCCAGAAATAATAATAATAATAAATAAAAATAAAGAGCTGGAAAAAAAAAAGAATGCCAGATTTGGACATTGTATGAAATACTTTATTTTTAAAACGATTTTCTAAAATAATGACAATTTAAACTTACAACTTAATTAAAATTTTTTTAAAAAATAAATTTATTTTTATTTTTGCCTGCATTGGGTCTTCATTGCTGTGCAGGCTTTCTCTAGTTGTGGTGAGCGGGGGCTACTCTTCGTTGCAGTGCTCAGGCTTCTCATTGCGGTGGCTTATGTTGTTGTGGAGCACGGGCTCTAGGCGGGCAGGCTTCAGTAGTTGTGGCTTGCGGGCTCTAGAGCTCAGGCTCAGTAGTTGTGGCACATGGGCTTAGTTGCTCCTCAGCATGTGGGATCCTCCCAGACCAGGGCTCGAACCCGTGTCCCCTGCATTGGCAGGCGGATTCTCAACCACTGCGCCACCAGGGAAGTCCCTAAAATTTTTTTATCAAAGTAATAATTGGTAGCAATTCACATAATAGAGAAATAAGATTTTACCTTGAAAAGCAAGTCTCCTGCCCTGTCCCTCTTCGTTCTAGTCCCACTCTCCAGAGGTAACCTCTTCTAGCTGTTTCCATGTTTAGTTCTTCTTATTACATCCATATTTCTGAATAATATGTTTATACATCTGTTTCTTCATTTGTCAGTTTAGATACACCCTCCTGAGCCTTTGGAGTGGAGGATGTGATTGAGCCGGCATTATGCTCCTCCCCAACCTTTTTCGGTTACACAAGTTTCATTCCTCTGGTTATTTTAGAAACATGAAGTTATATATTTGAGTCCTTATTTCTTATCCCACAAACTTCCAGCATCTTCTTTCTTTTTATAAGATGAGGCTCTTACTTCCTTTTTGCCACCATATCCTCTTTCACCTTCAAGTACCACTTTCTGGATTGACTTTTTCTCACCTGCACTTTGATCCTAGATTATGAAGATGGCTGACAGTTTCATCCTGCCCTTCACCCACAGTCACTTCTTTCGTGACGTTTCTGGGTTGATTCTAAAAGTTGAACACCAGTGAACTAGTGTGTGTATTATTTGAGACTTCATGCATGATCACTAGGCCATGTAGTGTGCTGGATTATTCTTCCTTTTGTGTTGGTAACGCATCTTCCTGTGTTACCCTGAAGGAGATGTTTCCAACATGGGAATCAAATAGACTCTCTTCTTGCATTCCATCACTTGCTAAAATTTGTCCCATATTTTAATTTGCTGAACACTTGGGGCATGAACTTTCTTATGTTTTTTCCCTTTGGAGTTTATAATTGCCTTTTGGGGGTACATTATTTGCCTTTTTCACATATTTAGTGTGACAGCCTCAAAATCATGGTTTTTTGTAGTTCTGTGGGTTTTTTGTTGTTGTTTTTTTCTCCGTTGGGGATCTTGGAATCTTCCGTCTTCCACTTCTAATCCATCGTGACCATTCACTGTGTCTGGACTTCTCACTGCTTTCCTGGGCTGGATTTGCTGTTGCCTGGAGGTGTCAGAGCACATTGGTTCAGACCACGGGCTTGGCAGCCAGACTGCCTGGGTTGGACCACCGCTCTGCTTCTGACAGTCTTACACTTCTGGTTCCTTACTGTCCTAATCTAATGAAAATATTGGAAGGCATAATAAATATAAGGATATAGCTCCTTTGTTTGAAGGCCTTTATTTTATCCTGATTTTTTTGGTCAAGTAATTAGCTTTCTCTAGTTCCTAATATAACTTAAAAAATTTCTTACTAACAACACTTAATGATAACCATTCATAACAATTCTTTGGCCTCAACTGTGTTTCATTGATTTTTTTTTAAAGAGGAGGGAATTATGTTAATAAGTTATGATTCTTAGAGAAGCATGCTGATCTTATCAGTTTAGTGTGTATCCTAACTATATTTGGGAAATAAGTGATGAAATTTGTATGTAGGAAGCTTATAAACTGATACCAAGTTTTCTAATAAAGTTCCCCTATATCTTGATATACATGTGATGAGTTTTACTTGTTGTTTATCTGTAAATTATTCCATACTTCTGTTTTGGGAAATAGAGTGATGACCAAGTTAAAAATCACTTTGGGATGAAGTTTCTTTTCTTCAGAGGGTAAATTAAGTATGTCTTTTAAGTATGCCTTTTGCCTGGGAGCAGATATCAATAATATCTGTGTTTAGAGGAGACAGTGATATGTCCTACGTGGAGCAACCAAGATCTTGTGAAAGTTACACTCTCTGCTGATTTATCTGCTGGTTCACGCAACTGTTTACAAAGGTTCTTTCTTCTTCCTTATGGATGTTTAATAACAGTCTGAAAAAATTGTGTAGATAACACATTTGAATCATTAAGTTTTGGACTAGTTTTGATTAAGTGAAGGCACCAAAGGGTCTGGTACATAGTAACCTCTCAGTAATTTCTTGTCACTTTATTTTTCTGTATTTGAAGGAGGAAGTAGATTGAATTTATCCAGAGTCTACCACTTTACCAGACTAGGTACTTTTCATATGTTTTTTCATTTAATCTTTACAGTAATCCTACAAAGAATCATAAATGTCAACTGAATGCTTGAAAAGTGCGTACCCCCTACGTATCTAGTCATGATTCCCAGCCAATCTGTAGTGTTCGTCTATCTCGTAAACCGTGTTGTGAACTAACAGACAGTTGCCTATTCAATACCAATGAGAAAATGACATTCAGTGGTGTAAGTAACTTGATCTACATAAAATAATACAGTTAGCAGAGGGCAGAGTTGGGCTCTGAATTCTTTGACTGAACTCTTACGCTCTTTTCATATCAGTGTATGTATTTCCTTTTCTCTGTTGGAAATGTGAGTAAGTAGGCTTTAAAATGCATAGTATCATCTTTTTCTTTTCTTCTCTCTCTCCAACATTTTTTTTAAAATTTGTTTATTTATTTATTTTAATTAATTAATTTATTTTTATTTTTGGCTGTGTTGGGTCTTTGTTTCTGTGCGAGGGCTGTCTCTAGTTGTGGCAAGCGGGGACCACTCTTCATCGCGGTGCGCGGGCCTCTCACCATCGCGGCCTCTCCTGTTGTGGAGCACAGGCTCCAGACGCGCAGGCTCAGCAATTGTGGCTCACGGGCCCAGTTGCTCCGTGGCATGTGGATCTTCCCAGACCAGGGCTCGAACCCATGTCCCCTGCATTGGCAGGCAGATTCCCAACCACTGCACCACCAGGGAAGCCCTCTCCAACATTTTATTTTGAAAAATTTCCACTTAGAGACAAGTTAAAACATATATTCTTTTCCCACAATTCACTGACTAACATTTTGCCCCATCTGCTTTGTCCGTCTTTCTCGCTACAGTATTTTTTCCTGAAACATTTTAAGTAGGAAGCACACACATCCCAGGATAGTTCATCACTAAATATTCAGCATGTGTCTCCTAAGAATAGTCATTCCTGTCATAACTACAATACCATTATCCTTCCCAAGAAAAGTAACATTGATATATTCATATTATCTAATATACGGTCAGTTTTATTAGTTTTCCTATTGTCCCAATAATAAAAGCTTTATAACTTTTTTTTTTCCTCTCTCCAGGATCCAGTCAAGGATCACACATTGCATTTGGTTGTTAGGTTTCCCCAACCTCCCCCACTCTCTCCCCTGCATGGCAGTGACATTCTTTCAGAGTCCAGGGCAGAGTTGTTCTATAAACAGTTCCATAATCTGGATTGTCTGATTTCCTTATGATTATATTCAGATTACATATTAAATTTTGTGAGTGTGCATGGATATTGCGTGGATGATGCTGGGTACTTTTGTGGCATTGTACCAGGGGTCACATAGTGTCCCATACTTGGTGAAGCTGAGTTTAATCACTTGATTACGTTGGTGTTCCCTAGCTTTCTGTACTTCAGAGGTTCATTTCTCCTTTGTTTTTGAGAAGTAATCTATGGGGTAATATTCTGAGACCATGTGATTATCCTGTTTCCCAATAATCTTTCACCCAATAGTTTTAACATCTGTGGATGCTTCTTGCCTGAAGTGTTTATTACATTGGTGGTTGCAAAATGCTGATTTTCCTAATACTGTCCTTTTTCTTTGAATTTATTAGCTGTCATTCTTCCGTAAAGAAGAGCTTTCTTCCTTTACCACCTCCTCACCCCATGTCTCCCCACCCCAGGTCCCTTTTTTAGTATCCCTATATACTTATGGATTCTTCTTTTTTTTTAAATGGCTTCATTGTGATATAATTCATGCACCATACAGTCACTGATTTAAAGTAGCCATTCAGTGGGTTTTAGTGTATTCACCGATATGTGCAACCATCAGCACAGTCGTGGATTCTTTTTTAATAATCATAATCCACTTCCATTTATGACTCTTTTTGATGCTCAAACTGCCCCAAATTTGGCCAGTGGGAGCCTCTTCAAGCCTACTGTTCTTACACATTTCCCTGTTAGTCTTCGGGAACTTCCTTATTGGTATATCAAGGTGTCCCAGTCTTTGTACTTTACCTGCCCAATCCTGTAATCAGCCACTTCTCCAAGGAGCCCTTGATTCATTTTAGTGGAGCGTGGTGTTTAGAAACTAAGATTTGGATTCTAGCTGTATTACTGCATGTAGGCTTTTATTGGGCAGAAAAGCTTTTATTTTATTATTATTTTAAAAAATATTCATTTTTTTATTTATTTGGCCATGCCAGGTCTTAGTTGAGGCCTGCAGGATCTTTAGTTGCAGCATGCGAACTCTTAGTTGCGGCATGCATGTGGGATCTAGTTCCCTGACCAGGGGTCGAACCCAGGCCCCCTGAATTGGGAGTGCAGAGTCTTAGCCACTGGACCACCACGGAAATCCCAGAAAAGCTTTTAAAAATTAAATACATTGCTTTTCTTCCTCCTTCCCATTTTCCTATATTTATCTCAGACAAGAACAAAAAGTAATTACTGTTTATTTTGTTTTTTAAGTTATCATACTGTAAAATTGACTTCTTTTTAGTGTACAGAGCTATACATTTTAACAACATGTATAGATTAATATAACCAGCAGTATGATCGGGGTACAAAATATTCACATCATCCCCTAAGCTCTTGTGCTATCCCTTTGTAGTCATACTCATTTCCCTACTTCTAATCCCTGGCAACAACGGATCTGTCATTTAAATGGAATCATGTAATATAACGTCTTCTGAGGCTAGTTCCTATCACTCGTCATAGTGCTGTTGAGATTCATCCCAGTTGTTGCGTGTAACAATAGTGTGTTTCTTTTAATTATTCCATTGTTTGGATATACCACAGTTTGCTATACATTCACCCATTGAAGGACACTTGAATTCTTTTCAGTTTGGGGCCATTATGAAGAGAATTGTTATAAATATTCATGTACAGGTTTTTGTGTGAACATAAATTTCCATTTCTCTAGGGTAGATAGTCAGGAATGGGATTGCTGGGTCATATGGTAAGTGTATGGTGACTTTATAAGAAACTGCAAAACTCTTTTCTATAATACATTGGCTGTACAATTTTGCAATCCCACCAGCAATGGATACTCTAAATCTTTGTCACCACTTGGTTTTGGTAGGATTTTTTTTTTTTAAGTTTTTAAAATTAATTAATTAATTAATTTATTTTTGGCTGTGTTGGGTCTTCGTTTCTGTGCGAGGGCTTTCTCTAGTTGTGGCAAGCGGGGGCCACTCTTCATCGCGGTGCGCGGGCCTCTCACTATCGCGGCCTCCTCTCTTGTTGCGGAGCACAGGCTCCAGACGCGCAGGCTCAGTAGTTGTGGCTCACGGGCCTAGTTGCTCTGCGGCATGTGGGATCTTCCCAGACCAGGGCTCGAACCCATGTCCCCTGCATTGGCAGGCAGATTCTCAACCACTGCGCCACCAGGGAAGCCCAGGATTTTTTTATTTTAGCCATTGTAATAGGTGTGTAATGATATCCCATAGTGGTTTTAATTTTCACTTCCCGAATGGTAATGATATTGAACGTGCTTATTTGCCATCCTTAGATGTTCTTTGTTGAAGTGTCTCTTGTCTATTTTTTAATCAGGTTGTTTCTTACTTTAATATTTCAAAAGTTCTTTATATGTTTGGGATGCTAGCCCTTTGTCACTAATGTGATTTGCATGATAATTATTTTCTGATAATCTCTAGGTTGTATTTTCATTCTCTGAAACGTACTGTTTATAAAACCTTAAAATTTTGGCAAAGTCCATTTTATCAACTTTTTCCTTTATGAATTGTGCTTAGAGTGTCGTGTCTAAGAACTCTGCCTAACCCCAAGTCCTTAAGGTTTTCTCCCATGTTTCCTTCTAAAAGTTTTATAGTTTTATCTTTGACATTTACATCTACGATCCATTTTTTGATTTTTATTTAAGGGTGGGGTTTAGGTTGAGGTTTGTTTTTTGCACATGGATGATCAGTTGTTCCAAAAACATTTGTTGAAAAGAATATCTCTTCTCCATTGATATGCTTTTGCATCTTTCTAGAAAATCAGTTGGCTGTATGGTAATGATGTTGAATGTGCTCATTTGCCATCCTTAGATGTTCTTTGGTGAAGTGTCTCTTGTCTATTTTTTAATAGACGTGGGTCTGTATCTGGAACAAATTTGAGTTGGTTCCTTGTTAGGTGCCAAACAATGTGTTTTTTGTTTGCTTGTTTTTTCCTACTCAGGTATTTGTGTTCATATTTTTGAACATCCCAGTCTTGAAAGATGATGTTTTGATTTTCTAAGACATTTCCCCTTTTTTTTAACTGATAGAACTGATAAAAAGCCCCCAAACTTATGTGTTTTCCATCTTTTTCCTTTCTAAATCATCTCTTTTTTTTTTTTTTTAAATTTTATTTATTTGTTTATGGCTATGTTGGGTCTTCATTTCTGTGCGAGGGCTTTCTCCAGTTGCGGCAAGCGGGGTCCCCTCTTCATTGCGGTGCACGGGCCTCTCTTGTTGCGGAGCACAGGCTCCAGATGCCCAGGCTCAGTAGTTGTGGCTCACGGGCCTAGTTGCTCCGTGGCATGTGGGATCTTCCCAGACCAGGGCTCGACCCCGTGTCCCCTGCATTGGCAGGCAGATTCTCAACCACTGTGCCACCAGGGAAGCCCTCTAAATCATCTCTTAAAAAAACTGATAGGGAGGACTAAAAACATTCTAAAACTTTTATGTATCTTTTATCCTTTTTTTCTTTCCATTTTTGTAAGAATGACCTATTTTCTCTTGAATTACTGTACCTTTAATATGTATACGTCAGTGGGTTAGAAGCTTAGTTCTTCATCTAACTTTGATTCAGGAGATAGTATTATTTCCTTATATAATTTGGACCACTCATTTTTTTGTTGTTGTTATTGCTATTACATTGCCATATGGTATAAATAATCTTGACATTGACTTGAAGAAAGAAAAGGTGCTGTGTATTTTATTTTATCCAAACATGAAGCATCTTTGCTTTGAGAGTTATCCGCTTTGCACTTTTCTATAAAATACAAGACCTGAAATGACTTACCAAGATGACTCTGCTAGTCTGTGGTGAAGGTAAACTGAGAACCGAGATTATTTGGCTCTTAACCTAGCCCTGCTTTCCTAGAACAGAGGGTCTGCAGACCATGGAATTTAATATGAAATATTTAATGCAAAAAACAGATTATGGAAATTTCCTTTGTATATTGCAGCTTAAAAGAAGTTCACCGTGGTTGCGAGATAAACATTGTCGCTGAGGTGGTGATCCAGTGGTTTTAGCTCACCTGAAAATGTTTATTGTATGCGGGGTTCAGAGCTATGGAGTTAGCAGTGTGTGGATAAGACAAAAGAGGTCAAAGATTCTCCCCTCAGAGAGCTTCTGTTACTTATATGTGGAAGGGCATGTATATGCATTTGTAAAGCAGTTCATCAGTAGTTGAAAACAATAGTGCAAGTGCTGGCAAGTATAGGAATGAATAGTCAGGGAGTGAACCCCTTCTCTAGATGAGCTGAATTTTAGGTAATCCTTTTACAACATAGAAAAAGGTAGAGGAGAGTAATGGAATCTGTGTGTCGATACTGGGGGAAACATTCTTAAAAAAAAGTATGCTAGGGGCTTCCCTGGTGGCGCAGTGGTTGAGAATCTGCCTGCTAATGCAGGGGACACGGGTTCGAGCCCTGGTCTGGGAAGATCCCACATGCCACGGAGCAGCTGGGCCCGTGAGCCACAACTACTGAGCCTGCGCGTCTGGAGCCTGTGCCCCGCAACGGGAGGGGCCGCGATAGTGAGAGGCCCGCGCACCGCGATGAAGAGCGGTCCCTGCACCGCGATGAAGAGTGGCCCCCACTTGCCGTAACCAGAGAAAGCCCTCGCGCGAACCGAAGACCCAACACAGCCAAAAATAAAGAAATAAATAAATAAAGTAGCTATAAAAAAAAAAAAGAAAAAAATTAAAAAAAAAAAAAAAAGTATGCTAGCTGCCTTTAAAAGAATGTTTTTTGTACTTCAAGTGGTACTGAAACCCTGAGCTTGGACTTCCTGCTTGTAATCACGTGTACTGAACCTCCTTTTGGGGTTGGGACCTTTGTTAACCTTTTTTTTTGGAATGCCTAATTCTTGCCTCAAGTTAGAAGGGAAAAATAGAATTGCAAGTCAAAATGGAATTTGCTTGGAGGGCTCTCTGTAATGTTCTCATGTAAATTATAGGAATGGGTCTTAGAGTATCAACATTAAATAGAATAACATAAAAAAATCCATCTGGTACTTGGGGCCCCCCCCCAAATCAGGGCGTCGTTAGCTAATTAACACTCTGCTTATAATACTTAGTAACCTATTTACTATGGGTTTTCATTGATTATGAAAAGTAAATGTTAGAGTGACCTTTGTAGGAAATGTGTCCCTGAGGCTCAAATGTGTGAGTAGTAAAGGCAAACACTCTGCCCTTGGCTCTTAGGTGTGGGACTTCACTTCAAAGATTTTGAGTTGAAGTGGCTCTTAGTACAATTAAAAAAATAAAGCGTTAACCTCTTACCAGGAACACTTAACTTTGATTCTTTATGTTGAAATAAAGTTAGGTGCATGCTGACTATTATAGAAAATGACTAGATACAGAAAAAAATGTTGCCTAATTTGTTTCATGCAAATCAAAACCCCAAAATCATTTACAACCCGGTTCAGAGCTTAGAGAGTATTAAACAGGTGTCACCCATATTTTGGGGCTTTTTGAGGCATTATTCAACACATGTCAACTTGTGCTAACTTTTGCATTTTCTCAAATTTGCTTGTGCGTGCATTTTTAGAACTATTTTTTAAATATTCTACTTCTTAATATAAAGAATTGGAGCCATCAAAGTTGGCAAGCATTAAGCATGCTAATTAGTTCAACATACTGACCAGTTCTCTGAATTATTAGTTCAAAGAAGCATGTGGACAGGGATGAAATTAGATTTGGGCATTTTTCACTCTAGTTGTTTTAGGATACTCAGGGTTGCTTTGATGCGTAAATAACATGCTTTTTCATGCATGGTTCAGGATACATCAAACATGTCTAAAACTTTGTCTCAGATTTAGGACTCATCATTTGTATCCAGAATTGGATATACACACTTGTAACTGTCCAGCAACTTTAGAGAAAACTTTTTTGAGTTTGTGTTTGATAGTTAAAGTGCAGGATATTTTATTTTTCATAATATGTATGCACGGGCTTATTATTTTTTATAAACTGGCATAAATAGTTGTAAGGCGATGCATAAAATTTACTTTATCAACTGCTAAAATATATTCACTTATTCAAATGTCAGTTTTAAGACTAAAAGCTTAGGCAGCTATGAAAGCATAAAGAGTATGTGTGTGTGTGTATGTGTGTGTGTGTGTGCCTACATGCATATACATATGTAATTGCTTATGTGCGTATATGTATATAAGTATAATCACATACTTTTAGCTATTTGTGTGGTGAAGATAAACATGTTGACTTTATCAGCTAAATGTTCTGTTTAAATTTAATTATCTAATAACTAGAATTAAGAGCAAACCTAGTTATTTGCACATTAAGTTTTACAATTTACTACCTCCTCTGGCTTTTATGTGGGAAAACTTGTGTCATCATGGATAATTTTTGTAAGGAAGGGCATCCATTCACTTAGTCTTAGTCAGATTCGACTAAGAGGGTAAGAAGTGGGAAACCCATGACTTTCCATTTCCCGTAGTCGCCGATCAGAAGGCTCTATCACAGGCTGTGCTCCAGCCCCGTGTTAGATGCAGGGGGCCATGTGACAAGAGTTCAGGCAGTGTCCTCTATTGTGTAAGCCTCCTATTTAGAAATAATCTCAGAAATATTAAATAATAATGTCTTGCATTAATGAGAGAGTATAAAACCTACCCTTTTGTTTAGTAAAGTCATTTTTTCTTTTTGGTTATTAAATTACATGAAGTTTCATAACACATTCTATTTTGTGGCTTTTCTCAAAATATTACTTTAACAGTGGCTTCTTTACTTCATCAGGTATTAGTATACTGAAGTTCTAGTTGCAGTTATGTCACTTACTCTCTTGTGCCTTTTGAAGTTGTTTGATCTCCCTGGGCATTGGTTTTCTCATTGTCAGAATGGTTGGTAAGGGCTTCCCTGGTGGTGCAGTGGTTAAGAATCCGCCTGCCACTGCAGGGGACACGGGTTCGAGCCCTGGTCCGGGAAGATCCCACATGCCGCGGAGCAACTAAGCCCGTGTGCCACAAGTACTGAGCCTGCGCTCTGGAGCCCGTGAGCCACAACTACTGAAGTCTGCGCGCCTGGAGCCTGTGCTCTGCATCGGGAGAAGCCACCGCGATGAGAGGCCCATGCACCACAACAAGGAGTGGCCCCCGCTCTCAGCAACTAGAGGAGGCCCGCATGCAGCAGCGAAGACCCAACGCAGCCAAAAATTAAATAAATGGAAAAAAAAAGAAAAAACGTTGGTAAACTTGTGGGCCGTACCAGACCACACCCTGTTTTTGTAAGGCAGCCTTATTGGCCCATATTCATGTATGTCTCGTCTGTGGCTGCTTTCATGCTACAGTGGCAGAGTAGTGGTGGCAGAGACTGTGTGGCCCGCAAAGCTTAAAATATTTATTCTCTTTACAGAAAAAGTTTTCTGAATCTTGGACTAAATCCATCTCTAAGGCCTATCTTAGATTTCCTTTATGTCAACTTCTCTTTAATTCTTAGGGTCAGAAGTCTTTATTCCTATTAAGGATATAGTATATCATATACCATGTTTCAGTGTTCATTTTTCCTCATTACCAATTTTGCTACTTACCAGGAGAAAGAAAATATTGACTAGATCGTTTGTTCTCAAAGTGTGGTCCCTGAACCAACTGCAGCAGCATTACCAGGGAAACTGTCTAGAAATGTAGATTCACAGGCCCCAAACCTTCTGAATCAGAAACTCTGGGGGGTGAGACCCGGAACCTGTGCTTTACAAGCCTTCCAGGTGATTCTGATGCACAATGATATGTGAGATCCACTAGGCTAGATGATACCAAGTTCAGTTAAAAGATTTTCTTGTTTTCTTTTGAAATAAAGAAAAAACTTAAATTCTAGAACCATTTGGTAAATCAGGAGAAAAATGAACTGTTGGATATTATTACAGAAACTGGAGAAATTATTACTTTTTCTTCTCCAGGAAAACCTTTTGTCGTAAATATGTGTATTTTTTAATGTAATGAGAAATTCCTGAAAGATACGTCTGTGTCACCTTCAGCATAATTTTTTTTTTTTTTAAATGGGCAAAAGGAAGAGTAACCACTATGATTGATTTCTTCATGGGATTTTCTTTTTTTGGTGGGGGATTACTTTGAGTTACTTTGAAACTAATGATTTGAAATAAACAGTTTTCACAATAAAAGAATTACATTAACAGTTTTTTTGCTTTTAAAGCTAATGCTTTAAAAAATAAGCATTTAGGAGGTACAATAGCCTATCTGCCGTGGCTCCCTTTCTTGCCCGTTTTGTCAGATCCACGTTGAAGTGACTTTTTCCCAACCCTGGAAACCACTAGAATTCTGAGCACCAGTCAGACTACTCATCTCTGTTAGGAAAGATCACAAACATAATGCTTCATATTAAATCTCAGAGAGAGGAATTGCAAAACTGTACATGTCAAGAAAGCATTACAGGATGACGTTGTTATTTGGAGAATTGCTTTCATCTTTGAGATATCTCACACCTGCTTCATTTGGCACAGACGGTTTCCCTCTCATGAAAAACAGTCGTTGCTCTCCTCCAAATCCCAAAGTATATAGACAGTAGCATGGTAATAAGAGAAAACTTTTAACATAAAAACTCACTTAAAGGTGCCATCTAAAAATGCAGGGTTTGTAAACTGAATTAACTAACTTCATTTTGTTGAAAAGGGACCCTTGGTTTTGTGTGTGTGTGTGTGTAATAAATACAACATACACATATACACACTTATATTATTATATATACACTTATACATTTATATATATACACATGTGATATATGTGTGAATGTGTATAAACACATTTCCATATGTGTGTATATATATATTTAAAACAATGCATACAACAAACTTTAATATATAAAACCCTCTAATGTTTTTAAACTGCTTCTAAAATCTGTGTTAACTCTCAGTCACTAACAAAGTTCTGTAGGCCGAATTTATTATGCTGGTTGCTTTTACTTTCTCTTTAAAAATTTTAGAAAATATTTATTTATGGGACTTCGCTGGCGGTCCAGTGGTTAAGACTCTGCTCTTCCAATGCAGTGGGTGTGGGTTCGATCCCTGGTCAGGGAACTAAGATCCCACATGCCGCATGTTGCGGCCATTAAAAAAAAATTATTATTTTCTGCTTTTTAAAATGCACCAAAAATATAAGGTAATTTAAAGGGAGAAAAAGTGTGCATGTGCATGTGTGTATAACCATCCCCTGATACAGAGTAAGAGTTAAATATTTCCAAATGCTAATATGATAAATTCTGTGAAGTCTTCTTTTCTTTGGATAAACAGTTTTGGCTTTTTAGGTTATAGGTGTTTTGTTTCTATTTTTAACTAAACATCATGACTATTTGAATGTCATGTAACTCCTTGAGAAGCTTCCTCCATGCTAGCGATTTTTGAAAAGGGAGTATTTATTTGCTTCAGTTTTTCAGTGGGCAGAATCAGACTTTTTTTCACATTTTATAGGTGACACATTTGGCTATCCCTGGGCAAAATCCAGTTAAAAATAATACTATTTAATATTTAATAAACTACCAAGCTTTTGGAACCATCTGGAACTTTATTTTCTTTGCATGCAGCATCTGAGTTTCAGCTGTTAACATTTCTCCTTTGCTCTGGGAAGGGTCAATTGCTTTTAAAGTCTTTGATGCTTGCTGTGTCAGCCCTTTTCATATTTTCAAAATGCCCGTGTAAAAGGGCTTTTCGTCCATTCATGCTGATAATTCTTTTGAACTTGAGGTTTGAACCAAACTAATCAAATTTAATTATAGCTCAAATCCCATTACAGTGAACTCCAGTAGACTTCTAGGCTAGGTTATTACTATTATTTTTTTGTTATACTGGAATTCAGCCATAACCAATATTACTAGAAGTAAGTGGGCTATTGACTGTATTTTGGGAGATCTTTTGTAACGTCCAGACTTTGTTATATTGACATTGGTAAATATGGATTTGAACTTTCATTCTTTTCTAAAGAATACTGAATTAATCTCACGTACAGTTTCTCTTTCTTTGTGTATACTTTGGGTGATCTTTTCCTGTTCATCTTTAACAGTTTGAACAATTAAATTCAGGTATACTTTCTGAAAGAATCCTTCGGTTTTGTTGTTGCTGTTACTTGTTTTTTGTTTGTTTGTTTTGAAGATCCAAGACTGAATGGGGATTTAAATACACCCTCCTGGGAGGACCACCGTGGTTTGTGCATATTTATTTGCCTGGTGTTCTGAGAGAGATGGGTTTTTTCCCCTATTTGCTTCATTAAAAAACAAAAAAGTTTGAGCAGTATTATTTACTGGAGAGAAAGTAGGAAATATCTATGTTTTAGACTGTGGCATATATTAAGGGAGGTGGACTAATACTGATATTTGTAGTGCTTTCTTCAAAATGATTGCTAACACATGTATATTATATGTTAGCATCTTGTTAAATTTACTTGTAGATCTGTATTTATGCTTCTGTATATGCAGAGTTGTTTTCCCTACTATTTAAATTTCTGTCCTTTTTTTTTTTTTTTTTTAATTTTATAGCTACTTTATTTATTTATTTATTATTTATTTTTGGCTGTGTTGGGTCTTCGGTTCGTGCTAGGGCTTTCTCTAGTTGCGGCAAGCGGGGGCCACTCTTCATCGCGGTGCGGGGACCGCTCTTCATCGCGGTGCGGGGACCGGTCTTCATCGCGGTGCGCGGGCCTCTCACTATCGCGGCCCCTCCCGTTGCGGGGCACAGGCTCCAGACGCGCAGGCTCAGTAGTTGTGGCTCACGGGCCCAGCTGCTCCGCGGCATGTGGGATCTTCCCAGACCAGGGCTCGAACCCGTGTCCCCTGCATTGGCAGGCAGATTCTCAACCACTGCGCCACCAGGGAAGCCCTAAATTTCTGTCCATTTTTAAACGAGACTTTGTTTGGATTTCTAAGCAGATTTGGGAGTAATGGCGTTTAAAATACTTTAAGTTTCTTTTCATCTCTAAATAGAGTCAATAATTTTAATAATATTGGACCAATTTTTGATCTGCAAGAATAAAATGACAACTCATTCTTTCCTTGGAGCTTTTGATGCTGAAATGGAAAATAGGCTCAGTGAGGAAGAGCAAATAGCAGAGCTCCTATGAAAGGTGAAAAGTGAATTTTTTTAAAAAGATTTTTATTGGAGTATAGTTGATTTACAGTGTTGCATTAGTTTCAGGCATACATGAATTTTCTTTTTAAAATTCATCTCAAAACTGCCAGTTTCCCTAAGTTTATTATAGTGAGGGCTCTTGTTTTTTAAAGGAAGTGAATGTGAGTTAATTTGCATACGAGCTGCTTTGAAGTATCATCTTGCTTGCTAAGTTGTTATGGATTTCGAGTACACGCATTTACAGGAGTTTTAGTAATGATGCTGCCATGTGCAGTGTCTGTGCAGTTGCCTTGTGTAGTGCAAGTTTGTGCCATAAATCTCTGGTGGGTTTAGAATCGTTTGACCCAGTTCCCGCTCTGGTCAGAGAGCATGACCAATTCTTGTACGCTTTTGACTTAAATGCAAGAGAGTGTGACATCCACATCTGATTGTCAGTCTTCTTACGTAAGAAGAAGCACAAACTATCATTAGGAAAGTCAAACTTCGGCTAACAAGAAGGACTGAATCTTGCTAGGCCCACGTGATTTCTAGAGAGCAGAGAGTTAACATTTTCGTTTAGAAAAAAATGTTTGCATTTCCATACATGTTCAGACAGAGGACACTGAGCCTTGTTTCAGCTTTTTCTTATCCAAATGTTGGCACGTAGATAAGAACTAAGATTGATGAAGCATATTTTATGTGTAGGTACAGGTAGTGAGAGAGGTGGAACTCACTGCCTGCAGATGTCAGCGTGAGAAGTGTGATGGGTGGTGGTTGGGAACTTGGCCTCTGAAGGGAGCCTCCCTGGGTTCAGATCTCAGCTCCACAACTCACTAGTCCTGGGTCCTTTGGCAATTATTTAATCTCACTTACCTCATTTTCTTCATCTTTACGATGAGGGTAATAATAATACCTACCTCATAAGGTTGTTGGAAAGATTACATATGTTCATATACAAAAAGTGCCTCAGTTAGTGCCTGACGTACAGTCCTGAAGAAGAGTTTGTTATGATTTATTGTTATGGTTATGATGTTATAATCAGTGTTGCTAAAGTCACCCTGGAACTTGCTGGCCTCCCCCGGGAGCCTTGTCACGTAGCTTCATCCTGAGAGGCCCTACCACTCCATCTGATGTCCTGAGCTTACCCTGAATAGGCCCTGAATTCTGTCTCTTTGGAGCCTCTTCATTGGCCCTTACTGTAATTTCCAGACCATACATTTCAAAGAGGTGGTCCGAAATATTGGACCCATAAAGTACTTTAAAACTATAAGCCAACATGTTAAAATTGGGTGGTTTCAAACACAGCTCGAGATATCCACAAGTTTTCTTGGAAAGTCAGAATATCTGGCAGTATTGAGCCCACATTCCTGTGTGGCAGCAGTTGGTTGAGCTGAGTAGCAGCTCTCTCCTTAGATGGAAGCTTGCCCTCCTCATCACTGGAGTCTCTACCACTTCCCATTGTTTTGACACCTTCATCACGTCAGCCATTTAAATGATTTGCTTGCCCCATGTGATATTTATTTGCTGCCAGCAGTTTAGCAGTGGTTCTCAACTCTGTACTGTGCACTCAAGTTCCATTAGCCCTTCACTAGCCATAGGTTGCTGAATTTTGATCAGTGTATAAAACGTACATTTGTTAAAATCAAGTATGCATCATAGTGTTTTGGTTTTGCCTGTAAAAAGGAACATTGAGCTGTGTAGATGGGTCTGTGCTGTCAGAGCAGGATACAACTTGCTGAAAATAAGAGTTAAAAAAGCCTATGTTTAAGCTCAAGCCAAGGAAAAAGTGATTAAATCCCAAGCCAAGGAAAATTGGGATATGAGAGAGCTTTGCCTTCTGAGTGTTTAAGAGAGAGCAGTCGGGGTACGTCACAGTGCTGAGGGGTCAGCAAGGATAAAGAGGGACACCTGTGATGCCTTCCCGTGGGCTTTCTCACCTCTGGCACTGGTGACATTTTGGGCCTGATAATTCTGTGCTGTGCAGGCTGTCCTGTGTATTATTGGATGTTGAGCTGCATCTCTGGCGTCTACCCACTAGATGCTGGAAACGCTGTCCTTTCTCCCCAAGTAGTGACAACCAGCTGTCCCCTGGGGGGCAGGATTGTCCCTGGTTGAGAACCACTGCTTTAAAGTTAAGGAAGACATTATTATAATGCAGTAGTTGTGTTCTAGTTACCATTGGCCTCCTCAGTGCTGCTTTTAGTCTTTGACTCTTTTCCAGTATCTGCTTTAAAAACCCACTTTTCTAAAGCATGCAGTAGTTATTTCACAGGCATTTTAATGCAGTAGCTAAGAAAGTAGATATCCTTTCTCTCTCCCTGTCTACAGTCAAGCCCAGCTACCAGTATCTTGAGGAGGAGGCCACCTGGCAGGGTCGTCCGTGTGCTGGGGACCTGGGCTCTCGCTCTTATTCCACTGCCCTTTAACGCCGTGAGCCTGGCCATGTCAGCACCCTCTCTGCGGCTTGTCCAGAAAATGAGGCGGTTGCGTCTGATAGTGATCACGATGCCTTCTGGGTAAAATTCAGGCCATGAGTCAGAAAATAGTGTAAGATTTCTGAAACCTTAACAGCTTATATATATATTATTAAATACATTATTTTAGCTACTCCCTGGTCATTTAACTAGATCATTTAACTAGATCATTTAACTAGAATATCCCACATTTTTCACCCTATTAAAATGAATGACTTCAAGAAGGAGTCATATAATAGCAGATTAACTTAGGGAACACCTAGAGGTGCTTTAGATGACTGTGTTAGTTTTCTACGGTTGTATAACAAATTGCCACAAACGTAGTGGCTTCAAACAACAGGTGTTTATTATTCCGCAGTTCTCTAGACCAGCAGTCCGGGCCCACTGTGGCTGGGTTCCCTCTCTGCCCAGGGTTTCACATGGCTGTAGTTGAGATGTCAGCTAGGGTTGTGATCTCATCTGAGGCTCGGGACCCTCTGCTAAGCTCACACGGGCGTTGTGGGATTTCTTCCTTTGTGGCTGTATTGATACCTTATTATCAAGAAGATGATTTATGGCATACGTTACGATTTTTAGGGTCAAAAAAAACCTGCTAAACTCACCAACATTTTACTCCATAACGTTAAGAAACTTGAAAAATCTTGTCACTGGAAAGTACATCTTAGGGTTTTTATAACATCTTAGGGTATCTGTTGTTAGAATCCTGGGATTTTTTAATTAAGCACCAAACAACTTTCTAGGAGCTAAATTTTATGCTTGCAGCTGTCAAAAGCCACATCTGTGTCCAAAGTCTTCATCTTTCTCCCCCCAAATAATAATTCACAAGCTCATTAAGTTTCTTGGATTCTCATGTCATTCTTTAGTGTTCTCATGGATGAGAGAAGTTTGGAGAAGCAATGTCTAGATTTAGAGAATGGAGTTCTTTTACATTATCAAGTGTATTGCTATAATTTAAAGACATATGAGAACTTGTCTTTTTTCTCAAGTGGATCTATCTGTCTTTCTTCAGAGCGGTTCTCTAAGAGTAACATGACTGGGATAATTTAATCATTGATATAAAAACTGGAACTCCTGGTTAGGATTTTTAAGATGATATTTACAGACACCAAGTTTGTATATTAAGGATAGAAGAATTTTTAGATTCATAGATTTGAGCTATCCTTAACCTCTTCTCCCCACCTCCAGGTGACTTATGCTATACTCATAAACTTTGACTTAACACTGATATAATTTGTACATGCCAGAAGCTATGGATACAGAGTGAAGGCAGAGTCACAGCCACCTTTTAGGAGCTTAACAGTTTCGAGGTAGGAAATCAAGAGTCTGCATCATTTAAAACAGGTTAGAGGTTGTAGAATCCAAGTTAGTGAAGTGGGGAAGTATAGCAGATGCACAGATTATTACAAATTTCCTATATTGTAAGAGCCTCATTATACAATTCGACTCTAATATAATTTTTTTAAGTTCCAAATGTATTGCAAGTTGAGGGTACCAGAAGCAAGCGAGACCATATACCACTGGAAATTCATATTCTGGCTAAGCAAATACAAATTATGGGCAGAGATATCATTCTGATATATGATGTATCCTGCTAGCCTGTTTATCAAAACACTTCATGTGCTTTCACTGGACAGTTTATTTGTCGTACAAATTTAATTAAAACTGTTGCCTAGTCTCTCATAAGTGGGTTTTCTTTTCTTTCTTTCTTTCTTTTTTTCTTTTTTTTTTTTTTTTTTGGCCACACTGTGCGGCATGTGGGATCTTCATTCTCCCACCAGGGATGGAACCGTGCCCCTTGCACCCTGCAGTGGAAGCAAGGAGTCTTAACCACTGGACCACCAGGGAAGTTCCTCTCATAAGTGGGTTTTCTTTGTGAGCATATAAATGCTGTAGACAAAACGGGAGCAGTCTGATATGTCTTTGTAGTTTAAGGGCTCAGCTAAACTGAAATCAAAGTACTAATATCAGCGATTCAGTCTCCATTGGAATTTTGGGACAAATAATTGAGATTAAACTCTTCCAGCTTTTTTTTGGTGGTTAAATATATATAACATAAAATTTGCTGTTTTAACCATTTTTAAGTCTAAAATTCGGTAGTATTAATTACATTCATGGTGTTGTACAACCATCACCACTGTCTATTTGAAAAACTTTTTCATCACCCCAAACATAAACTCTGTAACCATTAAGCAATAACTCCCCATTCCACCCACACCCCAACCCCTAGTAATCCCTAATCTCCTTTCTTTCTCTATGAATTTGCCTATTCTAGATATTTCATGTAAGTGGATTATAAAATATTTTTCCTTTTGTGTCTGGCTTATTTCACTTAGAACAGTGTTTTCAAGGTGTATCCATGTTGTAGTTTGCATCAGAACTTCATTCCTTTTTATGGCTGAATAATATCCCATTGCACGTATATACCACGTTTTGTTGATCCAGTCATCTGTTGATGGGCATTTGGGTTGCTGCCATCTTTTGGCTGTTACGAATAATGCTGTAGTGTTTTAGTCCATTTAGGCTATGTAACAAAATGCCACAGACTGGGTGGCTTATAAACAGCAGAGATTTATTGCTCACAGTTCTGAAGGCTGGAGATCCAAGATCGGGGTGCCAGTGTGGTCAGGTGAGGGCCCTCTTCTGGGTTGCAGACTTCTCGTTGTAGCTTCATCTGGTGGAAGGAGCTAGGCAGCTTTGTGGGATCTCTTATATAAGGGCACTAATCTCATTCATGAGGGCTCCACTCTCATGACCTAAGCACCTTCCAAAGGCCCCACCTTCTAAAACCATCGCATTTGGCATTAGAATTCCAACACGTGAATATTGAGGGGACATGAACATTTAGACTATGGTACACAGTGAACATTGATGTACAAGCATCTGTTTGAGACTCTGCTTTCCATTCATTTGAGTATATACCTAGGAGTGGAATCGCTGCATCATACAGTAATTCTCTGTTTAGCTTTTTGAGGAAGCATGAAACTTCTTTTATGATGTCTCCACCAGTTTACATTCCCACCAGCACCGTATGAGGGTTCTGATTCCTCTCAACACTTGTTAGTTTCTGTTTTACATTAGAGCCATCCTAGTAGGTGTGAAGTGGTATAAAACACTTGAATGTTTAAAAGTAAACTTAAGATAATTTGTTTGTGAAGGCTTTAAACTTTGTTTTAAAATGCCCAGAGTTCAACAATTTAAGAAAATTGCTGCATTTAAAAATATTTCACATAAAAATTATTGTTAGACCCTATAATTCTTTTTTTATGTTATCGTTGGTCATTATTATCCTGGTTGTCATGGTCTTTAAAGTGTGTGTAGCTCACCTAAAAAAGAAAATAAAAGTGAACTAATGAAATGGAAACAGTTTTTTTGGGGGGGAGGAACTTATAAATTCATGCCATCCTGTACTCGAACCATGGGAAGGTAATGGGATTCTCCACATAGGTTATACACATCTGCCCACACCAGTGGTTCTCAAAGTGTGCTTAATGGATCAAGAGCATCACATCAGCATCCTCTGGGAATTGAATTTAAATGCAGATTCTCAGGCCCTCCCTACGTCAGAAGTCTGAAGAGAGGGCCCAGAGTCTGTATTTTAACACAGATAATCCAGATGATTATGATGCATGCCAAGGTTTATACCATTCTCTCCATTCAGAGTACTTCCCTTGCCCTTTATAGGATGGTAAGAGTCTATACATCCTGACCCCGCTGCAGTATTCCCCCTTCTAGGAAGGGTTCCCTCCCCAGCCGCAGCCACCTCTTGCTCTGGGCTCCCTGAGCGCTATACTGTAGAGTGCTGGTAGTTTGTTGGGTATCCCCTACGGTGTGAGAAGCCCTTTAGTATAGGGGTTTGCATTTCTTTCACTTATGTATCTATCATAACGCTTAACAAATTACAGACGTTCTTTAAAGGTTTGTTAATTTGAATTGTGTGCCCAGTGGGTGGGCACAGGGTACATGAGTGATTACAGGGAAGGAGCGAGGAAGCCGGTTGCTATGTAACCTGTGGGGTCATGGAAACCATGGTAAATTACCATGGGAACCATGGTAATTTAAAACTGTGGGTTTAAATTAAAAAAATTTTTTTTTCCTGTGGATTTTATTATACTTTCTTGATGTTTAGCTTCTTGTCCACTTCATTGCTTTTTGCCGTATTTTAACCGTGATATGTGCTACAGAGAACTCAGAAGTATCAGGAGGAGCTTGCTTTAAAATACCAGCATTGTCTGAAATGCACTTGGAAGATAGTTGTGTGTGGGGCTGATTCTGTGATGATTCTCTTGACATTTTCATCTTTAGGGTATGGCCAAGTGTCTTTCAAGGAAGGAGTCCTTTGTATTAATACTATTTCACTATTCACTAGTTCGATATATGGTTTAGATTAAATTAAAAAAAAGGACACTTTTACCCTGCAAAATTTAAATACACAACTCATTGAAGGTGTCATTTAAAGTCTTGGCACACTCTCTCAATAAACAGGTAATGGGATCCATGGTTTCCAGTTTGGGGGATAAAAATAAAAACTGGGTGAGTCGTTGCTACAGTTTCAATCTCATTACAGTTGCAGTGGAGTTTTTTTTTATTAAGACAAACCTCTTTTCAACCACAGAGATACTTTTAGGCTTCAGAAGGCCTCATAACTGAGGTTGCATTGGAGTTGAGTATCTTGCCTTTAACAGACTTCTGGGGCTCTATTTGTTTCCCACAATTTTATGCGTGTTTGTCTCAAATGAACCATAAAATACTTCAGTGCCAACATGTGGTTTTAATAACAAGTAAGCACGGGCAAATGAATGTTGAATTAGAATGTGAAGTTTTATATATATATATATATACCATGACTTTAACTTCTAAGTCAATTTATAGCCCGGCACTCAGTCAATGTTAAATAATCTGTCAGTTGCTATAAGGTAATTTTCATTCTATGCATCAGTTATTTGGGGTGTTCATCGGTGATTGAAAATCACACATTTGTTGATAAATAATTTTCTACAAGTTTTTCATAGTAAATTTCTAGTCAGGTTTTATGATTAAGTGGGAACAAATTTCCCCCCCCCAGAGCTCTTTTTTACCTTCTTGTTTTTTTAATTACTATAGTTTATATTATAAAAATGTCCATTTCACAATTATTTTAGTACTATAAAACTCACTTTTTTACAAAGTTCCTACTGAAAATGAGATCTTGAAGTAGGAATTTAGTCTAGCTGTTGCTCGGAGGATTGGATTAGGAATAAGTGGAGATTGCTTCTCCTCTCTCTCTGGGGTGGACAGAATGAGGCAGTTGTCTGTGTCAGTGTGTCTTTTCCCTCAGATGGGTTGTGGGGTGAGGATGACAGGGAAGTGGAAGGGATGTCGAGAGAGAGTTAATAGAGGCCACATAGAATTGTCTTGCCTTTTACAAGTTTTGCCTACTCTAAAACCGTATTTTCCAATCAGCTGTATGACAATAAAGAGGATAGTCTAGCCTAAAAATAAAGGAATAATGCATTATATGTGAAAGATGTTTTCAGTTGTTAAAGTTCATTTATTAGCCCAATTTTGTTCCTTTTGTTTTATATTTTGTGTCTTAGCTTTTTTTTTTTTTTAACTTCTTGGACTCATATTTTGTTTTTACATCATGATTTATCTTCTTCAAATTACTTATTCCTTTTAGATCAGTTTTACTGAGATATATTGTCTACAAGAGATCCATTTTAAACATACAGTTCAATAGGTTTTGACATATTCATACAACCTGATAACCCCATCATCCCAAGTAAGATAGAGATAAAGAACAGGTGTCAGAAACTTTGTATGTAAAGGGCCACATAGTAAAATGTTTCAGACTTTGTGGGCCATAATATTTCATTTGCAACTACTCAGTTCTGCCCTAATAGTTTAAAAACAGTCATAGACAACACATAAATAAGTGGGCATGGCTGTGTTCCAGGAAAACTTGATTCACCAAAACAGGCAGCCAGCTTGCAGGCCATAGTTTGCCACTGCCCTGTACAGAACATTCACATCCCCCCCAGAAATTCTTCATGGTCAAATCTCCATCCTCAGCCCCAGTCAGGTACTAATCTGCTGCCTAGCACTTTAGATCTAGTTTGTGTGTTTTAAAGAACTTTTAATAAATGAATATGTACTGTTTAGGGTCTGGCTGCTTTTACTCAGCTTAATGTTTTTGAAGTCCATCCATGTTGTTGCACGTATCAGTAGTTCATTCCTTTTTGTTGTTGAGTGGTATTCAACTGAATAAATAGACCACAGTTTGTCTGTCTACTCTCCTAAAGAAAGATGTTTGAATTGTCAGTTTTTGGCTGTTATAAACAAAGCAACTGTGACCATTCTTATGCGAGTCTTTGTGTGAATGTTTGTTTTGACTTCTTTGGGCACATACCTAGATAGATGGGCCATGTGGTATGTATTTAACTTTTTGAGATACTGCCAAACCCTTTGGTAAAGTAATTGTACCGTAATACACCTCTACCAGCTATTGTGTGTAGAGTTCTAGTTGCTCCATGTCCTTGCCAACACCTGGTATTGTTAGTCTTCTTACTTTTTTACTTTTCTGTTCCAATATGCTTTTTTTTTTTTTTTTGGTCTTGCTATACTGGCTCGACCTCCAATAAAATGTTAAGTAGATGTGCAAGAGTGAACATCCTTGCCATTTTCCCAGCCTCACGGGGAAAGCATGCAGTCTTTTGTCATTAAGTATGGTGTCAGCTGTATGCTTCTTATAGATGTTCTTTATGGATTAGAAAAGTTTCCTACTATTTCTGCTTTGTCTATAATAATAGGTGTCTCATTTTTTCAGATACTTTCCCTGCATCTATTGAAATTGTCATATGGTTTTTCTTCTGTTAAAATCAAATTTTATTGATTTTAGAATGATGAATGAACCTTGTATTCCTAGGATAAACCTCACTTACTCATGGTGTATTATCATTTCTATATATTTCTGCATTCAACCTACAAATATTTTGTTAAGAATTTTTACATCTGTCTTCATGAGGAATACTGATCTGTAGATTTCTCTTGGAATATCTTTATTTGGATTTGGTATCAGGGTAATGCAGGCCTCATAAAATATGTTAGGAAATAGTCTCTTTTTTTTTCTGAAAGGGTTTGTGTAAGATTGGTATTAGTTCTTCCTTATTGTTCAGGAATAAGGAAGAATTCTAATTCTCTAGAATTAGAGATTAGAATTAGAATTCTCTAATTCTAATTCTCCTTAGAGTTCACCAGTAAAACCATCTGGGCCTAGGTTTTCTTTGTGAGAAGGCTTTTGATAAATTCAATATATTTTACAAATATAGGACTGTCACGGTGTTCTCTTTAGCTTGTGTCAGTTTTATAAAGTTGTACTTTTCCAAACAATTTTTCCATTTCATCTAAGTTGTTTGTCTTATCCGTTTAATGTGATGATCCCTCTTTCATCACCAGTATTGATAATTTATGTGTTTTCTTGGTCAGTATAGGTAGAGGTTTGTGAATTTATTGATCTATTCAAAGAAACAATTTTTAAATAATTGATTTTGTGTATTTTTGGTCTGTTTTCTGTTTCACTGATTTCTGCTTTTATTTTTGTCATTTCCTTTTTCCTACTATCTTGGGTTTACTTTGCTGTTCTCTTTCCAGCTTCTTAAGTTGGAAGCTTAGATCACTGGTTTGTAGATCTTTTTTTCCCCTCATATAAGCACTTAAATTTACAAATTTCCCCCAAGCACCAAATTAGCCATATCTCCCAAACTCTGATATGTTGTGTTTTCATTTTCATTCCTTGCACAGTATTTTCTGAAGTGCTCTTTCGCTTAGGATATAAAAAGCCACAAGGAGAAAAAAGCCAGATAACATATAAAATCATAGTTCTTTTTCTTGAGCCCATTAGAGCTGAGATTGCAAGGCAACCAGGCAAACTGAATTACACAGGGGTCACAAGAGGAGACTGAATGGACACACAGACTGTTTGACCTTTGGTAGACAAAGAAGAGGTGACAGCCAAAAGAGTGGGTAAGAAGGACATCACTGAAATCTTAACACATTCTTAAAGGCTCAGTGTTGTCTATCATGAGAGTTTAGGATTCTTGGAAGACTCAGGTACCAGGAGAATCTGCACCCGTTCATGAGCTCTTTCCATGTTACTCCACCAGGTACTTATAAGAAGGATTCGGAGGCAGGGCAGGAGACCTGAGAAGGGTCCCCTCTCAGAGTTTAAGGGTGGAACGGGAGTGCCCAGAAAAGCCCATCTGTGCTCTGGGCCCTGCATGAGTACAAGGTGTTGATCAGATGTCACTGGCACAAAACTGACCCACATCTCAGAACCTTCACTGGGATGCAACAGAAGTCACCTGCAAGGGGAGGAGCAGGTAACCCTCCCCCTCCCCCGCATTCTCAGTACCAGGCAAAGGTTGGCTGTTGCTAGTGGAGGAAGATGGAAATCCGACCTCAGTCTTGTGATTGTGCTCAGAAAGTGCCATCTGCCACGAGGAGGGGGCCACAAAATAAAACTGAGGTATCGCATTTCTTGAACTTGTTACTAGGAAAATGACCGATTCCGTGTGGGATGACTATGGACTTCTGGCTGACTGTGATTCGGGGCCTTGTTACAGTCCGTATTTACCTGGCACACTTACTCAGCTTGAGATTACTGCCCAGGGTTCACGTCGGCATGTTAGTGATTCCTCTGAGAATTACCTGGTGACATCCTTTGTTAATTTTATGTTTGAGATGTATTATTGTTGTGTGTTCTTAGAGGTACATATTTAGGATATCAATATTTTATCATGTATTGATACATTATAAATATATGCCTAGCTGTATCAGTTGCTTTTTACTTTTCTATAAGACTTATGTTCCATATGGAAGTTTTACATTTTTATGTAGACAGATGTATCATTTCCTCCTCCATCTTTGTTTTTTTCTTTGCTTTTATGAAAAGGCCTGTACTGGTTATTCTTCCTTGAGGTATAATTTGCATATTTTGAACTCTACAGATCTTAAGTGTACAGCTTGACGTGTTGCATTTTTGTACATGTCCCCATAATCACCACCCAGAACAAGATACAGAACTTTTTCATCCCCCCAGAGGCTCTCTGGGGCCCCTTCCCCATTTCATGTTCACACCCCTATCCCCAGGAGTTCACCACTGTTTTGACTTCCATCATAGATGCTTTAATCTGTTCTTGGCTTTCAAATAATAGAATCACGCACTATGTGTTTGTTACAGCCTTCTTTCACTCTGAGATTCAACTATGTTACATGTGTAGTAGTTCTTTTTTTTTATTGTTTTATAGATTCCATTGTATGAATATGGCACAATTTGTATATCAGGTTCTCCTATTGATAGATGTTTGAGTTGTTGGTAGTTTTCGGCTCTTATGGATAAAGTTGTCATGAACACTTTTTTTTTTTTTTTTTTAAAGTAGAGGGAAGGATTTTTTTTTTTTTAATTTATTTATTTTTGGCTGTGTTGGGTCTTCGTTTCATGCGAGGGCTTTCTCTAGTTGCGGCAAGTGGGGGCCACCCTTCATCGCGGTGCGCAGGCCTCTCACTATCACGGCCTCTCTTGTTGCGGAGCACAGGCTCCAAACGCGCAGGCTCAGTACTTGTGGCTCACGGGTCTAGTTGCTCCGCGGCATGTGGGATCTTCCCAGACCAGGGCTCGAACCCGTGTTCCCTGCATTGGCAGGCAGATTCTCAACCACTGCGCCACCAGGGAAGCCCCATGAACACTCTTGTACATGATTTTTTGTGAGTTTAGGTACTCATTCTTTCTTTTTTTTTTTTTTGGCCGCACCATGTGGCATGTGGGATCTTAGTTCCCTGACCAGGGATCGAACCTGCGCCCCCTGAAGTGGAGGCATGAAGTCTTAACCACTGGACCGCCAGGGAAGTCCCTAGGTACTCATTCTTGAGTGTATACATAGGGGTAGAAATGCTGTGTCATAGGGTAAGATGGATACAGTTATCCCTCGGTATCTGGGGGGCTTTGGTTCCAGGACCCCCCCCCCCCGAGGATACCAAAATCTGTGGATGCTCTAGTGTCTTATGTGAAATGGTGTAGTATTTGCATATAACGTAGCACATCCTCCCATATATTTTATTTATTTATTTTTTATTGAGGTATAGTTGATGTACAACATTATGTAAGTTTCAGGTATATCTCTCATATACTTTAGATCATCTCTAGATTATTTATAATACCTAATACCATGTAAATGCTATGTAAGTAGTTGCCAGCAAATTCAAGGTTGGGTTCAGAACTTTCTGGAACGTTTTCCCCCAAACAGTTTTGATCCTTGGGTGATTGAATCCACACATACAGAGGGCTGACTATTTAATTTAATAGATACTGCCAAACTCTCATCCAAAGTGATTGAACAAATTGGCACACCCCCCCAAAAAAAGAATGTACTCATTGGTCTTCTCTTATTGAAGAGATCCTTTTTGTTTTAAATATTTTTAGCAAAAATTCTGTTTTAGTTTGTCTTCAAACTATAACACCCATTGTGAGAAATATTATTTTGTATAATGGTGTGACTTAACACGGTTCTATGCAGTATGACAGGAGGTCAAGCCGTAGTCCCCCTGACATATCCCAGTATTCCCAAAATATTGTTGTTTAGGAAAAGCAGTTACTCTTTTTCCAGGTCAGTACATTCCTTTAACAACTTCATTTCAGCTTTTGTAAATTCTTTTTTATTTTTTTTTCATTTGTTAGTTCACTTTATTATTCATTCAACAAATATTTATTGAGTAGTATGTGCCAAGCACTCAAATGCTTGGGATACACATTATTTACACAATGGACAAAATTAAATTTCTTCACCCACTGTGCCTAGTTGGCAGCATGCCTCAATACAGTGGGGTGAAATATTCTGCTAAGTGGTGTTCCTGCTATCAGTTTTGCACAATATAACCCAATGTCCACAGAACAGAAAAAGGGAGTTTTAAAAGTCAAATTTAAAAAATATTAGTCCTTTGCAACCTTCATGTAAATTCTTTAGATGGTGTAGAGGATGTAAAATTTTGTTGTGGTTTTATTTAACTGTCCTGGAATAAAGGGATTTTTTTGTGTATCTTACTTAGTTCATTATATTTAAATGAAAAACCAAAAAAAAAAAAAAAGGTTTACCCTTTCTTTAAGGATATGGGAGAGAAGTGGTTTATTGTCTCTAAGGTTTTCTTTTACATGGAAGTCTGGAAATCACATCCTTAGTATATTTGAGACCTGCAAGCCTATTTGAGTCTCCTACTGATTCCCCGTAAAGAAAGCTGTTCCTATGCTCACATCACTTGTGCTTAGCTTGATGAGTGAAATGGTGTGATTGGAGAGAATTGTTTAGCAAATGACATTGCCACAGGGAAAGGGCTTTGGTGGTTATCATTTGTGGAACAGTTGAAGTGCTTAGAATGTCTTCCAAATCAAGTATCGTAAAGAGCATAGGATTCCCCAAAGATGGGACCACTCTCTCTGTTAGTCACTTTGGTGGTTTTTCACACTGGCTTAGACTCTGTAAATAGTTTCGCCCTGCCGGAGGGATCCACCTCGTCTCCCATTTTGCTCAGTGGCTTCTGTGTTTTTACCTCTGTATTTATGAAGACCTTCATGAAGACAGAGAGCCAAAGGAGAATTTCTGATTTCTCACTCTGGGACATGCTGGCATCGGCCACCTGTCAGGTGAGGCGGCAAGAATCGCGAGCAGGCGCAACTCTGGCACTGCTCACAGTGCTTCCGCGTGCACCTGGCCGGTGCCACAGAGGCTGTGCCCCGGATTCCTGACCACAAACCCAAGCTTTCCCTGTTCTCTTCCGTTTTTAGTTGCCTTGGTTTCTGGCAAGGAGTCCCGCTACAGAGAGAAGGCTCATGTGGTCTTTTAACTTACCCACAGACCCGTGGAGCCTAACCCCGTGTGAAGCGGGACTCCACTGGGATGGCTCCAAAGGCACAAGGGGCGTGGCTCTTTAGCGGGGCTGTGGTAAGCAATGCCCGCCAGGAAAGAGAGGAGCAGCTGGCTGTTCCTTCCTGCAGCTTTCCAAACCACTGCATGCATGTGGTTTCCGGCTAGCAGGCGGTGGATTTAAATGCAATACCTGCTATGTTCCAGCCCCCACGTTAGCACATTCCACACACAGGGGCTTGCTGCGTCATAACGTACAGGTATTTCTGTGAGCCTCTATTGAGGTTGAAGAGGTTTCATAATAAAACAAAATGAGATAAACCCCACAGGCAAGCCAGTCACTTGAGAATACTGTTCCAATCTTCCTTTCACCTAGGAATTTGATAGTATCTTGAAGGCAGAATGGTTTGAATGCTCAAAGATCTGTACACGGCTTTATTCTTTCCTAGGCTTTAGCTCTCTGGTTCTCATACCTTAGTGCGCATGCGGCGTTCTACAAGGTTGGTTATGTAAAAGCAGGTCTCCTAAACTGACAGGAAGTTTGGGGCTGTCTTCTTTCCTCCCTTCCTTTGCCGTGTGTACCACTACTCAGCTTACTAGTTGGCTTTCCACCTCCACCTCCCTCTCATTTGGATTTCTCTCTCTTTATGCTCGAGGGTGGTCTTAACCCCCCGCCTTGCCTTTAGTCTCCTTTGATGTTTCCACAATTCCAGTATGAGCATTTCTGTCAGAACACTTATGCAGTTCTAGTCTGTGGGAGACTGAGGCATATAGTCAACAAAAAAGAAAACTAGAATAAAAGAAAGTAATTCTAAGCAAAGGTGAGGTGATGAGCCCTACCCTGTTTGTATATCAAGAGTCAAGTCCAGCTACATGAGGTATCACGGATCGATGGGTGGAGGGGTGGATGGTTAGTTCATTGATTCATTTGCAGTACACTCAGTCTTTCATATGCGCAAGGCGCTGTGCGTTGGACAGTGTTCATTAACACGGCGAGTATTGCCCCTGCTCTTTGCTCTTGCTTTGCTTACGGTCAAGTAGGTGAAACAGACACTAATTTGAACATAATGAGTGTTTCAAAGGAGAAGCATGCATACTGTGGAAGTGTCCCAGTTGGGGCACCTGATCTAATCTGGGATCAGTTACTGGTATTTTCCTGGAGGTGGTGCTGTTGGGTCTGAGGTCCAAGGTATGAATAGTAATTGGATGAAAAGGCGTTCAGCACAGACTGAACAGTCTAGACAGGGGGGATCACGTATGAAGGCTCTCAGTGGGTGAGGTCAATGTGGCTTAGAGCGTGGAGCAGGGTCAGGTGGCTTAAAATGAGCCAGTTCATGCAGAGCCTTGAAAGCCATGGAATGATCTTTTATTTTATCCTAAAAATAATAGATCTTTGAAAGCTTTATGTAGAAGGTGACCACTTTTGTTTTGTTTGTTGATCTGCTGTTCTACTGCTGCCTCTGGTTCCTCTCAGAAATTGTTTGTGGTGCATGAATGAGAAGGAGGTAGGAGAGAGATGTCAGGCTGTTGCATTTGTTCAGGTGAAAGGTAATGTTAGCTTGGATTAGGGGTGCAATGGACAGAAATAGGTTGAAGAGATATCTAGGAGAGCAGATTGACATATTAGGATTGGCTAATAGCTTGTGAAGACAAAGGAGGTGCCAAGAACAACCGCCAGGTGTCTGGCACGATCACCTGGTTGTATAGTGTCCGTGTTGACCGAGGGAGGGACCCCAGGAGAAGGATGGGCTTGGAGGTTGGGACGTTAAACTATGAGATAGATTGTGGACATACTGAGTTTGCGTTGCCTGTGAGATGGTCAAGTGCAGATGCTGAGTGGGCAGTTGGACATATGGATCAGGAGTTAGAGAAGCTGTCTGGGCTAGAGAGAGACATTTCTGATGGATTTTTAAAGAAAACATCTGTTTGAGTTGGCCAGCAGCTTTGCGAGCCCTGTAATTGTTAATGGAATGTCCAATATTGCAAAAATTTGCAGATGCCACAGATTATGGTAATAAAACCTTTTCTCCTTTTTTTTTTTTTTTTTTTAAGTAAGATATCTTGTATGACAGTAGTAGTGAGGGAAAGTGGAAAGATAAAAACCTTAAAATAAGGTCACCTGTAGAGCCGTCTGCAGGGAAGCTACCATTCATTGCTGTCTCCTGCCAGCCAGACATGATGCCCAGCTCTTTATAGCTCTCGTCCTTCAGGAAGTGCCTCTCTTTTGTGGATTAAATACTGACGCTTAGGCTTATGTTGAGTAACTTCACAGCTTCATTTGGCAGATCTGGATTTTAGCAAGAATCTATTTGGCTCCATAGTTTTTGCTCTTTTTAGTAACCCTGTTGCAATCCAGAAAACAGTTAAACTAAAATAATAATCTACAATCAATTTAACTCTGGGGTACAAGGGGCAGACAAGGTAGTCAAGAGGTGTCCTACTGAAACAGAGGACATTCCAGGTATCTGTGGAATCACGGGTGCTTCAAAAAATGATTTTAAAACCTTGGAACCTTGGCATTCTAAAACTTTAATGTTGGAAAGGACTTGTAAGACCTTGATGTCTAGTAGTCTTACCCTATAGACAAGGAAACAAAGACCTCGGGGTCACAGATCCTGCTAATGGGAAAGACGGACTGTAGCCCAAGCTTCAAGCTCCTGGTCCCTCATTTCACCAGTGTCCACTACTGATCTCATCTTTGACTTCTCTGTCAGCGCTCACGTTCAGTTACCAAAGTCCTATCCACTGCTCTTCCGTAAGGCCTTTCACCCCTATTGCTGTCTCCACTTCTTACTCTTTCTAGCCTAGTTCAGTCTTCCACCCACTTCACTTCCACACTGTTGCAGTGACCTCCTAACTGGTCTTTTCCTAAAGCACCCCTGTTCCTAAGTCCCTTTCCAGCTCACACTGATTGAATTGTCCCCAGAGCCTACTGTTTGATGTCAAAACTCTTCAGACTGTTCTTCATGGTACCCTTCGGCTGGGCCCCAGCCTACACATGCCCCATCTGTATACGCCCCTAGTCCTTATCCCCTACCTGCCAGCTAGCCTACATGAGTTACTGCTCCTCGAGGGCTTTTCCTTATCTGTGCTTTTCTAGTTTGTTCCTCTCCCAGGAGATCCCACTCCCCACCTTCACCTTTCAAAACACTCTCCATTTTTCACAGCCTGGCCTGCATCTTCCATCAGCTGGTACAGTCAGTCGCCCCTGCCTGAGGTCTCCTCTTAACACTTAGAGTTTTGTGCCCCCGCTCATCTTCACTTCCACGTGGGGCCTTGAATCTTGTAGGAAGTCTATAAATGTTCCCCTCTGATGAATGCTGTGTCATTATTTTTTTCTTCACAGTTGCATTTTCTTAAGAGGACATTACATTTGTTTCAGTCAAATGCTGTGTCATTCTTTTTTCTTCACAGTTGCATTTCCTTAAGAGGATGTTACATTTGTTTCAGTCATTTGGATTTTAAGACTATAAGTATCTTCGGATGTCTGGTAACTTTTCCAGTGTGCGCAAGTGTTGACCGTGCCTTTTGTGTCTGGTTTCTGGTTTCCGCATCACTTTTGACACTGTTCCGGGGTCCTGAGGGTTGGGATCCTAGGTGATAGTAGTGGGGGTCACAAGGGCTTGGTGGAATCAGTGGGTCTGATTTGAAAACTGAAATCAGATCTTTGAGAATTTATTGTTTTGAGGATTGGGTCTTTCTTTAGTTCTACTTAAGTTATTTTGTAGAGACCATTACTTCAAGTGTTGTATTATCTGTAATTTATTGAAAAGTACTTCTAAATATAGTATAATATGTGCGTACCTGTACAAGTTAACTCTCATCGCACTGTAAGATGGTTAACTTATTAAATATATGACAATAATAGTTTGCATTTGAAGGACCCTGATCAGGACTCCACATTACAGAAGTAGCTGTGGCAAGGACTTCGGATATTACCATCTAAACCTGTACTGGAGGATTTGTTAATTAACATAAAGAACCCTTGCTGGTTCTGTGTCTCACCACCTAAAGGAGGGTTCTGTCACCTGAAGGTAACAATGGACATTGTTGCTCTCACCTTGGACTTATTGACAGTGGAAACTTCACCAAGCTTACAAATTAGGTTGTTCAACCTTTTTTTTTTTTTTTTAAATCACTGATTGCTAATAAGTGTCCATTTTCAAATTCCGTTTAAGGTGTCTTTTCATTGTAAATATCACCTGCTAAAGAGGTTGTTGGGAAGGAGACCTATAGCCCAGACCCCTTGCCTACTTCACCTTTGTTGGCCCTGCCTGTATTTAAAATAAACAGACAAACAAATTTGGTCACATTGGCTTGGTCAGATCACCGGAATAGATAGACAAATGGTGAGTAAGATCACCACCGATAAAGCTCTCTGCCTTTCTCACACCTTCCCTTAAACACACACACACACACACACATACACACATACATTCTCTCTCTCTCTTTCAATGTAATTCTTTACACTGAAAAAATCAACTATAAATAGATTCCACTGAATATTTTCCTTATTTTAGAAAATAAAACTAGCAAATTCTTGGATAGTTCTGCAGATTCAGCACAGCTTTGTAGCTTATACAAGTAGAAAATGGTATTTCATCCTGCCTACATTGTGTCTTAAAGAGTCTTATACACATATATACAGATATACTTATACACATATGTACTTACACATATACAAACGTATATACTAAAGACATGTAATTATTTATGTAAGAATAATAGTATTGATTTACACACACCCCCCCAAGCAATGTATACTGCCCCCCCATCTCCTTCCCCTTTTTCTGTGAAATTTTTTATAAAGTTACTTGTTTGTGAATTCTTTCTTATTTTTTAGACCAAAACTGAAATGCAGTTACTAGACAAATCTTCAGTGTCATCTGTCCAACTTTCATGTTTTTCTAGTATACAGGTAACAATTGAAAAACATGGAGGCAAAACCAGTTCTCATCTTTGTTATTAAACTAGTACCTGAAATAGGCTGGTAATCCTTCCTGTGGTCCCAAATCATCTGACTCTTCCTACCAAGGGGCACCACTGAACTGGTACTAAGAGAAGAAACTTCTTGGAAAGAGTTGATTCCGCAGTTTTGTGGTGTTGGAGGTCGGGGAGGGGGCCCAAAACTTTAACCTCCATCTTATTGTTTTCTCAGCTTTGGAAGTCGAGAAAGGTCGACTTTTAAGAAAGGGAGTCAGTCACCCTCTACCTATATGCTGTTGACCTTTCTATCTGTGCTGCGTTCAGCTCAGTTGCTTCAGTGATCATTTATGAAGTGCCCACAATGGACCAGGCCCTGGGATAGTCATGGGAAATGGAGCCAGTGACTTTATTCGGTAGAGTAACATCTCTTTTATTTAGTTCTTAGAAGAAAAAATACCATTAGAATGGAGCCTCCTTGAGGTCAAAGACCTTGTTTTAATTATCTTTGTATCCCCGGGTTTAGCTTAGCAATGGATGCTTAATGGGCCTTCAGTAGATGTTCATAGTGTTCATGGAGATAGAATTAAGCTAAGACTTTTTGAACTTTCATATTCTGTTTTACTTAAAAGTTTTTCCATAAAAAACTTATACTTTTTAAAAGCCTCTTAGTTTTTTTTTGTTTTTGTTTTTAGTTCATTCTGTCCTGACCATCCTTTCCATTCATTTCTTATTTAATTTATTGATGGCAAGGCAAGTAATGGTTTAGTCATCAAGAAAGTAAAGGTATTAACATGTAATAAAATCTTTTGTTGTGTCAAATTGAGAAAACACATAATAAAGGTAATATGACTTGGATTTATATTAATAAATGTACTGTGCTTTATTAGGAATTTGAAATACTTAGTAAATACTCTATGAAAGTATGTTTTATTCTCTTGTAGTAATTGGTCATTCCTTGTCTCTTATTATTACATTTTAATTAGGAAGAAAAGTTTTCACAGATTCTTTCAATTATGTTGATCTTTTTTAGCATTGTGATGATGCTGCATTCTTTCAGTAATGGCATGGAAGGAGAATAAAAGTCCTATTAAGATGAAAATTCAAAGAATGACTTACTTCATAGCAAACGTTTTTCTTTATAGTTAGACTTCAGCCCTTTTTCCTTTGAAGTTTTATTTAATGTGAAAACCTGTTTCTAAGAGGCGTTCCTCATGTGAATCAGTGTTAGACCTCTGTGGTTTTAAACCTGGCACATGTGGTCTAATGCATTACCTACCAATAAGTAGGAGATCAGCTGTGGCTTATATATATTCCTGAACAGCTCACATGTTTTCAGATGATTCATTGTTATCCTGTGTCCTTTAATCATGGGACTCTAAAAGGTTTGCCATCTGACACACTTATGTTTCCTATTTAACAATACTTCCATTCATCTAAAGCTGCTGAAGTCATCTACTACATTACAGAATTTTTACCTTAAAGAAAACTCGGTGTTCAAGAAATAGCTTAGGTGTCTTTATAAGGGTATTATACATTGTTTAATCAATAAAATTGTGTGTCAATGAAACGCCATTATGTTTCTCCTTACAAGGTATTCTTTTATAAGTATTTGCATTTATATTTTAATCTTAATTTCCCGTTTGTTGTCTAAATGGCCCCATTTAAAATGTTTTAAGAAAATACTAACATTTTCTTACCGGATTATGAGAAAAGCATATCTTTAAGGAAAAATTACCCTATGAGCAGGTGATTTACAATATTGTTTTCTTTTGGCTAACCTTGTTAAAATCCAAAATATGTGCAGTTTTTTTAAAAGCTGCATTAGAATTAGTAATATATTATAACCTATTTTTAAGGTGTATAAAGTGCTTCAAACAGTGCCTGGCACATAGTGACCACTAACGGTTTGCCGTTATTACTCTTACCTTGATTTTAAAGATGGAAAAGATGGAAATGAAGGAAATTTTTTGATTCTTACACTGAAATTCTGTCTTGTCAATGGTCATGATAACATTGTTTCCTCTAAAATTCTCTGCAGAAGATTTTCTTTCTTCATATTTAATTTCTGTGTATGCCATAATTTGTTTTTCCACACTTCCTCCTTTTGGGGTTCCTCTGTAGATTTTTTTAAACATGTCTTACTTAAGAACCTCTTCCTTCTCTTAAAATTCTACATCTGTAAACCAAATAATTTATAAAGCCTTTCAAATTTTATGCGTCTGAGTGGTACTAAATTTGAAAAGTTAAGGGTTGTTTTCCCCAGGAGCAAGCTGTATTGTATGCCAATTTAATAATGAAGAACATTGTAGTGAATTTGCTTTTAAAAAGTTCCCCCTTTTTTCCCACTTCCACTCCCCTCCCTTCCAAGAGTGAATGTAAGTGTTAGACAAAATTGAGATGATTTTCCATTAGGGTTTTTCAAGGAATTTTTCATTATAAAGGAATTGTATATTTATTACATTTTAAAATATAAGTTGAAAGAAGAAAACCGCTAAAAGACAATTAGTTTTAATATTTTGTGGAAAATTGTTCCATTATTTTTTCCTTTATTTTAACATTGATTTAGATGGTGATTGTAAGTCAGCTTCTATAATTAAGAGCTATAGCATTTATCCTTCTATTTTAGTATGTTTTTCTGAGATATGTTCATACATTTAAGAAGTATTTGAGGACCTGCTATATACCAGATGCTGTTCAAGAGACTTTGACTCATTAAGATACCCCACCCCTACCCCATCTTTAACTTCCCTGCTTTCTCCTAATCTTCCAGTCTGCTCCTGACTTTAGGAGTTTCCAGTAAGTTGGCCTGGAAAGGATGTGGTTTGTGAGAGGAAAAGAGCCATCAAAGATGACTCCAAGGTCCCTCCAGTTGGCCTATGCAATTGGACTTTCATAGTTCCTTTAAGATGGGAGAAACCGTAGGTAGAGTAGGTTTGGGAGGAAGATCAGGAGTTGAGTTTGGACATGCTCCATTTAAGATGTCTGTTAGACATCCGAATGGAAATGTTGAGTAGGCAGGTGTGAAATAATAGAAAATATATATTTTGGTCACAGTCCCTGGTTTCGGGCATGGAGATCCTAAAACCCTTACATATTTGTAAGTAGTAAGAACACTAAGAGCATCTTTTGTTCTAATATTTGGTCTTTGACCCCGGTTCACAAGAGCTCCTAAATCCCTTAGAATTTCTTGGGTGATAGGAGTGTCTTTTGTTCTAATGAGGCAACTCCTGGTGGGCTCCTGGATGAGGGTGGTCACTAGAAAGACCAAGCCATAATTAAAAGCTTGAAACTTTCCACCTCACACTCCATCCTCCGGGGAGCAGAGAGGGACTGGAGGCTTAAGCTAATGACCCATCGTGACTCTGTGATGTAACCTCCATGAAACCCAAAGTACGGGCTTTGGGGAGCTTCCAGGTTGAACTCATGCACGTAGCATGCACATAGCAGAAGCTCAAGACTCTTGAGACCTCACTCTATGTATCTCTTCAGCTGCCTGTTCATATGTCTGAACAGAAGTGTTTTTCTGAGGCCTGTGAACTGTTCTAGCAAATGATTGGATCCGAGGCGGGGGGTGCAGGTAGGGTGGGTATGTGTCACGGAAACCTCTAGTTAGCAGCCAAGTTGGACAGAAGGTGTGAGTAATCTGAGGACCTTTTACTTGCAGTTGGCATCTGAAGTGGAGGGCAGTCTTGTGGGGCTGAGCCCTTAATGTGGGGTTTTCTGCTTTAACTACCTGGAGTTGAATCCAGTTGAATTATAGGACACTCAGCTGGTTTCACAGAGAATTGCTCATGTGGGAATAAAACCTCACACATACCATGTCAGAAGTGTCGTAAGCGTGGTAGATATTTCTGTGACTTTGTTCTATTTCTGACACTTTATTTTTTGCAACAGTTTTAGATGTGCAGAATTATCGCCAAGATACTATAGAGTTACCATATACCCTGTACAGTTTCCTGTTATTAATATCTTACATCGGTATGGTACATTGGTTGTGATGAATGAACTAATAGCGATACATTGTTGTTAACTAACGTCTATCCTTGATTCAAGTTTCCTTAGTTTCTACCTAATTCCAGGATATCACATTACATTTAGTTTTCATGTCTCTGTAGGCCCTTCTAGGTTGTGTCAGTCTCTAAGACTCTGTTTTTGATGATCTTGACAGTTTTGAGGAGTTCTGGTCAACTCCTCTGGTCGTAGAATGCCTGTCTATTGGAATTTGTCTCATGATTAGACTGACGTTAGGGTACATACTACCTACTTGACTTATCACTGTTAATGTTGACCTTGACCACCTGGCTGAGGTAGTGCTTGTCTACATATAGGGTTTCTCCACTGGGAAGTTACTCTTTCCTTTTCCCACACTGTCCTCCTTAGAAGGAAGTCACTGTGAGCAGCCCACACTTAAGGAGTAGGGACTTATGCTCCACCTTCTTGAGGGCAGGGCATCTACATGAATTATTTGGAATTCTTCTGTACAGGTTTGTCTCTTCCTAATTTAATCATTTATTCAATCATGTATTAGTATGATTCCTGGATGTTTATTTTATACTTCGGACTCTGATCCAATACTACTATATTTGTTTTACTGTTTGAATTGTTCTAGTTTGAACTATTGGGTACTCTTTCCCTTGGCTCCTTTGTCCCTCTGACATACCCTGTTCAATGTGAGTGTTGGGGCTTTGTTTTTGTTTTTTTGGTTTTGAGTATTTTCTTAATTTCTGGCCTTACAAGATGCTCATCATCATGTAAATTTCCTGTCCTAGCAGTAGAATCCTGCCCTGGTTTTCCCTCCACTGCCAGGCTTTTTTTTTTTTTTTTTTCTCTCTCTTTCTCTGTTTTCTCTAAAACATTTTTTGAATGCTTGAAATGTGTTCACCGTTTGTGGTCGGCACTAGGGCTCCAAGGTGACACAGGATAAATTCCATACTACTTTTCCTGACATCTCAGACATCCTGTCCTGGTATATCTTTGTAATTTTTACCTTTTCTTTTTAAATTTTATAATGTTTTCTTCATGTATGCAAAACATATGTGTTTTACGCTTTATAAAAGATGGTTTACATGATACATATTTTTCTATGTTTTGTTTTTCTTTCTTTTAAAAAATAGTTAAAGAAGGCCCTTCATGTCAGCCATTAGAGTTCTGACTCATTCTTTTAAATGGCTGCTTACTGTTTTCTGGTAGGGGATTATTTTCATGAATCCAACTCTTTCCCTGTTAATGGCATTCACATAGTTTGCTTCTAGACATTAGTCACTATGAACAGTGTTGCAGTAAACATCCCTGAACAGAAATGCTTTATTTCTGTGGGATGACTTTTTCAGAGTGGGTTTGCTGTATATAAAGATGTGTTTTTAAACAGTTGTTTCTATATTACAATATTCTTTTAAAACTAGCAATTCACACATCCACCAGGAATGTCTGAGAGGACCCTTTCCCTCGCATTCCTGTCTGCAGCAGGAACAGGTCTTATCAATTTTGCAGATCTGGTTTATGTTCAGTGATACCTCCTTGGTAGTTCAGTTTGCATTTCTCTGAGTTTGTCGTCTTGTTTATTTGTTGGCTGCACTGACCACTGGGAATTACTCTTCTGTGAATTTGCTTCTTTTTTGTCCTTTGCCATTTTTTTCCTGGGTGCTCATCTTGTCAGTTTGTAAGAGTTCTTTGTATTTGTGAATATTAAGCCTGTGTCCTCCATATTGGAAATATTTCCCGTAAATCTTTTGTCTGTTCTTTTGCATTTTCTTTTGTTTGCTGTAGAAATTTAAAATGTTTTTTTGTAGTATATATGCCTGTCTTCTCATTTGTAGCTTCTGGGTTTAAGGTCTCTTAGATTTTTTTTTTTTTTTGCAGGGTTTTTATCAAAACAAAATTTTTAAATTTTTATTTTATATTGTGGTGTAGTGGATTTACAGTGCTGTGTTACTTTCAGGTGTACAGCAAAGTGGTTCAGTTTTATACACACACACACACACACACACACACACACACACACACACATCCATTCTTTTTCAGATTCTTTTCCCATATAGGTTATTACAGAATATTGAGTAGAGTTCCCTGTGCTATACAGTAGGTTCTTGTTGATTATTTTATATGTAGTAGTGTGTATATGTTAATCCCAACCTCCTAATTTATCCCTCCCCCCGCCACCTTTTCCTTTTGGTAACCGTAAGTTTGTTTTCAAAGTCTGTGAGTCTGCTTCTGTTTTGTAAATAAGTTCATTTTTATCATCTTTTTAGATTCCACATGTAAGTGATATCATATGATATTTGTCTTTCTCTATCTGACTTACTTCACGTAGTATGTTAATCTCTAGGTCCATCCATGTTGCTGCAAATGGCATTATTTCATTCTTTTTAATGGCTGAATAATATTCCATTGTATATATGTACCACATCTTCTTTATCCATTCCTCTGATGATGGACATCTAGGTTGTTTCCATGTCTTGGCTATTGTAAATAGTGCTGCAGTGAATATTGGGGTGCATGTAGCTTTTTTTTTTTTTAATATTACTTTATTTATTTATTTATTTATTTTTTATTTTATGGCTGTGTTGGGTCTTCGTTTCTGTGCGAGGGCTTTCTCTAGTTGTGGCGAGCGGGGGCCACTCTTCATTGTGGTGTGCGGGCCTCTCACTATCACGGCGTCTCTTGTTGTGGAGCACAGGCTCCAGACGCGCAGGCTCAGTAGTTGTGGCTCACGGGCCCAGTAGCTCCGCAGCATGTGGGATCTTCCCAGACCAGGGCTCGAACCCGTGTCCCCTGCATTGGCAGGCAGATTCTCAACCACTGCGCCATCAGGGAAGCCCCAAAGCATGTAGCTTTTTGAATTATGGTTTTCTCTGGATATATGCCCAAGAGTGGGATTGCTGGATCATATGGTAGTTCTATTTTTTGTTTTTTAAGGAACCTCCGTACTGTTCTCCATAGTGGTTGTACCAATTTACATTCCCACCAACAGTGTAGGAAGGTTCCCTTTTCTCCACACTATCTCCAGCATTTACTGTTTGTAGACTTTTTGAGGATGGCCATTCTGACTGGTGTGAAGTGAAACCTCACTGTAGTTTTGATTTGCATTTCTCTAATAATTAACGATGTTGAGCATCTTTTCATGTGCCTTTTGGCCGTCTGTATATTTTCTTTGGAGAAATATCTATTTAGGTCTTCTGCCCATTTGTTGATTGGGTTGTTTGTTTTTTTTGATATTGGGCTGCATGAGCTGTTTATATATTTTGGAGATTAATCCCTTGTCGGTCACTTTGTTTGCAAATATTTTCCCCCGTTCTGTGGGTTGTCTTTTCGTTTTCTTTATGGTTTCCTTTGCTGTGCAAAAGCTTTTAAGTTTAATTAGGTCCCATTTGTTTATTTTTGTTTTTATTTTCATTACTCTAGGAAATTGATATATTCAAAAAGATATTGCTGTGATTTATCTCAAAGAGTGTTCTGCCTATGTTTTCCTGTAAAAGTTTTATAGTATCCTGTCTTATATTTAGGTCTTTTATCCATTTTGTGTTTATTTTTGTGTATGGTGTTAGGGAGTGTTCGAATTTCATTCTTTTACATGTTGCTGTCCAGTTTTCCCAGCACCACTTATTGAAGAGACTGTTTTTTCTCCATTGTATATTCTTGCCTCCTTTGTTGTAGATTAATTGACCATAGGTGCATGGGTTTATTTCTGGGCTTTCTATCCTGTTCCATTGATCTATATATTTTTTTGTGTGTGTCAGTTTTGTGTCTGAAGTTAGGGAGCCTGATTCCTCAAGCTCCGTTTTTTTCTTTTTTTTGTTTTTTTTCCCTCAGGATTGCTTTGGCTATTCTGGGTCTTTTGCATTTCCATACAAATTTTTAAATTTTTTGTTCTAGTTCTGTGAAAAATACCATTGGTAATTTGATAAGGATTGCATTGCATCTGTAGATTGCCTTGGGTAATATAGTCATTTTGACAGTATTGATTCTTCCAATCCAAGAACATGGTATATCTTTCCATCTGTGTCATCTTTGATTTCTTTCATCAATGTCTTATAGTTTTCAGAGTACAGGTCTTTTGCACCTAAGGTGGGTTTATTCCTAGGTATTTTATTCTTTTTGATGTGATGGTAAATGGGATTGTTTCCTTAATTTCTCTTTCTGATCTTTTGTTGTTAGTTTATAGAAATGCAAGAGATTTCTTTATATTTTGTATCCTGCAACCTTACCGAATTCATTGATGAGCTGTAGTAGTTTTTTAGTAGCATCTTTGGTCTAGTGTTTATATTTTGTACCTGGAGTAAGATGAGGTTCTGTTTTCTTCTAGTTGCTCATAGTGTATTATACTAGCACCTTTCTCTACCTTTTCATAAATTAAATTCTCATATGTGTTGAAGTTTATTACTTGGTTCACTATTCTGTTGTGTTAATAGTTTTATCTACTTTTAGACTAATAATGTATTTATTTGTCTGAAGTAGCTTTATAGTATATTCTGATATCTGAACCTGAATTCTGCTTCCCCCATCCCCCTTGCTCCTCTTTTTCAAAATATTCTTGGCTATGCATGTGTATATTTTCATCTATATAAATGTTAAGATCAGTATACAGTTTTTAAAGGATAGTTTTATAACTGAAAGAATATTAAATATATGTATTAAGCTTGGGAGAACTGACAAGAATACAGTATAATTTCTATATTTTTTCAGACCTTGTTTGATGTCTTTTGATATAATTTCATAATTCTGTTCATATATTATAGGTCGTATGCCCCTTTTTTGAATTTATCCTTAGGTATTTTCTAGTTTTTGTTACTGTTGTGAATGGAGGCCCCCTACCCCCCTTTTCTTTTTAGGAGCTTATTGATAGAATAGTTTTAAAAGATACTGACTTTTTAATTTTCCCAGTAACCAGCCATATTGCCCAATTTTCTGATTAAACCTAGAACTGTCTTACTAGAAACTCTTGGGTTTTCTGTGGCAGGCAAGGAAAAAGGGTTCTTTTTCCTTCTCCTTTCCTCCCCTCTTTTTCTTGTGTTCCTACCAGTTATTTTATTTTCATGTCTTACATGTCACCCGTTACGGAATGTTCACTAATACTGCTGACAGCAGGCATTCCTATCTAGTTTTTTTTTTTTTCTTAATATAAATTTATTTATTTATTTCTGGCTGTGTTGGGTCTTCGTTTCTGTGCGAGGGCTTTCTCTAGTTGTGGCAAGCGGGGGCCACTCTTCATCGTGGTGTGCGGGCCTCTCACTATCACGGCCTCTCTTGTTGTGGAGCACAGGCTCCAGACGCGCAGGCTCAGTAGTTGTGGCTCACGGGCCCAGTTGCTCCGCGGCATGTGGGATCTTTCCAGACCAGGGCTCAAACCCGTGTCCCCTGCATTGGCAGGCAGATTCTCAACCGCTGCACCATCAGGGAAGCCCCAGTTTGTTTTTTATTCATTTAACTGCTAAGGTTTTGGTTGGGTATAGGTTTATAAGATATCTTCTTCATAAATCATGGCTTTTATCATTACTTAAGGACACTTAAAAAGATACCATTTAGTCATTTTAACCTTCTAAACCTAATTCCTGTGCCTATCCTTTTATTTTAAGCATTTCTTTATCATTTTGTTTTATTTTAAACAGAATATAACTTGGTCTTTTAATGGAATAATTTTCTTTCTTCACTTGTTGTATAAATAGTTTTTCTTTTAACTTGCTTTGTTTATTATGTAGTTTAACTTGTGGTTTCTATTTCCTTTTTAAATTTTTGCTGGTTTGATCAAGTTATTTTGCATTTGTTGTTGTTGTTTTTACTTTAAAAATTGCTACACATTTCCATCCGATTAATAATTACCTTTTCTTTTCTGTACTCATCATTAGAAATACTTACTTACCATTATTTGAAAATGAGATGCTAGTGATTTCTCCCCACCAACTTGACTTTAATATGATTGGCTCATTTTTATACCTCCTCCATCCACCCCTCCTCATTAAGGTGAGAACTTGAGAATATTTCACTCTACCCCATACCTAGCTGAGATCTTTAGGATACTTTTACTTCTATTTTTAGTCCCTGTCTCACCTCCTAGATTTTCCTGAGATAGTTTAATACTTTCAGTTCAGCGCTTACTAGATATTGCTTTGCTGTATATTTGTTTCAAGAACTCTGATTTAGAATTTATTACATGCTGCTGGACAGTTAATAATTACTCATTTGGACTAAACTGTATATAAAACTATCATATTTCATAATTCTAAAAAGCAGGGTTGGTTTTTGTTTTTTGTTTGTTTTTGCATTTTAACATCTCTGAAATTAAGGTGTGCCTTATAATTGACGGTTTCCTACAATTAGATTTACAGTTGTCCTTGGCAGCATTTAGTCTTTCTTATGGTTAGTAGATTCAGCGGAATTGATACAGATACATGAAACTGGATATAGGGAAAGGAAGCAAGTGCAAGTACAAAGTTTTTTCTTATCACTGCTCTCTCTGATGTCCTCCCCCAGAAGGTCTCTGTTCTAATCTGTTTGTTCTTTGTCAGAATTCTTTCACAGATATTTTCCTATATGAGGTTTGTGGGTGGTGCATTTTCTGAGTATCCACCCATCTCTTTTACCTGCCAGGTGTAGTGTTTGGGCATTACCATTTTTCCCTCAGTAGTCTGTTAGAGCTATTGCTGTAGCTTCCAATGTTGGAGATGAGAAGTCTGATGCCTCTCTGAATTCTCTCCTCTGTAAGTTCTTGCTCCCTCCAAGCTTGTGTATTCTTGTATATAAGCTTATATAGTTCAGGAATTTACAAGGTTATGCCTAGATCTGTGTCTAGAGTAAAGTGATCTCTTTAAATCTACAGATTGAGGTCTTTCTTTGGTCCAAGCAAATTTTCTTCTGTTGTGTTCTGTTATTGCCTCTCCTCTATCTGTTCATCTTTCTTCTGCTAGAACTGCTGTTCATCACATTAAATGTGTCTTCCAAGTCTCTTATCTTTTCTATCATGATTTCTGTTTTGCCGCTTTGAGCTGTTTTTTCCATTTGATCTTCCAGACCACAAATTTGGAGCTTTGCCACAATCCATTCTTTACTTCAGTTAATATACTGTATGGTTTATTTGGAAAGTCTTGTGTTTCAATGCAGGAAGACTTCTTTCTGGTGTGGTTAACTATATTTAGCCATGGGTTTGTTCCCTTTGTCCTGACTGATCACTGTCTCTTTGGATGCTCAACCTCCTTATGTGTTGTCATATTTTCCTTGTCAGCTCATCAAGGTCTAGTTTTGGTCTTGGCCTCTAATGAAGCCGGGAGACATGCGCCCCCCCCCCCCTCCACTGCCCTCACCCCCGCCCAAGGGCCATAAGGTCTCCATGGGCAGGCTTTTTCTAGAAGCATTAATTTACAGTCCTTGTTCCAGGCTAGTTCCAAGACGCTAGTCCTTAGGCACTAGGCCCAGCTCCTAGAAACTAAAAAATCACATTTTCCAGTTCCCTCCTCTATACTCTGAGGAAGCCAAGCCTTCAGTTTCGTTTAGTTGTCTGCAGGCTCCAGAACTATATCTGTTGCAGCAGATAAATTGAAAATGGAGTGGGGGTAAAGGTGGGTGAGTTCATGTCATTGTATTCCCAGGATCTTCTTTGAGCCTGAATTTTTCATTTTTTCATTCCCTTAATGGTTGTGGATATGTGCTTTTGCCTAGACTTACCGACAATGGGGAGAAAAGCATTAGGCATGGAAGTTGGAAGATCTGTGGGATAAATTATTTCATAGTTCTCAGTTCTGCTTCTTTCCCTGTAAGATTATCTGTTATATTTCCCTGCCTGTGGTTAAATGATCTGCAGTGCCTCCCTGTCCCATAGTCAGGCTTGGCCTTACGACTTGTTTTGTCCGTGAATGTGTGTGGAAATGACAGTGCTCTAGTTCTGAACAGAGCTTTAAGAGGCATAACAAGTTTCTATCAGCCCTGTAGCTTCTGCCCTTTGCTTTGAGAATGGCATGTCTCATAAGGTCTGTTCCTTCTGATTGGGTCTTGGAACGAGAAGACACGTGGAGCAAAAGCCACAGCCTGGGGGCAGCCACAGCCACCCTGTAGCTGACGTGTCATGTGAGTGGGAAAAACAGTGTATTGTATGCCCTGGAGATTTGAGGGTTGTTTTGATACTGCAGCAAGGCTGACTGATAAAATCTGCTTTAATTTCTTGTTCCTTTTTTTATTAGCTAGTATGTTTTTTTTTTTCCCATCTTAAAAAAAAACTGTATTAGATGCTAAAGTCTGTTCTCTCTCTCTCATCTCTCTCTTTTTTTTGCCTGCGCTGGGTCTTCATTGCTGTGCACGGGCTTTCTCTAGTTGTGGCCAGAGGGGGCTACTCTTCGTTGCGGTGCGCAGGCTTCTCATTGCAGTGGCTTCTCTTGTTGCGGAGCACGGGCTCTAGGCACACGGCATGTGGGATCTTCCTGGGCCAGGGATGGAACCTGTGTCCGCTGCATTGGCAGGCAGATTCTTAACCCCTGGACCGCCAGGGAAGTCCCTCTCCTAATCTCTTAATTGGCTGATAAGCATAAACTAGTGTTGTAATTATGGTCAAACACTGATTACCTGTGGTAGAGTATTGACAAATTATGTAATAGTACTCAACCCATGTAACTGAACTTGAAGAAAAGGTAACCAGTAAAGCGAGGGTAGTGTCTTCTGGCAGTTTATTACACTCATTTATCTAATGCCTTAAAGTCTACCGGAAATGATTCTTCTGGAAGCATGGCTTTTCTTCAGTTGTACAAAGTAGATTATTTATAGTTCTCAACACCTGGGCTTTAATGCTGTTTTCTGTTATCATAAATGAATAAGAGATAATTGGAGAAGCATTTATCGAGTGGCTTTCCAAAGCTTCTATTTCTTGGGATGTATGTGTGTGTGCATTTGTGTGTGTCTGTGTACCTGCATATTTCTCTCTTATTGACTTCACTAACAAATATAATGAATAGGATCTATTTTTATATTTTTTCCCTTTTGTATTAATTGATACTCACTTTTCTTTTTTCTTATCATTCATCTCTCAAAGCACTGTTCTAGCAAATACTTCTAGATCAATAGTTCATGAGTGGAGAGAGTATTCATTGGACTATGAGCCAGAAAACCTGGGTTCTACCCTCATCCTGCCACCTGCCTTTTTCCCTGCCTTCTCTTCTTCCGTTCCTTTGCCTTTCCTCCATTCACTCATGTAGTAAATAGTTACTGAGCACTGTTGGGCCAGGTAGTGGGAGATAATGAGAAGTAAGCAAGTAAGACACCTGTACCTTCCTGCCCTTATCAAGCTTACTGCCATCTTTTCTTCTGTTCCCCCATCCCCTCTTCCTTCTGACCATACTGTAACTTTGTCAGCGTCCCACTTGTGATGAGGCTCCTGGTTGTCGTCCCCCCCCCAATTTATTTATTTATTTATTTATTTTTGGCTGTGTTGGGTCTTCGTTTCTGTGCGAGGGCTTTCTCTAGTTGCGGCGAGCGGGGGCCACTGTTCATCGCGGTGCACGGGCCTCTCACTATCGCGGCCTCTCTTGTTGCGGAGCACGGGCTCCAGACGCGCAGGCTCAGTAGTTGTGGCTCACGGGCCCAGCTGCTCCGCAGCATGTGGGATCTTCCCAGACCAGGGCTCGAACCCATGTCCCCTGCATTAGCAGGCAGATTCTCAACCACTGCGCCACCAGGGAAGCCCCTGGTTGTCATTTTATGTTAATGGGGCTGCTTTCAAATTTGCTTTTACTGCCACTGGATTATCTTGGGGAGGTTGAGGGTGATGCTGGGAGAGGAAAGAAGGCAGGTGGGAGGGAGGGATGGAGGGAGCAAGTGAGCTACCTACACAGCCTAACCACTATACAAATTTTTTATTTTTCATGATTCTTTTTAAGTTGTAATTTTGCCTAAATACCCAAAGGATGTACCTATACAAATGTTTTGAATGTTAGGTGAGATGTTTATTGCTGTTGGCTAGTCTTTTAAATCGTATTTATCTAATTTTATTTTTACTTCTTAGAGTTTGGGAAGCCATCAGTTAGAACATCTTTATTACCAAAAACCAAATTGCTTCAGAAATGAGGAAAACCTAGATAAATAAACATGAGCCTTAGTTAACAAGGACAGTTGGTGATACAATAGTCTACTCTGTATTGTAGAACTTCTTGAGGGATTGGTTACTCATTTTTCTTTGCTTTCTGAGTCATGAGCTAACTGGGCTGCTGGAAGGGAAGGAGGGAGTGGTAGGTGGGAGAGACAGCTGGACTCTACTTGCTAAAGCCATTCTCAGCTGCAGAAAAACATCTTAAGAACAACCTGATTATATTTTGTAAGGGATTAAAGTTGCCTGCAAATGCTAACTGAGAACATCTGTTTCCTGACCCTGTGCCAGAGTCCTCACCTCTTGACAGGAATTCTGGTTTTGAAATTCTGAGTCTCAGGCACCTCCTTCAATTACTCTTTGGCTCTTTCCTTAAAAGACTTAAATCAACACTGCCTAACATGTTGGAAGTGACTCTGTGAAGAACTGAAAATGAACTTCTTCCTTTGCTTTGTATACTCAAAAAGAAAATTCAGGTTTCATTAACAAGAGTCGTCCCAATTGCTGAATGATTATCATAAGAATTGTGGGGTGATCCATAGTTCATTAAAGAAGCCAGGAAAATAAATGGAAAGGAATCAGTGTATATGTGTATGTGTATGTGTGTATATTTATATAAAGATAGATTTTATTTAACTTTCTTGAATTAAATGGAAAACTTTAAAAAGTATTTCTAATTTTATTTCTTAAGAATCCCAGCTAACAAAAATAGTTCTTTTTTTCTTTTTAAAGATAGGGCACAACTTGTGTATACTTGTGACCTTATATTTATATTCTGTAAGTCAGACATATATTGGTAATTCTTGATACCATAATTCTACTCCATAAGTAATTGTTTACAGACCCCTGGAAGCAGGATTAAATCTTAATGCAAGTATTGAACATTTGCTCAGAATCAGTTAATGTTGAATGATGTGTTAGAATTATTCACAAGATATGTGAAAGCCAATGTGATACTGTGATTTTCATTTTGATTGATTTGTTAAATGATGCCTAAAGGAAGATATCTTTGTGCTCTGATATTCCTGCATATTAACACTGGGCATTTATAAGGATGATTATGCTGATGAAGGGTTAATGTTGGGCATTAGCCTTCCACGTTGTTATTAGGTATGTTTAGAAATTATATATTTACAATCTGTATGATATATATAGAATCTCCTACGTATCAGAATGATTGATTAAACAAAAATAGTGTTTTATGAGAGATGAAATTGGACATCAACTATCAAGGGATAGTTAAATGTTATAAAATACTATGCAATGGTCAGAAATGACAGATCTATATTGATCAACATGGAAATATCACTAGACATTGTTTAGGGAAAATTTTAAATTTTGGAACTGTATGTATACTAACGTTTAATTGAAAAAAACAAAACTAAACCTAAGTATGTTGAGATAAATGAGAAGCTATATCCCAAACTATTAGTGTCACTTAACTTTGGTTAACTGGAGGTAAGAAGCCCGCTTTGACCTTTAGTTCTAGGCTTCTGTATATGAATTTTAATAATCGTGCTTTACTTGCACACTTTTTTTTTAACTTAAGAAAAATTTAAATCATACACAAGGTAAACGAATAGTATAACAAAACCCAAAGTGCTCATCACCAAGCTTTGACAGTTATCAGTATTCTGTCATTTTTATTCATCTATATCTCTACCCACTCTTCACTGTGATTACTACTGTATTTTTCATAGTGTATTTGTAGATAACATTTGTCTGCGTTGAAATGCACACATCATAGATGTACACTTTTGAAGAATGGATATGCTCATGTCATCCACACCCCTGATATGATAGTGAATATTTCCATATCCCTAGAATGTTTTCTGATATCCCATCGCAGCTACTCTGCCCACTCAGGTTAGTTTTGCCTTTTCCTTGAACTTTCTGTAAATAGAGTCTTGTAGTATAAATCCTTTTTGTGTCTGGCTTCTTTTACTTGATATGATGTGTGTGAGAATCATCAGTGTTACAACATGTATCAGTAGTTCTTTCCACTTTATTCCTAATGTTCCACTGTATGAATATACCACAGTTTGTATAGCTTTTCTTCTGTTGATGGACATTAACTATTGTGATTAAGGCAGCTTTGACATTCATGTACAGATCTTACTGTGGACATATATTGTCATGGCTCTTGAATAAATACCTAGGAGTGGAATTTCTGGATCAAATAAAAACTTAGCAAACCCCTTTTGAAAGTGATTGTTCCATTTTAAGTTCCCATTGTCAAAATCTGAGAGTTGTGGTTGCTCCACATCCTTACGATTATCTGGTTTTGTCAGTCTTTTTTATTTCAGCCAGTTTAGTGGTTGTATAATGGCACCTCAATGTGTGCTTTTTAAAAAATAGTTTTTAAATTGTGGTAAAATAGATATCACATGAAATTTGCTAGTTTAACCACTTTAGGTATACACTGCAGTGTAATTGACACTGTGGTGCAATCATCAGTACAATCTACTCCCCAACTTTTTCATCATTGCAAACAGAAACTCTGTACTCATAAAGCAATCACTCCCTACTCTCCTCTTTCCTGAGCCCCGTAACTTTTAATCTAGTTTTTGTCTAAGTTTGCCTACTCTAGCTATTTCATGTAAATGGAATCATAGAATATTTGTCCTTTTGTATCTGGCTTTTTCACGTAGCATGATGTTTTCAGGGTTCATCCATATTGTAGCATACATATATCACAACTTCATTCCTTTTTATGACTGAATAGTATTCCACTGTAGGGACAGACCACATTTTGTTTATCCATTTATTTGTTGATGAACACTTGGGTTATTTGGTTATTGTCAGTAATGCTGCAGTGAAGATTGGTGTACAGGTATCTGTTTGAGTCCCTGGTTTTGGCCGTATACCTAAGAGTGGAATTGCCAAGTTGTATGTTTAACTTTGGGGGGAAACACCAGATTGTTTTCTCAGTGTGTTTTAATTAACACTTCCCTGATGACTAATGATGTTGAATATCTTTTTTGTGCTTATATTAGTGATTTGTGTAACTTTCTTTGTGAAGTGCTTGTTCAAGTCTTTTGTGCATTTTAAAAATTGGGTTATTTGTTTTTCTTTTTATGATTGAGTTTTGAAAGTCCTTTATTCTGAATAGAAGTCCTTTTTCAGACATGTGTTTTGTGAATATTTTCTTTTAGTCTGTGGCTTGTCTTTTTAGTAACAATATCTTTTAAAAATTCTTTAAAAATTTAAAAATTGTGATAAAATACACATAATACATAACCATTTTAACCATTTTGAAGTGTACAATTCAGTTGTGTTAAGTGTTTTTTTTTTAAAATAAATTTATTTATTTATTTATCTATTTATTTTTGGCTGCTTTGGGTCTTTGTTGCTGCCTGCGGGCTTTCTCTAGTTGCGGTGAGCGGGGGCTACTCTTCGTTGCGGTGCGTGGGCTTCTCATTGCGGTGGCTTCTCTTGTTGCAGAGCATGGGCTCTAGGTGCACAGGCTTCAGTAGTTGTGGCTCGCGGGCTCTAGAAGTGCAGGCTCAGTAGTTGTGGTGCACAGGCTTAGTTGCTCCGCAGCATGTGGGATCTTCCCGGACCAGGGCTCAAACCCATGTCCCCTGCATTGGCAGGCGGATTCTTAACCACCGCGCCACTAGGGAAGCCCATGTTAAGTGTTTTTACATTGTTGTGCAGTTGTCCTCAAAACACGTTTCATTTTGCAAACCTGAAACTCTTAAAGTTGTGTAATAATCATTAAACAACAACTCCCCTTTCCCATCTTAACCCAGCCCCCGCCCCCCAGCAACCACCATTCTACTTTGTGTGTCTATGAATTTGACTATGCTAAATACCTCATATAAGTGGAATCCTTCAATATTTGTCTTTTTCTGACTGGTTTATTTCACTTACCATAATGTCCTCCAGGTTCATCTGTTCTGTAACATGTCAGAATTACCTTCTTTTTAAGGCTGAATAGTATTTTGTTTTATGTATATCCCATATTTTGTGTATCCTTTCATGCATAAGTGGACACTTGGGTTGCTTCCACCTTTTGGCTATTCTGAATAATGCTACTATGAAAATAAATGTACAAATCTCTCTCTGAGACCTTGCTTTCAATTCTTTAGTGTATATACCCAGAAGTAGAATTGCTGAATCACATGGTAATTCTATTTTTAATCTTTTGAGGAACTGCCGTACTCTTTTCCAAGTGGCTACTCCGTTTTACATTCTCACCAATACAGCACAGGGTTCCAGTTTCTCCACATCCTTGTCCATACTTGTTTCCTTCCTCCCTCCCTCCCTCCCTCGCTTCCTTCCTTCCTTTCCTCTTTCCCTCCCTCTTTACCTCTCTTTCTCTTTCTTTCATAGTTTCATAATGAGTGATATCTCATTTTGGTTTTGATTTGCATTTCCCTAAAGGTTAGTAATGTTGGGCATCTTTTCATGTGCGTGTTGGCTATTTGTATATCTTTTTTTGAGAAATGTCTATTCAAATCCTTTGCCCATTTGAAAAATAGGATTTTTTGTTACTGTTGAGTTGTAGAAGTTGTTTATGTATTCTGAATATTAACTCTTTATCAGATTGATGATTTGCAAATATTTTCTACCATTCCATAGGTTGCCTTTTCAATCTGTTGATTTTGTCCTTTGATGCAAAGTTTGGAATTTTAATGTAGTCCCATTTGTCTAGTTTTGTTGCCTGTGGATTGGTGTAATATCCAATAAATCATTGCCAAATCTAATATCATGAAGGTTTTCCCCTCTTCTAAGACTTTTATGGTTTTGAGTCTTACATTTAGATCTTTGATTCATTTGGAGTTAATTTTTTGTATATAGTGTAATGTAAGGGTCCAACTTGATTCCTTTGTATGTGAATATACATTTTCCTAACACTACTAGTTGAAGAAATTGTCCTTTCCCCATTGAGTGGTCTTTGCACTCTTGTCAGAGATCATTCGAACATATATTCAAGGATTTATTTCTGGGCTCTTCATTCTGTTCCATTGTCTGTATGTCTGTGTTGATGCCACTACCACCCTGTTTTGCTTACTATATCTCTGTAGAAGTTTTGATACTCTCAGTGCTTCTGCCTCTGAGATCTAATCTTACTTGAGAATCAAACTGCTCACACTCATCTCCTTCCCTATTTTATTGTGATACTCTTGTGTCCATTTAGTGCTTTCTTTGGAAAGATGCTTTTGGAATTTTAGTATGGTTTATAAACCTGAGGAGTGAGTCACTTTAAATTTTTCTACTTTTAGGTTACTTTCCTTTATTAGGTATACATTCTGCTCTCTATGTACAGTGCATGTCAGTGAATTATAGTTGTTAAATTAAAAAATCAATATATATTTATTATTAGAATGCTTTCCTGGTATGTCAGATGGCAGCAGACCAGATTTGAATGGGTCTCACCTTTTTTTTTTTTTTCTTTTTAAAAGAATGGTAGTCACTTTGGGGCAAAATGTTTTCAGGTCTTCAAATTCACTTGTCCTTGGTTACCACTGGGCTTGACTGGAAAGAGGCACAGAGTATTTAACAGGAGAACTGGCTTTGTTATCTTTGCAACACTAGAATGGAAAACCCGAAATCAAGCACAGAAATTTGGACACTGTCTTGCAACAGAAAGGAGACTCCCCTTTGGGTCACTTGTAGGATCCATTGTGTTCTTTGCAGCTTACAATCAAGTCTTATTTTTTTAAAACGTATTCTAATTTGATCTGTCCATTGAGCCATAGAATTCTAGACCTAAATGATATCTTAGAAATCATATCTTCATATCCCTTCAGTTATATTATAACTCACATTATTATTTGTTAAAGGACTATAAGGTTATAGGCATTTATTTTAAGATCATAGGATTATAAGCATTGATTGGCTTCAAGGATAATCTAGTCCAAACACTTGGTAATAGGTAAAGCGTGCTCATAATGTAATTCTGTACCTTCTTTATTTCATTAGTAATGCCAAACACTTCCTTCACCTGTTTACCACTCAGCTTTCACTTTCTCTACTTCACATGGAATCCTCACATGCACTCTCGTATGGAATTATTGCTGTGTTTATTACTAGTGGAATCCATGTTGAATTTTAGCAGGTTTTTTCCCCCTCTACATCTGCCTCTTTGATGGTAGCTGAGTTTACTGCTGCTCACTTGTTAGGGCCCTGGGTCTTAACAACCTTATTCAAACAAAACATCTTAAATGGAGGCATTAAAAAGGTCACAACAGTGAGCCATTTTTGTAACTTTTGGTGCAATAAAATGGGTATGTTGTGTTTTGGAATATAAGACCTCTGAGTGCAGCTATTCATTTTATTCATCTATAAAACATTTTAGAATAACAGCTTACATCTGTATGGCGTTTAAAATTCCACGTTTTGAAGAAACATCACTGTTTTGAAACTCCAAACCAGACATGGGGAGGGAACTTGCCTTCTGACCGGCCCATGTTCTGTAGAAATTGGGAGAAGAATTTGTTTTAGCCGTGGAGCCATGTTTGCTGGCAGTACTACTGTCACATGAGTGGAACACATTTTCATTATTTCTTCATATTGTAAATGACAAGGCATTCAGTAAGATTTTGACTTGAAGAATGTTTGAAACATTTTCACACATCAGGAGTTTATCTTATGAGGGATATTTCATTACCAGAAGCCAGAGATACATTTAAGTATTCAAGCATTTACAGCACATTTAATTACCTGAGACTGTCAATTAATCTTGTTTTAGAATGAAGTTGGGATTTACTGTCAGCTCACTTTTTAAAATAAATACCCAATTGAACAGTTATGGCCATTTCAAATGTGTGATTTTTAAAATTACTTCTTTAAATTGAAGGAACAATTTAATGAATAACTTTTAATGGAGGAAAATGGGCAAAATGCCCATCTACAGGATTCAAAATCTGGTATTATTTATTAAGTACCAAAAAAGTGCCAATAACATACAGTTCAGTATATGGTTTATTTTAATCAAGAAGTGAAGAAGGCTAACGTTCAATAAGTTACAATAAGTTATAAGTTACAGGCCTTATTACAGTAAGTTATAGGACCTTTTTTCATCTTACAAATGTGAAATATAAGCCCAGGACTAGATGGCTTCACAGGTGAATTCTATCAAACATTTAGAGAAGAGCTAACACCTATCCTTCTCAAACTCTTCCAAAATATAGCAGAGGGAGGAACACTCCCAAACTCATTCTATGAGGCCACTATCACCCTGATACCAAAACCAGACAAAGATGTCACAAAAAAAGAAAACTACAGGCCAGTATCGCTGATGAACATAGATGCAAAAATCCTCAATAAAATACTAGCAAACAGAATCCAACAACACATTAAAAGGTATGATTACACCATGATCAAGTGGGATTTATCCCAGGAATGCAAGGATTCTTCAGTATATGCAAATTGATCAATGTGATACACCATATTAACAAATTGAAGGATAAAAACCATATGATAATCTCAATAGATGCAGAAATAGCTTTCAACAAAATTCAGTACCCATTTATAATAAAAACTCTCCAGAAAGTAGGCATAGAGGGAACCTACCTCAACATAATGAAGGTCATATATGACAAACCCACAGCCAACATTGTTCTTAATGGTGAAAAACTGAAACCATTTCCACTAAGATCAGGAAGAAGACAAGGTTGCCCACTCTCACCACTATTATTCAACATAGTTTTGGAAGTTTTAGCCACAGCAGTCAGAGAAGAAAAAGAAATAAAAGGAATCCAAATCGGAAAAGAAGAAGTAAAACTGTCACTGTTTGCAGGTGACATGATACTATACATAGAGAATCCTAAAGATGCTACCAGAAAACTACTAGAGCTAATCAATGACTTTGGTAAAGTAGCAGGATACAAAATTAATGCACAGAAATCTTTTGCATTCCTATACGCTAACAATGAAAAATCTGAAAGAGAAATTAAGGAAACACTCCCATTTACCATTGCGACAAAAAGAATAAAATACCTGGGAATAAACCTACCTAGGGAGACAAAAGACCTGTATGCAGAAAACTATAAGACAGTGATGAAAGAAAGACGATACAAACAGATGGAGAGATATACCATGTTCTTGGATTGGAAGAATCAACATTGTGAAAATGACTGTACTACTCAAAGCAATCTACAGATTCAATGCGATCCCTATCAAACTACCAATGGCATTTTTCACAGAACTAGAACAAAAAATTGCACAATTTGTATGGAAACACAAAAGACCCCGAATAGCCAAAGCAATCCTGAGAAAGAAAAACGGAGCTGGAGGAATCAGGCTCCCTGACTTCAGACTATACTACAAAGCTACAGTAATCAAGACAGTATGGTACTGGCACAGAAACAGAAATATAGATCAATGGAACTGGATAGAAAGCCCAGAGATAAACCCACGCACATATGGTCACCTTATCTTTGATAAAGGAGGCAAGAATATACAATGGAGAAAAGACAGCCTCTTCAGTAAGTGATGCTGGGAAAACTGGACAGCTACATGGAAAAGAATGAAATTAGGACACTCCCTAACACCATACACAAAAATAAACTCAAAATGGATTAAAGACCTAAATGTAAGGCCAGACACTATCAAACTCTTAGAGGAAAACATAGGCAGAACACTCTATGACATAAATCACAGCAAGATCCTTTTTGACCCACCTCCTAGAGAAATGGAAATAAAAATAAACAAATGGGACCTAATGAAACTTAAAAGTTTTTGTACAGCAAAGGAAACCATAAACAAGACGAAAAGACAACCCTCAGAATGGGAGAAAATATTTGCAAATGAAGCAGCTGACAAAGGATTAATCTCCAAAATATACAGGCAGCTCATGCAGCTCAATACCAAAAAAACAAACAACCCAATCCAAAAATGGGCAGAAGACCTAAACAGACATTTCTCCAAAGAAGATATACAGATTGCCAACAAACACATGAAAGGATGCTCAACACCACTAATCAGTAGAGAAATGCAAATCAAAACTACAGTGAGATAATCACCTCACACTGGTCAGAATGGCCATCATCAAAAAATCTACAAACAAAAAATGCTGGAAAGGGTGTAGAGAAAAGGGAACCCTCTTGCACTGTTGGTGGGAATGTAAATTGATACAGCCACTATGGAGAACAGTATGGAGGTTCCTTAAAAAACTAAAAATAGAACTACCATATGACCCAGCAATCCCACTACTGGGCACATACCCTGAGAAAACCATAATTCAAAAAGAGTCACGTACCACAATGTTCATTGCAGCACTATTTACAATAGCCAGGACATGGAAGCAGCCTAAGTGTCCATTGACCGATGAATGGATAAAGAAGATGTGACACATATATACAATGGAATATTACTCAACCATAAAAAGAAATGAAATTGAGTTATTTGTAGTGAGGTGGATGGACCTAGAGTCTGTCATACAGAGTGAAGTAAGTCAGAAAGAGAAAAACAAATACCGTATGCTAACACATATATATGGAATCTAAAAAAAAAAGTTGTTCTGGAGAACCTAGGGGCAAGACAGGAATAAAGACGCAGACGTAGAGAATGGACTTAAGGACACGGGGAGGGGGAAGGGTAAGCTGGGACGAAGTGAGAGAGTGGCATTGACATATACACACTACCAAATGTAAAATAGATAGCTTGTGGGAAGCAGCCACATAGCACAGGGAGATCAGCATAGCACAGGGAGATCAGCTTGGTGCTTTGTGACCACCTAGAGGGGTGGGATAGGGAGGATGAGAGGGAGATGCAAGAGGGAGGGGATATGAGGATATACGTATACGTATAGCTGATTCACTTTGTTATACAGCAGAAACTAACACAGCAATGTAAAGCAATTATACTCCAATAAAGATGTTAAAAAAAAAAAGTGAAATATTTACATTCTTGTTAAAATGTGACATATTTACATTTGGGAGGAGAGAGTACAAAGAAGAAAATTAAAGCCATCTCTAATCCCACCAACCGTTAGTCCTCTTTGGTACTTTATTACATATTATAAATTTTTAAAAATGGTGGTCCAGTGGTTAGGACTCATCACTTCCACTGCAGGGGGCCCAGGTTTGATCCTTGGTTGGGGAACTAAGATCCCGCAAGCATGCAGCACAGCCAAAAAAGGAAACGAAAACTACAGTCTTTTGGGTTTTGATAATTTAATTGAAAATATAGCATTTTAGTGTCAGAATGGACAGTGTCAGATGCTTTCATGTTTGGGTGACAAAAAGCTCGACTAAATTTGTCTCCTATTATGGAACTTTGATGTATAGGATGGGGCGCTGCTTATTTATGAAGATGACAAAATTCCATGAGATTTTAGTTTGTCAACTTAAACTAGTTTATTGACATTGATTTTTTTTTTTTTTTTTTTTCCCTCTCTCGCTGCCATTTCCTGCCTGAATGGAAGGCAGATTTTTCTTTCTGTGACCACTGTCAAGCCCAGGGCCCATCATTTCTTCCAGCAGAATAAGACAGATGATGCTAGACTCTTAATTTCTGATTAAATATAAATATTTTGGAAGTAATTTAGTGCTCTTAATTCATGGGAAGGTAAATACCCATTAATCCCTTCAACATTGTGGCCTCTGACATACACACACACACACACACACACACACACACATACACACACTCACATACCCCTATGCATATTGTTATTGATCAAAGTCCACATTTACTTTTCACTTACAACTGAACTGGATGCAGAGCAACTATACTGGGGCCACGACCTGCTTGAGCAGCATCATGCCTTATGCAGGCCCAGTGGATAGCGTGTGGATATTACCTAGGTTAGTGGGTAGGGTCCCCGGAGTTCAGGTATTTTTATTTTCAGAAATATGGAGGGTGGGGTTCTATTTTAGAATTTGAGAAAGTTTAATTAAAAGCAAATGGGTTATACTGGCAGTGAATTTATATGCAAATAAATCCAATTAGATGTCTTTTAGGTAGAGTGGTAGTCAGACAGGGCCCTGTAGTCAGATTGTCTGGGCTTTTTACTTCCTAACTGTGCTTTAGGCAAGTTAAACAGCATCTCTGAACCTCCATTTCTTGATCTGTAAAATGGGGATGGTAATAATACCCATCTTACAGGGTTGTTGTGAGGATTCAGTGAAATAAAAACTATGAAGTGCTGGTTGGCACAGTGCCTGGCATGTGAAAAGTGCTTGGTAACAATTCTAGTTTATTGCTATACAGCTAATTGTAAATCCTTAGTCTAAGTATGCTGACTGTCTTCACTGCTAGGGATGACTCTTCTCCCTGCCCAAGCTTGAGACTAAATCAGGCTTTCAGGCCCAACTGTGTTCCTGTCTGTTGAGAGCCCTCACTCCTCCACACTGAGAAGCCGTTCCTTCCTCCCCACGCCCGTGTTCTGTCCCCAGACCTTGCTTCTCAGCTTCCTCCTGCAAGTGGCTCTGCCTGCGTCCTCTTCTCTCTCTCCTCCCATCCACCTGCCTTGTCCCCTCTGTCCTTCCTCAGTCCTCTCCCTCCCCTCTCTCCCTCTCCTTTCCTCCACTACCCCCTTCCTGTGCTGCCCTCCTCCCTCCGGGCTCCCCCCTCCTCCACTCTCTCTCCCCCTCCCTGCTTCTCTTTTCAACCCTGGCACGTGGCCCGCTGAGTAGACAGCTCAAACTCTTAAGCAGAAAAATGTCACATCTTTAAAGTCTTCATTACCTGTGATGGAAAATACTTATTTTCTCATTTCTTTAAGTAGCCAGACACTCTTCATATTGTGCTTCTCTTTCAGTTTCAAGAGGGCATCATTTTATGTCACTTGGCCTCAAAAAATTAGTAGATTTTACAGGCAGTTACCGTTTAACTCTTTTTCTAAAAACTATGCATCCTGTACTTATAAATTTGTTTAATGGTAGCTTTATTATGTACATAAAGTTAAAATGAAATAATGTTTCTAAGTAATAATTATAGGTTCATATAGTCATGCTAAGCAAACTGATCTTTCCTGCCTAATTTGTTTGATTTTTTTTTTTTTTTTCTCTTCAGATTCCTTTCTCATTGGTCCAGTTTCCCCTGTGGGAGTCCTTAAAAGTAAGTTTTCCAATCTTCATCTAAAATTTCTCTCTAATTATCTTATGATCATTAATACCCAGTAGTTTTGGTGTGGAATAGTAGAATATAATATTGAGTAGCGGTTTAAAAACTCAAAATTATTAGGAGTTGGAAATATTTTGTGAGTGGGATTTACATGCCAGTTCAGTGTTTTAAACTTGTTTAGGTGTCTGTGGTCTGGGAAATAAGCAGAGCAGGCGTAACTGAAATCCTGAGATGTTTCAGAAAAACTTTACTTTCCTCTGTATTGTAACTCTTTTTCCACCCACTTGAATTTTATTTCACTTCGCTGTGTGTGTGTGTGTGTGTGTGGAGGTTAAGGAATAACAATGAGGGTAAATGGAAAAGGAAGGAAAGCAAGGCTCTGAATATTTGTAGGCCTCGAAGGCCAAGACCTTCCCGCCCACATCTGATGGTGGGTGGGAGTGGGGAGCAGCAGGGGGCTTGGTTTCTGAAGGTCCCTTCTGTCTTTCCTGCTCACCAGGCCTAGGAACCCTCAGTGAGAAGGAGCAGAGTGTGGGGAGTTGTGAGTCAGCCTTGGGGAAGGTCACTCATATGTTTAAAAACAAACAATTAAATGAAAATTTGAAAGCCTTTGTTCAAAACACGCAGAGACATTGTGTTTGTTTTTCATCTCCTGGTGCAATGATTTCAGAAATTGCGGGTCACGGTATGAATTATGTAAGTGTTTGCCAGCATTTTAAAGACAACAACAAAAGGGAAAATAATAGCATCTTATGAGGTAAGGTTAAGTCTTGCTTTGTCAAACTTCAGTGTTGCGTGTACATATATACATGCATCTGTGTACTAGGTTGCAATGTGAAAGTATTTCTCACTGTGGATAATGAGCAAAAGAATCTGAAAACCATTGTTCAAATGAAAATGGTTTATAAATGACCAAACTGTAAAATGGCAAAGTACCCCGGTAGGCATTTGATAATACAAAAAATAAAGGAATTACTCTCATCATTGTATAGCATTAGTAATCATGGCGTGCTCAAAGAAAATGTCTTTGGAAGAATAACAGTTATTTGGACTCAAAAAATATTCTTTTGAAGTTACATACTAAGGATAATAAAATGAGGACAAACATTCATAAAAATAAACTCAGCAATATTAAGTATTGAGAAATACTTCTTATAAATGATCTGATTTTAAGGAGTAGTACAGTTCATTTAATGCAGGTTTTGGGATCTTTCATGGTCGTTTTGTTTGTTTTTGTTTTTACTGTTTTCCACGTGGCACACGGTGAAATTGGATTTCTCTGGCAGGGTTTCTGGGCGTGATGTAACAGCTATCCAATGAGAAGGTCACATTCCATAAGCATAACACCTCTCTATTTTTGTGTATGACAAAAGACAATGAAGCAACAGCTGTCCAGCAAACAAGACTCACTTTATTAGTGTCTCAATAAACAGCATTCATGTGGCTTCTGCACTGTGTCTAACATACTTAGGCCCAGTTTCTGCACAGGAATGTTTTGAGGCCCAAAGAGGGAAAAAGCATGGGATTTGTTTCTTTGCAGTATTCAGGACATTTGCAGTATGCTAGCTAGTTAAGAAATGTCTAGGCTTCCCTGGTGGCACAGTGGTTAAGAATCCGCCTGCCAGTGCAGGGGACGTGGGTTCGAGCCTTGGTCCGGGAAGATCCCACATGCCGTGGAGCACCTAAGCCCGTGCGCCACAACTACTGAGCCTGCGCTCTGGAGCCTGTGAGCCCCAACTACTGAAGCCCACACGCCTTGAGCCCATGCTCTGCAACAAGAGAAGCCACTGCAATGAGAAGCCCTCGCACCACAACGAAGAGTAGCGCCTGCTCACCGCAACTAGAGAAAGCCCACACACAGCAATGAAGACCCAGTGCAGCCATAAATAAATAAATGAATGATTGAATGTATGTATGTCTAGAATTTTTCAGAGTAATCATAGATAACGATGTTGAGCTTTAATACTTTCCTTTGAGCCAATGTTAAGATGCCATATATATATATTTTTTTTTGTCGGATTTATTGAGGAATAATCGTCATACAGGAAAACTCCTTTTAAGTGTACATTTTTACAGGTTTTGACAAATATGACTACCACCCTAAACAAAATGTAATATCATCACCCTTTTCCAGAATATCATATAAATATAATCACACACTATGTAGTATTTTGTGCCTGGCTTCTTTCATTTAATATGAAAGAAGAGATTCATTCCTGTTTTATCCCGTACCAGTAGTTTGCTCCTTTTTGGTGCTGCGTAGCATTTCATTGTGTACGCGTACTGTAATCTGTTTAGCCAGTTAATAGTTGATACACGTTCGAGTTGATGATTATGGATGAAGCTGCTACAAATATTTGCATATGGGTATTCGTATGGACATATATATATATATATTTTTTTAAGTATTTATTTATTTATTTATGGCTGTGTTGGGTCTTCGTTTCTGTGCAAGGGCTTTCTCTAGTTGTGGCAAGCGGGGGCCACTCTTCATCGCGGTGCGCGGGCCTCTCACTATCGCGGCCTCTCTTGTTGCGGAGCACAGGCTCCAGACGCGCGGGCTCAGTAGTTGTGGCTCACGGGCCTAGTTGCCCCGCGGCATGTGGGATCTTCCCAGACCAGGGCTCGAACCCGTGTCCCCTGCATTGGCAGGCAGATTCTCAACCACTGCGCCACCAGGGAAGCCCTGGACATATATTTTTGTTTCTCTTGGGTAAGTACCTAGGAATGGGATTGCTGGGTCATAGGGAAAATAGAAGTTTAATTTGCAAGAAACTGTCACAGTGTTTTCCAAAGTGGCTGTCCCATTTTCCAGCAATGTGTGAGAGTTCCAGCTGCTCTGCATCCATGTCATTGTTTGTTATTATTAGATTAAATAAAACTTTAGCCATTCTAATAGTTGTGTACTGGTATCTCATTGTGGTTTTAATTTGCAGTTCTCTCAGGGCTAAATAATATTGAGCATCTTTTCATATAATAGTGCTTTTTTTTTTTAAACATCCAAATGTGAAACCACAGTGCTTTGTAAAAGAAGACAATTTTTGGCATGTCTTTTATTTTTGTATTTATGAGTTTATCCATTTAAATTTGTTTCTGCAACCATAGAGACACTGTATTATATGGAAGGGTTTCTCTATGATGTTTATGTGGAAATACTGCTAAGAAAAAATTTTCTCAGCAAGGACTTTGGCAGATTGTGTGCACATTTTGCTATAAGGAGTGGGAATCTGGAGGTAGGGGGTGGCCACTATCATCTTAAACTTATTCTGCCTAAAATCGATGGTATCGCCTTCTAAAATCACTTCCTCCTGCTGTCTCCCTGATTTCTGTTAATCATACTACTATTCTCCTGACCCCTTTGGTCTCAAATCCCAGATTAAATCTGATCCTCTTTTTCTCTATCACTCACCAAGTTGTGTTCACTCTGACTTTTTGGAACCTGTGGCCTCCTTTTTTTTATCAGATTCTTACTAACGTATGCCTGGACTTAGTTAACACTCATCTGTTCTACACATTGAATTTGTGTGATCTTCCTTAAACATCTCTTTGAAGTTCCCAGAAATGTATAACTTTCTAAAACTCTAAAGCATGAAGTTGTTGGCACGGATGTCCATACCGTGTCCTTAACTGGTTTTTCCAGCTCCCTTCCCCTTACACTTTTTTTTTTGTTGCTTTCCCTCCTTTCCTTCCTTTCCTTCCCTTCCAACCAGAATAGCCTCCTTACTGCCCCTTTTCTTTGGCTTCTTTCTGCAGTGGGCTTTCACGGATCAAATGCTATGCATCTTTTAAAGCCAGCTCAGTTTTTTTCTCGTGCTTGAAGTCTTCCAATCCAGACCCTGAAGGTTTACCCTTATAGCTAACATTTGTCTGTATCGCTGATTGGTATTTATTCGTGTACTGTATCTTAGAACTGAGCTGTAGCACGTTCTGATAAGGCCTGAACCCCTTCTATTTATAGGAAAGTGACAGATGCCGTTAGTGTACATGTATTCCCTGCCTACTGTGAGCTAGACACTGTTTCATTTCACAGCAGTTCAAAGATGAATAAGACGTGGCTGATGCCCTTGAGGAGTTTTTACTCTACCAGAGAAGCACATGCCCACAGATAACTCCAAGGTAGTGTGTCTGTAATTGAAGACCACCCAAGGCACTGTGGGAGCCAGCCCCCCGACTCCCCAAATCATGTCATTTCACTACCTCATTTCTTATGTTTTCTTTTTTTTTTTATATAGTACATATGCTTACAAAAAAGATTTAGATGAAAGAAGACTAAACACCATAAAGAGGAGGGGAAGTTAAAGGGGTAGATCATCATATCCAGAACCTCTGAGAAGATCATTTTCCTTTAAGATTTATATTGAGTTTGGAACTTTTCTAGTAGCCCAACAAGAAGAGAAACACGTTAGACTACGTGGTTCTCTTATCTGACAAAAAACCAAAGCTTATTATTTCATCTTGTCCCTTGGCTTTGAATGCCCTGTGTATATGGTTGACTTGCATATTTAAAGCTCTCTTGTGGACCACTTGCGCTGAGTTACAGCCTCACATGACCAACTTCCTAGATGACACCCTTACTCAGGGTGTCTCAGGGGAACCAGTTCAGAACAGAACACTTGGTTTTTATTCCCCTTCTCCCCAACCTGTTCCTTCCCAGGTGTCTCCTTCTTAGTAAGAAGAACACATGTCTGTTGCTTGCTAAAGTAGAAACTTAAGAATGACTCCACAGTTCTCTCTTTCCCTCATCATCCAGCCCATCAGAACAGTCCACTGTTCTTCTTTTTTTTTTTTTTTTTAATTTATTTTTATGTTATTATTTATTTTTGGCTGTGTTGGGTCTTTGTTGCTGTGTGCGGGCTTTCTGTAGTTGCGGAGAGCTGGGGCTGCTCTTCGTTGCGGTGCACGGGCTTCTCATTGTGGTGGTTTCTCTTGCTGCGGAGCACGTGCTCTAGGCGCGTGGACTTCAGTAGTTGTGGCTCGCAGGCTCTAGGCACGCGGGCTTTAGTAGTTGTGGCTCTAGAGCGCAGGCTCAGTAGTTGTGGTGCATGGGCTTAGTTGCTCTGTGACATGTGGGGCCTTCCTGGACCAGGGCTCGAACCCGTGTCCCCTGCATTGGCAGGCGGATTCTTAACCACTGTGCCACCAGGGAAGTCCCCAGAAGAGTCCACTGTTCTGATTGAAGCCTTTAACTCATCTCTTGCTTGAGTTGCCACGTTGGCCTCTCCAGTGGTCTCCCTGATTCCATTCTTGCTTCTCTAAAATATCTTCTCTTCACAACAGCCAGAGTGATGTTTTAAAGAAATAAATCAGATCATACCACTCTCTGCTAAAAGCCTTCAGTGACACCTCTTTGAAAGAAGAGTAAAATCCAGAGTTTAAACTGCGGTTGACAGGGTCCCGTGTTATCTGCCCCTCCTACCTCACCGACGACCGTATCCCACAGCACCCGCCCGCTACACTCCAGCCTCCCCATGTCCACGCCCTGCCCTGCAGCCTGGTTGGCCTCCCTCTGTTCTGTTCGGACTCGCTGGGCTGCTCCTTACCCGAGGGCCTTTAAGTTTGTTGTGCCCTCTGCCAGAAATATTCTTTATTCATTTATTCTACACATTGTTACCGAGTACCTACTATGTGCCTAGGGCCTGGGGAATATAGGGATCAAGAGGGTTGACAGAAATCCCTCATCAAGCTTTCACTCTGGCTCTTTCCCTAGGCTTTTCTCACGTCCAAATCTTTCTTGTTCTTTAGGTCTTAGATCATGTCACTTCAGAGAGGCATTCCCTGTCCACCCACCTTTAAAGTAGGACCTTCCCATCTTCCCTGCTCAGTAAACACAGCACCTGTTTATTTCCTTTGTAGCATTTAAATAATTAGTTTATTTAGTTATGCACTTATTGATGCCCAAACACTTATAAAAAACACGTTGGGTGTTGAGCAGATGTATGCCAGGCACTGTGCTGAGGAGTACATTATATATTCCTTAGCATCTTATTCACGTGAACAACTCAGAGAGACAGGTCCTGTTGTCATCCCCACCAAAGCAGGGAAACCAGGGCTCAGAGAGATTGTCTTTCATCTGCCAAACTAAGTCCTCAGTTTTCTGTCCAGTACCCTTTTACTGTGTTAACACTGTTTTTATTACTACAGTCATGATCATTAATAATCATAATACGTAGCATTTCTCAGAGTTACAGTGTGCCCAGCACTGTGATGATCACTTTCCATGGATGATCTCCTATTAATCTTCATGGCAATTCTGTGAGGTGGGTGCTCTTGCCGTCTTCATTTTGCAGATGTGGAAACTGAAGAAGAGTTTGAGTGCCTTGCCCAAGGCCTCAGGAACACTCAGTGTTAAGGGGTACATCCAGGATTTGAACCCGGACAGTCTGACTCCAGAGTTGATGTCCTTAATTATTTTACACATAACTTTGCACATAGCGTACAATCTCTTTAAGAATGTCGTTGCTGTTTCATATGTTCAAAAGTTGGTAAAAAGTTGAGATGGTTGTATTATATCTAATCAGCTTATTTCAGGCGTTTCTGCAAATTGTGTTGATTCTTTAACTTGATGACGTAAAACTTAAAAGCCCTGGATACCATATTTCTTAGACCAGCCTCCCTTCTTCCCCTCCCCCAACCCATCCCCGGTTCTGCTGTACCTGGGCAAGGGTTAAACAGTGTTTGCTTCAGGAAGGAGTCAGCTCCCAGGGGCCGACATGGGGGAGCACAGATAGTTTATGGGGATGAGTGGAGCCAGACTACATTTCCAACGTGTTTGTGTGTTAATTCCTTGTAGGACTTGGCTTTTTGGAGGAAGAAACTTTGTCTTCTGATCATTTATATTCTTTGTAGTTCTGACTTTTACACAACAGGTGTTTATGACTATTTACTAATTGTTTGGAGGTTAGCATTCTTTCTTTTTCAAGGTCAAAGCAAAGTTGGGTAGCTGTATACATCAACTGTTTTATTTAAAAGTAGTTTCTTTTAGAAGTATGATCACAGCTCTAACATACACATGTACTCTCACTGAGCCTTTGGCAAACAATACACATATTTTGAAAGGATATGATAAAATTTCCTGTAAGAATGTCAGATTTGTTCTAGTGTCTGAATATATAGAGAAGTGTAGAGGATTATTAAGAATGCTGCCAGGTCTAAGTAGTTTTGCTTGTAGCCACAAGATGTTACAAAGTTGCAAAGCAGTAACTAGAAGAAATGCAAACTTAACCTCAGATGCAACGTTTGAAGAAAAATGAAAATAAAATCAGTTTGGTTATGTAAGATTTTCACATTATGCTGATGATTTTCTAAAATGAAATCATAGCTTTGTAACAGAAATCAGGGTCCAGTGGATTATCATTTCAGTTATAGGACAATGTATAAAAGCAGTACATTTTAGAAGTCTTTTAAACAGCCACTACTTTATAAAAACTATATTTTTATTCAAATTGAAGGGTAACTTGTTTATTGTTGTTGATTCTTATTTTTTTAATTAATTAATTAATTAATTTTTGGCTGCACTGGGTCTTCGTTGCTGCATGCAGGCTTTCTCTAGTCGGGGCGAGCGGGGGCTCCTCTTTGTTGTGGTGCGCGGGCTTCTCATGGTGGTGGCTTCTCTTGTTGCAGAGCACAGGCTCTAGGCGCACGGGCTTCAGTAGTTGTGGCACGCGGGCTCAGTAGTTGTGGCACATGGGCTTAGTTGCTCTGCGGCATGTGGAATCTTCCCGGACCGGGGCTTGAACCCGTGTCCCCTGCGTTGGCAGGCGGATTCTTAATCACTGAGCCACCAGGGAAGTCCTGATTCTTATTTTAATAATAGTTAAAGTGTCTTTTATCACTCCATCCACAAGATTCCCCCATACCTTTAGTATATGAACAAAATGATAGTAATTTAGAAGGTGCTCATGCTCAGGGTCTCCACTGCACCATTTCCTGAGACTGGGACAATCTGGTATCTGTACAGACATGTTTGATCAGAACATAGATTCCTGTAAAGGCATATTAAAGATTGAGAAGGGAATGATAACAGAGTAAAAATGATTGTGTGTGATTTTTACCACACTAAGTTTGTCTAAATTAAATACAGCATGTCAAGATGGAAGAAAACTCCTAAAAGTAAGAGCAAAATATTTTATGTCCAGATCACCAGCAAAGTCAGAGTCTGAGATGCTGATTAGGATTTTAGCAAAATGTCATTATAATGAAGCAGACATCTTTTTTAACAATTTAAAAAATATGAGAACTTTTGAATTCTTAGAGACAGATGGTTAGAAAGAGATGGCAAAGAAAACTAAGTAAGGAAGGAAGGATGTGTAGCAAAGCCTGACAGGATGGATGGAAAGGGTGTCACTTCTGAGGCTCTGGATCCTTCTCCCATCTCCTCCTTTGGACCGGTGTACTCAGCTGCCTGGTGTCCCGCTGCAGTTACAGTTGTGAAGCCAAAGCAGTAACAACACCTAATATGTTCCTTACAGGTTCCATTACTTTCAACCGAGTTAAGATTTAACCTTGCCTCATGGGTCCCACAGGCTAGAGGGTAGTGGGTTAGGGTCCTTTGTCAAAAAACAATAAAATGCACACCAGGATTCCTCCTTTGTCATCTTCTTTTGGGTGTTTCTCTTCTGTTTATGCAAGTTTGTGAGCAAAATGAGATAAATATGCTCATTCAGATACAACATTCCTGTGATGATTCAAATTGACTTTTTTTGGCTGAGACAAAGTGTGAGAAAGGAATTTACCACACTTTATTTTAATCAGATTATCAAACAAATATATATTAAAAAGCACTTTTAAAAAATGCCTATAATGATGCCCAGTTCCTTTGGAGATATAAAACTGTGCTAGTATTTGATTTAAAGGGAGCCATGTGCAGATTCACATGTAACCTCCTTTAAAAAATGGGGAGAAAAGGAGTTAGCTTTGTTTCTGTTTGTCCTTTAGACCTGCTTCCTGGGTATTTGTGAGTGTTTTTGGTCTGAGTTTAGTATGTTTGGTGTAAATATGCGATATGATACTGTTTGTGCTGCTCTGGTTTCACTCTGTCATCACTGGTTGATCCTAGCCCTCCTTCCAGCTGAACCTCACCCAAGCCTTGGAAGCATCTCAGCCCAGCTCACTAGAAAGCCTTGTCCAGTTAAGTAAATGTTCATCCTTGAGGTGGAACCCGTTAGCCGTTCCTGGTTTATATGGTTCTTTCCTGAGCCACAAATGACAATTTGGGATTATGATGTTTGGCCAGTTGATGTTCTCCTCATTCTCTACACAAGGGTAAAATTATCCAACACTACTTACATTATAGGTATTCATATCGGTTCCAAATATTTGCCTGCCTTCTTTGTATAAGGAATTGTGCAAGACCCTATGAGACTCCAGAGGTGAAGGTAATGAAGTCCCTCTCCTGTTGAATCAGGGGTCAGATGAGTGAGCTTTTGCAGGTTAATGAAAAGAAGTGAGTCCTTATTATACATATTTTTTGGTGCTTTTGAGGATAGTGGCTTGTCAGTGTACCTGTTTCTGGATAAATGGAGCTTGTTAGTGTAAGCCCCCAGTTCTTCCATTTGAACCATTTTCATAAAAATCTTTTAAAAAGATTGTTACATACTTAAACATAGCAAACCAAGTGTGTCTTTCCAGGCAGAAGTATTAAAAATAATCACACCTTTTCTTGTTGACTTAAAATTTGTATCATGAGCATCAGTTATAATAATAAATGTTACTCAGTTTAGATACCTTTTGCCCCTACCCAAACTAATAAAAGACATCAAACCACAGATCCAGGAAGCTCAGACAGCCCTCCGATCAGAATAAATACCTCCCAAATGAAACCTAGCCACACATATCCAAAAATATTACTTTGTAATTGTAATACCTAAATATTACTCAGCAAACTCAGCATCTTACGTTTGCTCAAGAATAAATGAAATTTCTTATATTGGGTTGGCCAAAATGTTCATTTGGGTTTTTCTGTACCATCTTAAGGAAAAACCCAAATGAACTTTTTGCCCAACCCAATATTTACCAGCACAATCATTCATTAGAAAATTTCTTATGAACTCTTATTATCTTTACCACCCTAATTATCTAGAAGGTAAATATCTCAGTATCTCAACCAACCAAAATACAGTTTAACCGAAAGCAAGGTACAAATCAGCCACATCAAGTTGGTGCTATTTACAAATCTCAGAATAGTTTCAATCCAGCTGCCATTATAACCAAGATTAGCCTGTGTACTGTAAATAGTTAGGTGTACCCGGTTTTAATTAGTTCTGTTTAAGAGGAATCCAGTTTAGCCCTTTAACCACTTGTGTATATTGCTCCAGCCATGGTAGGGCAGAAGTGAAAGCTTACTTCCCAATTGTAATCATTATTCTTTTCATTTAAAAACTTTGCTTTGGAAATCCTGTATTTATTTATTTATTTATTTATTTATTTATTTTTAAAAATTTATTTATTTTTTTATTTTTTAAAACTTTTGGCTGCATTGGGTCTTCATTGCTGCCTGCGGGCTTTCTCTAGTGGAGGTGAGCGGGGGCTACTCTTTTTTGTGGTGCGTGGGCTTCTCATTGCGGTGGCTTCTCTTGTTGAGGAGCACGGGCTCTAAGCACACAGGCTTCAGTAGTTGTGGCATGCTGGCTCAGTAGTTGTGGCTCACGGGCTCTAGAGTGCAGGCTCAGTAGTTGTGGCTCACTGGCTTAGTTGCTCTGCAGCATGCGGGATCTTCCCAGACCAGGGCTCGGACCCGTGTGCCCTGCATTGGCAGGTGGATTCTTAACCACTGCGCCACCAGGGAAGTCCTGGAAATCTCTCTTTTAAAGTCATGTTTGTATATAAGTACTTCACAGAGAATTCATTAATGTAAATTATAAATACAATTTTATTATTCAGTTATTAATTGTTAATTGAATAATAAAATTATAGGCAGCTGTTGCTTTAATTATTTTTTAAAGTGTATGTGTCAAAGCTATACAATAGCTTGATCACCTACAGTATGGAGGGCAGTTGAGTGAAATTAATCATCTGCTGTCTTTAATGTGTTATGAAATTCTGGTGCTAGACAGACAGCAGTGAGACCTGCACAGAGGATTGTCTTTTCTGTTGTCTTAAATGAATTATCATCATTTATTATGATGTCATTCATGTGGAACTGAGTAGACGATTCAGCACACATACCTACTAAGGTACCATAAAACTCATGGGGTAAAGTGTTGTAATCTTACACAATTGGAAGCCACATAACTACTTCTGAGTACAACAACTGAAGAAGTCCCAAATTTAAGTTTCCCTGCACTGAAGCCAAAACGCTTATTTTCAATTTGTTGTTCGTTCATAAGACAACTGTGCACGTTTGGGTGGGTCTTTTAAAGTGACAAAGCCTTCTCTTCATGCTGTACTTGAAAGACACTTGGCTCAGGCTTGGACTCCCAGCCATTTCCTAGTATCGGGCCTGGTGTTTGCTCTCTGTCCTGTGAATGAATACTGGTGCTAATAGCTGTAACCCTGGCGGGGGTGTGTGTGGAGGAGCCTCGAAAGTCCTTCATGCCTTCTTCCTCTGATGGGCCTTGAGCTCTGAGTGAAGAATCACTTGGGAAATTAGAACAGCCTGATTGTTTTTGTAGCGCCACCACTAAGTATTCAGGATTCCTCATAATATCCTACTGGATAATAGAAATATCATTAATTGAAAAAAAAATCAGGCCTGATGTTTAAAATTCGCACACCTTTAAACAATGTGAATGGTGAAATTCAATTAAGGTCTGTATCTTAGGAGTATTGTACCTATTTTCATTTCCTGTTTTGATCATTATACTTGGGTTATGTAAAATGTCAACAGTAGGGGAGGCTGGGTAAAGGGTGTATGGGACCTCTACTATTTTTGCACATTTTCTGTAAGTCTAAGATGATTTCAAAATGAAATTTTCTAAATAAGCTACTAGAAATCGTTTCCAGTCATCCTATGTTAAGGAAACTTTTCTCAAGAAAAACCGCAAAAGTGAAACTAAGAACATTTCTGACTGCCATTCTCGTTGCTTGAAATGTCTCATTTACATGAGATATAAGCTAATGTGCATGGATTCATCTGAAAATTTCGTTTTTTATTTGAAAAGAAAATGGAAACAGGACTTTGGAATAGCGATAAGTAAGCGAACACCAAGTAAAGTATGGCCGCCTGCTTTTTTTAGTCTTACAAGCTCTGTCACATCAGTTGAGACCCAACACTGTGGTTCTTCACATTTGGGCCTCCTTTCTGCCCTCCCCCCGCAGTCATTTACTTGCTTTTACAGGAATGATCATTAGACCTCTGTGGCAATGGAAATACTTACTTAGGTTGAGAAGTTACGGCAATTTAAAAATTTTTGGTGTTGAGACAGGGCCTTAAAAAACAATCCTCCATTCCAAACCTACATGATTTATTACATTTATTGACATCAAAATATTTTCTTTAATAACTTGCATATTATATTGTAGCTCCCCTAGAAGTTGAGCTGTGTATCGAGGAAGCTTATAAATGTTGCATATATACTATTCTGTCTACACGGCACATGGCTTTAGGGGACTGTAACAGTCAGCTTCATTTCCCCCACTTTCGATCTGTGTGACCTCAGGCAAGTTACTTGACAACTCTTAGTACCACCCTACACCTGTGTGTCTGGATAATAATACACACCTTTCAAAATTAAATGAGAAATGTGAAATCTTTTGCATAGTTTCTGGAACATGCTAGGTACTCAGCAAGTGGTAAGTAATACTGTCAATAGTAGTCACTCATACTGTTGTCTAAACTACATTTTTATTACATTTTCTAATCTACCCTTAAATTATTGAAAGCTCATAAACAATAATATTACACTTCCTGCGAGTAATCTTTCCTGTCTTTTTTATTTTTAACATCTTTATTGGAGTATAATTGCTTTACAATGGTGTGTTAGTTTCTGCTTTACAACAAGATGAATCACCTATACATATACATATATCCCCTCATCTCCTCCCTCTTGCGTCTCCCTTCCACCCTCCCTATCTCACCCCTCTAGGTGGTCACAAAGCACCGAGCTGATCTCCCTGTGCTATGCGGCTGCTTCCCACTAGCTATCTGTTTTACATTTGGTAGTGTATATATGTCCATGCCACTCTCTCACTTCGTCCCAGCTTACCCTTCCCCCTCCCCACGTCCTCAGGTCCATTCTCTACGTCTGTGTCGTTATTCCTGTCCTGCCTCTAGGTTCATCAGAACCTTTTTTTTTTTTTTAGATTCCATATATATGTGTTAGCATACCGTATTTGTTTTTCTCTTTCTGACTTACTTCATTCTGTATGACAGACTCTAGGTCCATCCACCTCACTACAAATAACTCAATTTCATTTCTTTTTATGGTTGAGTAATATTCCATTGTATATATGTGCCACATATTCTTTATCCATTCATCTGTCGGTGGACACTTAGGTTGCTTCCATGTCTTGCCTATTGTAAATAGAACTGCAATGAACATTGTGGTATATGACTCTTTGAATTATGGTTTTCTCAGGGTATATGCCCAGTAGTGGGATTGCTGGGTCATCTGGTAGTTCTATTTTTAGTATTTTAAGGAACCTCCATACTGTTCTCCATAGTGGCTGTATCAATTTACATTCCCACCAACAGTGCAAGAGGGTTCCCTTTTCTCCACACCCTCTCCAGCATTTATTATTTGTAGATTTTTTGATGGTGGCCATTCTGACTGGTGTGAGGTGATACCTCATTGTAGTTTTGATTTGCATTTCTCTAATGATTAGTGATGTTGAGCATCCTTTCAAGTGTTTGTTGGCAATCTGTATATCTTCTTTGGAGAAATGTCTGTTTAGGTCTTCTGCCCATTTTTGGATTGGGTTGTTTGTTTTTTTGATATTGAGCTGCATGAGCTGCTTGTATATTTTGGAGATTAATCCTTTGTCAGTTGCTTCTTTTGCAAATATTTTCTCCCATCCTGAGGGTTGTCTTTTCGTCTTGTTTAAGGTTTCCTTTGCTGTGCAAAAGCTTTTAAGTTTCATTAGGTCCCATTTGTTTATTTTTGTTTTTATTTCCATTTCTCTAGGAGGTGGGTCAAAAAGGATCTTGCTGTGATTTATGTCAGAGTGTTCTGCCTGTGTTTTCCTCTAAGAGTTTTATAGTGTCTGGCCTTACATTTAGGTCTTTAATCCATTTGGAGTTTATTTTTGTGTATGGTGTTAGGGAGTGTTCTAATTTCATTCTTTTACAGGTAGCTGTCCAATTTTCCCAGCACCACTTATTGAAGAGGCAGTCTTTTCTCCATTGTATATTCTTGCCTCCTTTATCAAAGATATGTGCGTGGGTTTCTCTCCTGTTCCATTGATCTATATTTCTGTTTTTGTGCCAGTACCATACTGTCTTGATTACTGTAGCTTTGTAGTATAGTCTGAAGTCCGGGAGACTGATTCCTCCAGCTCCATTTTTCTTTCTCAAGATTGCTTTGGCTGTTTGGGGTCTTTTGTGTTTCCGTACAAATTGTGCAATTTTTTGTTCTAGTTCTGTGAAAAATGCCATTGGTAGTTTGAGAGGGATTGCATTGTATCTGTAGATTGCTTTGGGTAGTATAGTCATTTTCACAGTGTTGATTCTTCCAGTCCAAGAGCATGGTGTATCTCTCCATCTGTTTGTATCATCTTTAATGTCTTTCATCAGTTTCTTATAGTTTTCTGCATACAGGTCTTTTGTCTCCTTAGGTAGGTTTATCCTGGGTATATTATTCTTTTTGTTGCAGTGGTAAATGGGAGTGTTTCCTTAATTTTCTCCTGTCTTTCCAGCCAGTTTTTTGTTGATCACAATCCTCCGGTTCCTCCATATATGTGAACAAATATGTAATTTCAAAATATTTTCATAATTCATATACAGTACTTTTTACCAGCCAGGTTTCTTGTCATTATCCTTGTTGCTTAATGAATTTAAAGTTGCCCCCAAATGAATCATTTGTAAACAACACTCATCTTTTTAGCTTGGTCTCAGTATTCTTTTTCCAAAGTTCTATATTCAGACAATTCATTATTAAAAAAAATTACAAACCCGTATTATTTAAAGCAAATTATTTTGGACATTGACAGAGTTTGTTCATTCACTTGAATATTCTGATATCATTCTAGTATAAGTTACCTGTATGTGGAAGTGAAGTGTCTTATAAATACCTTCTGTTTGCTGTCAAGACACCTGTAACCTATACATCCAAGTCCAAGTATGTATATACTCTGTACCTACCTGTTTAAACTTTGGCAAGTTACTTAACTTCTCTGAGCCTCAACTTTCTTGTCTGTAAAATGAGGATAAGATAGCACATACCTTAGAAAATTGTGGTTAGGATTTCATGAGTTAATGTATGTAAAGTGTTGGGTACCTGGGGCATAGTAAGTTCTGTATAAGTGTTTATTGTGGTTGCTGTTATAATTGTTACTTCTCTTATGCTCTGTGTTTGCCATGGAAGTTTCTCACTTGAATCTAAATCTTCTGGTTATAGAGATTTTTTGTTTAAGATATTTATTAGTATCCTTTTCTAATACAAAATGATTTCTTTATATGTTTTTAGGCTAAATTGTTCTGGCCAGGTGATATGCTTATCTTTGGAGATTCTATTTTTAAATCGTGTCTTCAGCCATCAGAGTCTGTTTTGATCCAGTGTTTTTTTTCCCCTGGCAACCAATTTTTTTCCTTCCTAGATTACAACAGGCGCCTCTGTGAAGTCTTCTTTGTCACTTTCTGTTATAACCCTCTTCTGCCCTCACTCTACCCCCATCACATATTAGACCTGGGGACTGCTATCTTTTTTCCCTTGACCTTATACTGCCTGAATCCTAGTAGGTATTGAGTAAATGTTGAATTTATGAGTTACATAGTATCTTTGATTTTTTTCTCCTGTATCACATGTAGTGCACATCTTATTATTTGTTCTTTATTACTGCTTATAAACTCAGCATTATTTGTAGTATTTTAAGTCTGTTTGGAGTAAACTTTGGCTCTCTGGAACCCTTGAAGGTACCAGTAGAAACTGAAGATGACCTTCAGTCATTACCGGAATGACTATTTTATGTTTTGTATCCTTTTTCTAAAAAGTCAGCAAAGTAAATAATGGTGTTAAAATTGGCATTTGCCTGATAAAATACACATTTTGCCATCTTTAAGGTAAAAAGTTGCTGTTCTACTAATTTGCTTCTTATGCTGTCTTGAGTGCTTATAAGAGCTCTGGAGAAAATAATGTTTTCTACACAGATATACTTGCAAACATTAGAGCATTTACTGAAAAAAATACCAAATACTCTGCTTAATGGCAAGATTATCTTTAGAAAGCTGTTTGTGATAAAACTTTTTTTTAGCTCATCTACTTCCACAAGTAAGGTTACAAAAATATTTTTGATAGCTGCACTCTTAGTCCAGTGATTTTAATAAATACACTTTCCAAGTAACCGTTCTCATTAGTTAGGTGGAAGGAAATGTTGGAGCCCTCAGGCACCACACATCATTGTATCTCTAACTTGTTAGGTAGTTTCCATAGTTAGGTGACTGACTTAAGAAAAGTTGTTAAAGTTGACAAACAGGGCCCTACATGCCTTGGTTTGTTTATATGGCATCTTCTCCATTTCTGTAGCAACTTACTCAACCTTCCAGGTGTATTTTCGGTGGGGAAGTATTGAGAGTGGAAAATTAGTACTAAGTTTGCTGTTCTTCTTTCAGTTGTGGTATATTTGATCATCCATAAAAATGTCATGCCACTATCAGCAGGTCATTACACTATTCTAACCATTGTAATGAATATATTCAAGAGGTCTTATTTCTAATATTCTTCATCCTTATTGCAGTACCTGCCATTATGCTAGACATCCTACCCAGTGCAGTAAGGCTAGAAAAAGAAATAAAAGGCAATAATCCAAATTGGAAAGGAAGAAGTAAAACTGTTTATTCACAGACAGATGATCACTGATGTAGAAAATTTGATGGAATCTCCAAAGAAGCTACTAGAGCTGATAAATTTAGCAAGGTTGCAGAATACAAGATCAGTATGCAAGAGTCAATTGTATTTCTACATATTAAGCAATCAGAAACTGAAATTTAGAAAAAAAAAAAAACAGTACCGTTTACAAGAGCACCAAAACATATGAAATACTTAGGGATAAAATTGACCATACAAGTGCAAGACCTGTATACTGAAAACTGCAAAACATTGTTGAGAGAAAATAATGGAGCCCCAGGGCTTCCCTGGTGGCCCAGCGGTTAAGAATCCGCCTGCCAATGCTAGGAACACAGGTTTGCACCCTGGCCCGGGAAGATCCCACATGCTGCGGAGCAACTAAGCCCTTGCACCACAACTACTGAGCCTGAGCTCTAGAGCCCACAAGCCACAACTACTGAGCCCATGAGCCACAACTACTGAAGCCTGCGCGCCTAAAGCCCATGCTCCACAACAAGAGAAGCCATGACAATGAGAAGCCCGCGCACTGCAACGAAGAGTAGCCCCTGCTCACCACAGCTAGAGAAAGCCTGTGCACAGCAACGAAGACCCAACACAGCCATAAATAAATGAATGAATGAATGAATGAAAATAATGGAGCCCCAAGTAAATGGAGAGATGCACCATGTTTATGGGTCAGAAAACCCAATACTGTTAGCATCTCCATTCTCTCCAAAGTGATTGATAGATTCATTGCAATTCAAATGAAAATCTCAGCAGGCCGGACTTCCCTGGTGGTGCAGTGGTTAAGAATCCGCCTGCCAATGCAGGGGACATGGGTTTGGGCCCTAGTCCAGGAAGATCCCACATGCCGCGGAGCAGCTAAGACCGTGAGCCACACCTACTGAACCTGAGCTCTAGAGCCCATGAGCCACAACTAGTGACCCTGCACGTCTAGAGCCTGTGCTCCGCGACAAGAGAAGCCACCGCAATGAGAAGCCCATGCACCGTGACGAAGAGTAGCCCCTGCTCACCCTGCAACTAGAGGAAGCCCACGTGCAGCAACAAAGACCCAGTGCAGCCAAAAATAAATATTAATTAATTAATTAATTTAAAAAATCTCAGACTGTTTTGCAGGAATTGATAAGCCGATTCTAAAATTCTTACAGAAGTGCAAAGACTCTAGAGTAGTCTGAACGACTTTGACAAAGAAGAAAGTCGGAGAACTAATACTACTTGAACGCAAGATTTATTATAGAGGTGTAGTAGTCAAAAAAGTATTCAACTGGTATCAAGATAGATCCGTAGATTAGAGCTAAATAGAGTCCAGAAATAAATCCACACATATAGGGACAGTTGATTATTGACAAAAGCGAGAAGGCAGTTCATTGCAAAAAGGCTAGTCTTTTCCAATTGCTGGAACAATTACATATCCATGTTTAAGAACAAAACAAAAGAACTTCAAACCTTGTACATACATAAAAATCAACTTAAAATGGAAGATAGATCTAAATATCAAACCTAAAGACATAAAATTTCTAGAAGAAAATATAGATGAAAAATCTTTGTGGTCTGACTTAGGTAAAGATTTCTTAGATTGGTCACCAAATGCAAGATCTGTAAAAGTATAATTTGGACATCAAAGTTAAATATTCTGTTCTTGGATAGACACTGTTAAGAGTATGAAGAGACAAGCCACAGACTAGGAGAAAAGAATTGCAGGTGACCTGTAGTTGGAATATATAAAGAACTGTAAAACTCAATAATTACAAAAACAGACAACCCGATGAAAACGTGCAAAACATTTGAACAGACACGTCACTAAAGAAAATATATTATGGATGGTAAAAAAGTACATGAAAAGGAGCTCAGCATCATTAGCCATTGGGGAAATACATATTAAAACCACAATGAAATGCTACTGCACACCAATTAAAATGGTTAAATTTTAAAAATACAATACCAGGTGTGGGAGAGGATGTAAAGAAACTGGAACTGGTCTAAGTGTAAAATACGACCACTTTCTAAAACAATTTGGTAGTTTCTTAAAAAGTATATGTACATATACCTGCCATGTGGTCCAGCTGTTTCACTTCTAGGTATTTTCCCAAGAGAAATGAAGGCATGTGTCCATACGAAAACATGAATATAAATGTTCATAGCAGCTTTATTTGTAATAGCCAAAAACTGGAAAAATCCCAAATGTCTATCAATAGGCAAGTATATAAACAAATAATGATACAATGGAATATTACTTAGCAATTAAAAAGGGGTGAACTATTGATATCCACACTAACATGAATGAATCATACAAAAATTCTGAAGGAAAGAATTTGAGTTAAAAAAATTAATGTATAATTACATTTATATAAAATCCTAGAAAAGGCAAACGAATGTAGAATGACCGATCAGATTGTTTAGGGGTTGGTAAGGAAGGGCAGGAAAGGGGGATGACAAAGGGACACGAAACTTTTTTGGGGTGATGGATATGTTCACTGTCTTAATTATGGTGACGATTTCACATGTATGTCTATCAAAAGTTACCAAATCACGTACTTTAAATATGTGTAGTTTATTGGATATCAGTTATACCTCAATAAAGCTAAAAACAAAAATAAAGAGTACAGGCTCTGCTGTTAGAAAGCCTGGGTAAAAGAAGGATAATAACAGGACCCAACTCTCAGGGTTGTTGTGAGGACTGTGGGTTTTGATATATGGTCAGAGATTAGACCAGGGCCTGACTCAGCGCTCTTCACCATTTGATATGACTGTATTTTATTTTCTACTAAATCATAAACTCTCGACAAGCAAGGCACCACGTCTCTGCCATCATTTTGCCCAGTTTGAAACTCAGCATGAGTATTTATTTGTGTAATCCTCAACGTATTACAGAAACAGGGCAAAAAGTGTTTTGACGAACTTTACGTGGTTCAGTAATAGTATTAGCATCCTTCAAACATGTACAGCATGGGTAAAGATTGAAAAAAGAACTGTGGAATTTGGTATACACTGCTCTGGCCTAATTTGTGAATTATGGTATTTATATGTTTAGAATTATATGGGAAATATTTAAAATGTTACATTGTCTTAAAGATATATCTTTATTTTTATACGTGTATGTAAATGTGTGTATATGTGTGTGTCTGTCACACATATTCCCTGAAAATGGTTTCCTTTGGGCACTCTAATGTAGCTGTCACCCTCGTTTCTTTGACTTATTTTAGAATGCAGTTAAGTCCTTGGGAAAATCACTTATGTCATCAGTGAGGAATGCCACCAAAATAGCTTCTCACTTAAGTTCCCATCCCCAGAGCTAACCCACGGGAGGTTCCGATAAATTCAAATATTTAATAACTTGTATTTTTCTTTCTCCTTAAACACAGGCCCTCTGGTCCTGGAGGCAGGATCATGTGGTGGATTCTTGGCAGTCAGCAGTCTGTGGAGCATTTGCAGGTGCAAAGGATTATATTATACTGGGAAAGACCAAAGAGGGGGAGAAAAATGTGAAAATATTAACTGTGCAAAAACAACATTCTTCAGAAATTCCACATTGTTTGGAAGAAGAGAGTCCCACTAGTTGTTTGAGAAAAGAGAGTGTCTTAGGGAAAAAAAAAACCTGCTAAAAAGGTGTCTGCCTGAAAGACAGCCAATTTGTTTTTGACAAATTTTTTCTTTTTATTAAAGCCTTCACTCAGGCCCTTGGATTATCTTAAAGATGATTTAGCAAGGCCTCTGTGGGAAGAGACTGGCTGTGGGTGCAGCTGTCTGCCTTGAGCACTTCTTGGGGGGGTTTAGGCGATTTTTGCAGAAGGCAGTGATTCACGGTCCACGTGACATGTTTGACAGCGCCGTAGATTAACTGGTGTCAGGAGAGCAGAGGCTGCCCCACAACTTACTGAAAGCTGAACTGCGCGGTGTGGAAAATATGGAGACCTAAACATCTGGGCATTGTCTAGACATTAAACAAAGAGCAGAGTGACACTATGCAATGTCTGTCCATCACTTGGTCATATGCATTTTCCAGTGAGGTTTTTAGTGAGAACTCAGAAACTGGAAAGAATTTAATAAGTGAGAGGTGTAACAGTCTAAAAGAGGAATACATTTTGTTGCAAATAAAGGTGAGTGAGAATTATGGTTGAAATAAATCGAAACGGAAATTTGCCAGAAAATTGTGAACTGCTGGTTTTGATGGGAAGCCAGTCAACTGACAGATATGCGGGCTTAGGATACCAGCCTTAGTAGAAAATAATTCATTTCCAACTTGTTTAATGGTCGTTGGATGGGTTTTTAGTTGTAGTGATTAGGAAAACAGAAAACGTACATTTTATAGTGAATAAGTGGACCCATCTGACTTATAGAATTGATAATCCAAAATAAGACTCTTGCCTCTAGATGTGAAGCCAGCTCAGATTGCTTATGACGGGTAATTGTTCCCACATGATCCATAGTCATTAGCTGTGTTAAATGGGTAGGTGGTCTTGATTCATTTGCCAGTGGTCTGGAGTCTTTACTCCCCAGTCCCTAAGAAATGGGCGTTTCTGTGGACTCCCTTCTGGGTCCTGGGCACAAAGTAAGCATTCTGGAAATTGAGTCATCTTGGATAAGGAAGGCCAGTTCTTAAAGTTAACATACTATAAAACGTCTGGGTGTTGAAACAAATATATATATTCTCTGGTCCCTTCCCTTAAGTAGCTAATTCAAAGATTCGCTTGCAAATATGCATTGTTCCTATTAAGGACATGTGCGTTCATTACAATTCCTTTTTCTGAATAATGCTGTGTAATAGGCACTAAGTACTTAGTTCAGTCAGGGGGTGGGAGCCGGGGAGAAACTTGGTATCAGACCCCCACTGTTTGGCAGGATCCTGTGGGCCAGGCTCTTTCCATTCCGGTGGCCCCCCTGAGGGTGAGGAGCGCAGCAGCCCACACTGCCCTCCAGGGACAGTGGGGAAGCTGGGATGCGCGGGGCAGGGAAGGGATTTGCCCAGAGCCTCAGGATCCAGTGCTGGCTGACCTCTCTGAATCACAGAGCTGTCAAACCTCTGTTGTATCCCTGAGTAAGGAACGAGACTTTGGGGCCTTATTGAGCACCAGTTTCCTTACCTGTAATGCAGAAGCAACCCTCCCTCCATTAAGGGGTTGGTTGCTGGGATAGGTGTGATAATGTGTGTTAGAACTGCGTTCACGGAGTTACCACTATTTCAATAAGAACAACCAGCACCCAGGAAATGAAAAGCTGTCATCATCACAGTAATTCATATTCTTAATTGCATAGAAAAAAATAACACATTAATAAACTTACTATACATAATCATCACCTCTAGTAGGGTGTAGATTTAAAAACTACTCCAAGACAATTATCTTATTTTTTCAGCTGAGGTTCTGATAGGAATTTGCCCAAGGTCTGCAGAAAATCCATTGTCAGTACATCTACATATATTTAACAAAAGATAAAGTAAAATAAATAGATTTCTTGTTTCTATCTCTTTTGTTTTGAAATTTTAGTTGGTACAAATGTTGATCCTGAGGAACAAGGTTACTCTTTTAAAACCTTTCTGAAAGATAAACGTAATTGGAAAATATTTCAGATTGTGAAAAAGCGACATTCTGT